>NC_050074.1:117344849-117944849 GCF_009764565.3 Dermochelys coriacea
CCTTTCTGCAAGACAGGTCCTTGCAGAACAACCCTTGGGAACTGCATAGCCAACACCACAAGAAAAATTAAACTAGCAGACCGAATGCATCCGATGAAGTGAGCTGTAGCTCACGAAAGCTTATGCTCAAATAAATTTGTTAGTCTCTAAGGTGCCACAAGTACTCCTTTTCTTTTTTTTTTTTTTTATAGAATATTCATGACATTGACATCAGCATGACCACTTGCATGAGCCAGGATGGATCCCCAGGCTGTCAATCTTGCATGAAAGGGGGCGGAGATAACATATGCCTTGTATAAATGGCCTCAGAACCACTTCACTGAAAGGCAGAAAGACAACACGTTACTATTAACTATTTCAAACAAGCATGATTATTTCGATTGAAATAAACCAGTGGACGCCAAACCCTTTTGTGGCCAATCACACATTCATATTTTCTGAAGAGTGTGGTGGGCACCAACAATTTTTCAAGGCTTATTTTGTATTTGTGCATTAAATAATACGAAAATCATCATATTTAATATTACATAATATATGAATCCATAAGATAACAAAGGTAATTTTACATGTAAAAGGTATTAATTAAATTATTCGTCAATTACTCTTTCACCTTACCATGAGAATTTGCTCTTTTTTATCTACCTGTAAGAAATATTAAGAAGTTTTTACAAAATAAATATCAAACAGTTTTCATCTTATTTATTTTTAAAAAGTAAAATTATTTTTTGATTGGACAGTTTTTTTGAAAAATTTAGACTAGCTGTAGCAAAAAGTGAGGCTAGTAATATTTCAGTCCTATAAATAAAACATTGTTGAACTGCTGGTCCAAATCTATTTATTATTCTTACTTTACCATAGATAGCCAGTTATGGTTAATTAAAAAATATTCTTTGTATTTGTACTTGTATCTGGATTTCAATAAAAAACAAACAAACAAACAAAAACATGAAAAGAAGTCAAATATAAGTTAATTATATGCGCTCATCAGCACTTAATGGAAAATAGGTATCATTAATTCATGTGGTTTTTCTAATAAAGTCACTGTGATTTTTGGCACTGCATTTCTTCAGCCAATTTTTCGTAGTTGGGAGAGTAGGATGATACTCCCTTTCGTAAACAATCGTCAAGATGGGCATCTGTAAGACGAGATGTGTATTTTGATTTTATGATGCTCATTGTTGAAAACAGAACTTCGCATAGATAAGTGGAACTGAAAAAAGATTTTATTTTGTATGCTACAATTTTTAAGGCAGGAAACGTTTTTTCGGTCAGCCAAATTCCAAAAGTTTTCATCCATTGCACAGGATTTTAGAATATCATTTTGAAGGTTCAAAATCTCCAGTTCCACATCTTCTATTCTTATTTGAATGAGACTCACAATTGATGTAGTCATTTCTGTTACCTCTATATGGCAAGTAAAAGGATTCACAAGAAAGGCAACTACAGGCTCAGTGATGGAGAACTGTTGAAATCTCTTTTCAAATTTTTCCAGAAGTGTTTGAATGTGGATAACAAATGGTGATGGGTTAAAATCACTGTCACATACCATTTTATTCAAATTTGGGAAATGTACAAGAGACTTTTCGTCTTCATATGTGACATCCACAAGATCAGTTTCGCTTTGAATGACTTTACAGAACCTATCATTTGAGCCACATGTTTGTCTTTTCCCTGGACCTCAAGATTTAAAATGTTCAATTTGTCAGTGATGTCAGCAAGAAAAGCCAAGTCCATTAACCAGCTGGAGTCTTCTAGTTGCTCCAAGTTCTGATTTGTAGACTTCAGAAATTCTTTGATCTCTTCAATTAGGCTTAACCATGCAAGAACTTTATCTTTGTTCAGCCATCGTACTTCTGTGTGCAAGATAAAATCAGATTGTTCATCATCATCATCTTAAAAAGTCGATGTTGCAAAGGTTTCACTTGAATAGAGTTAATTATTTTAATAACGACATTCATGATGTGTTGAAAAGAAAGAACTTTGACACACAAAGCTTCTTGGTGGATAATGCAATGATAAGACAAAGTTCAGAAAAGATTCATTCTTCTTGCAGAGTGCAATGAATCCACTGGCACTGCCCATCATTGCTGGTGCCCCATCAGTGGTGATCACAGACAGCTTGTGTAGTGGCATACTAATTGGTGTGGCATATGATTTGAATAAATTATAGATGTCCTCACCCTTTGTTCACCCTTTCACAGGCAAACTTTTAGTAACTCTTTTATGGTGAAGTCACTAAATACCATCCTCACAATAACTGCCAACTGCGCTGTATCAGATATACCTGTTGACTCATCAAACTGCAGTGAAAACCAGCCACATATTTCCAAGTCATCCTTTAGCTGAGTTTGCATGTCGCTTGAAATTGCACGTATCCTCCTAACTGTGTTGTCTGATAACTGCAAGTCTTGTATTGCCGACAAAATCTCATGCTTGTTAGTAAATCCTTGAAACAGGCAATCAGCACCAGTAGAAAATGCTTCCTTCAACAATTCACCATCTTGAAAGGGTTTTTTCTTCTTTGCGAGCAGATGAGCAATTTTAAAGGAAGCAATAGTAGCACTTTTAGACTTTACCACTTATCTAGTGAAAACAGATTGCTGGGCAGATAGGTTTGATTTGAGTTGATTAATTTTCTCCTCTCTCAACTCAGATTTAAGTGGATGGCTAAATGTCAAAAGAGGCGTGATTAGTTTGGAAATGGCGTTCGACATCCTGTTCTTTCGGCACTGCAACAGTACCACCGCACAATAAGTAAACACATTTCCCTTTATTTTCAATAAAACAATACGATTCTTCCCACTCTGCGTTGAAATAATACGTACGGTGTCTTTTATTGGAACCCCTCATTTTGGGGCAAAATGTTAAAAAAATAATAAATCGCAAAGCACGAGAAAACAGCAGTATCCGTTCTGGGCAGTGCGGAGAGAAGCAGGGGCCCCGCGCCTGCCGGGGACGGAGAACACCGGCGCCTGCAGCCTGCAGCCCCGGAATTCTCTGTCCCCGGCAGGCGCAGGGCCGCGGCTTCTCTCCCCTGCTGGGCACTACTTCTCACACCGTGTCACTAGGCGGGTGCACGTAAATGCCCCGGGGGGCGCCATGGCACCCACGGGCACCACATTGGGGACCACTGAAATAAGCATTCATTTCACACTGGTTTTCTATCCACCTTTAGCACCGCTGTATCCATTTCACTAGATCAAGCCTGGCAGCTTTAGGGTTACAAAGATCAAAGAGCCAGGTGGGTGCTGATGCAGCAGCAGCTGAGACATCTGAAACCTCAAAGGATAATTGGCTGAAATTTCAGGTTCCCAGAAAGCAGAGCACATTGGAGTCATTTCACAAGCCAGGAGGCTCCGCAGCAGAATGTTATGAGGGCTTGGGTGCATGCGTGGATTACTTATTTCACCATCTAGTGGCAAAAGCAAATAATGCTAAGAGATCAGCCAGCCATCAAACCCTGCTTGTAAAACTTCCCTTAATGCCCAGCCCTTCGTTGTTATCCTTTCTGAGGTGAGGATGTATTTTAAATGCAACTAAATTGTGGTTTGCACTGGGAAGCAAACGATGCCAGTCGTGATCTGAGCTTGATCAGCAGGGCAGACAGACTGGCAATACATCCCCAGCACATACAAGCTTCCCAGGTGGGCACTCAAACACCACAACAAATTTTTTCCACCAAATGCATCCGATGAAGTGAGCTGTAGCTCACTAAAGCTTATGCTCTAATAAATTTGTTAGTCTCTAAGGTGCCACAAGTACTCCTTTTCTTTTTGCGAATACAGACTAACACGGCTGCTACTCTGAAACCACAACAATGCTCACCGTCAAATAAGATAGGTAATACGGACGAAGGAGAATGAGGGGCAGGGAGGATGGTGAGGAAGAAAGGATCGATGCAATGATACCATGCCTGCATTTTCCTGATGCTAAATACCACAGCCTGGTATCATTACTCTGTGCACACGCTAATGCATATGGGCCTGATTCTGTGAGGTGATGAGCACCCTGCAGTCCTGGGTTTACAATGGCTCCAGTGGCTCCATGGAGCCGGGCCCATGCTCAGAAGGGGCCCCTGCCTGCTCCACTTGCATTGCGCCCCGAGACCCCTCTGGCTTCCTGTACCCATCACTTGCTCCTCTTGGCCTGCTGCCTCCTTGGCCCCACCCCTCTGCTTCTCTCTGCCCCCTGGCTGGACCCCAGTGCACCTCCGGCTCTGGGCAGTCTCTGCTTCCCACCACCTGCGGGGCCCCACCTGCATCCTCGGAGCTGAGCCACCTGGGACTGGTGCAGAAACCTGGCGGGGGCCCACAAATAAGTTTGGCACTGGGCCCACAAAAGATTAATCTGGCCCTGGCACCCTGAATTTCCACAGATACCCACGGGGGCAGTCAGAGTCTGTCCGCATTTGGCCCTAATAGGATTCCACCCATCGTATATAAACGGTGACGGAGGGTAGGGTGTTCCTCTGTTTAAGAGCCATTGCGACTTGAAATGAGCAAGGGTTTCCTCCCTGCTGTTCTCACTGCGTTACTCTCCTCCAGTGCTGGGCTTTACGAGTACTGCACAAAAGGGATGGGATGACTGTTTACAGGTGCTATCGCTGCTCTTGCTGCAAGAAGTTCCCCCCTGTAAAATGCTTAATTGTGGCCCTGGCTGAAAGGGTGAGTGGGGAGCCTCTTCGCTAGCATATGTGCCTGGGAGGCAGGCAGAACTCGGACGCTAGCGTCCCCCGGAGGTCACAGCCAGTAGTACCGAAAGCTGCAAAGGAGACCCAGGTAGGTTGGGGACAAGGAGAGGGCTCCCTTGTGCACACCCACGTGCTGTTTTAAAGGAGTAGGGAGAGTGCTGCTGCGTGCCCCCCCCCCACGTACTTTATGCCAACCTGTGAGTGGGGCAAGCAGAAGGCGCCTATCCACTGTCACTCAGGGTGCATCTACACTGCAAAAGCGGGTGTGTTCTCAACTCAGGCTAGCTAAGCGGGGTTAAAATAACAGTAAAGACGCGACAACTCGGCTTAGACCCCCGAGGTCAACCCCAGGCTCCCTATAGGCTTTAACTCCAGCTGACAACCCATGTTAAAAGCCCAATTGCTGCGTCTTCGCTGCTACATTAACCCAGGTTTGCTAATCAGAGTTAAGAATACATATTTTGGGGGCAGTACTGACCTATGCTCAGACACTACATACCTCCCCAGGTAGTCTGCAAAGGGTGGGGGGGGCGGGAAATTCAGCCCAAAGATATTTTAACTAACGGAACTACTTTTAAATGCCATTGCTTTGTTTGTGTATGTAAACAGCTATCTGTTACAGACATAGGCCATTTTCAAGTAGGTCTCAGCTTCCCTTTATGGCTGACTATAAGCTCTTTGCTATAAGCTCTTTGCAGCAGGAACCAGTTTTTTGTTGAATTTGTACAGCACCTGACACAAAAGGGTCCTGGTCCATGAGTAGGGCTCCTAGGGGCTATGGTAATATGAATAATATTGATAACGTTCCCCCTTTACAGTGGCTTGTGATACTTCAGAAAGGCTAGGCTAGATGAAAACGTATCTGCGGTGTACTGAAAATTGTGTTAAATGACAAGGAGCCACTTTAAGCGGTAAGGGGCTTCCTGGTCCTGCTTGCAGGCGAGGGAGCTCTGGAGGGAAGCGTTCACTCTGAGCCTCGAGCAGTCAGGCTGCAGCGACAGCCTAAAGCAAGGTGGGGTGAGCTGTGTCTCGCTCTCTGAGGGAGCAGCCTACTTTGTCTCTCTCTGGTTTTGGTTCTTGTGTGGTAGAGTTCTGGATTCTCAGTAGTGTTATGCAGCTACCTTCCCGAAAGAGTATTTTTTGTTTTTATCTATCTTCTTGGCATGTATGCCATAGATATAACAATATCCCTCTCTTAGGTAACTTGGAAAACTCAGACATAAAACAGCTGACATCAACAAAGCAATCCATAGACTGATGATGGTGAGGCTCACTTGAGCTACAGCTGAAATTCGGCCATCTCTCCAGCAGATGACACGAGCCTGTCAACCTCTCACAGCAACACTGCCCAGAAGAACAGCAAGTGAAGAGTGAACGGCCCAATAGAAACTACAACTGGGAGTTCATAGCGTGACATGATTGCCAACAGGAACTGCACCAGGCCAGTGAGCTCATGTCCTTTCACAATCAAAATCGACATCCTTAAAGGTGATGTCTTTAAAGACCTTGCAGTAACTGTGGCTCTTCAAGGTATTTTGCCCGCATGGATCTGACACTCACGTGAAGCACACATATGGTGAGTTATGAGGATGCTATATTATGTATAACTGGTAAACTGCCCTCAGCCCACCTCTCTACTGAAGCTCCTTAAGGAATAACAGTGTGTAAGTAAACACCTGCGACCAGCAGTTGTTATACCTCTGAACACGTCCCATGGTTATTTTGTGGTGTTCCTCTACACAGATATCTTCCCCACTCTGCTGCTGCTATGTAAATTGCAGTGCAGGGTGCCACAGAGCCAGTTGACGCCTCCTCTTGGCCACCCTCCAGATTGCTGTGAGGGGAATCCAAGCCTCAGTGTTTTATGCCTCCCAGAGTCTGAACCATACATTGCCCCCGGCTTGGGTCTCCCGGCACACCTCTTAGGGTGCAGATCCTGTCACCCCTTCCTGAGAGCTTGGATGCTGTAGTCCAACTGCCTAGCCTCTGCTGACCCCCCTCTAGCTTAAACACACCTTCTCCCAGAACTCCACTTCTGGTTTGCCATTTAACTCTCTCAGGAGGCACATGCTACTGTGAAGCATATTACACACAAGACACTGTGCCCAGAGTTTAACATATGATTCGCCCTTATACTTCCTAGTATGAGAGAGACAGAAATCCATACAAAACAACAAACCCTGCCTCAGTTTCCTCGCCGTTCCACAGCATCCTTTGGGCTGGAGACAGAGCCATCCCCTTCCCTCTGCCACAGAATATGGCTTGGGTTCCTGCAACATGGAGCCAGCTCACTTCTTGTGACCTGGGTCCAGCCATTCCCTTCCCTCCTCCTGCCCCAACTTGCAACTTATTTCACCCCTCGCCCCCTTTGTGACTGTGTGGGTCTGTTTACACAGTGGTCCTGCCCTCACTGGGCTTCCTTTGTTCTGTTTCAGGCTTTTCCACTGCTCTTCCCTCCCCACCCCATATAAGAGAAGGAAGCATCTTCTTCCAACACATTCCCTTCACAGCTCTCTGAGCAGTTGTTAAGAGTTGCTGTCCGTTGTCCTCAGTCTGGGGAAGACGTTCTTTTGGGTTGGTCGGGCATGGTGGGCACATGTACAGAAGGGTATTTGTGATGCAGCAATTTTCAGAACAGCAGCTCCATCACATTAGCCACAGTTCATAAGCTGTAGAACCGGGTCCCCAAAACCATCACAGAAGGCACCCCCAGCATGCACGGAGACATACATAGAGATGACTTCTCAGTGTTTGCAGTGCATCACCTGGATGGACTCCTCAGAGCCAGAGGAGAAAAGCAGGCCCATGGCTCCCTCTGAAGGTCACAGCATCACCTCATCAAGAAGCGCCCAAAGATCCTCATGGCCAGCATCAATTCCAGGCCTGGAGTCAACAGGGTGCCCTCAGCTTCCAGCAAAAGAGGGAGGCTAGAGTCTGGATTCAAAGTGGCTCAGGTTCTGGGACACAGCTCTCCCAGCAGACACGTCTTGACCGTACCTTGTTTAGCATCTGACTTCACAGGGCTGGCTCTAACGCCTCTATTTATCACCTTTCCACACTGACCTCTGATCAGCTCAGCTCACAGCCCGTGGCCACACGGAGTCTGCTAATCTGCTTAACCACGGTACCGGAAACCCTCCGCATAGCTTCCCAGACAGCTACTAAGCATACGCAGTAATGACCACATCCTCTCCTGTAGAGCAGCAGTTCTCAGCCAGGGCTACGCATATTCCTGGGGGTATGCAGAGGTCGTCCAGGGGGTACATCTCTGGATTTGCCTAGTTTTACAACAGGCTACATAAAAAGCACTGGCCAAGTCAGTATAGACTAAAATTTCATACAGTGACTTGTTTATCCTGCTCTATGTACCACACACTGAACTGTAAGTACAATATTTATATTCCAGTTGATTGATTTTCTAACTCTATGGTAAAAATGAGAAAGTCAGCAATTTTTCAGTACTAGTGGCTGTGACACTTGTGTATTTTTATGTCTGATTTTGTAAGCAAGTAGTTTTTAAATGAGGTGAAACTTGGGGGTATGCCAGACAAATCAGACTCCTGAAAGGGGTACAGTGGTCTGGAAAGGTTGAGAGCCACTGATCTAGATACCTGGGCCCCTGTCCATTGCCCTGCACACATGTACAGAGACAAAGAATTCAGCTCAAGTCCACAACTCCTGCCCCCTGCTTCTCTATCCTCTTTAGACTTAACAACACAACAACAACAGATCAGTTGCTGCAGTACAAGCATATGGGTTACATATGTGCCCCCTAAACTGGATCCACACAAAGACCTGACAAAGCAGCAGGAATTATTCTGCTTTCTGGGTTTGTTCTGTGGATTTTACAAAGGCAATTTTACTATGGCATGTAATACACTTCCTTCTTCCCACTGACCCTCCATCCCCCCACGCACATTAATTTGGGACCTGTATCCCTCAAAAAGGACAGCCCTCTACTGTGTGAACTAAAGGAATAACTGCATTACTTTGCACCAGTGGTAGGCTATTCTCCTCTGCATGAGCTAACCACTGAAGGGACATGTAACATACCCTTGACGTGCATATTACCCTAACACTTCTTGTCATTCCCAGTGCCAGCAGCAGGGGATGCCGGAAGGAAGCAGTATCCAGAGGTTTCTACCTTATCACTTAAGCCCTATGGAAAGTAATTGCCTCCACTCCATGGAAGAGGATAGGCTGTCACACCTGGGAGGGAAATCCTCTGAAGAGCTATAATAAATGCTGCTGGATGACACACTCAGAAAGAGGAAGCCAAGCAGCTATACCTGGGCCACATCTCTGCAGGAACAGGCCAGGTGCCGACATTTGAACTCTGAATGGCAGATGTTGCCATACGGCTTGCGTGTGCCTGCCTGCCAGTGTCCAAGCTACAGCTAAAAACACCAGATCTAATGGGGAAGGGGAAACCTCCTTTCTCAAGCCAGCATCTTCTGTCCTGGTGTTGGTTTGTAGACTCCACAGACATTGTGTTTCAGAGAAAAAAATATTCTTTTTATTATCTGCAATTTTATTTGTCTAGTGTTTAATTTCTTACTACACAGATCTGAGAGGTATTTGTTTTTATAAGATGCTCTGGTGAAGTTTAATGCTGACTTTCAGCTTTATCACTAATTCAGTGTTACTAATTGCTTTCCAACTATCTAAAACAGCTCCCTGCCACAAAGAGGTGACAGTCTGAGATTCTACAAGAACAGGTGCTTTGTGTATAATAATGTAGACATAATACAACAAGTGAAGACAGAGATGGGGAGACGGCTGGGAGAAGGGTTACAACAAAGAAAGAGCACTGCCTTGCTTTGTAATTTGCACACATTTTTGTTGGTTCTGATTTCCGCTCCCCCAAGAAATCCTAGAATCCCTGGATGAAATTCTGGCCCCATTGAAATCAATAGTAAAACTTCCATTGACTTCAAGGAGGCCAGGATTTCACCTCAGGTCTTTAAAAGTCACAGATCCATTATTAAAACTCAAGGCGGTGTGCATTAGAGCTAGGTGAAAAAATGGATGTTTTGGTTGGCTGGCCATTCCGAAAAAATAAAAATAAATCAAGAAAAAAGTTACATGTCAAACTAAATGTTTTGTTTAGATTTCATCCTCTTTAAAATGCTTTTGATTTAAAAAAAATAAATAAAAGGATACTTTGAAATGAAAATTCATTTCAAACCAAATAATCAACATGTTTCATTTCAAAAGTGTTGAAAAATTAAACATTTCAATTTTTCAGAATTTTTTTAGGGTGTTGGGTTGTTGTTTTTTTGAAACTGAAACAATTTGGCAAAATCAACAGATTCCCTGACTGTTTTCATATTGCCAAATCTGCATTTCCCTCCCCTTTAAAAAAAACCCAACCCTTTAGTGCAAAAAATTTCACGCAGCCCCAGTATGTACATCTAGCACATACAAGTCTTTGCTGCTCTGGATTAACTCTTTTTCCTTATTCCTGGGGTGTGAATTTCTACCCCAGCATAGAAGAACTATGCAAAATCGTCCTGCTCTACTTCAGCCTTTGAACTTGGGTGACCACCAACTTAAGTGGATATCCCCGTCAATGAATTATTTCACTGTCAGCATCTCAAATCACGTTGCCTTTTCTCCCCAAAGTTATCTTGGGAGCAATGCCATTTAGGGCTGAAGAGACATATTGTTCCTTCACTTGTTATTCTGCTATTTACTGTATGTCAGTGTGACTTAAATCTAATGGCAGTAGGATTAAAAGGGAAAATGAATTTTGGAGAAATGCTTACAACCTCCTACAGCTGGTTACAGCTGAACTTTTCCTGAACTCAGCTTTCCATTTATTGAGCCTGAATGGTTTGCTGGGTTACAACAGTAGTGAAGTGGTAATTGCCATATGGTGTCCAAGTGTTACTAAAAACTAATGAAAAGTAGTAAATGCAACTGATTGCATTGAGAAAAAGAGAACACCCTAAATCAGGCACAGTGGCCTAATAGATCGAAAACTCACCACCATCCAGAATGGCGGTTCTGGTCAGAGTTTTAATTTATTCAAAACAAGTCTGTTTTAATTAGGCATTACTTACTGTACTACAAAGCAACCTGCCACCAGACCAGGAGTGGACAGTAATGAGACAGACAGACACAGGGAACAACCCAGCCATGTAACCCTATCCTAAGCAAATGTTAAACAATCCTGACATATCCTAGGCTAGGGCTCCTACCACTAGTATAGCTTGTTGGGCAAATAAAACCTGATTGAATTAAATTCACTGCTGAAGATTGTAGTAAATCCCTCACCGAAATCTGTTCTGGGTTTTCAGTCAGGTAGGTATGAGACGACAGCAACAAGTAATTGTGGAAAATTTAACATCATCCTACTGGAGAAAAAGCTACGTCTTTCAATGAAGATCCTCAGGGATTGGGAGGTAAGAGGGAAATGTATGTGTGAATTGACTAGGTCATAGGCTTTGTTAATATTTTTCTAATAAATTACAACTCTTTAGGGGCATTATGGGGAATGTGCTTCAATAAAATTAATTATAATTATCAAACTATTTCAGAACTCCGTAAGGAATGGAAAATGCTCTGTATTTAAGGTACTAAAACTAATATTTGTTCTGATTACCAAGTGGTAGGGGGAAAAGACTGACCCTAGAAATAATTGTTATTTAACTAAAACTCCTCCTTACCCAAATCTTGGCCCTGGTCTACACTACAGTTAGGTCAACATAAGGCAGTTTATGTCAACCTAACTATGTACACACTACAGCCTTGCTTCCACTGATGTAAGTGCCCCACTACACCAACATAATAACTCCACCTCCACAAGAGGCTTATGTCGGTGTAACTGAGGCGACACAGTGTCAATGTAGACACTGCCTTCCTTACATCGGCTGTGGTTGCAGTGGAACAGTGAAACTGACAAGAAAGCCTGGCTCCTCAGCTGGACTGCTGCTGAGTCTCTGCTCCAAGCTGGATTGCCATCCAGGCTCCTGGCTTGGGCTACCCCTAGGGTCCCCGTCGGGAGCATGGCAGTCGACCAAACTCCGGTTGCAGATCTCCCTGCTGGAGAAGCCCAGGGGTCAGCTGGGTTCCCAGCGGGGAATGTGCGGAGCTGAGACCCTCTGAGGGCTCTCAGCCTCCCCCCCCCCGCCCACAACACAGCCTCTCTGCATTCGCTGGAAGCGCTCCTGGTGAGAATGCACACTGCCAATAGAAGTGTGGATATCAGCCACCTCAGTAATTACTAGGTTGAGTTAAGATTGTAGTGTAGACATGCCCTTAGTTATCTACCCCACACTGAATCACTTATTCAGAAAGCCCCCTGATAATCCAACCCTTCCTGTTTAGCTAAATGTCTGTAACATCCCTGAAAGTCCAGCTCAGCATGGTTGCACGCTATTTTTAAAGGTATGATAATCAAGTATCCAATGAATTAACAGCAAAGGTATGAAATCATAAGCAAATCTTCTATGCATCTATCCAGCAAGGTTTTTGTCATGGTGCTCATCTCTGCCATCCATCCTATAGGTGTGCTACAGGAGACTCAGAGCTAGTTTCTCAACTGTTCTGCTCAAGAGTAGGCGGGTGGACACCAGGCTGTTTGTTAGGACTGCTGGCTCTAGAGAATAGGCAAGACTATGGTATGTGATTAACAGGAAGCCATGGGACAAGCTCATAAAATGTCTGCCCCTTCTTAGCTGTTATTTACTACAGTGCATTTAAAAAGCATAGTGACTTTGGAATAGATGTTAAATGGGTATAAAATGCATGCATCTATATTGCATTTTGTTAGGTATGTCCTGACTACTGGAAACATTGATTAACAGCTCAAAGAACAAAGAGGACCAGGCCCTGCGTCCTGCCTGCCTCCACTTACCTCCAGCTGGATTTCATTGCTTTCATAATGGCTGGAAGGTATGATTAGATCATCTAGTCTGATCTTCTGTATTTCACAGGCCATTACATTTCATCCAGATACCCCTATATTGACTCCATATTAAAACTAAAGCAGCTGAGTTCTCAGGAGAGTAAATTGTTATTTGTCTCAGGCAGAGAACAAGAGAGACTGAGGTGCTACCACTGTCCGAGGCCCCTGAAGTGGCAAGGAATTGTGTAGGTCAGATACGCCCAGATGATCCCGGCAGATGATCCACATTCTGTCAGAAGGCAAAAAACCAAACAAACCCAAGGTCCCTGGCAGTCTCACCAGGGGAAAAATTCATTCCTAACACCAAATCTAGTGACCAGTTTGACCCTGAGCATGTGAGCAAGGTACACTAGCAAGATGTCTAAAAAAAGAATTCTCTGTACCACCTCAGAGCACCGGACTAGTGTCCTGTCTCCACCTATGGCCAATCTCTGATTCTTCAGAGAAAGGAAAAAACAAAACAAAACCCAAATCAGAATATATCTTGCCAATTGTGCATCGGTGGGGGAAAATTCCTTCCTGACTCTTGCAGATGACTGGCTGAAGGGCTGAAGCATGAGATTTGCTTATAGTCAGTGTCTTAACTCAGAGCTGCAAGAGTTATGAGCCTATTGAGGGTAAGGCAAGCAATCTGGTTCTCCCCAGGGCCCATGAAGAAAGGGAATGAAAAGGAGGGGGTTCATAGATTTACAGATTCCAAGGCCAGAAGGAACCATACCAATCATCCAGCCAAACCCCTCAAACACAGGCCATAGAATTTCCCCCAGAAGCTGGATTAAGCCATATTCTTTAGAAAGATATCTAACATTGTTTTTGAGACTCCACACAAGGATGAGTCCTCCACCTCCCCTAATGAACTGTTTAATGTTCAATTACCCTCACAGCTAGGAAACGGTCTTATTTCGAAGTTGAACTTCCAGCCATTAGATCTTGTGATGCTTTTGTCAAAAATACTGAAAAGCCCCCCAGATCAGAACTCTTTTCTGTGTGTAAGAATCTAGACACAGCAATCAAATCACCTCTCGATAAACTGAGCACATCATGAGGCTTGTTTTCCAGCTCCGGGATAATTTTTTGTGGCCTTGCTTTCAAATCTCTCATTTCCAAATTTCCAAATCCTTCTTGAAGTGTGGACACCAGAAATGGCCACCGTATTCTAGCAGCAGTCTTACCAATGTTGTTAACAGAAAGACTTCTTCCCTACTTCTATTTGATAGTATATTCCTGTTTATACAGCCAAGAATCACATTCACCCTTTCTGCCACAGCATCCTATTGAGCGCTCCTGTTGATGCAATTATCCATGATCAGCCTCAAGTCCTTCCAGTTAACCAGGATGTTTAGATCACTCAGTGGCAGTAACCCTGCCCTCCTCATTGTTTACTAGCCCACCGATCTGTGTCTCATCTGCAAATGTTACCAGCAAAGACTTTATAATGTCATCTATACCGCTGATAAAAATATTATATAGAATTCAAAAACAGACCCCTGGGAGAGCCCTCTAGAAACAGCCCCACTCACTGGTATCTCCCCGTTAATACTACATTTTGAGATCAGTGAGCCACTTTTTAATCCTGACCTGTCAGTGCCCCACAGTACAAGTTTGTAATCAAAACGTTGTATGGGGCTAACTCAAATGCCTTGGAGAAATCCAAGTCTATTATATTGACATAGTGGCAGCAGAGCTGCCTCCAAGACAGAGCTCCACCCTCTCCTGGGAAACAGAGGGCATGTGGGGACCAGGTACTGTCTGCCTCATGCCGCTCCATCTTCAACAGGCCTTATTTTCAGTAGCTTGTACTTCAGCTGTCCTATGCTTTCATTGTCCTCCCCAATTTCCAGCTTTATCCTCCCTTTCCTTCTCCATCATCTCATTTCCCCTTGTCCTTCACATTCCTTGCCTCCGCACCTCTCCAAAGTCCACATCAAACTCCTGCCCCACCCCCGCCCCCACTACCTCCCATTGCATCTACTCTCTCCCATCCTCCTGGTTCTTGACTGCTCTGCTCACACCTTCTCTCTCATTTAGCCCCTACCCTCATGCACACTAACTTTGGCTTCCATGTTGATGGCTCATCCCACCTTCACTGGGTTACCTTTACTTCCTTATTCAATCTCCAGTTCTGAACCATCTCTTCTACTCAAGGCCTTGACCTGCACTCATCAAGCCTTGTTCTCTCTCTGCTCAAAACTTTCCAGTTCCCTCCCGCTGCTGTCTTTAATATTGCTCATTGCCATGTCCTTCATTCAGCCTTGCACTGACTTCCAACTCATCAATATCCACGATTACTCTACAGCTCTCAGTCCCATAATTCCCTCCATTTATTCCAGGGTGCTTATACCTCCACCTCTGTCACCTCTCCATCCATTCCAACGCAGAGATCTCATTCCTCACCTCACATTTCCTTCCTCCACTGATATAACTGGAGAAAATCCAAGGAGTCTACAATTTAAAGAGGCAAAAAGTAGGAGAGGGATGGGACACTGGGATAGTCAGGACACAGATTGTCGGTTCCATATTTTTGGTTCTCTCTCCCAGTCCATCTAATTATCACTGCATGGAGAGGAAAGGTATGGGAAAACAGGCCTTGAAGAATTGTGATCTGAAGCTGGAGAAAACTGAGGCAAAGAACAGGACCAGAAACCATATGGAAAGAGCTTTCAATAGAGCTGTGCAGAGCAGGTAATTCTATTTTGTGGAAGATTTTGATATGTTGATGTTTGGTTCCATTCCAATTTGGAATGAAACCCCAACATTTCAGAATTCTCCATGAAAGGGAACAGAGCCTCAGCCCACCTGGCAGGCTACCCCTGAGCCCCAGACTCAGAAAACCATGGGGTCTTGTCTCCAAGGCAGTCCACTTGGAGGGTTGCCCTACAGCTCCACATGCAGGAAGCCCAGGCTGACAAGGAGCCAAGAAGTCTCAGCACTTGAGAACTACAGCTTCCAGGGGAGCTCTTATATTTTTTGATGGATTACATGGGCCCCAAGAGTCAAAGGCATTAACATGACCCTGAAACTGTCAAATAAACAGATTTAAAGGTTATAGGTTTGGCCTACAAAGACCTCAGACTGTTTAGTACCAGGGCAAATGCAGCCTTAAACATCTTTAGTGTTTTATTAAAGGCAGAGAAAAAAAGGGGGGGGGAAAGGGTTAAAGCATTTGAAATGTAAAGTATTATGAAAGGCTTTCATTTTAACATCATCCCTTGTTCCCTTTCCCTGGAGAGGGTTTTCAGATGGAACCCTCCCCTTACCATCTCTTGGATGCTATTAACGATGGTAATAGCTGTTCTTTTGGGGAAAAAAAAAAAAAGTTGGGTGAGATGGGTTGGTGTTGTCAGCATTGCTGTGGTTGTTAAAGTATGATTCCATTTCCTAGAAGACAAAACAAGACAAATACACACAAAAGGTGAAAGCAAAGACAAACTGCATTTTCTAGCTCTGGTGTTGACGCTCACTTGCAACCTCACTGCTGAAAAAACAAAGAGACAGCACTCAGGGTTATCAGCCACTCTGACACCTGCCAAACTTGTACCAGCATCAGGCTGCTTAGGGAGAGTATTGCTTTTAGCTGCCTCTTTCTAGTCACAGCAGTGTTGCAAAATATACAGTCTTGGCAAACTGAGCCAGACTAATTGACCCGAAGACAAAAGGAGGATAGGATAAAGAAGAAATGGGGGGGAGGGGGGGCGGAGAAAAAGGACACACAAAGTGGGTAAGGACAAAGTGTCAGATCTCAGGTGACAGTGAGAATTTAACTGGAGCTGGTGGTGATCTTGAATTATATCAGTAAGCCTTTTTGTTTGCGCTTATTCAATCTGTCACTTTTTTGCATCTTTTCCCCTCAACATTTGTTATAGGTTATTGTGACATTTTATGAACTTTCACTCATTTTTCACAGTTGAGCTCACAATTAAGGTACATTTGTAGGCCCAATTATCATAACAGACCCTGGCTTCGGGGCAGCCTGCCAGATGAGCTGAAGAGGAGCTTAGGAGGATAATTAACATCACGGTGCAGGACGTGGGCTGGTCTCAAAAACTATTGTTATACCCTTACTCCAAACCATCACACTGCCAATCTAAATTACCTCCTGCTCTCAAGATTTTCCCTTCCTGTAGAAGTTGACTAAGATGACTGGTAAATTAGCTTTGGTGCCAACTGATTTGCTTGACCCATGGGTATAAGTCTAGCTATGGTTAGGAGACTGGGTTTTTTTCGTTGATGCTCTCTACTCCTGGTGACAGACAGTGGTCAGCTGTCCATAGTTTTATTTCTAGATCTGCAATCTTTGATACTGGTGATCATGTCCTGCCCGACTATGGTGCAGTGGAAGAGACTACTATTCAGTGGTTCTGCTCTTTCCTACTTGATGTGTTCCAAAGAGTAGCAGTGGTGTATTTCTCGTGCTCACCAAGCTCTCGGGTGTTGGTGTGCAATTTTCCATTCTGTTGACACTTCTATTTTTTCTATGCACCAACATGCCTTGTCTTGTTCAAGACAATTTTTTTCAAAATCCCATTAGGCACCTATTGATATTTTTAGGTACCTAAATACATTTAAATATCTAGCTCTGGGGCACTTAAGGCCCCAATTGGGTAATGAACCCTGTACGAGTCCAGAGTCCTAGATAATCCTCTCACCCCACATTCCTTCCTAGCATTTGGGATCACCAAAAGGAACTAATTTAAGAGATCCAGACTTCAGACTTGTTGGCTAATGATATAGTGTTTATGATGGAGGATGCCAAAAACTGGAACTTTATTCATTTTTCACACCACCAAAAGCAGTTTCTTGAAATTCAGGACCTGATACAATGCTCATCAATTCACTTTACCCAAAAAATAATCGGAAGTAGCAGAAGATCATGATTGGTTGGGGATGTTGTTTCTGAGTTCCGTTAAGTCTCAGCGGTTTCTGAGGATAGTTTAGCTGATGCCAGTTATCAGTAGTCCATTACTAATTTTGGTGGTGGCTGTTTTCAAGTGGGCATGTCTTAAATACAGAATTTTTCGGAGAGGGATCCAGTAAATAAGGAAAACGGGAAACTAAGTGATATCCTGTGAGAAACCACCACCACAGAAAAGGAAAGGAAAAGCAATTGAAGAAAAAACACAGCAACAATGGAGATTTATAAATGGCTTCAGAACATTCTGAACATTAAAAGCTTAAAAAAGGCCAATTAAAATATTAATAGCTCTCCTGTCAAGCAATGTTAAAGCCATATCTTCTAGCACCATGGACTCTCCAATAGCATGAAAAAGTGCTTGTACTACTAGTATAGATATTTCCTCTCACTGTGTTTTAATTAATAAACTATTTTAATAAGTTGAAGTAGTTTAAAACGAGGGCAATTTCTATTTGTCTCAAAATTAACTGCAGGAGATAGTGTGATTCTTGCTATTATGGTTAATTCAATAAAGCATAGCAACTGCTGCAGTAGTTTCTATAGAACAGATTTAACCCCAAATTGATCATTTTGTAAATGAATCATTTTCCACTAATAGAATACTTGGCATTTATCTTCAGAGCTTTAACTAATTAATTTTCATGAAATACCTGTATTATCCCTATTTTACAGATGGGGAAATTGACACACTAAGAGGTGAAGTGACATGCCAAAGGTGACCATGGGAAAGAAGATCAGAGCTGGGATTAGAACACAGGAGTCCCTGGCTCCTAGTTCTCTGCTTAGGTAGCTAGATCATTCATAGTATGCAGATTGACATACAAGTCAAAGATGTAATACTATAATTATCAGACACTCTGGCCAGGTGCTCAGCTGCTGTAAATTGGCATAGCACCATTGACTTCAGTGCAGCATGGCTCAAATACTATAGTGATAAGTGGCAGTGATGCCTGTATGCTAGTTGAGAATCTGGCTCACTATTTTAAAGATACTCAACTATGATTAGCATTTTGATAGGGGCTGGGGGGTTGGAGGGGAGCGGCGGGGGATGCATCGAAGTTGAACTCTTAAGATGTTCTCATTTCAAACAAGTATTAAGCACTCTCTTTTTGGTTTGCAGAACATGATGTAAATATTTACTACTTGAAACACTGAATATGTATCACACGAGCTACACATACTTGCAAGATAACTTTCAAAGCTACATAATATCACTTTGAAAAATTTTTCTTTTATTAAACCAAATATTAAATCCAGGTGATTTCTTGTCTCTTAAGAACTGTAGTTCCACATCTATTTTCATGTATGTGGTTATTTGGAACTCATTTTGCACTAAAATCTATAGTCACGGTTTCTTTTTCCTTCTAAACAGAATGATCCTATATTGTTTTCTTTGAGTTTTACTATATAATAATATAATAACATGAAAGTAAAAAGTTTTACCAACATTTGCTTTATAAAGGTGTGCAATTTACATTTTTATGTTTAGAGCAGTTACTGTCATGCAATTTCTGAAGTTTCCTGAAATTGGTATACATTAAACTTCATATTTTACTTGGAAAAACATCTTCAAAAGAGTGAAGAGGTATATAATGAAAATGCAGTTCTCAATCATTTGTGACACTGCGAAAGTATGATTTACATCCAGGTTAAGTTAGATTTTAACACTAGAAAACTTTCAAAAGACTCAGTGGCAGCTCATTTACAAATATACTATTTATAATGAATGCATTGATACAGAATGACATTTATAAAAAAGCAAGGCAATCTTTTATATTATAGACATAACAATCAACATTACAATAATTCAGATTAAAAGTACATTTTTTGTAGACTGTTTACACTTTTGTTTAGCTTTTGATCACAAATTAACGTGATCTGGTATTTTTCCACAGCAAAAATCCTGTGCAGACCTGTTTAAGACCGAAACATCAGAATAATAAACATAAATCTTCTGATCACGAGAATAAAAACAAAAACCGTTAGATACTGTTTGTAGATACTATCCTTTGTAATTGTCCTAACTGTGCCTTTTAAGTTTGTGTGTTGTGCAAATTACTGCCAACTGTACGTCTAATTAAAAGCAAGTTCTGGCATGCCGATTAAAGATACAATTGAGGTGCAATATTGACTATACAAAAATACTCTGCTGCATTCAGATTCCTTACTAATACAAAAGACACGTCCTCCCTTGATATGTTATGATTTTGTATTGATCCTTAAGAGAGAAACAAGGAAAAGGAAGAAACATCTGATAAAAGTTTTTCCATTAAAAAAGGTATTCTGCATGCTTCCAGGATTAAAGATGGTACTTGAAGTTTTTGTTTTTCAGGTGCTGCAATGGGTTCAAGTGCTAACCAGCTGGATAATGTTTCTAAGTCCTGTTTTTTAAAACCATTTAAGTGAACAAACTTTATTGTTCTTTCAAGAAGTTTGAACACATGATTTCTTACACAACATTAACAAAACTGCACTAAAACCAAAAGAGGCACTGAAGCATCAAATACTCTACAATACTAAGTTGTTTTAAAATAAAGTAACAAGAATGTAAGAGTTTCCAATAGCATCGGGCAAGTTAAAAAAAGGCCAGGTATGCAACCATATGACCAAACTGCACAGGTTGTGTTCAGCTAGATGTTTTTGTTCAGGAAATTAAATGTGAGGCAGCCAGAGAGGGAACATTATTATTATTATTATTATTATTATAGTGTTTATGAAAACCAAGCATTTTCAAAGCCAAGAATTAGCAGCCAAATTTCTATTTAGTCAATTTAAACACAATATAACTTGTTTCAAAACTAAAAGTCATATTGCCAGTTATTCTTCCTTTACATTTAATCAACGTTTTAAAAAAGACAACCCTTATAATCAGTTTTATACTTATCAGAGTACCATAATACTCTCCTCTGTAGCATGGTATTTTGCTTTTGTTAGTAAAGGCATAGTTCATGAGAGTGTCCTATAAATACAAGTGCTGATACTGCCACAGGCAGGCAATAGAGGTCATGATTTGATTTGCACCCAGATTTCTAAAGATTGGCACACTTTTTATAATCTCTTCTTATTTATTTCAGAGATAGCACTACCCAGAACAGTATCGCAAGGGACAAAAGTTTTAACAGAAATCTGGCTCACCCCTTTGACCATCCTAGTCTTAAAAAGTACCCCTTAGAACCTTATTACTCCATCTTGCTCATGCTTCAATACCATATATTTTTTAGGACTGAGTTCTTTCTTCTCATTTTTAATTTAATCAGCATGATCCAAAATTCTTAAACATATATACAAACCCTACTCAATGGCATTTGGCATTAAAGACAACCTAAAAACTGTACTTAGTTAACAGATGCACAATGCAACATCCTGGAAAATTAAAAAAAAAAGTTATGTCAGGTTTTAAATGTTCAAGGTGTCAGATAAATAGCTGAGGGACTAATAACATTTATACACTAAAGCTTATTCCAAGCAATGATACTCACCCATTTAACACCAAAATTAAATAACTCATTTTATAAGGAAACTTCTTGAATTCTTTGAGTTAATTCTTTGCACCAGAACTTAATATCTCACGCTGTTTTACTCACACTCCCTCTAGACATTGCAAGAAGTATTTACTTCAAAAGTACAAAATTAAACTTCCAAACAGGTCTCAGGAGTATTTGGCATTGAAGCTACTATTTTAGCACAAGGATACATTGAAAAATATCCTGTTTTTAACATAGCTATGTTTTAATTCATTACTTTATTCCCACAAGTGTAATGGAGACGGGTTTTTTTTAAGAGTGTAAAAAGTATTTTTGGTAAGCCAACTTCTCATCCAACCAAGTTTTTGGAAGAGGGGGGGTCAGCTCCAATTGTCATTATCCAGTCATTAACCATGTACCTTAACAAGATGAATAAATCAGATCAAAATATTTACATACTAAACAATCTTAATTCTGTAAATGCAGCCCAACAGCATCTATACCTGACTGTCTAGCAGTGGCAATGGAAACGCTTCAGGAGGAGGCAGCCTGCTATTAGATGCACTATTACTTGAAACTTTTAAGAAGCACCTAAAATGACTCCTCTTGGGCTAGTTTCCTACCGTATTTCACACCTAAAATCTTGCTCTATTGTAACAGATCGAGACACAAGTTATCTTATAAATTAAAGGGCAAATTGTCTCATCAAAAATGGGATTAGGGGTGCAAACAGGGAACACAACTGATACGTTTTAAGACACAGGGGCAGCCACCTTTGTTTTAAGGAATCATATTAATCAGAAAATGTTTTCCCAAGTGAACTGAGGGAGCAAGAAGTAGGTTTCAGCAGTAAATTCAGAAGTTAGATTACAGTCTTCAAAGCTACACATTTCAGCATCTTCATATTTTAACATCTTACTGCTGAGAAAGATTAACTCCAGGCAGAGCTGTAATAAACTAGTTTCTTTTATAATCTAAAATCTAAACTGAAAAGCTACAGTAGATGTAAAAAACAAGGGAGGGGAACGGACATTACTTGGTAAAATCCAGTGACATCTACAATAGTTTTACAGCACGTTTGAGCCCTCTACGGTTTTATATCTCCACCTGCCTTCCATTTAAAAGCTTTTCCTTGTTAATAAAAAAACATCAGACAAAACAGAATGCAAAGTTACCATTAATGCTGGAAAAACCAGACCAAAGGCAATACATAAAATTAAGCACGTCTAAAACCCAAAAATTATACTCCCCAAACTTCTGCACGGGAAATAGATTTTTTCTGACATCAATTGATTTAATTTCATTCAAAAGATAGTCATCTCTAAGTCATAATACTCCAGCAGCACTCCATTATAATGAGTATAAATTGGACAGTTTAGTCAACATCTGAAATGTAACTGCCTTTAGAATTTCCATCTTCTTAAAGAAAAGATCATCTTAAATTGATATTGCAAGTGGAGTGATAGTATCTATATCACTGCAGCATCTTTAGCTTTCTAAGCAGTCAAGCAAATTCAAATAAAATCGCATGTGAACCACTTACAGTATTTCTACTGAGCGATCAACATCTGTGCACAAATGAAAAGGTGCCTCTTTTTAACAGAACGTTCTTTAATACTGAAATTGACAGGATGAGGTTAAAAAAATAGATGTGGTACTGAACTGAATATTTTGAAGCAAGTGCCCCAGCTGTGGGGAAAAGTGCATTTAGTTCAGCAGCGAAACAGCACAGTGTGGAGCTATTGTGCTTGGACACAGAAGTTCCATAATGGAAGGAGGTACAAGGCAAGTCAAGATATAAAACCATAGTACGTTGTTAACCAACCTTAAAACTTACATATATTGCAGTGTTTAAAAGTAAGACATTCATTTATTGTACAAGGACTGTGAGGAATCCTTAAAATTGCCTGTTGTAGTTTATGACCCAACATTATAACAAAAAAAGATAATATATATTATTTCCTTGCCATTCAACTGTACTGTTAGACCTTATGAATCTGTAACTTCACAAAACAAAAACTGCTCTTCACTGAGACCAATCTGAAAAGGTTACTTGTGCTAGAAAAGACCAACCACAAAAGGCTCAGTTCAGATATGTTATGCCCACAACTGATAACTCAGGGAAGCAAGACTTACAAGAATTCAAGCTTTTTTGACTGCATCTTTTCCACCTACCAGTTGTTTTGATAAGTAAATATTTTTAGTATACAAACCAGCTGATAAAAATTCTTCAACAGAAGCATATAAATTCTAGATTGATTAAAACAGAGCAAATCAAAACAAAACAAAATCCAGTGATTTACTCTGACTGTAAACAATATAAAAACACCGTTTGTTTCCAATCTCAAAATAAATTAAAGAAAATCCCACCAACTTCAGGATGTGTGACCCTACCAGGTTTTGACACATAGGAGAGGGAGGAAAACAGAAAAGAAAAGTTCACCATAAAAGATTGCGCATTTTTTGCTAACTGAAAGTAGATCTAAGTAAAAACTACTCTTTTCCCTTAAATTTAATAACTTTTGAACTTGTTGGCAATTGCTTAAAGTGAACTGGCATTTCCAGATTACTCAGACAAACATCCACCAAATTCAGCAAAGAAACCTTAGACAAGCATTTTTACAGAATAAAAAAAAAATCTAAATGGCTATGATTCCTCTATTAGCAGAAACACATAATGCAGTCTTAAATTTGCCTTTTTATATTATTTATATATTTTATATATAATATAATATTATATGTATATTATATTATATATAATGACAACGTTAATGCAGTTTGTATTTTGTACAGTGTATGGGACAATCCAATTTACATCAGACCATAGCACGATATGGTCCCTGCATTTTAAGGAACTGAATGATGAAGGAGGGTCCCCCAGCAACGATCTGAGGTGGAAGGTGGCTGAGTGGGCAGTTCTCAATACTCATTATTGACAGTTTGCTGCAGAGCGCCAGCTCAAAGGGAAGGCTGTGCAGATTGGGGTTGTCATTCAAATACAGTTCTTCCAGATTCTCCAGTGTACCTGGTTAAAATAAAACATTCATGAATATAAAAGTAAAATATCCCTTTCGTTTCAAATGTAAGCTTATAACATATGAGTAGAAGCTTTTAAACTCACAAGGGAAATAAAGTTAGAAATTCTCTACCATGGAAACAACCCATGTCCACTTCTATTTTCAAGCATAGCAACCTCCTTGCCCACAGGTGTCTAAGTAAGAGTCACATTCAGCTCAATTGTCTGTAGTGATGGTCACTGAAAGGTTTCCATTCAAAGTGTGATTTCTACATAAATCAACCAATATGATGTGCTAGAGAGCAGAGTAACATGTTCTTTCTTGCCCATGCTTACCTATCTTGGAGGCCAAAATCCAAACTAGATAACTGTATATCCCTGTATATAGATCCTTTCATTGCAGTTCCTACAGATCATGTATACTAGAAGCACTGCTTCTGTTCTGAGGGCCAGCTCCACTTTACATTAATAAAAATGGTAAAAAAACCAACAACACTTGTTCATGGCAGGATAGTATTGCACCATTGGTTTGTCAAAGTTTCCCAGTGATGTTGCATTGGGGACATTGGCAGGAGCATTAACTGAGCAAAGACAGGTTTACACTGAGTAATTCTTTAAGGGAGTGAGCGGCATGTGGAAAATGATGTACTTGGACACATACCGCAAAATATCAATAAGAGTTTCAATGCTAACTGGAAGTAGGTATTGTTAGAATTCTTTTATTATTTGTTTTACTGTAGTTAAAATTAGCAGAATTTTTTCTATCATGTAACAGTTCATAGTCGCAGAGTCAGTAATGAGAATATGTAAATCTCTACTGAATACTCCTGCTGCTTTACAACACTCACCTCTTGGTGAAACATCAAAGACCTAGAGGAGAAGCAGAGAGGGTGACAGGCGTGTTAGAGGGTTAAAGAGCGTGTTGGGGAAGGAAAGGTTTCAGGACCACTGGTGGATTGGGAGAGCGTGCGAAAGGTTCAGAGTACAAGCAGGGGAACTACATGTAGAATATGAGGAAGACTGGGGAGCCAGGGTGAGAGACTGCAAAGCAGAACGGGCAGAGTTGAGCAGAACTCTGAGCGCTCATTATCCGATAATTCTACATGAGACAATCAAATTTGAAAACTTTAATAACCCAGTCTCTACCACTCACTAGAGTGTTTTAAATATAGTAATTTATTTTAACTCTATAGATTAGAGTACAAGACACCTGAGCTCAACTAATTTATGATCTAGAATGCATAGGGCCAGGTTTAGCTGAGATTTGGCCCTTCTAACTCCAACACATGTGCAAGATTTGCACTGACTGTGACGGTGTTTCACTGGAGGTGCTAACACAGCTGAAGTATCTCTGTTTCTCTCTTCTCTAGCCATGTGGCGCTGTATTTCTCACTCATTTTCATGGTGTTTAGGTCTCTTTATTCTCTTTCCTCTCCTTTCCCTGTATTTCCTTCTCCTCTTCTCTTGTCTCAGCATGGTGAGCAGCAGTGTGATGATATGCAAAATGGAAAGATTTGTAGAAGGAAAGTGCCTCTCCTAGATTCCCTCTGCAGCCCCTTTCCTCACATAAAATTTTACTTCTGTAGCGTGGCCAAAAAGAAAAGTCACAGGATTAGTCTGATTCCTTTCCTATTGAGTCTTTACAGGGAAAATATTGGAAAGGAAAGTTGTTTAACACTGACTGGCATTGCACAATCCTATAAATTTATCTTTAGCACAGTGTGTGAAGAGCTTGATAGAGAAGGAAACTACTTAATCCAAGTCAGTTTCCCGCTACAAGTTCTTCACACACAGGGTAATTAATCAGAAAAAGCTAAGTCATTTCTCTCACGAAAACAGAGAAAGCATGTAATAATATTGTAGTGCTGGCAGAAATTTCAAGTAGGGGTGCATACCTCCTCACAATAAAAGTTTCTCCTTGAATTTTGTGGCCTCTGTTTATGAACACAATACATTTCTATCATTGTGTGTCTGCCAGAGGTATTTGGAGGTTATTGCTTAACCATCCTGTATATTTATATTTATCAGAAATAGCACCTTACCAATTTCTTCAGGAAGGTGTGTGAGAAGATTCTCTCCTAGTCCAAGATGTGTCAGATTGATGAGGTGACCAATTCCTCTTGGAAGGGTGGTCAACTGATTATTAGTCAAGACCAATTTCTGGTGGAGAAATAAGTTCTTAAAATTACTAACAGTGCTTTCAAACAGCCGAGTAACATCAGAAAATGTAGTTATTGAATTGACAGATTGCATCTCCAGCGTAAGGAGGGAA
This sequence comes from Dermochelys coriacea, assembly GCF_009764565.3. NCBI lineage: Eukaryota > Metazoa > Chordata > Testudines > Dermochelyidae > Dermochelys > Dermochelys coriacea. Next base: position 117,371,116 of record NC_050074.1, read on the forward strand.
ATCTCTAGTTCTCTATGGCATTCAAATTCTCTGTTAATTATTACTAAACTTAATAAACAACATGCACTTTTATCCAAGGATATGAAGGCACTTCATAAGCTTTACTGAAACCTCAGAACAATTCTGTGAAGTCATTATTTTATTCATTTTATACCTGGTCAAACTGGGGCAGAGAAGAGAAGTTACTAAGTGTAACTGGAGGTTCTTAGAGATGTGTGGTCCCTATGTATTCCACACATAGGCACACATGCACCTGAGTCTGGAAGTTTTTCCAAGCAGTGTCTTCTGACCCAGGGTTTAAAGGGCGGTGCGGGTCAATGCCACTCCATTTCCTCCTGTTACCGCAATGTAACCAAGTCCAAAGCAGAGGGGAAGGAGTGCGCGTAGTGGAATATAGATAGGGACCATACATCTTGAAGAACCTCCAGTTACAATAAGTAACCTTTCTTTCTTGTGCAGATCCCTCTGTGTATTCCCCACGTGGGTAACTTGCAAGCAGTGATCAGCGTGGAGTTGGGTGCAAGGAGGCTGGCAGCAGAGCTGTTTGTAAGACGGTCCTTCCTACTGCCACATCCATGGCTGTCTCGAGTCAGGGCATAGTGTGCTGTAAACATGTGAACAGATTGCCAAGTCACAGCTTTGTAAATGGGATGTCAGATAATGCCGTGGAGGCTGCTTGCGGTCATGTGGAGCGAGCTGTAACACTCCCGAGAGGGGGAAGTTTTGCTATCTTATAGCATTTTAGCATGCATCCCCCTCCTTAGAAATCCTCTGTGAGGAAATGGCTTGCCCCTTAATCTTTCTACTATGGTGACGGAGTCTTTAAAACTTTCTAACGGGCTTGGTTCTTTGCAGGTAGAATGCCGGGCTCGTCTGACATCAAGGAAGTATAGTTTCTTGTCCTCAGGAGAGGCATGAGGTTTTGGAAAAATAAAGGTAAGTGAGTTGATTGGCTGATATGGAATTCGGACACAGTCTTGGGGAGGAATTTGAGGTGTAGCTGGAGGGAGACCTTCTTCCTGGAATACTGTGTAGGGAGGGTCTGCCATCATGGCCACTACTAGCTCACTGACCCTTCTGGCTGAAGTGATGGCTATCAAGAATGCCACTTCCATGGGGAGGTAGGTCATGCCATAGGTTCGAAGGGCAGCCCTGTGAGAGCTGACAGGACAAGGTTACGGTCCCAGGGTAGATTTCTGAGGGTGTTGCTGAGCCCATTTCACAGCCACTTGCACATCTAGTGAATTAGGGGAAGGGTATGTAAAAAGGAAATCAGCCCCTTTGGCAAGCTTGCTTCTGGATGAGGGCACACTATGCAGGTATGTGCCAAACCTTTCTGGCCAGTTGTAGTATGGCCTCGTTTATGAAAAGGGCCACCCTAGATGGCCCCTGGGGCTGTAAGATGTCCAGGAGATGGTGCTGGGGGTCCTGGACCTCCTCCAATGGGATTTACAAGTCAGTAGGCACCCTTTAGAGAAGATCCTGATATTGCAATGATCATCTGGCAGAGAGGATAGCAAAAGGGATGAACATGTCATCCAGTGATGAGGCAGCTCCGGTTGGAACCGGTGGTACTGGCTCAGTGTCTTCCTCCTCATACGCTGACGGAACCAGCTGACGAGAGGGCGACGAATGGCAGGACTCCTGCAACACTGCCAGTGTCTGCTATAAGGGTGCCCAGTACGGCCAGAAGGAGGGATCTATTAGCCACGGTGGGCCCACAGGAAATGATATCAGGCCCATCCCTGGGGAAGGGGGGGTCATAGCCAGGAGGATAGGGCTGCTGCAGCTGTCTGAGCTGCACTGTGTCGGAGATATCAGTGGGACTATCTCCTCCGAGTCTGAGGACAGTGCCATGGAAACAGTGGTATTGTTGGTACTGGGAGGCCCCTGTATGATGGATAGGGAAGAGGTCTCTCCTATGGCAGTAGCCCCAGGTTCATGCTCTGGGGTAGGAACCTCCCTGAGAACCGTCAGACCCGACAGAAGCAGAGACTGCAGATAATGGAGGAAGACCTCATCCAGTGTTAGAAAAGTGTCCATATGGCCTGGAGTCCACAGGGTTCCCATCAAGACACCGGAGGGACCTGGTTTCCCTGCCAGAGCTGGCCAGTCTCCATATTGCAGAGGCAGTACCAATGGTACATCCGGACTGGCGTTCGTGGACGCGATTGGCCTATCTTTGTCCCTAATGGATCCCTCTTCTTCGCCTTCCCTCTAGCCGAGGGGCCCCGAGTGACAGTTCTGTGGGATCTGTGCATGACATCTCACCCGACCTGGCATGGCTTGTGGAGCAAATATGCTTCTTGTAGGCAGTCCACTGTGTGGATATGCCGTTATGCCCATGACAGTGTTTCTTACTGTCACAGGCAGCCCCTTGTCGTTGGGCTTCAGTACCAGTGGCTCCGCTCCGTTGTTCATGCTCAGAAATGTATTGCTGGCCAGCTGAGGCTGATGTACAGGGGGGTCTCCAGGCCAAGCTCAGATCAAGGCCTCTTCCATCAGATGCTTCCTCAGCCTGAGTTCTTGGCCTCTCTGGTTCTGGGGTGGGAAGGGCTTACAGATGCTGCACTTCACAGAGATAAAGGCCTCACCCAGACAATCGAGACACTACTGATCCGTGTTTTTAATGGAAAAGGAGCAAGGACAGGAAACGCAGTTCTTGAAGTCCAGGACGCTGGGCATAGTCCCTGGAATAAAGAGAGTTTCCCCCCGACTTGGGGGCGGGGGGGGAGAGAAGATATACACACACTCTTTTAGAGACTTAGAGTGAAGGGCAGGATTTCAACTCAGGCCACGTGGCATCAATCCGCACCACCCCTTAAACTCTCGGTCAGGAGCACGAAGGGAGATACTACGCACATGTGGGTCAATGGACGCTGCTTGGAAAAACTGCTGGACTCGGGCACGGCACACATGTATACCCACATGTGGGATACACATAAGGACCAGCACTTGAAGAATTAAATTTTGTTTTCCCAAGGTCAACCAGAGAATCAATGGCAGAACCAGGAATAAAACTCAAAGAGTCCTGATTCTTTATACTCTTCGCTAACGATAAACTCCTTCCGTTAACTTTCCTTGAAGAGCTAGATACCATCAATTTATCTCCTCTCATTATAGTTTCACCTGCAGATCCTTAAGGTAAGCAATTTCATTTGGCAAGGATTCCAGTTTGTTCTCCTCTAGATCCAACTCTCTTATTTTCCGTAGGTTTCCAATGCCATGGGGAAGTTTCTTCAGAAGATTATTTGACAAGATAAGAACCTGAAGAAAAAAACGGAAAATTTTAAGTAATGCAGAAAGTGCCAACTAAAAGAGAATCCTCTTAGACTTCAGAATTAAGTGATAAGTATTACTTAAGTAGCATTCAATAGAAAGCAAAATTAACACACTGTTTAACAAGTTTTGTAAAACTCCTGTGAAACTGAACTAAAGGATAAAGTTGAACTTAAATCAGTAATCAAAATTAACAGGTTACAAAATGGAGCTTAACGGAAGTGAAGTTTAAATTCAGAACAACATATTTCAGATTAACAGGACATTTAAAAAATGTGCATATTTTTAAAATAAACAGTGGAGAAACAAAAACCTAAGCGCCCATTTTAACCAAATAAATCAAGAAAAACAGACTACTACATAATTCCCCCATCATTTATATTCTTTCACATGCCCGCCACAGTGCTATCCCTTATGCTCGACACTCCGTCCCTGACCCTATCTGCCAAACCTCCCCACCTCCTCTTAATTTTTATACCACCTTCAAGAAGCTGGTTTTGGGAAGGGACTAATATAACAAAATACTTGGCCACTCTACACACATGCATTGGTCTCCTATAATGACCTCCCTCATCAGTCCCCTTTTTTAATTCTTCTGGTGCTCCCAGTTACTGTTTGCTCTCATTTTAAATTAGGATTTGCTTACCGGGGGACATGCAGGAAAATTAACTGAAGTTCTAAATTTAAAAGGGGATTAGTTAAACTGCATTAAATCCCTGTGTGGGCATTCTTATTGAGAATTCAAGTGTCATCAACTCAATTTAGATTAATTCACTTCCAAAGTACATCAAATTAAGCCCACTTTAATTCTGAATTAGTGTGTCCACACAGCATTTTCTCAACTTTAACTAATCCACTTTAAAAGTTCTTTTGGATTAATTTTCCTGAGCGTCTCCATCTAGACAAGACCTCAGATTGTAAACTCCTTCAGGTAGAAAATTTGTCTTTTCTATGCTGTAAAGTACCATGCTTATGTTCTTATGTCATATTCTTATGCTCATCTACGAAGCCACATAATTCATTCAAGAATAGTTTGCAGTAATATAGCACCTTTCTCCAGAGCAGCTTAAGGTTGCTTACAAGCAACTCATAACTCCTCAGTGTGGTTGGTAGTTAGGCACAGAAGTGAAGGGCTGCATTTTTGGTGGTGCTGAGCACCCACAAATCCCTGTTAAAATCAATAGAGCTACAGGTGCTTAGATCCTGATAATCCATGCTCTAAAGCAAGGGTGGGCAAACTACGGCCCGCGGGCTGCATCCGGCCCCCCCAGCTTTTTAATCCAACCCTTGAGCTCCCGCTGGGGAGTGGGGGGTCTGGGGCTTGTCCCGTTCTGGCACAGTGGGGGAGCAGGGTCAGGGGCCGTGCCGCGCCCCCTCTAGCGGCATGTGCCCCCTCCAGTTCCTATGCATAGGGGCAGCCACAGGGCTCTGCTCCACACACTGCCCCTGCCTCCCATGCAGCTCCCATTGGCCAGGAACTGCGGCCAATGGGAGCTGCAGGGCAGCACTTGAGGACAGGGCAGTGCACAGAGCCACCTGACCGCGCCTCTGGGTAGGAGCCGGAGAAGGGACATGCTGCTGCTTCCAGGAGTTCCTTGAGGTAAGCGCCGCTCGGGAGCCTGCACCCCTGAACCATCCCCCACCCCAACCATCTGCCCCAGCCCTGATCCCCCTCCCACCCTTTAAACCCCTCGGTCCCAGCCCGGAGCACCCTGCTACACCTCAACCCCCCCCACATCCCATAGCCAGCACCCACAGCGGGAGCCCTCGTTCACCCCCATACCCCTCCTGCCCCCCGAAACCCTCAGTCCCAGTCTGGAGCACCCTCCTACTCCCCAAACCACTCATCCTCAGTCCCACCCCAGAGCCCACACACCCAGCCAGAGTCCTCACCCCGTTCCACACCCTTACCCCAATTTCATGAGCATTCATGGCTCGCCATACAATTTCTATACCCAGATGTGGCCCTCGGGCCCAAAGGTTTGCCCACCCCTGCTCTAAAGGCTATGTCTACATTGCAGCTGGCAGCAAACCTCCCAGCCCAGGTAGACACACTGACAGATTTGTGCTAATGGGGTTCCAGCTAGTGCACATTAAAAAGAGCAGTGTGGATGTTGCAGCTCCCGTGGAGACTCAGGCAAGTCACCCAAGCTCAGACCTGGGGGATTGGGCAGGCTCAAGAGCCCAAGCTGACACCCAAGCCACAACTTCCACACTGCTACTTTTAACATGCTAGCTCAAGACCAGCTAGCACGAGTCTGTCAAACTAGACTGGGAGGCTTGCTCCCTGCTGCAGTGAAGACTTACCCTTGGTGACATCACCAAGGCCAGACAGCTCTGGAGGGGTGTCCGGCTGGCTTCAGATAGTTAAGCTCTCCCAGCTAAACCCAATAGGGTCTGGGAATTGATCCCAGCACTGTGCTAGAATTGCTTGATATTTCTCCTTTCTAATCCTACCATGTTATTGTTTTACGATATTAAAACACGCACACAAAAGTGAGTAGTTTAACAGTTAATGCAAAATTCTACAACAATGCATCATTAGGGTTGTATGCAGTATTGCTGTAGCTGTGTCGGTCCTGGATATTAGAGAGACAAGGTGAGGAAGGTAATGTCTTTTACCGGACCAACTTCTGTTCGTGAGAGAGAAAGTTTTCATGCTTACACAGAGCTCTTCTTCAGGTCTGAGAAACTTAATCAGGTTAGGATTGCACAGTTAAAGTCAGGAAATGCCGAAGTTAAGGTTAGCATGTCAATAATAACGTGGTCTGGTTGCAGATCCTGTGTATTTTAAGGTACATACTATACAATATGAATAGTAACATATTAAACTACGAATCTAAAAGAAAAACAGAACAGAAAATATTACTGTGACACAGGGCCAGAAAGGGTTACACAACTAGTAGGCTAACTGATCCAGATTCAACCTTTAGAGACATATTAAATGATATGTAAATGGTAATTAGGGCCATTTCACTTAGATAGACTAGAATTAGAAATGCAAACCTGTCTGGTTAGAGAATTAGAGGTAATGCTAATTGTAAGTGTTTTTTTCTTTTATCTTGTTAGGTGTTAACCATGTAACCAAACAGTTCTTGTCTACTGCTGAATTCTGTTAATTCAGAGATCAAAAGAAAATATTAACATTTAAATGAACTGTGAATGTAGTGATATCACTGGCAATCTCTCTTTGAAGTATGTAGCAAACTACCTGTAAATACCGGGAGATAGGCAGTTGCCTTATGTTAATCCATGTAGCTAATTATCAGTGACGCTTAGGAAATAGGAGGTCTACTTCAAAGCTAGGATAATTGCCTACTGTTCACCCAAGGACTGCATGCTGCCAAGAGGCTGCCCAGGAACCGTACAAAGAGCTCTTGGGACCTGATCCTTTCATCTCAGATGTGCTTAAGCGTCATTGGGGGAAGTCTGAGTCGCAAGACTGATATCTCCAGTCCCATCTGGATCAGCCTGATATTGGACATTGGACTAAAACAATGGACTAATTCTGAAAGAACTCTTTGCAACTCTGAAGTTCACCATATCTACTATGAAACTGATATACATACAGACTGAATAGAGTTTTTAGAATGATCTTTCAACCAATACTCTCTTCTTTTTAAATAAATTTTAGATTAATTAATAAGAATTGGCTGTAAGCATGTATTTCGGTAAGATCAGAAATATTCAGTGACCTGGAGGGTAATGTGTCCGATCCTTTGGGATTGGTAGAAATTTTGATATGATGATCAAGATTTTCAATAATCCTCTTCATATTTGACTTGGATCTCTGGGAGGAAGTCCAAGGCTGGGTTGCTTTAAGGGAACTGTGTTTTTGGCTTCTGGGTAACCAAGGTATTGTGGAAGCTGTTTTGTTGCTGGCTTGGTGAATCTTGGTGAAGTATTAGAATAACCACCAGTTTTGGTGATTGTCTGCCCCATTCTTCGCAGTTTGCCCTAATTGAGCAATCTCAGCGTGGTTCCCCTGTGATCCCAGTCCACAATTACCAATGTGTAATGTGGCTGAATTAAAATTGCTGTAAGAACTTTCACTTTTGCATAAATATTGCATAAGCAGTTCTGTTTAATTCCCTAGTGTTTTTACGTAGTTGTAAAATTACCTAATTTTACAACATAAATATGCCCTTAGCTATTGGCACTCTAACAACAAAATCTGCTTAATGGGCCAACTTGGTTCATGGATTCCATCTACAGAACTTTCTCTTTAATCTCTTGGTGGTTGGTTTCGAGGCTCAGTCCAATGCTTTCTAACTGAACTCAGTCCATTTTACCATCCTTTTGTTGGCATATTTTGGCCCACTTTGTTTGTATGCTGGTCTCTCTGGGTGTTCAGCTCAGATTTCATTTTATTTTCTCCACTGTACATTTTGTGGTGTGAGGCTATCTATAGATTAATACATTAAATAGGAACACAGGCTTAAGGAACAAAAAACATTTAAAAAGCAATTCATGAAAGCCATAAACTTATGAAACACTCATATGTTCGGTTAGCACACTTATTCTTGGGACATATACTTTTCTTTTTAAACTGATCATGCAAAATAATATTACTTAAATTTGAAATAGGAAAAGTTCATTTCTGAGGATTTGCTTAATCAGATATTCACTGTATTCCTCTCACCTCAAGGGAAACTAGCCCAGACACATCCTCAGGAATTTTTGTGAGCTGATTAGTGGCTAAATTCAATTCCACCATGCTGGTCCAAGTCCCAAAGTCCAAGGGGAGTGAGGTTAGCTGATTGTCCTGCAATTTAACAAATAAAAGATGTAGGTTTTGGCATGAAAATACAGCAAGGTAGCCTGGAGATTAAATAAGATGAAGCATTTAGATAAATCAAAAATTTGATTTGTTCTTATATAAACCAATAGCAAAAACTTAGCTAAATGGCTGAATCTCTAAAATGCATTCCCAAAATATAATGAACACCACCCAATCTAGACATGTTGAGCTGCATTTGTATTACCAATGTGATGGAATGAAATGGAAACAACATATTACAAAGGCAATAACTCATGAAATTTCCAAGGTCTCAATAGTTAATTTTGACTTCTTACTCTTTTCAACATTATGTACTGTTAGCTAGGATGTGAACACTTAAGACATGAATAAAAAACCACCACCACCACATCATGTAAAGAACCTAGCAACAATTCTGCAATCCTAAGAATATGGAGGGTGTAAGGTAAACAAAAAAACCCTAATAATAAAAGGTCAAGTACCATTACAAAATAACTTAAGCGTCAGACATTATTTCAGGATCTGGCCTAGGGCAGGCAGTTGGAACAGATATCAACCAGCAGCGCTCACAGGCTCCATGTTTGCTGACACCGGGGTAGTTTTTAAAATAGCAAATACATCCAAATTGCTTATGTAGTAAAAAAAACTGGAATGAAGTTAGACACTCTCACTATTTAGAGTGCTAGTGATATAATTTGGTCTAGAGTGGACACTGTAAATTCTAAGAAAGCAGGCTGTTCAAACTACTGGTACATGTGTGACATTAAAGACTGATAGAAAAACATTTCTTTAAATGTACCAAACTTAAGGACCCATCTAGATTACAAAAAGGAAGATGTTGCCTCTTTTGTCTGACTTTTCCACATTGTCCTTACACCTGAAAAACTCTTTCCAAATAATGTGCCAGGCACTATCCTCTCACCATTCAAATCTTTCCCCAAGACTAATTTCCATTGTGAGGTCAACAAAAATTCAGTCATCTAATAATAGATGTACTGGAGGACAGTTAAACATAAGATTTTACAATACAATAAAAATTTTAACCCCCTTGAAATGACTAAAACATGCACCAGCCACTTTACTTTTATGTTGCGCCCTCTTCATCTGGTTCAGACTGGAAATAAAGCATAAATTTTTAACTGTGTAAGTAATTAACCATTAAAATAATTTACCAAGGGTTGTGGAGGATTCTCCATGAGTGACAATGTTTAAATCAAGATTGGGTGTTTTTCTAAAAGATCTGCTCTATAAATTATTTTGGGGAAGTACTATGACCTGTGTTAAACATGAGCTCAGACTAGATAATCACAATGGTCCCTTCTGACCTCAGTATCTATGAATCTATTTTTGTATTTCAAAAGGCAAGCTCTTCAGGGAAGAGACTATCTTACATAGCTTGAAAGTGCCTTGTACATTGTAGGTGCTGTCACAATTAGTAATAAATAATAATTGCTCTCATTTATTGATAAATACATTTTCTAAAATTTATTTATATCAAGACATGGGAGGGGCGATTTGTTGAGTTTCAAAGAGATATTGAAAATCTCTGAATGTGTATTCTGTTACATATTAAACTAAACTCAGTCATTTCACTGTTACACTATCATCCCTCATTGCTATTTTCTCCTTTAATCTGTCATCATATGCTTATATTGTGATCTTTAGGGGATGTAAACAGTCTCTTTAAAAATATACAGTATCTAACACAATGGGACATGAGTTCTTACTGTGGTCTCTAGGCTACCTCAACGCAAAAATAATAGTAATAACAAGGTCTTAATTTTAGATTTTGTAAATATAAGCTTAAAAAAGCTACAGGATATTTCTTTCCAGGATTCCGTTTTTAATTGAAATGAAATTGTTTTAAAACAAAATATTCTTCTGCAACATTTGCAATTCAACCATTCAGGTTCCTGAACATGCAAAGTACAATCAGCTTCACTGATTTTCATTGTCCAAATGTGAAGGCAATGTGAAAGAACTAACAGAATAAATAGTGAAAAAATGAAATGGATCAGTTACACAGGTAAAGGATGTGTGTCTGTGATATCTTAGTAAGGTGACAAAGGGTCCCTTTCATATGCTACAAGTTTATTCTTTGTATCATTAAATTTGTTACAGTTCAAAGAATCTGCTGTGGATGTTACAAGCAGTGGAGCATTGATGTGGCTCACCTTCATGTTCAGCTTACTTAACACTTTAGCTCTAGAGAAAATTCCAAACGGGATTTTGCTGATGCGGTTGTGTTCCATGTTGAGAGAGTAGATTGTGGAGAACTGTGATGGGCCACCCACTGGATATGACTGGAAGCAGTTCCTGGCCAATGTTAAACTAGTCAGGTTCACAAGACTCGATAAAAGACCCTGGAAAGGGAGAGAGGGTAGGAGAGAACCACACACACACAAACATTCAGGATATAGTTTCACTTGAGCTTTGCTTTTAGATTTATTTGAAAATGTATTCTTTCACTGTATTGGGTCTCTTAATAGTAGCTTTCCCCAGCCCACACTACAAGGTAAGTGTGGCAATCAACTTCAGAAAAAGTTCTCCCATCCATACAGTCTCATGGGCAATCACTAAGAGAGAACTGTATTCCTCTCCTCCCACACATTTATGGTGCTAGTATATAAAAAGTACCAACATTTAAAAACACAGCTACTGCTTTTTTTTGTAACCTTTTTCTACTTGTAAAAAAAATATAGTGGTTTTGAGCAACTGATAGCACTGGCTAGAGCCACGCAGAGTGTAGACAAAGGTTGTCTGGAAAGCTCAGCGGGAAAAAAAAAATCACATCAATCCTCACCAGCATCTCCAGTACTGGAGGAAATGCAACCAGTGCTGATGTGACAAGTAGAATAGCTATTGAGTAGAGGAGGAGATGCAGCTAATGGTGCTGAATTGTCGTAAGTCATGCTCAAACTGGAAATCAGATATAATTTTTTTTTTAACAGTGTGCGTAACCAACCATTGAAACAATTTAGCAAGCGTCATGGTGGAGTTTCCATCCCTGGCAATTTTAAAATCACGATGGCTTTTCACTCCATGCATCTGAAGAAGTGGGTTTTTTACCCACGAAAGCTTATGCCCAAATAAATGTGTTAGTCTTTAAGGTGCCACCGGACTCCTCATTGTTTTTCTCTCTCAAAGATACCCTCTAGGCATGATTCTGGGGAAGTTCTATAGCCTGTCTTATACAGGTGGTCAGATTAGATGATTACAATGGTCCCTCCTGGCTGTGGAATCTATGAATATAGCAACTGTCCTTTAGAGAATCAGAGACCAAACTCATCCTCACTTTGATGCCACCCCAGTTGAAAATGGATGGAAATAGGTGTGAACCCAATACGTTGTATTTCAATGAGGTTTTTTAAAAAAAAAATAATAACTTAATAAAAAGTCTATGCTATGAATTGACTTGACATCAAGAATGAATTTGCTTTACAGGTTCCTACAGTTATTACTTAAGCTTCAGCCACTGATGTCTGGCAGGTCCTTATTTTAAAAGGATCTTGAAATTCAGATAATGTACATACTAATAGAAATAGGCCCCCCCAAATGGTTAGGCACACTTAAAAACATTTTTCAGAAACCCTAATTTTTTTCTGATCTTAATCCTACCATAAAATAATCTAAAAGTTACTTGCATGTGTCTTTTTGTGACAAACCAAGAAGAAGAAAAAAAAAAAACAAAACAAACAGACCCAAAATAAAACCATTAGAATTAACCAACTGGGTGCTAAGTTTTGTCATTCAAACCAACTGCTTTTAGTCTTGCTTCTTGAGAGTTTTGTGTGTGTGTCTAATAGATTGCAAGGTCCTTTAGGCAGGTGTCAAATATAAGAGGAAGGGTAAACACCTTTAAATCCCTCCTGGCCAGAGGAAAAACCCTTTCACCTGTAAAGGGTTAAGAAGCTAAGATAACCTCGCTGGCACCTGACCAAAATGACCAATGAGGAGACAAAATACTTTCAAAGCTGGAGGGGGGGAACAAAGGGTTCTCTCTGTCTGTGTGATGCTTTTGCCGGGACCAGAGCAGGAATGCAGGTCAGAACTCCTGTAAAAAGTGAGTAAGTAGTCTAGTTAGATATGCATTAGATTCTGTTCTGTTTAATGACAAGTTTCAGAGTAGCAGCAGTGTTAATCTGTATTCGCAACAAGAAAAGGAGTACTTGTGGCATCTTAGAGACTAAAATTTATTTGAGCATAAGCTTTCGTGAGCTACAGCTCACTTCATCGGATGCATTCAGTGGAAAAGCATCCGATGAAGTAAGCTGTAGCTCATGAAAGCTTATGCTCAAATAAATTTGTTAGTCTCTAAGGTGCCACAAGTACTCCTTTTCTTTTTGTTTTGTTTAAATGGCTGATAAAATAAATTGTGCTGAATGGAATGTATATTCCTGTTTTTGTATCTTTTTGTAACTTAAGGTTTTGCCTAGAGGGATCCCCTTGTTTTGAATCTGATTACCCTGTAAGGTATTTACCATCCTGATTTTACAGAGGTGATTCTTTTACTTTTTCTTTAATTAAAATTCTCTTTTAAGAGCCTGATTGCTTTTTCATTGTTCTTAAGATCCAAGGGCTTGGATCTGTGTTCACCTATGCAAATTGGTGAGGATTTTTATCAAGTCTTCCCCAGGAATGGGGATGTAGTGCTTGGTGGGATTTTTTGGGGGGGAGACGTTTCCAAGTGGGCACTTCCCCTGTTCTTTGTGTAACACTTTGGTGGTGGCAGCTTTTAACCTAAACTGGTAAGAATAAGATTAGGGGGTCTTTCATGCAGGTCCGCACATCTGTATCCTAGAGTTCAGAGTGGGGAAAGAAACCTTGACAGCAGGAATCTCAGGTATGTATATGTCAGTAAAGCACCCAGACACACTATTGGCACCATAGAAATAAATAATGAATGCCAAATTAATGCTGAAATATCATCTTTTGCTCATTTCTATGCCAAGCTTAATTCAGTCCTATTTCTTTAGGTATTGCAGGGATTAAAGATTCACGCATGATATTACATACCAGAAATATTACAATCTCTACAATCACAGACAGAATAGCAGCAATCTCTCAGAAATTTCAATCAACTTCAAATATCTTTACTTTTTCTGGGTTGCAGTTTTAATATTACAATTACAATAACATTTTTATAGCATTGTTTCAGGAATGAAAGTTTTTTGGTTTTTAAATTAAGGGTCGCTTCACATTCACTATATAATAACCATCAAATTGTAATTTGCTTTGCTTCATGTCATGGTTCAACAAATTTGCAAGTATTTGAACACAAGAAAAAAAAGTCTTCTCAGAAAAATTAGTGCAGCAATTTTTTTCCTAACCGTAAACAACAGAACTTTAAGTTGTAGAGATATTAGTCGTATTAAAATCTCATTGTTATTTAGCATAATCTTTTAAAAGGAAATCCTGCCTTTAGTGATTTTATTATTTAGTTGGAATTTTAGGTTCTGTACTTTGGTACAGTACTTTGGGGTTCCTAACACCTTATGGTTTCAAACTGACCTTGGAATTTGCAAAGGCTGTTTTTTAAGTCTGGGACTATACATAAATGTTGTTGATAATATGTATATTATTATTATCTAATGCATACAATTTTTCTAACAGCTCACAAGTAACTAACAATTAAAATGTCTTGGAGGGGAAGATGTAGAGCTTAGTTACACACAGTCTAAAGAAAAACAGTGCACTCAACATTTATGAAAGCTATGGGACTGCTGCCTTTCCCAACATATCCTTTTAAGATACAATATTGTATTAGGCATTGCATCACGAGCTCTGGCTCATTTTGTATTTCAGCAATTTCTTTTGCAAATGGATTTTCTTTCTATTGCAGCCAAGAATGCTTAATTTTCAATGGATTACACTACTACATTAATATTTGAGCTGCTTCTTTGTCACAACATATAACTCATTGTTAGACTAACACATTTAGGTAAAATAGCACTATTTGTTAAGGTAGTTTTTGATTAGGAGTCAACTTACTTTAGGATAAGCAATCAGTTCTCCAGTCAATTGCTTCTGTATGTGTAATCAAATTGCAGTTACTTTCATAACATGCTTGGGTGGGGTGGTTCAGCTTTGTTTTTAAAAGCAGCTGAGCAACTTTCTCTCAACAGCATTTTCTTAAAGCACAAGCCTACCGCAATATTTAATTCTCTTTTGTTTCCAGTCAGTTGTTGCTGAATTTAATAATTCATACACAGAAAAGCAATTATTGTACTTGGGTGCTTTCAATGGTCCTCTAATTTATGTTCACATCTTTTTCCTTTTTTCCCCCTATATACATGTTCTCTCTTTTCTCATTAGGTAGATTTTAATGATATGATATTTGCAATATAATTTTAGATGTCGTTCTTTGTAGAAGAGGTTAGGTAGACTGAACAAAACAGTATTAATGTTTGGATCACTAACTGAAACGGAGCAGAATAAACTCTGTGCATTTTACCATGAAGTCTAAAAACTCACCAGTTCTACAGGGTTGAGGAGGGCGGAATGTCGTGTGATGCGGCTGAAGCAGGCGGGAACAGCTCAGGACTAGCAGGTGCAATAGCAGAGGCAGGGAGCAAAAGAGCTGGTCCCTGCACAACCCTAACCACCAAAGGATTCTGCAGATTGTTACCTATTGTAGCTAGTGGGTGGTGAGCCACCCAACTGAGGGATGCACTGCACTGGTAGCGAAACATCGCTGTAAATTGCAAACTCCTACATTACATGATGATGGAAATGTTAACATTAAGCAGCAATGACAAACATAGGGGCTTTTTGTCCACCTGTTCATTAAAAAACAGAACAGTCCTGCTTCAGTTGGAAGTGGACAGAGATCCCTCTTAGTTTTCGGTCTCCTTTCCCCCTTAGCAACTGCAACCGGAATCTCACGTCCATCTAAAATGATAGGCCCCTGGCTTCCTTGTTTAATTGTGTCATAAAAACATTTAGAAAATGGATAAAATGAGTTAGTATCTTGTTGCCTGATGATTCATCAATTGAATTACTGTCTAACTGGTTAGATATACATGTCAATGTGGCAACACTGGTGGATTTATAGATCTCCAATGTTTTTTATATATATATATACACACACACACACACACACACACACACCCAAAACCACACTCAACACAGGTTAAAGTGAGGCTCATTACTTAAAGCTTTTGATGTAAAATCAATCTGCAATATTTTGATGTGCTCACAAAACAAACAAAAAAAATCTATTACATTTCCCCCAAAGTGTACACCTTGTGCCTCTCACCTCTGGTAAAGTGGAAATGTTGTTGTTCTCCAAATTCAGTTCATCAAGTTCACTACATTTTGCTAAAGACTTGGGGACTGCTGACAGTCTATTGTACCTTAGGCCAAGACGACTTAGACTGGACAAATTTCCTACAAATGCAAAACAAAGTGTTGTTAATATATGTCAGTTAGGGCACAGGACAGTGTAAGGAGTCTTGTTCTATGTCTGAT
Organism: Dermochelys coriacea; assembly: GCF_009764565.3. Classification (NCBI taxonomy): domain Eukaryota; kingdom Metazoa; phylum Chordata; order Testudines; family Dermochelyidae; genus Dermochelys; species Dermochelys coriacea. Next base: position 117,386,624 of record NC_050074.1, read on the forward strand.
TCTTCCACTGTGTGTGCTTAGTCAAGAAACAACCTCTCTGAGGCTCAGGTTTCCCATCTGTAAAATGGAATTACCACCCCCTTCACAGGGAAACAAAGTATTAGCTGATGTTCACAAATTGCTGTATTTTCAAATCCTTAGATGAAATATGCAATAAAAGCATAATAATGCATATGGTTTTCTATAAATTTCACAAGAGAGAGATAGTGAGCAATCAATAAGTCAATTTTTTAGATGTTCCTCCATTCTCATCTTTTCACCAGGAAGTTCAGCTTTTACCTGAAGTTTTCCAGTTCTTCCCAAAATAACTTATCAAAAGTTACAGTATTTTTACTGGTTTCAGAGTAGCAGCCGTGTTCGTCTGTATTCGCAAAAAGAAAAGGAGTACTTGTGGCACCTTAGAGACTAACAAATTTATTAGAGCATAAGCTTTCGTGAGCTACAGCTCACTTCATCGGATGCATTTGGTGGAGAAAAAACCCACCTTTTTTTCCACCAAATGCATCCGATGAAGTGAGCTGTAGCTCACGAAAGCTTATGCTCTAATAAATTTGTTAGTCTCTAAGGTGCCACAAGTACTCCTTTTCTTTTTTAGTATTTTTACTATATGCAGTGTTGTTGCTGTAGTCATTTTACTACATTATTATTACAAACCATTACACTGGTACACAAAACATGATTAGATGTAATGAGATGCAGTTAAGTCAAAGGAAATGGAGGCTGAATATTAGGCAAAGTATAACCAACAGTGAGATCTGTTAGCTGGGGAATAGTTTCCCCAAGGAACATGGTGAAAGCCCCATTGCCTTGAACTTTTGAAACCAGACCAGACAAAGCGTATTATAAGGAACCCTCCCTGTATCGTCAAGTGGATAGACGGAATGATCTAATAGGTCTTTCCCATCTGTAATCTCTGATGCAGCACAGTTTCTATAAAGACTTTCTGATAAGTCTCTTAATAAGGCAGGAGACACTGAGTGCAGTAGAAATATCTGCCCTGCAGATATTGGGCTGAAGTCCCAAAGAACCAGAAGACACATGTGTAATGGATATCTGTGGCATTTTGCCCAAAGGCATGGGAAAGTGTTTAATTAATTGCTGATAAAGACAAAGCAAAAATTAAGGAAATGAAAGGAACAGTGGCTGAGCTGGTGGCACGTGTTTATAATTACTGTTATAACTAAAATTGTTAACTACATGCAAAGTTTGTATGTCTAACTTCATTTATAATATAGGAAACATCTCATTTCATTGTGCCCATATTCAAAGATCTTCAGGGTGAAACATTCTAGGGATGAGTCAAAACATTCTAACAGCATTTCTCAGAAATGAAATAACATTTAACAATCTAGTCTATAAATGAACAACAGGCAAACATCACACAAAATCCATCACTTGTTCTTTGCTCTCCAACATGCTCCTTGAGATAGATTTTGAAACCTGAGTTATGTCATCAGGCACTATGGAGGAGAATGCAATATGAAGTACAGAGTAAAGGATATACATTGCCGACTGTTTAGCAATACAAATGTAGGCTATGCCAATGACAAGATTGAAAACACGAAGTGTACTATGTCTAATCACACCAGCAATTTGGGAAAAAGGAAACCTCAAAGCAGCTGCTGTCAGAGGGTCAGAATTATACAGTATTTTCCAGAAAATAAGGTACACTGGAAAATCATTTTTAAATTATCAGAAGTATAAATACCACCTTTCAAACCATCTCCAAATCTGATCTTTGTTTCTACCCCTTTCCATTAATCTCTCTCCTCCTAATGAAAGACACTTACTAGTGGCTTCAATACATCACACACTAGTACTGACCCTGCAGCGCACAATATGCATACTGCATCAGCACACACAGCTCTCCCGAGCCCAACAATTTGGTTGCTAGTCCAGGACCAGTAAGTATCAAACTTTAAGTGGTTCTCATAGCATTTGCACCAGTCTGCTAAAAGCTTTTTTTTAAATCCAAGTAGGTTGATAACAGACCTTAAACATCACATTTTTATTACTATCTTCCCCCTCCCCCATTTCATTTTCATTCCAAAAATTAATTCAGCAGCAGATCGCATGAATGGCTGGAGTTATGGAGCTTGACTTTCAGAGATGTTGAGCATGCAGAGCTCCCATTAACTAAAACTGCAGTTGTGGGTGCTCAGAACCTCTGAAAATAAGGTCCTAATGCTTTGCACACCTATTTTCGCATTTTTATCATGCTTTTTGAAACTGTCACTAAACTCATACTAGAATTGAAGTGAGATTGTGGGTGGAGAAGCATAATGGTAATCAGAATGAATGTTAAGGTCCACAGAAATTGCATTACTGGATAAGACTAGTGATCTTGCAATTCCAGCATCCTGTCTCTATCTGTGACAAGTACCATATGGTTCAGAAGAAGGTTCAAGAAATCCCAATTATGGAGCAACTTGTCCACAAGAAAAATTTCTTCCCAACTCCCCTCAATTAGTGTCGGACTTGTGTTGGGAGTATGAGGGTTTATATCCCTTCTAAAGACAAAAATGGGGAGTAAGACTGCAGGCAGGCTAACCATCTGACGTTATCACTAACAATAGGTAAACCAAAAACAGCACGTGTCCACTTGATTTATTTGGCATAAGTATGTAAAACGAACAGCAACTACAGAATGACTAGGTTCACGTTCAGTTGTATTTTTGTCATTAGATCCATACTTCCAACAATTCTTCTAGGCATAAACCTGCAGACGTGCAGGCAGAATGTCTCAAAGGAGAGCATCATTAGGTATTTATGAGCATGTCAGTTTGGTATCAAACTGAAGAGACGTATTAGAGAGGAAAAGCAGCAAGCTATCAATAAACAAATAAAGATACCTCCAACTCCTCTCTACGGCAAACATCTTTTAAAAATATTTATATTCCCAATTTTGTGATTCTTTGATACAACTTTTGTTAAGCATGATTTGCAAGCAATGTTGAGCCTCAACTTATTGTTCTTCTAATGGAAGATGCCGATCCTAACAAAACATCTGCAAAATTATTTTTCTTAACTTTCTTCATGCAAAATCCAGATTGCCTTGAAGAAATCAGATTTGAGACATCCACCTTTGTACCAGTTATTTCAGTTCTATTTTACTAAATGCAAATTTGGTCAATATTAGAGCATTACATTCTTCTTAGCAGGCTCCACTTCTTTTCAGGATGACATACCTTTCATGGGGTCCTAGTTTTGCAGCAGCTGAAGCACAGAATTCCCAATCACTTCATTAGGGTGGCTAGAAAAGCAGGTACTACATGCTTCACAAAGATGTGGCTATTTCATTTATACAAAACTAAATTTAAAAACTGCTTGGGAGAACACAGAAAAAATTCCACAATTTATTTAAATTCAATGTATGTTACTATAAACAGAAATCTAAATAGGTTATTATAAAATAAATTCTCTGTTAAGGACATTTCAGATGCCTGGGGGGAACAAAAGATTGATTGCTGCTGTCCGCCAGTTGCTACGAGGGAAGGTCTGAAAAGAACCAAGAAATGCACACATGCAGAAATATTACTGATCTGCAGAAAGACCATTTAAGGTGGTTTTTCAGTTTCTCCTACATGATCAATTTCTGTTTGAGAGAGGAAGAAAAATCCCTCTTCTACTCAGAATATTTCAAAATTTGAAGAGACATTGTCTAGCAGTCTCAGCACAGAACTAGGAACTCCTGAATTTACTTCCAGCTCTACTACTGACTCTAAGGGACTGAACAAGGTCCCTCTTCACTGCAGCTTCACCATACTTCCCTCTCCCCGACCTTCAGTTTTTTTAAGCTCCTTGAGACTCTTCAGTGAATTACACTACAGAAGTGTAAAGCATCACAACAAAATGGGTAACAATTACTCTGCACTATGTAACTTAATGCATTATAGATTAGTCTGCAATCCATCTGGAATTTTTTTTTAATGTAATGGAAGCACTCAGACCAACATAAAATAAAATATGTTCACTGGAACAAGTGACTTTCATATAATTACATTAAAATACAAAGCTTTTTACATTTATAAAACCTGTGCATTATTTCCATTATAGTTCTCTCCCCTTTTAAGATTTATTGGTTATCAAAGGATTTTAAGCCTTTAGCAGTTTGCAATAGATAATTGCAACAATACATCATAGAGAAAACTGAAATCTATTAAACAAAATTGTTAAGGGGGCACATTTCAAATTCTGCAATTTTATAGACATTTTGCAGCAAATTTTGATATATCACTCTCTAAGTAGTCTGTTAGAATGTATATTTGCATTATTACATATTGTTACATTGTCCTGGTTCACTCATAGATCATTTTCTACTGAGTGTTTATTGCTATCACATGTATGAAAAGGAAACTGATGCCATCTTTAACATAACAGGGAATTTGTGGGAACAGGTTATGGCAAACTGCAAGGCATTTTTCAGATGACAAAAAAAATGTATGCTTAATATGAGATGTAGACTTAATTCAGGGAACAAAATGTGAGGTTGCACCATGGCAGAATAGGATCACAGGTTCAGTCAATATAAGACGCTACAATTGAATACAAGACCTAAAGCAGACAAGACCTAAGTGTTTCTAAAAAGTTGAGAAATGGTGTTTAGTCACCTTCTAGCAGAGGTTGGGTAGTCTTATAGGCAACCATCAATCCACTGGATCATGGTGAAGTGTAAAGGGTTTAGTCAAGTGTCTGATGAATAGTCTAGAGGTAGTCTAACACATATGTAGGCTACAGTACAGTGTTTAAACATAGTTAAGATGTTCCTAGTCAAGGTTAGGCACACAGTGTGGTATAGAAGCTATCTAAAGCTAGCTTATTTTGTAGATATCGGACTTTAGTCTTTGCAGATGTCAATCAAGCACCATCCATAATCACTAAATGTTACTTCAAGGAATACAGCAAAAGGATACTCTTCCCCATATTTTTAAGCCAGTGACACAGACCACAAAAATCTTAATTTTGAAATAAGGAAGGAAGAAGGCAAACCCACCAACTGGTCACCAGTTTATAACTTTCATTAATGACTGTTACCTTCAAAGTGTGTGCACACGCAGTGGATATTAACAAGCTGCTCACAAATAATTAAGCACCCCAAAACCAGACTTCACATTTTGTGTTTCATTTTTACAATATTGGCAAGCGTAAAACATTGGCACACGCTTCTGGAATGTTTCCTCAGCTACGAAAATTAGACTTGATTTGTGGTTCAATCACTCAGGCTTTGAACATAGAATCATAGGTCTGGAAGGGACTAGAGAGGTCATCTAGTCCAGTCCCCTGCACTCATGGTAGGACTAAGTATTAACTAGACCATCCCTGACTAGTGTTTATCTAACCTGCTCTTAAAAATCTCCAATGATGGAGATTCCACAACCTCCTTGGGAAATTTATTCCTGTGCTTAACCACCCCGACAGTTATGAAGTTTTTCCTAATGCCAACCTAAACCTCCCTTGCTGCAAGGCATCAACACGTATGCAGTCATATCAGACTTGCTTTTCTTTATTCTGTCTTGTTCCTTCAGATCTTTCTTACTTCGCCTGATGCCTCCTCCTTGCATGAATAAAATCATCTATTAGTTTTGTTTCTTCATACCATACAAAAATACTTTTTAAAATGCTGAGTCACAGCTTATATTCCTATATCCATAAATATCATCTGATGGTACCTACCACTGACTAAAAAAAATCCTATCCCCTAACCTACCATGATGAATGAGTGACCAACATGAATAATATGGGAAATAAAGAACGTTAAAAACATATACATACAAAGCAAATGAAATCCAGAGTTAGTAAACCACAGTTAAGACAACAGAATCAATCTGATTTACACAAAATAACAGTATGTAAGTATTCACTCTATTTTGTTTGCATTGGAGGATTCCTTTTAGATAAAATATGGAAAGTTTAATTTTTCCATTTCAGAATAGTGGGTGATGGATCCAATAATAAAATGCTTTAGAATATATATTACGGTGTTCTGCAGCAAATTGTAAAACACAAGCCAGGAATTCTTCCTCTTAGCAATTCAAATGAATTAATAAATCATGAAAGTTTAGTAAAACTAAGTATTTCAAATTTGTTTCTCTGAATTTTTACTTGGTATTCACCCATCCCTCTTATTTAATCAAGGTGCAACAGTGAGTGTTAGAGGTAAAATCTGAAGTTAAAACACCCTAAAGTAGCTTCCAGCAGAATTTCAACTGTCTCACACGCCAATGCCTCTTCCCAAAATATTTGGTCCCATGTGAGTTGCCATTTTAGCATTGGGCTCAGATACAATGGAGTTGGGCATGGAGCCTAATTTCAGAACCTCTTTCTTTTTACTCCTGGATCATCATTCAGAAATCACACCAGTATCAGAAAATGGAAAATGTGTCCAGCAATGTACCTTTTAATGCTATTAATTAAAGAATCATTTTGGAGCTACCACTACTCCACTTACAACTCACTATTCTTTTCCTAGTAAAATGCCTGTTGCTCTAAATATTCATAAATATAAGACATATCTGACTATGATCAAGCTAAACAAATTTTAGAACATGTACAAAACTGCAGAATGATGGAAGTAGGTAAGAAAGCTTGTAGATATAGAAAAATAATTTAAAATGATTTCTTACCTGAATTCTAATGTTACCTGTTGAATTTCTCCCTCAGATAACTTTTTTACCTTTTTTAAAAATAAGAAAACTATTAAATTTACATTTAGGGGATGAAACTATAAGTTTGCTGAAGAGAAATTATAATTGTAACGTGGTATTGAGTGAACAATTTAAAAAAAAACTTGTAATCCGATAGCCAATTAATTTAAACGCTTTACTTCCCTCTGCCTCAAAGGTCCACTAAATTGTTCTTTACCTCATTTTATGTCTCTTTTTGACGCTTCCCCCAAGTTAACATTAGCTGTACTTCAAGTTGGCATAAGGCACTTCATAACTAAAAGTAGATAAACTGTATATTTTCCAAATATGTCTTCAGCACAAAACATTGGCTCGTTAAAAAAAAAAAATCACATTGTATCATAATTATTTTCATTTTGACTCTAGACTGTCTCTCTCTTTTGCTTTATGGTACTTGGAAAATGCTAGGCTATTGCACAAAGTGTATTTTTTCTTACAGGAAGTGATCTACATGTAAAGTAATTTACTATTTTCAATCAACAGAAAATACTGATATGACTGCATTAAGCCAATATCTGTAGAACAAGACATTAGGTCACTTCCTGATAACTAATATCTAAATTGCCATTTGTTACAGTACAAAAGTGCACTTAGAAGAAAGCGTTACTTGAAACAAAAACGATACACTTATACACAGTGACTAAACTGGCTTTGCTGCCCTTTTTAATTTTGGATGTTGCGTAGTTCCTTCCCTACCATTCCCTTCACACTCCATTATAATTATGCCCTTTCGCTAGCAACTCTTCGTACAGTACTATTAATTTGTGAGGACACATTCCTTTAGAGTTTTCTGTTTTTATTAGAAATCTTACAGCACACCCAGAAAGCTGTCTGCGGTAAGACAAGGCTCAGCTAGCTAACCAAGCAGTAAATGCTTCTTACCCAAGAAACACCCAGTATGTAAACACAAAACTTGACAAATCTTCCCTCTTATAAACAAAATAGGATTCCATTAAAAGATGTTTCCGGAGAGAGTGGGGAGAAAGAGACAGGCTGAGCAAACTGGAAAGGCAAAATAAATTGTTAAAACAGATTGATTTTAAATTAGATATTTATGATTAACAGAGGTCTTTGGTTAGGTTTTTTGCACTGACTAAATCAGTGAAACAGTGCTTAGATATCAAACATGCTGGAACCTGGCAGTGTGTAGATGTTGCAAGAAACACTCACCACACCCAGCCACCAGGTAAGTGTCACAGTGGAAAAATAAAGGTGGGGGGAGGAGGCGGGAACTAAGAAAAAGTTGGAAAGAAAATTCTCCAGCCTAGAAAAACACAAACGTCTGAAATAAAGCAAGCCAGACTTTGGATTCTAAGGCCATAGGAGATTCACCGCGTCTATCTCCATGCTAAAATGCTCTCAGTGAACTATTCTAACCACAAAACAAGTTATAATCTAAAAATCAAGCCACAGCTTGCTTTAATGTTGTACCAAAACCATCATGACTAAGAAATAAAGCCACTGTTGCTGAACTGGCTAAGACTACCTCTTTTGTACTATGCATAAATGTAAGTCAATTATCAATCAGTGGAGTTTCGTTCCCCCCACCACTACCCCCAGGACTTAATCGACTTATTCTGAACTTTATTTTATACAGCAACAAATAATGCATTCTGAATGACAAATTCATCCTCGATCAGTAATAGTTATATATGACTTTCTGATAATGACTGATGGAAATTTTTTGGTGCAAAAATATAATCAGACTAAAATCAACGACAGTTAGCACAGTGCAATGTTATCTTCTACTAGTCAGCATCTGACTTGGAAGACTGTAGAGCTGCAAAGCACTGATGTTCTGTAGAGATAAACACCATGCAGGTACAGCTATATATTTAGAGAAAGACCACAAGTAACTTTAAAAGGCTATAAAAATGCCTTTAAAAGCCAAAAATATGCCACTGGGAAACTTAAACTATCAAGAAAATGTACAGAAAAGCCATCTTTGGCAGATGAGGAGTTGATTCATTGACAACATACTAAAGATTACTATCACTTTTTCAGTAAACCTCACGCCTACAAGAGGCCCAAGCTACTTCAACTGCTTTGCCAGTAATTTCCCACTCCTGTTAATTTATAAACTGATTATCTAAAAGTTGTGCGACTCTTTCATATCCTCTTAAGACTATCTTCTGTAAGCATGGTCTTTCCATGTAGCCTATTCTAAAGTAAGTAATGATTGCCTTTCAACAGATCTTTCAATATAGTGTAATCAATATTTTGCATAGAAATTAACATTAATGGCCTAGAACAGCTACCTGGCAAGGGAAGGTATTCACCTGTAATACATAGGTATTATCCCATTTAACTGGAGACATTTCTTTCCATAGTTCTCTAGGTGGTAAGCTGCTACTAACCCTTACAAATAGTTTCCATCAAGCTGCTAAGGTAGAAAGAAATTTATCTTAAATACAACTCAACTCAGAAACCTTTTAACACAGTCTTTATACTGACTAAATCAAAGCCTAAAAAAAGAATGAATACATTCTTTTATTTTAATTCTTTCTAAAGAATGAACCACATACTTAAGGCTAGAGAATCACAAATACATTAGAAGTACTAAATGACAAGTTTCTATTAGGGTGATGCAAAGAAAGGAACTTTAAGATATCCAAGCTCATTTTCTAGAATTTATATGTCAGTTAAAATTTCTAGAAATTTTCTGTGTAGAAATCTGAGGCATATTTGATGTCAATTAGAAGAGCATTTATTGGTAGAAAGTGCAAAAATAAAAACAACAAGATAAAGGTAGTCTATTAGGCATACATACATAAAAAAAAGTTAAAATCAAACAGCAGCAACTGTTTACTGGCCACATACTTAAGGAACAGAGGTGTAGCTACAAAGAAGAGCAACGGAAAAGGGGGGAAAAAATCACTATTTTTCCTGAAACATTCACATATTTCTTAAAAAGAAATGGACAGAACCCTCTTCCATAAAAAAAAGTCTACCAAACAGGAAAATTATAAATATAATAGCTTTGAGAAACACCAGAAAACATTGTTAGTAAAAAGAGATAATGCGTAGTAGTGGAGAAATAATACTTATGCTTACAGAACATGTTTCATTATCTTAAAGTGTTTTACGTAGGCAAATATTTTTTTTTCCTTTCACAAAGGGGGAAAAGTTAGGCACAGAGCACTTATGTGACTTTCCCAAGGTCATATCCAGTCAGTAGCAGAGCCAGGAACAGAATCCAGGTTTCCTGACTTCTATGTGTTTTCACTACAAAAGAGCAGGTCTATGGGAAAAATACTAGGAATTCATAGAAACCGTAAATTAGAGAGCATATTAAGTGCTTATCTACACAAGAAAGTTGAACCAGTTTAACTCAAGGTGTGATTTTAAAGCAATTTAGTTAAACTACTTGAAAAGGCTTCATGTACACTTACTTTGGTTTATCTTAAATCATTTTAATAAACTGAAGAACTGCTCTTATTCTGAAAGAAGTATTTATACAGGGATTTGCACTGTTTTAAAAAACAATTTATGTTGAACAAGTGCACCTTTCTCATGCAGACAAGGCCTAGGTCATCTCAACCATCCTCTGGTAATGCAGAATTGTTTCATGCAGTACATTTTCTAGTGCTCCGTCTAGCCTAGCTTCACATGTTTTAGGATATGAGGTTTCTACCCTCTTGCTTGGAGATTATGCCTATAATTCTCACCGTCAGGAACTTTTCCTAATAATCATCCTAATTTTCCTGTCTGAGGCCCTGATCCTCCAAAGCATTTAGGCATTTGTTTAACTTTACGGACTGATTTAAATAGGATTACTAATGTATTTAAATTTAAATACCTGCCTATGTCTTTAGTGGATTGAGGCCTTAATTTAATCTGATGCTCTAATTTAGCTGAGATTGCAAGGCCATATACTCAGTTTAATGGCATTTCTCTGTTTGTAACTCGATAACTTTTTAAGACTACTGTATCTGATCAATTCCAAAATTTCAGGGAACATTCTAGGTATCAATGACCAGAACCCTACTGATTTTGGGAAAACTCAGAAACTAAAAAGGGAAAAATGGAGACACATGGACCTCTGGCCATCTGTTTAGTACTGCCAGCCTCAAGCACCTCTGCAATGGCCTACAGATCAAACAATTGGCAGATAGCACACATTAATGCCTTCCAGCATAACAATACTCCTATCTTAGGGCATGGCTACACTTGCAGATATAGAGCGCTTTGAGTTAAACCAGCCTCCAGAGAGCGCAGTAGGGAAAGCCCTGCAGTCTGTCCACACTGACAGCTTCAAGCGCGCTGGCGTGGCCACATTTGCAGCACTTGCAGTGGCATTGGGAGTGGTGCGTTATGGGCAGCTATCCCAGCATGCAAGTGACTGAAACGTGCTTTTCAAATGGGGGGAGGGAGGGTGGAGTGTGACAAGGAGTGTGTTGTGTATACGTGTGGGGGGGAAGAGAGTGGGTTTTTGGGGGGCTGAGAGCATGTCATCAGCATGTTGTCTTGTAAGTTCAGCAGACCCTCCTCCCCGTCCCTGCCCCGCCTCTCTCTCACACAGCATTCCACACTAATGGTGGTTTTGTCTCAGAGCAGATAAGCAGCCAGCTGTCTGAAATGGAGCTTTCAAAGGCCATATCCGCATTCCTGCAGCGATTCAAAAACAATGACAAGAGTGGCCACTTGACTTAAGGGGCTTATGGGACATTTCCGGAGGCTGATCAGAGCACAGTAATGCAACACCTTGTTCACACTGACACCCGGGCATTTAAATCAAGGCACAGCAAGCGTTAATCTTCTCGCCGAGGTGGAGTGCCAGGAGCGCTCTAGCAATGGAGTCAGAGCACTCTACGTGCCTTGCCATTGTGGACGGGTAGTGAGCTAGAGTGCTGCTTTAATGTGCTCTAACTAGCAAGTGTAGCCAAGCCCTTCGCTCTGCCCAGATTCCCAATAGAGTTTAACATGTTGACAGCCTAAGACTGTCTACACTGCACTTGTGTTGTTAAAACTTTTGTCGGTCAGGGATGGTTTTATTTTGCCAGCAGGAGAGCTCTTTTTAGCCACTCTTAGCTGGCGGCACTGCGTACCTTATAGCAGTATGGTTGTAGCTGCACAGCTGTGCCGCTGTAAGGTACACAGCATAGACAGAGCCTAAGTGACTTCTCTCCCAGCAAGAAAGAAAACAAACAACAGTTCTGGAGGGAGTGCACACAGTCCCTGGCATTGAGGGGAAGGGAGGCAGCATGGGGGAGTTGGTATGGAGGGACTACACAGAATGCTTAGCATGGGGGGAAAGTGGAAGATGGAACTCCTTTCATGGGGCAAGGGGTGCACATGGAGCCCCATCATGATGGGGGAGGGAGGGTGTTGGATACAGAGCCCCAGGCATGAGGGGGTGGGGAAAGTTGCAATGAATCTCTAAAACAGAGGGGAATGGGATGGTGATACACAGGGAGCTTGGTGTGTGGATGGAGAAGAATGAATGCAAGGACCCCCTGGTTTGCCAAATGAGCTTAGGTCTACAGAAGCCACGAAGTTTGTGACTCTCTAGTTCTACCTCTTGTACCATCCTAGTTCCTGTCATTTTCTTGGTGTTTATAACCTTCAGATATTTCTTAAATGTGTGCACCCTTAGTTTCTTTAGTTAACCAGGCTACCTGTATTTGCTATTTTTAATCTTTGAAATAAATCAATCCTTGCAGCCCCTGAAACATTTTTGCTGCCTCTCTCTAAATTTCCTCCAATTCTAAATCACTTTGGCAGCACTTTTTTTTAAACTCTAGCCCTTAACCATTTTGAAGACTCGTGGCTTGACCTTTCCAAAATCCTAATTACTCCCTAATGTACACTGACGATTTACAAAATCTGATGGACATGAACAAAGATAGTGCAGTACACCTGTAGATTGAAGTTAGGACAATTTTATTTTGATAGTGATGCTGCCAATCTTGACAAAGGAGTTAAAGTTAGAGCTATGCTTACAAATTGTGCAATCAGATGCAAATTCCAGATGGAAAGATGTCTCCCAGTTTTTAAACATAAAATTAACTGGAGAAGATGAAATTCAGCAACAGTGGTATTTCATCCATATCAACTCAATTCAGGTAGAGCTCTCTGGGTAAAAAGGCTCAATATCTTCACGGTCAACAATTTGCTGCTAAAAAATAGTTGGTGTCTATCTAAATGGTTCTTAACTCTTCTGCCCCCTCATCCATTTATTTCCCCATCATATATATAAAAATAATAATGAAATGCTCTATTTATATTAGATGTTGCCTAAATGGTGCAGTTTTGTCTTTTATTTAAGCTGAAAGAGCTTACAATCATGATGGGCTGTGTTTTTTAAACAATTTGTTTTATTCCACCATCTGCTCAACATAGATTTAATTAAATAAGAAAAGTCCTCACCTATCCAGTCCTATATGAGCTTCTGAAGCCAACTAGGGAAGAACCAGTTTATTTCGGTACTCTTACTCCCAATCCCAACATGTATTTTACTAAGAGTGATAGTAAGTTTGGGAACTTGGAAGTGGATTCTCAAATTATATTTTTAAAAAGTAGAAAATACAAAGAATAAATTAGTACTTGAAACTGATTCTGTAAGTCTTTCCTATTTTTCTCTACTCAAAGCAAACACGGAAATACAACCCAGCTCTTTATCCTTAAACTAATAATTTTTAGCACTTATGTAGCACCATTCATCTACGAATAGGTTTATTAACATGAACTACTCACTACTCAACTTCAGGTTTCAGAGTAGCAGCCGTGTTAGTCTGTTTTCGCAAAAAGAAAAGGAGTACCTGTGGCACCTTAGAGACTAACAAATTTATTTGAGCATAAGCTTTCGTGAGCTACAGCTCACTAATGCATCTGAAAGCTTATGCTCAAATAAATTTATTAGTCTCTCAGGTGCCACAAGTCCTCCTTTTCTTTTTACTCAACTTCACTATGTGGTGGATAAGCAAGCAGTATTCCTATTTTATAAATGAGAAATCTAAGACAGAGGTTAAGTGACTTGCCCCAGATCACAGAAAACGGAGGTGTCAGAGCCAGGTTTAGAACCCAGGAGTTTCTTGCTCTCAGCCTCATGTTTAGACCACACTTCTCAGGGTATGTTCCCACTTAAAATGCTATAGCAACACAGCTTTAGTGTAGACACTACTTACACCAATGTGAGAACCTCAAGAGGTGGTAGCTAGGTCAATGGAAGAATTCTTTTGTTGACCTAGCGAGGTCAAGAAGGGGACTTAGTTTGGCTTAACTCCGTCACTCAAGGGTGTGAATTTTTCACACCCCTGAGTGACATAGCTGGGTTGACCTAATTTTCAAGTGTAGCCCACCACTTATAGTAGTTAGGATTAACAACACCTGGGTTTGAGAGAGTTTACATTTTTAGAAAGAGTATATCCCTTTGGGATCTTGACAGTGAAAATGCCCACAACAAAATTCCGATCCCTTCTATAGTTATGGGCCATGTTTTATTCTTAGATTTTATATTCTTATTGTTCAGTGACTTGAACGTTTGGAAAGCTGTGATTTCTCTGCCCAGTCCCACCTTCACATACCTATGGTTTCTGGTAGGTCCAAGAGCTCATTGTGCTGCAAGTCAAGGTTGGTGATTTGTGTGCAATTTCCAATCTCCTTTGGAAGATGTTCAAGCTGATTGTGCGCTACATCCAGAGTTATGAGGTTACACAACTCACCTGTGAACACACCAAAAAAAACAGACTTTTTAATGTCTAGTTCCACCAAAAAAACCTACAACGTGGAAGTAAAAATAAATGGTCAGATATACACAGCTATGGTTTTAAAACAAAGTACTGTGTGTACCTTAAAATTATGGCTGCAAAATATTTCTGACATACCAGGATCACAATCTAGTACAGTCAGATTCAAAACCTCATCAGCATTCTTTGAAAGGATAAAGTATAGATTCCAGATATCCGAATGAATCCCAGTATATTAAAAAAGACTGTGCTAGCTATCGCTCTTTTTGTACTTTAAGCTCAGGAATGACACGAGAAGTATAACAGCTTGGTTATTCTTCTCATTATTCATCCTTTTCAGCTTAATCGAAGCTAGGAACATCATGGAGGTAAGCAGTTTGTACTGAATTTTGAAAAATTCATTACAGTAAATTATATATAGAGAAACCACCACCTAGAATTACTTTCAGGCTGCAAAGAAGAAACAGCTTGTGAAACATCAAAACAGAACCAAATATTTTGCTGACAAGCTGGAAAACCAAGAAAACTACTGCTGATTGAGACTTGAAAATGGCCAGTTAAGTTAAACAGTAAACCTATTCCTACAGAATAACGTATTCTAAATACTCAATAATACCTAAAAATGAAAGGAAGGTTAAAATAAAATCTTATTTGTTAAGTCTTAAAGAAAAAGGGCCTGGATTCTCTTCTGATTTATATCTGTTTTACACCAGCAAAACTTCACTGATGCCTGATTTACCCAGATGTATGGGAGGTAAGAACCAGGCACAAATCTCTGCAAGGATAAAAAGGATAGAGACTAACAAATTTATTTGAGCATAAGCTTTCGTGAGCTACAGTTCACTTCATCGGATGTAGCTCACGAAAGCTTATGCTCAGATAAATTTGTTAGTCTCTAAGGTGCAACAAGTACTCCTTTTCTTTTTGCGAATACAGACTAACACGGCTGCTACTCTGAAACCTGCAAGGATAAAGTTTCATTGACTTCAGTGTCAGCAACAAAAGATCTAAAATATTAACGCTTTTTTTGTATGTTTTGATTTCAGTGGAGCTGAAATTAACACTGCAGATTTTAATAGCTTTAACTTCTATTCACTGGATAAGTGACAATTTTTGGAACAGCAGTGAATCGATATTGCAGAAAGAAAGCCTATTTTAGGAATAACCCTCCAGTGCTATTTTATTCACCTCCATCCCTCTAGGGCCTTCTTGCAGACCTCGAGTACTAGCTTGGGGTAAGCTCTGATGCCATGAATTATGCTACACGGACTAGTAGGCCATGGATTACATTGTAAGAATGAATGGTAAATTTCATTACAAATTCTAAATACTTATGAATTTTGTTTACTTAACTTCTTCAGATGATAGTATGGTACTTTTCTGAGGTAAAAAAAATTCACACCCATTTACCAAAAGGCTCACAAAGTTGAACACATGTTGTCTATTCAGTTTTATTATTCTGATTTTCTCAGTTTATATCACTCTTATGCTCTGCAAAGATCTACACAGCCTAGTGGTACATAGTACAAATAGCATTTTGTCACCAAATCCCACACTATACTGTCTATGTTCACTCTACTTCCCCAAAATACGCTCATACCAACTGTAAAAGTATTGCTTATGATGCTTCTACATCACTGGATATCCGTTTATGCATGTATTATAAGCAATGAGCATTGCAATGGAAGCAATCAAGAGAGGAGTGAACCCGACAATACATGAGTAATGAGCAGCAATCCCACAATACACAGAAGAGAATGAAAGAGCAAAGAGGGTAGGCTACAATAATGTCCTACAGTGCCCCAACATTTTGGGAGTCCATGCCCCTACTAGACTACTGGGACATACAATTCCTCTTTTTATGATGAAATATAAAGGGGAGGGAGAGAACACTTTAACCTGTTTTTATACCATATTGCATGGGTTATTAAAGGTAATCTTGGCAGCATTTTAGGACACTAGTTCTCAATTTATGATCAGCAAAGCTTAGGTTCGGAACAACATTCAAGTTCTGAGAGACAGAACAGTAAAGTTATAACCAATGACGAAGTCAAGTTCATGCTGTGGCACAATTCCATTTCATCATATTTAATTCTCATCCTCCATGGCCAGTTGTGGGAGGTAAGGGTCAGTATATCTGCTGAAGTTGGAGGAGCACTTTGACTTGGGGAGCAACATTCTCTCCACTTCATTCCTTGCACCTACAGAGAGAATTTTGGTAACAGACACATACGGTTGCGACAACACATACAGACAGTTCATTTTGTTTGGACACGGCTGCCTTGGATGCTAGGAATATTTGGATTTTGAGTCTTGGGAGAAAATTAAGTATCAGTGCCTATCTAGCATTCTGACTTGATTCCAGATAGTTATAGATGAAGATCATGCTGCTTTTGCTTGTGTGGGATTAAAGACAGGTTTTATTTTAGACAAATTCGTTATATGTTGGTACAAAAAATGACATATGCAACAGATCTTTATTTCAAGTAAGTAAACTGAATCCTAAAACTGAGTGAAGGCTGTTGCCCTATATAAATTAGATTTTAGAAAAGGAAGTGGATGACATGACGTTTAGTGACTTGAAGAAAAGAATTTCAAGAGACACAGTATAGTAAACACAGTATAATGACCACTGTTAGGCCTTCATTTCCACATAGCATATACAGCATGTGGTGAGAAGCTTGTGATGGTCCAAAATAAAGTGCAACATTTTATAACCTTTTTAGGGGGGAAGGGATTGCAGAGACATGAAATATTTTTAATCTTTGTTTCATTCTTACTCATCAGTCCACACAGACTTATAACTCAGCAGAAAGAGCCTGATGAAGCATCAAAACCAAGCTTCCCTTCTTGCCCACTTCAT
The DNA here is from genome assembly GCF_009764565.3 of Dermochelys coriacea. NCBI lineage: Eukaryota > Metazoa > Chordata > Testudines > Dermochelyidae > Dermochelys > Dermochelys coriacea. Next base: position 117,403,858 of record NC_050074.1, read on the forward strand.
TGCAAAGGGAAAAACTCTCACATTGGAGATGCTTTCCTTACCGATATGAAAAAAAACCCTTAAAGTGATTCTGCAGCTAATATAACCAAAGATATTGGTAAAGTTCCACTGTCCAAGATCAGTACACTGGGTGGATTGAATACACATCTACTGACTACAACAGAGAACACCAAGATGCTATAAGAAATCAACTGAATAAGTCAACAGCGATAAATGGGCATGTTCCATTAGATAATCATGATGGTCCCTTCTGACCTTAAATTCTACGAGTCTATTTGAATCATTTGCTTTGTGGAAGCAGATGCTCTCCAACAGCAGTTCTCTTGAAAGGAGGGCCAGAATGAACAAATGGAGTCAATCATTGTTATGACAAATAGCTATCTGTAAGAACAAACATTTCTCTGGCACAAATATGTTGCCATCTGCACAGAGTAGTTCTGATAACAGAAAATGTAAAGGGATTTGTGTCATTAGTGAAAAATCTATCACAGTAACAATATCTCACTGCATTCTTCATAAATAATTTCTCATAGCCTAAACTGTGCTCAGTGAACTAAGTTGTGAAGATGATAAACTTCATCAGCATATAACTGAATGCTTGGATCTTTGCCTTGTCAAGGAGATAACTGTGAGCGGTGCATTAAAGCATACAGAAGATGGCTCTCTCTCAAGGAAAGATTCCTGTAGGAACTACAAGAAGAAACATTGGTGAGCTAAGAACTCAATGATATTCAGACTAAAAGAATCAACTTTTTTGGCTCTCACATGATTTCTGGTGTGCTAAATTGGATTACTTTTTGAAATATTGGGTATCTGAATCAATCAAACACAAACATAGGAGTTAAACGTTCCAGATCTGATGATTAGAGAATGAAATGAGCCTTATGGAGACAATATTTTAATGCATGGAAAATTGTAATGTTCCCATTACTTTTTGAGGAAGATCCAGAATCACCTCCATACCTGAAGAATATTTTGGACACTAGAAGTTATCAAGAGATGCAAATGTTTGTTTTAGGAAGAAAACCTACTCATATATGAATAATCCAAATTGAAGTAAACTTACTCTTTCAGCTACATCTAGCAGCTAAGATAAAACACAAACAACAAATTAAATAGAGTATAAAGTGACTGCTAGACAAGTTCTGGCTGGTCTCATGGAAAGGTCACCTCAAAAAGAAGCGCAAGATTAGTAAAATAATTGAGCAAGTGCCATTATTTGGGGCGGGAGGGGATATTCTCCCTCACTGTGGCTGACATAAAAGAAGCCATGAAGTACAATAATATTTGTCACCAAAGCAGACAGTATTGTGTGCATCAGCCCTCTTGACAGAGAAAACCACTAAATGGGAGCAATTTTCATACAAAATGCATTATGGAGAGACTAAAATTTCTCTGTAATTAAAATCTCCCTTATAAAGGTTAATTTTCAATTCCCCAATAGCTTCAAAAATTTTAAAAATGCCCACTTTCTGCAAACTCTTAGAAGGTAAACTTAGTAGATTGTTCATACAAATGTGCAGAGAAATAAAGTAGTTACTTTGAAAGATACCCAAGTGCGTTCTTTTTAAACATGTCCGTAAAGTGTAAAGAGCAGCAAACACCTCATCATCTTCTCATGCACAGTGTGTGTTATGCAAGCAGCATGACAAAATCACACATAAATGCTGATTGACAATCATATTGTTCTTACGAAAAAAATAATAATGTCTCCATAATTAAGGCTGAAACCTGGGACCCACATAAGGCTGATTTTGAATACCGTCATGACAATGAGACCAACATGTCCTACATCCAGAATTTTTAAAATGCTTGAGTTACTCAAAAAACAGAATGCAGCTTTGTTATATTATTTTTATGTTAGTATGTATGTATGTATTATATACACACATCTACAGATCAATATTAAATTAGGGGGAGCAGTTATGTCAATATCAAACAGGGTTCAGTACCTCCTGCCAAAATTCACTAAGGGGAAAATAACCTTGGGCTGTATACACTATTTGCAATATAGCCCCTTTTCCACTGTATTAAATCTTGTGACTGTCCATTCTCTCTCTTCCCATATTTAAGAAGATTAAAATTCTGAAATCCTTTACTACATGGTAAATCCTGGACCCGATGACATAGCAACAGAATAAAGAGCTCTTGTTGGATAGTACAAGGAAGAGGACAGTGCTAGTATTAGTGACATCTTTTCATTTTAGCATCAATTATGTCTTAAGTAGTATATCAAGTTGTATTGCTTTCAAGTTTATATTTTTTTTAAAATTAATCTATGTTCACTAGTGCCAGCAACAGATTACAAATATTTTCCATAGCTGTGGTATTTATTAATACCTCACTAGGTTCTCTGACTGCAGAATAAAGCAAAATAATCTAGTCTACCCAGAAAGCTATATGAGATACATTAAAGATAAAAAAAAAAAAGTCTTGACCCTAGAAAGTATTACAAAGTAATCGTATAACTTCAGCACAAAATACTTCCCTCTCCCCCCATTGGATTTGAGTGCATCATTATAGTGGATAGAATAAGCCTTTTACTGTTTATTTCTGACCCTGCTAAGGAACAGATAAGAACTACAAGCTAATGGTTTTGATTAATAAATGTCCTTTATGTGAAAAAGGCACTGACTAGAAAGAATTTAGCCTTTTAGGTGAATGGTCACAGTTATTATTGTTTTATCATTTTTCTGTACAATGGTTTATGCATGAACTCCATTTATACAAATGCTATTTTTAAGAGAACTCGGATAATATTTTCTTTGAGTTTAATTTAGGATCTTCTTAACTTACAACATGAATTAATTACAGCACACATCAGGAAGGAAGAAGGTACACTAAAACCCGCAAATTGTTTCCCCACCTGAAACCTGAGGTAAAGAGTGCTTGTACGAGTCATCATGTAACAAAAATCTATTAGTTTCAAGTGACGGTTGAAAAATTCAGGAAAGTTGGGAAATTTTCAATTAATGTCCTCACACCAATTTCCCAAGGAACACCACACCTTGGTTGCAGTTAGGATTCCTGGAATGGAGAAAGGGGTTCCTGTACACAGTTAATACAAAATAAATAAATTCCCCTGTATTGCCAGATCCGCTGAAAGGGGGAAATGAAATGGACAATAGTAGTGAGCAGCCTTTGAACTGAAGTGTCATTGAATAGTGGGAGACAGTATTATGAGATGGAGCTAGGAGGATGACTGGCTATACCAGTGCAGCTGCTACACCAACCATCTATACTAGTGGAGACTGAACAGGTTCAAGCAGAGACTGTATGTAAACTAAATGCAAAGTGGTATAAAAGCCATAGGATGGTCCCAACATCTTGGTGAATTTTGTGTCTGAACAGAAGAGGCATTCCAGGTCTAGAGTAAGCAGACCCTACGATTCCCAGAACTGCAATCCAAAAATATTTCCCTTGCAGCACAGACCAGACCAGCTTCAGCCTAGCATAAAGACTGCATTCACAGAGAAAACTGTATTTGGTCCCCTTAAGGCGAGAAGCTAGGTAACAGCAATTTAAATTGTGTTGAAAATTTATTATTGATCTGTGTACTAAACAGAAAAGTAGACATTTTATAAAATGCAACATGTTATCTCTGTAAAGATTAATATCAACATAACAGGCTTGCAAACTGAAATGCCTTCTTGACTTCGCCATCCCAAGACTTTTCCTCTGGTTCTTCATACTTCTCGTGCATACGATCTGACTCACTGTCACTTTTGCATTTTTCTGTCCCAATCTTCATCACTGTGACCTCAATGGAATGGAGATTTGCTAGAAATGGAGACTAAGCTGGAGGCCACCTTGGAGGCAGATTTCCACAGTTATCGTTAGGTAGTTTACAGAGCTCAGGATTAGCTATTGGCAGGAATATTTTTTCATTTGGTATCTTTCCCATGGGGAAGAACTAACGATTCAACAGCTAGGTGAAAAGAAAAAAAAAGCTCTCTTTGGTGTCATCCTCTAGGGCCATTTTACTGACCTTAATTTCTTTCGTTTCTGAGGCTAGAGCAGAATATAACTAAAGGCAAGATTTCAGGATTTGCACTAAACCAGAGTACATCTATACTGCAATAAAAAATCCACTGCATTGAACCTCAGCGCTCAGAGCAACTGACTTGGGCAGGTAAGGCTGCTGGACTAAATATAGACATTTGGGCTCAAATGGAGCATGGGTCTGAAACCCACTCCCATCATGAGGTTTCAGAGCCCAGACTCCAGCCTGAGCCTGGATGTCTACACCGCAATTTTTAGGCCTGCAGCCCGAGCCCCATGAATCTGAGTCAGCAGAAAGGGCCTATGGCAGCTTCCCCATGGATCTTTAATTGCAATGTAGACCTATCCCTGTATCCTACCAAAAAATGGAAATGCAACACTAGTGAGGGATACAGAATGGAATATAAATTATAGCAAGTAAAATTGTAAGGTGGAAATTTGAAGTTCAGAGTAATTTTGAAGAGCAAGTAACCAAAAGCCTCCTAATTTTATGTCCTTCATAAAAATAAACAAAGCAATTTTTAAGCCTATTTAGAAGCAAGAAAACTGCTGAGTCTACTGGAGTATAGGAAGCAATTAAGAAAGACAAGGATATTGCAGAGAAACTAAAGTTATTTCTTTACATCAGTCCTCAAATACAAGATTTTGAGGAAATACCTATTCAGAATCTACTTTTTCAGGTAATAAAGAAAAAGTACTGCCAGAAACTAAAGTGGCAAGAGAAGATGGTTCTGGAACAAGTTTTAAAGGCAACAAGTCACCAGGACCAGATGGTATACACCCAGCACTTCTGACTGAACTACAGGGTAGCAAATGTACTTAAGTTTTAAAAAGGTATTAGATGATCCTGGGAAGTACAGAACAGCAAAACAGTAATATAGCAATAGTTAAATTAACTAAAATGGCTATTACAACAGAACTGCTTACATACAGTAGAACCTCAGTTACAAACACCTTGGGAATGGAGGTTGTTCGTAACGCTGAACAAAATGTTATGCTTGGTCTTTCAAAAGTTTACAACTGAATATTGACTTAACAGCTTTGAACCTTTATTCTGCAGAAGAAAAACGCTGCTTTTCCTAGTAGTCTACATTTAACACAGTACTATACTGTATTTGCCTGGGGGTGGGCGGAGGGGAGAGAATGCGGCTCTGCTGCTGCCTGATTGCATACTTCTGGTTCCAAATGAGGTGTGTGGTTGACCGGTTAGTTCATAACTCTGGTGTTTGTAATTCTAAGGTTCTACTGTACATGTGATATGACAGCGACAAATCAGCATTGTTTCTGTTAAAGAAAATATCAAACCAATTGACATGATTTATTTGTATGCAGTGTATGTAGCTATAGCCATGTCGTGATTTAAGACTTTTAAAAAGACTTCGACCAATACCCTAACAAGACTCGTTTTGGGGAGAAGGGATGAGGAAGGGTCGCAAGAATTAGTTTGGGAAAACTTTCTTTTGGGGTAAGAAAATTGTGCATTTGCATTTAGGATGGGATTGTGGAGAGCATTTGGGAGAGAGAGAGAGTTGTAGGCAGGTGATAATTTTGCAATGGAGAAATTCTCTCACCCTACAGGAAGCATAACAAAAGATCTGCTTCAGAGCCTGGGGAGAACGGCTCTACCAGACACAAATGTATCATCATCATTATTAGGGAAGGAGAAAGATGAGGGTTAAGTAAAAAAACAGGTGAAGTAGTTAGTGATGAGTACACAAGTGAAAATGTAAATAATTCATTTTTGATGTGGTACTGTAGGCAGGCCAGCAAGGACCTGTCTCATTCTATCTATGAGGCACCTAGTGTACTTTTGTGTTCTGTGTAAATAATAATTTGAGTATATTTACAAAGACCTTTTGCCTCTGAACATGTGATTTGAGAATATTCCAGGAATGACATTTCTTTGGTACCATGAACATTTTATGGTATTGTATAAGTAAAAAGTGGAGGGAGGTGGGGAAGAGAACAATGGTAACAAATGAACGAGGTGATCAAATTATGACACAAAGCACCTGATTCTGAGAAGTGGTTCCTGGTTTTGACAATTCATAGCATTGTGAACAGCTAGATACTTGATTTGAGGGTTCAATCAGGCAGTTAGACATTATGTGCTATGAAGTACACCCACAAAAATCATAATTTGCACTGAAACCTATATATAATTAGAATCATACAGTGCTTTTGGCGAACAGAGCAGGAAAAATCCATTTTAGCATCCTTTGGTACACATTCCAATAAATCCAGTAAAATAGTCAAGTTTTGCTGTTACTTTATAGAGAGGACTTCAAAGTGGGATGGCAGTCAAATGCAGCTCAGTAAAAATGGCACATACCAATTCAACATTTCTGCACACTGGGTTTGAATCAGTTTGGCTTACTTTACTTACAAAATTTTCACTCCTATGGGCACAGAGCCTATAAAGCTCTGGAAGAACAAAGATAGTTTCTATTCTGCCTTGCACATAGTGAACTAAATAATCACTATAGGTACTGATGGAAGAACCTTTGTTACTGGTGATAATTTAGAAGGGGAATGGGAAGCAGTTTGATTTTCAGATTGATTTTGCAGAACTAGCAATTGGAAAAAAAAATTGATTTCTAATGTTGGCACATTTGAAGTACATTTTGATAAATATGCAATCTTAATGTTTTTACATTTTTTATTTTCTGACTAAATATTAGGATGTTGCAATATGACTACTCTAGCATTTTTTTCTACAAAGAGGTCAGAGTTCACGTATTTTCCCTTTTCTAAATTCATATTATTCTTAAAACAAACCCCACCAATTCAGCTAAAATCTTTGCTATGTTTAATTTTAAGTAGTACCCCTCTTTCAGAAGGCTTAGATTTCAAGATAATACACACTGTGGCAAATCAATAAAGTTTTAAAAAGGCTTTCAATAACACAATCATCTCACCCATGCAGTTTTGCACACAACACTTTTTTCAAAACTATACTTTTAATTAGGTTTTAGTTGTTTTGTTTATTAGAAACCTGTTTTACAGACCAGCAATCTCCTGAAGTCTTCATCACAGTTACGAACTTTAAGGATATCCTCTATTTGACTGAAGAGAAGGCTATCACAATCCCCCATGCATCATGACAGTAGACAATGAAATTTCAGTTTCATGACATAATTCTACCTAGCCACCTTTGGTTTTTTTAATACCGCCTTTCACTGTAGCATAGTAGCAATATTCTCGCCTTTTATGCAGCAGATTAGGATTCTATTCCCTGACCAGGCCAACATTCTGTAAAACACACTCATTACCACAGGGATGGAACTCAGCACTTTTGGCATAGGATTCTACCAATTTAGCTAAATGAACTGGCAGCTGCAGTAGGTTCATATCCTCTATGGACCAGCCACTAGCACAACATACTTAGCCAGCATGTTACGTAAATCTGCTTGCTAATATTTTTACCACCAGACATGAGAATCTTGAATCTTAAAATAATGTTATACTTAAAAAGAGAAGAAACTGAATCCGACTTGCTCCATGTGATACTGTTTCATAAAAAGATAATGGTTCATTCTGCCTCTCGCTTTGGAGCATAAATCTTGGACTATTTACAAACTGATATTACATTGCATTTATTATACATGTACTAGATCTCTATATATGAAAGGAAAGACTTAAAAGTATGTGAAGGGACTTATGTCAAATTTGGCCAAAAATATAGATTTTGAAAAAAATAAGTACATTTGTAAAGCTTAAAACCAATAAGAAATGCTTCAATGACATTTCTGAAAACTATCCAGAGGAAACTAACAAATACATTTCTCTGCAGTTCAAAAGATATGCACACTACATACTACCCAACAGTACAGCTTTGTGCTAGAATATACCTCAGTAAAATTGACTAGAAACTGATTACAAAAGTAAAACTGATTAGTCTTCTCATTGTTTAGGCTGAGAGAAATGCTATAACTGAACATAAGTGAAAATAAGACTCAAATTTAGGTGCATATGCTTAACTTATACACACAAACCAATTATGTATTAACTGTAACCGGTTATATGCATTCTCAGACAGCTGATTTGCACAGATCAGGTCTGCAAAAATTTGTAAGAGCCTAACTTTGAAAGTTGAAAATAATTTTTCATCTCTAATTCTTCAAGTTATAAGTAAACTAAGTAAATATCTTTAGCTTAAATTTTTAAAACTGGAGATACACACAAAAAGTCTTGTGATAAACTCAGATGCACACACACTTCATGCATGTACGTAAGTACTATAAGGTATTGCTTAAAATGGTTTTCTGAACAGAGACGTTTTCCTGAATCAAGGCCTGTTAGGTGGTAGTTCAGGAATTCCTGATTATCACTACATCACTCACTTCTTGAAATGACTAAACAACATTAATTGATACCCCATTTACTTTAAAGTTTGAAAGATAAGTCTGTGTAATAGCTTTAGAATAGTTATTTGTGAGTTGTATACTTTTTCATTCATTCAAAAAATGTGTATACATTAGCAATGATGCATGCAATACCTGGTCACAATACTAAAAGATTCCATTTATAAATAAATTCATAAATAAATTCATAAATAAAAACCGTTTATAAGCAGCTGATGTTTCATACATGGTTGACCAGTTCTAGATTGTTACATTGTCCAATATGTTTCTTATAACTTTCACTTATAACCAGTCATAATGCATTTTACTGACGTGCTTGTAACCATCTATAACACTTCATATTCATGCCTGTAACGTGCTTATAACATCAATAATTTATTACCCTTTATAAATGGAACCTAAATATCAAATGTGACCCAACATCTTTTTTAATTAACAGATATACATACAATATATTGATTATACCTCAGCATAACCTAACATCGTGGTAACGTGGCTGAGAGCCAAAGAAACTAATCTCAGATTCTTCTTGATAACAACGACGTTAAAAGGAGGGCAGTATCTATAAAAATTTCATAAAGCAGGGATCTGTGTGTATCTACCTGCATTACAAAGTGAACTAAAAAAAGATTTACCATAAACTTTAAATCACAGTGTAAATGCTTACCAATTTCAGCAGGTAGTTGCTTGATTTTGTTCTCTCGTATGCTAAGCATGGTGAGTTTTGACAAGCTTTTGATATCCTTTTCCACAGCAGTTATACGATTAAAGCGTAGATAAAGAGTGGCAAGAGAATTTAGCCTGTACACCACTGAAGGAATTTCTCTAAGTTTGTTATGCCGTAGATCAAGCATGCGCAGTTTCTTCAAGTTATCAAGAGAGTCAGGCAAACTGGTAAGCGAGTTCTCACTTAAAGCCAGTGTCATCAAATTCACAAGACAGCCCACCTCTGCAGGTAGAGACTGCAATTTGTTACTGTATAAATAAAGTTCCGTTAACTGTGTCAACTCTTTGATAGATGATGGAAGCATGTGTATAGACCTCTTGGACAAGTCCAAGCGCATTGAATTCTCTTCTCGGCATTTATTTAGCTCTTTGATCACCTCAGCATTGCTGGATTTTTTGCGAGCGGCTGGGGCTGGATTAGGTCGTTTTATTGTGTTGTCTACTGAAAAAGCTACCCCAGGCTGTGCACTACTGGAGTCCTTCTTTCCATCTTTGGCATCTTTCCCTTTGGTCCTAGGCTCCTTTTCTTTGCTTTCTTTTCCAAATCCTCCAGAGGCCTTAGCCTCCTTCTCCCGTTCCTTTGCTAATGGGACTTTTGGATCCTTCTCTTTACAGTCTTTTTCTTTTCCTAGATTACTACTCATGGTGATTCAATGTTTAGCAAGCACCACATGAAATCCACTTTTTTCAGTTAACAAAAAAACAATTAATTCACTGCTGAAAGTACAAGGATCCTTAAAACACAAATATGTTGGCTTGAGGAACCAACTTCAGTTGAGTGATACCCATTTGCTACATATTGATTCTGAAGACACTTGTTCCTAATCCTGATACTGAAAGGTTCAACTTTAAGAGATCAGATGGTCAAATGCTCCTTATTAGAATTTCTGCAACACAAGAGAAAAAAATAAACCAATGTTAATGTAAATATAACTTTCTTTTAGCTCAAGTATTGAGTATTTTGATAGCAAGCATGTGGATACTTAATCAGGTCTATAACTTCCCCATATATTTCATATGAAGAATCCAATCCTAACGTTCAAATCCTAAGAACACTGCTTAGGAATGATTGGTATGTAACCTATCACTTAAATCAGCCTCTGTACCAGATTGGAGAATGGCTAATGTAATGCTGATTTTTTTTTTTTAAAGGCCCCAGAGACAATTACAGGCTGGTAAGCCTGACTTCAGCACCAGGCAAACTGGCTGACACTATAGTAAAGAACAGAACTATCAGACACACAAATACAATACAATACATTGGGGAGGAGACAACATAGCTTTTGTAAAGGGAAATCATGCCTCACCAATCTATTAGAATCTACAACCATCTCTTAATGTCAACAAGCATGTGGACAAGGATGATCCAGTGAATATAATGCACTTGGACTTAAGGAAAACCTTTGATAAAGTGCCTCATCAAAGGCTCTTAAGCAAAACAAAACAAAGTTAGTTTTCACAGTGTAAAGAGATAAACAGTGGGGTCCCTCAAGGATCAGTATTGCGACCAGTGCTGTTCAACATATTAATAAATTATCTGGAAAAAGTGGTAAACAAGTGACAAAAATTTGCAGATGATATAAAATTACTCAAGATAGCTAATGCCAAAGCAGACTGTGAAGAGTTACAAAGATTTCACAAAACTGGATAACTGGTCAACAAAATGGCAGATGAAATTCAATGTTGATAAATGCAAAGTAATCCACATTGGAAAATATGCCAACTATACATACAAAATGATGGTCTAAATTAGCTGTTCCCACTCAAAGAAGATCTTGAGGGATCGGGGATAGGTCTCTGAAAATATCTGCTCAATGCACAACGACAATCAAAAAGTTAACAGAATGTTAGGAACCATTAGGAAAGGACAGAAAATATCATAATGCCACTCAAAAATCCATGATATTTCCGCACCTTGAAAACTGAGTGCCCTTCTGGTTGACCCATCTCAAAAGAGATAGATTAAAAATGGAAAAAGTACAGAGAACGGCAACAAATACGAACAGGTTCCATAGGAGAAATTAAAAAGACTAGGATTGTTCAGTTTAGAAAAGAGATGACTAAGGGGAGATATGATCGAGGTCTATAAAATCATGAATGGTGTGAAAAAAGTGAAGAAAGAAGAGTTATTACCCTTTTACACAATACAACCCAAGGGTCACCCAATGAAATTAATATGCAGCAGGTTTAACACAAACGTAAGGAAATACTTCACACAATGCACAGTCAACCTGTGGAACTCATTGCCAGGGATGTTGTGCAGGCCAAAAAGTATAACTGGGCTGAAAAAAGTATTAGATAAGTTCATGGAGTATAGGTTCATCAATGGCTATTAGCCAAGATGGTCAAGGACACAACCCCATGCTCTGGGTGTTCCTAAACGTGTGACGGCCAGAAACTGGGACTGGATGACGGGACGGATCACTCAATAACTGCCCTGTTCTGTTCATTCTCTCTAAAGCATCTAGCATCAGCCCCTGTCAGAAGACAGGGTACTGGGCTAGACAGATTGTTGGGATTTGACCCAGTATGGCTATTCTTATATTCTTGTGTAATGATACTTGATTGTGGAAGAATTGACTATTAAATATAAGATGAAAAAGAGTAAGCTTCCATTTTTATATGTCATATTGCCTTCATTAAAGTTTATGGGTCACTTGTTCCTGTCACTAGAAGCTAATGCCCAACTTTAGTGTATTCCACTGATCGGTGTGTATGGCATACCTCCCTCTGTACCTGATCCACTGAGGATAAGGGTCCATGTTACAACTTTCATCTGAAGAGCCTTGTTCTTTTGTTCAAGCCGTAGAGACGCTTGTTTCCAACTCTAGAGAACCCGGTCTAAGCTCTGGTGTTAGCCAAGCTGGAGCCGTCAAGTTAATGTTTCATATCAAGAAATCTCTTCTAATCTATTCTGAACCACAATCCTCTCTATTTCTGCAATACATTAAACAAAACCTTGGCATCTACCAATAGGTTTGTGGATTCTGAGATGCAAACAAGCAGTTGAAATTAGATTTGAAGTTCCATTTCAAACAAACAAGCTTACCAAAACAAACAAACAAATACATAAATTAACCAAAAAAGTTCTGAAGGGATGCAAGCCCTGATCTTTCAAGAGAGGTAAACCTGCAATTAAGGTGGTAAGAAAGAAACCTCTCCTACAGGCAGTTTATTCCATAACTGCTCGTTTCAGGATATTTTGCATCTTCCTCTAAAGCATCTGGTATTGGCGAAAAGATTTGAATGACCTCTGGTCTGAATCCTGTCTGGCAATTTCTATGTTCCTAAATAAACAGAATTATTAATAGTTCTAATTTGATTCAATCCTGTGAACCATCTGGTCATTTCAAAACTCACCACCAACACATTTTGAAGCTGCCTCTCAAATATAGGTACAAAAAGAAAATAGCTATAAAAGAAAATAAAATATCATTTTTACCTTCGATGTTAACCGCCCTTTTGTCTACAAAAGCAACATACCTTAAGAACATAAGAATGGCCATACTGGGTCAGATCTAGCCCAGTATCCTGTCTTCTGACAGTGGCCGATGCCAGGTGCCCCAGAGGCAATGACCAAGTGATCCATTTTCTGTCACCCATTCCTAGCTTCTGGCAAACAGAGGCTAGGGACACCATCCCTGTCCATCCTGGCTAATAGCCATTGATGGAATGATCCTCCATGAATTTATCTAGTTATTTTTTGAACCCTGTTATAGTCTTGGACTTCACAACATCCTCTGGCAAGGAGTTCCACGGGTTAACTGTGTGTTGTGTGTGTTCTGCAGTATTTGTTAATGAGGAGTTTCTTAGCATTCTACAAAAAGGTCTTGTTTGCCTCAACCACAAAAACCATTTTCATTCTTCTTATCAACACCACGTTAGGAACTGCAGTCCCTTTCTGCCCCTTATCTTCTATACTAGTCCATATGGCCCACAGTTACAGTCATAGCAAAATTAAATTTTATACCCTTAAGTAAATCATCAGTAAGAACTGAAGACACTGAAATCTTACAGCTAAACGCAAACTTCTATTAATGTTTAAAATACTCATTCACTTACTTATTATGAATAGACATGCATGTGCACGCACACGGTTTTTTGTTTCCAGGAAGCCTCTTATATCAAAGTATGATCACTCACTAACCACCATTTTCAGTCACATCGAAGTAGTATGAAAGATGAAAAACAAATCTAAAATTATATATTTGATGGTGGAAGTTGAGGGACAGAAGGCTACCATAGTTTTCCCCTTGTAATCTGCAGAGAGTGCTTCCGAATGGCAGAAATGGGAACAGAAGATTTAACTTCCAGTCCTCTGTTCTGACTTGTTACTTCTATAGCATCATGCTTATGCATGATGCTGTCAGTAATCTCTGTGCCTTAGTTTACAATGCTTTAGAGAACTTGGCTGAAATGTGCTAATAATAATACTTTGTAGTCTGTAAAGTGGATTAAATTTACAGTAGCCTGTGTGATACCACATTTGTCTCACTTTAATGTATTCAATTGATCCTGTTTTCTTTTAATCCCTTTCTGGGTTCTAGTTTTTTGCCTTTAAAAAAAAAAAGAATTCAATTTGAACACTCCTATAATAGAAAGCGTCTCCAATGTAAATTCCTCTGAATGTGGGCCAAATGGGGTCAAGGAACATCAGACACGTTTTCAATTATAAAGACTCCTGCATGACTTTTAAAATACCCAATAACCTGCATTTTGTTCTAGCATTGCAACCCCACTATGTTACATTTTAAACAATTTTTCAGCACTATATAATTTGTGTGCTTTTATGTGGATACAGGAAAGATATTGTCAGAATCCTCAATACACCCAAATCCAGGTGGAGCTTAGATGCCTCACTATCAGCTGACTAAAGAGTAAAGTCTCAAATGGCAGTTAACTTGTTTTCAGTACAATTAGAATAGAATACAAACATTTTGAGGCATAAGTCACAATACTGTCAAATACTATTTCAAAGTTTTGAAAAATATGGAAAACTATATAAATTTATTGTTAATAAAGGTTACTCAGGATCTAGGTCCCATTGTGCAAGGGGCAGTAAAAGCCACATGGTTCCTGCTCCCCAAAAGAGCTTTCAATCTAATCAAATTTAAGACATGGCAAGTGTATTTTGCCTAATACGTTACTGACAGCGCAAAAGAGGTGGCTCTCAAAGGTATCTAAAAGAGGGGATAGTTCAGGGAGGACATTCTATGTGTAAGGGATGATCTGACCTGAAGAGTCCAAATTTATTTATTTATTTTTATACATTTCAATTACCTATTAGCAATTAATCATAAGTGTACCATAAAATCAGCTTTTGTACTTGCTCAGTAGCAGATTAAGGTTTTCATTACAAATATAAAACTATAATGAACACATACACATTTCCACCATTACAAAGGCTCTCCCACCCCCATTTTACCCCATTTTCACGTCTGACTTTTTTTTTTTTTGGTTAAGTATTCCTTTCTAAGATCAGAACAAGATAAAGGGTAGTACCAGAGAATTCAATCTTTCATAGCTTTCTTCAAAGCTGATGGTGTCTGCAGGCAGGCAGCTCTGCAACCAAATGACATGCAGAAATTTAAGACTAATGGCCAGATTCGCAGGACAAAACATATATTCAAAACAGTAAATTAAAAGCACAGAATGGGAAAAAGCTAAACGTTAAATTTATCTTAGTTATTTTATATTTAAGTTTGAGAATGGAGGCTGTACTTGAAACATACTGCGTCTTTTCAGACCCTGTCTCTTCAAATTAAATGTTTCTCCTACTCCGAGAAAGATTTGCAACTACCTCTTTCTACACAAACTTAAAATTAACAGAGAGGAAGCAGTTACCAAGAAGTTCTTTGGACAGAACATGCCTCTGAAACCAGACTAGAGAACACAGAAATACTGCTAAGTCTGGAAACAAGGTTCTACAGAAGAAAAGAATAAGGAATTGAAGCTGACTACACAGCCACTTTTGCCTAGTATCTTACATGGTAGAGCGTCCAATGTAACAGGGCCTTGGATCCTGATGAGCTCTCTGGGATCTAGTACTATAATTGTAGGTGGAGCTGGTAGCATCCCTATTGTTAAGGTTGCTTAACACTTCCCCTTATAAGACCCAGTTTTCCGTTGGTTATAACTAGGGCCCTATCAAATTCACTATCCATTCTGGTCAATTTCACAGACATAGGATTTTAAAAATAGTCAATTTCACAGTTTTAGATATTTAAGTCAGAAATTTCAGGGTGTTATAACCATAGGAGTCCCGGCCCCAAAAGGGTTGCTGCCTAGGCCAGTATCCTTTGTCCCTGTGAGGCTGGTCTGGGTTTGTCCCATACATGCCCTGATGAGGTGTGAACTGCCCCTCTGTTCTTGGAGAGTTTTTGCCTGGGCTTGTTTTAAGCCGTGAGGACACATTTTCAGCCACATAGCTATATACATGAAATTAGAACCTATAACAACAATGCTCAGAGCATCATGAGGCTTCCAAAGACACCCGACATGACAAACTTTGCATTGGATACCAAACAATCATTTTAAAAGAATGAACCTGGGGGATGTAGGGAGTTCCCCCAAGGCACAGTGTGTCACAATGTGATCATAATTAAAAACTGAATCATAAAGCACCCACACCAGGTAGCCAAATTAAGGTTAACAGACTACTTTAATTCTGGAATTTCTTAACCTTTGAATGCTTGAGTTTGCCATCTTAACAATGTTCTTTAAAATAGTTTGTGTGTGTAGAAATACAAATAGCTGACAACCTATATTTAAGGTTGCAACAAAATTTGCAGTTAGCAGGATTTTAGTCCTGCTATTTCACAATTTAAGGACTGAATTTAGTCATGAAAATGAATACAGTAACTTCAGGCTTTTATTTGTGGGGGGGGGGGAGGTAAAGTTGGTCCCAATCTTCCACACACTTATGCAAGTGAAGTGCTTTACATTCATGAGTAGTTCCTCAGAATCTTGACTTCAGTGGAGCATCATTCAAGTCAAAGAGAATACTTGTGCATAAATTCAGGCATTTATCTAAGTGCTTTTAGAATGGGGACACAACTACTAATTTTAAAGAGGAAACAAATGTATTCATGTTTCATTCACTTTTTCAGATCCCTGTAGCTAAAGAACCAGATTCACCACCAATTCTAAGCTGCACACAAACAAACATTCATATAACATTTCAAGGAGAGGATTTTTTCAACTTTTAACACTTGACCTATTTTTAGCAAAACAAAGTTGAACAGAACTGGCCAGCTCTGCCAGCTACTTCTAGTTTTCAATGCTGTCAGACTGTGTTCCTGATATACAGAGAAAAAGTAGGTTAGGTAATATCTTTCATTGGACCAATTTCTGTTGGTGAACAAGACAAGCTTTCAATCTTACACAGAGTTCTTCTTCAGGTCCAGATATACTGACATAGAATATTTTTAAAAACTATTAGGTGATGAAGGGCCTAGGGGGAAACAGAGGGTTACTCTTGCATGGGTGGGGATACCAAGTAAAAAAAGAGTTTCAAGAGAATTAAACAAAAATCTCTCATGGTATGTTCGGAATATTACTAAAAAAAACCCAGATTTTGAGAGATACTGATATTGGTTATTCGTAACTCAGAACATTGTTTTTCTTGTTTTATATGACCAAAATATATTTTCCAGAACTTTTGAATTTAGTTTAAATTGTGGAAGTCCAGAAGGAGACACAACTAAACTCTTCTAAACTAAGTCATCTTTCTTTAGTGGTCTGAAAAAGGAATACCACCACTTAGTTCTTTTATAGAATTTTTCATCTATAGATCTCAATGCACTTTACAAATGGAGGTCAGTTTCATTATCCCCATTTTATAGATTTGGAAACTACCTATCATACATGTTATTTGCTAAAAACTTTAAAGATTTATGGGTAAGAACATAAGATGGCCATACTGGGTCAGACCAAAGGTCCATCCAGCCCAGTATCCTGTCTACCGATAGTGGCCAATGCCAGGTGCCCCAGAGGGCGCGAACTTAACAGGTAATGATCTGATATGTATAAAAACTAAAAAAAAAAAAAACGTTAATTGGATTTAAGTTAGCAAATTTAGTGCTCATGAAAGGTGCTAGACAGTTAGCCTGGGACAGCAAAATCCTTTATTTCCACAGTTCAGGAGTAGTGTAAACTGAATGTCAGCTGTGACGCTTGTTTATGTGGTATAGTTCACTGAGACCGCTAAACTCATTTCACTCGAGCCAATGAACAGTGAGATGGTAAATTTTCAGACTATATCAACCTGGTCTGAATTCAGTATGTAAACCTATGAGCTCCATGGCACACACAAGCAGCAGCTTATGTCAGCACACATCCAGCTCTGTGGGCTCATGTCAGGGGACAATGGGTTGGGTGAATGGACTGGCTAGGAAAACCAGTTCAACCAAATTTCTCTGCAGGGAACTCAAAGTGGGGAGTGGAAAATTCCCAGCTGTAGAACAAAGGAATCAAGTGTTGCTGGTGGGACGTATTAATTTGAGAAACTCACTAACTCAGAAACAGGAAGCTTTGCTTTCAGAGTAGCAGCCGTGTTAGTCTGTATCCGCAAAAAGAACAGGAGTACTTGTCGCACCTTAGAGACTAACAAATTTATTTGAGCATAAGCTTTCGTGAGCTACAGCTCACTTCATCCAATGAAGTACTCCATTTCTTTTTGAGGAAGCTTTGGGTAGGACAGAAGAAGTGATAGGCAGGAAGGGAGAAGGTATGGTTTAAGTGCAGGAGTCGCCACAATCAGAGAAAGCTGGCTGACCTAGAAAGGCTCCTTGATTCTGAAGAGAAATTCTGAGCTATAGGAGAAGGATCCCAGACACCCCAAACCCAAGAATTCTCTAGAGCCGTGAGGAAACCGAGGCAGGGGAAAATCTGTATAGGTGTGTATTATTTTGTCTCAATATGTTTATTTCCCACACTGCTAGGTAAAGATTAAGTCATGTTTTAGAATCCTGTGCAAAGGGTGCCTGTTAGCATTCACGGTTATGTCTCTGTGAAGAGTTAAATTGTAAACTTGGAGTGCCTACATGGCTGGAGATCTGGGGAAAGGATGTGTTCAAGCTGTGGGGAAGCCTGATAGGTCAGCTCTCCTCCCAGGGGATAGGCAGATGGAAAGTGGGGTCCTAGCTCTCAGGAAGAGATGCTATACAGAGGAGCTGTACCCAGAGTATGCCAAGCCAGGATCAGTGCTTGGACTCTGTTCACAATTCTGAGACAAAGCCCAAGAGGCCCAACGGGCTGGGAGTGTCCAGCCAGAGGGGCAACTCTACTGCATGTGCGTGCAGAGTGTGGGTGTCAGACAGTATATTACAATGCCTCAAATTTCAAAACAATTCAGCCCACTACAGGATCCTTTATATATCATCAATTGCATATTAAAAGCCTAACAAGCAAAGCCAAAATGAAGTAAGTGTTATAATGAAAACAATAAATACTAATAGAAAGGCACCAGTGTATTAATGTATACTATACATTCACATCTTTCTACTAAATACTTGTTTCCATATTTTCATTTCTGTCCTTTCTGGAATATTATCTTGCATGGTTAATATATAATATTCCAGTCTTAAAATACTATTTTGTATTGGTTTGCAAAAAATACCAGAACTCCTTTTCTGTGTATTTAGCATCTAACTCCTGAAAGCAGCTTGTATTAATACGTAGACTGGTAGCTTCTGCACATGTGGTTCCTCAACATGTACATTTTGATGTTCTCACTGTTGCCATGGTAATGTGTAGTGCCAGGCAATGTAATCTTGCATAAATTATGAAATCTGAAAACTACAAATTGTCATGTGAAGTGAGTTTGGAGCCCCAAACTCACTTCATCAGGGATGCAACAAAGTGCCGTCTGAAACTTAAGGAGCTCAGACAAACGTACCAGAAAACCGAAGAATCAAACAGACGCTCCGGGACAGAGCCCCAGACATGCCACTTCTATGCTGAGCTGCATGCAATTCTGGGGGGGGGGAGGAGCCACCACTACCCCACCCCTGTCCGTGGACTCCAGCGATGGGGTACTCTCCGCCATGCCTGAGGATTTTGCAGATGGAGAAGATGAGGAGGAGCAGCAGCTTGGGGAGAGCACACAGCACACCATTCTCCCTGACAGCCAGGATCTTTTTATCACCCTAACTGAAATACCGTCCCAACCCAACGAAGCCGGAGAAGGGACCTCTGGTGAGTGTACCTTTTTAAATATAATACGTTATAAAAGCAAGCGTTTTTTAATGATTAAGTAGCCCTGAGGACTTGGGATGAATTCGTGGCCAGTACTGCTACTGGAAAAGTCTGTTAAGGTGTCTGGGAATGGAGCGGAAATCCTCCTGTGACAAAATCAACCTGATCTTCTTTGAGAAAGAAACAGATTTTTTATACAAAGGAAACACAGTGGATCTAATTTACCTAGATTTCAGTAAGGTGTTCGATACCATGCCACAAGGGGAATTAGTTAAATTGGAAAAGATGGGGATAAATATGAAAATTGAAAGGTGGATAAGGAATTGGTTAAAGGGGACACTACAACGGGTCCTACTGAAAGGTGAACTGTCAGGCTGGAGGGAGGTTACCAGTGGAGTTCCTCAAGGATCATTTTTGGGACCAATCTTATTGAATCTTTTTATTACTGACCTCGGCACAAAAAGTGGGAGTGGGCTAATAAAGTCTGAGGATGATACAAAGCTGGGAGGTATTGCCAATTTAGAGAAGGACCGGGATATCATACAGGAGGATCTGGATGACCTTGTAAACTGGAGTAATAGTAATAGGATGAAATGTAATAGAAGTGTAAGGTCATGCATTTGGGGATTAATAACAAGAATTTTAGTTATAAGCTGGGGACGCATCAATTAGAAGTAACGGAGGAGGAGAAGGACCTTGGAGTATTGGTTGATCGCATGATGACTACGAGCCACCAATGTGATATGGCCGTGAAAAAAAGCTAATGCAGTCTTGGGATGCATCAGGAGAAGTATTTCCAGTAGGGATAAGGAGGTTTTAGTACCATTATACAAGGCACTGGTGAGACCTCAACTTGAATAGTGTGTGCAGTTCTGGTCTTCCATGTTTAAAAAGGATGAATTCAAACTGGAACAGGTACAGAGAAAGGCTACTAGGATGATCCGAGGAACGGAAAGCCTGTCTTATGAAAGGAGACTCAAGGAGCTTGGCTTGTTTAGCCTAACTAAAAGAAGGTTGAGGGGAGATATGATTGCTCTCTATAAATATATCAGAGGGATAAATACCGGAGAGGGGAGAGGAATAATTTAAGCTCAGTACCAACGTGGACACAAGAACAAATGGGTATAAACTGGCCACCAGGAAGTTTAGACTTGAAATTAGACGAAGGTTTCTAACCATCAAAAGAGTGAAGTTCTGGAATAGCCTGCCAAGGGAAGCAGTGGGGGCAAAAGATCTATCTGGCTTTAAGATTAAACTCAATAAGTTTATGGAGGAGATGGCATGACGGGATAACATGATTTTGGTAATTAACTGATCTTTAAATATTCATAGTAAATAGGCCTAATCCCCTGAGATGGGATGTTAGATGGGGTGGGATCTGAGTTACCCAGGAAAGAATTTTCTGCAGTATCTGGCTGGTGAATCTTGCCCATATGCTCAAGGTTTAGCTGATCACCATATTTGGGGGTCGGGAAGGAATTTTCCTCCAGGGCAGATAGGAAGAGGCCCTGGAGATTTTTCGCCTTCCTCTGTAGCATGGGACACGGGTCACTTGCTGGAGGATTCTCTGCTCCTTGAAGTCTTTAAACCACAATTTGAGGACTTCAATAGTTCAGACATAGGTGAGAGGTTTTTCGCAGGAGTGGGTGGGTGAGATTCTGTAGCCTGCGTTGTGCAGGAGGTCGGACTAGATGATCATAATGGTCCCTTCCGACCTTAGTATCTATAAATCTATGAAGCTCCATGAACTCTAAAAGCCTTTGCAGAAGGTTTCTGGGGAGAGCAGCCTTATTCCATCCTCCATGGTAGGATACTTTACCACGCCATGATAGTAGCAAGTAATCTGGTATCATTGCATGACAAAGCCTGGCAGTGTATGGTCCTGGTGTCTGCTGGCATTCAAGCAACATCCATTCTTTATCTCTCTGTGTTATCCTCAGGAGAGTGATATCATTCATGGTAACCTCGTTGAAATAGGGGAATTTAATTAAGGGGACATTCAGAGGTGCCCGTTCCTACTGGGCTGTTTGCCTGTGGCTGAAAAGAAATCCTCCCCACAGTTAGCCATGCGGTGTGTGGGGGAAGGGGGGCATTGGCGCTGAGCTGTTCACGTTTAGCTAGCAGGGATTTTCCCAGATACCAGCCAGGCGGTGGGGGGAGGGGAAAAGTGATCATCCCAGAGAACTGGATGGGGGGAGAGGGTTAGTTTGGTTTCTGCTGCTGCTTGTTAACAGGAAAACCGCAGCACTAAATGGCCAATCAATGGGCTTTGCTTGGTATGGGAAAGGAGGGCGCTGCTGTTATGAAGGTTGCAAAAGCCAAAGGACTATAGCTTACCATGGCCGCCTGGAAGCCGAGTTCTGTTGTCCAGCACTGCGTGTGTGATCTCTAACACCAAAGCCGTAAGCACTCAATGTAAGATGCAAAAGGCGACCTTGTATCAAAATCACATGTGCTATGTAATGTGAATAGTGTTGTTCATCGTGAAAAAGTATAGCCATTGTTCTCTAAACTATCTTTTTAAATACTTCACTCCTTTTTTTCCCCCTCCAGCAGCTGCAAATATTTCAAGCCTCCCTCCTCCATCCCAAAAGCTCTCTCAGATAAGATGGAGAAAAAAAAAAAGCACATGTGATGACGTTCTCTGAGCTCATACAGTCGTACAGCACTGTCAGAGCTGTTTGGAGGGACACAATAGCAGAGTACAGGACAGTGGCCGACGAACGTGAAGAGAGGTGGCGGCAGAAAGGTCAGAGGAGGCATGAGGCAACGCTGGGGCTACTGAGGGATCAAACGGACATGCTCTGGCATCTGGTGGAGTTTCATGAACGGCAGCAGGATCACAGACTGCCACTGCAGCCCCTGCTTAACTGACTTCCCTCCTTCCCAAGTTCCATGGCCTCCTCACCAGGCGCCCAAGAACGCAGGGGGAGGCTCCGGGCACCCAACTACTCCACCCCAGTGGACAGCGCAAGCAACAGAAGGCTGGCATTCAACAAGTTTTAAGGTGGCCTTTTCCTTCCCTCCTACCCTCCTCCTACACCCCACCCGGGCTAGCTTGTGAGTTATCGCCCTATTGTTATAATCAATTAATAAAGAATACATGTTTTTTAAATGATAGTGACTTTATTTCCTTTGCAAGCAAGCTGTGATCAAAGGGGGGAGGGCAGGTGGCTTACAGGGAATTTAGAGGCAACCAAGGGGGCGGGTTTTCATCAAGGAGAAACAAACAGAAGTGTCACACAGTACCCTGGCCAGTCATGAAACTGGTTTTCAAAGCTTCTCTGATGCACAGCGCTTCCTGCTGTGCTCTTCTAACCGCCCTGGTGTCTGGCTGCGCATATTCAGCAGACAGGCAATTTGCATCAACCTCCCACCCCGCCATAAATGTCTCCCCCTTACTTTCACAGAGATTGTGGAGCACACAGCAAGCAGCAATAACAATGGAAATACTGGTTTCGCTGAGATCTGAGCGAGTCAGTAAACGTCCAAATGCACACACTACCACCATTCTGCACTTGCTCAGCCTATAGTTGAACAGCTCCCTACTACTGTCCAGGGTGCCTGTGTATGGCTTCATGAGCCAGGGCATCAAAGGGTAGGCTGGGTCCCCAAGAATAACTATAGGCATTTCAACATCCCCAACAGTTATTTTCTGGTCTGGGAAGTAAATCCCTTCCTGCAGCCGTTTCAACAGACTACAGTTCCTGAAGACACGAGCGTCATGAACCTTTCCCAGCCATCCCACGTTGATGTTGGTGAAACGTCCCTTGTGATCCACCAGTGCTTGCAGCACCATTGAAAAGTACCCCTTGCGGTTTATGTACCCCTTGCTGCCCTGGTGGTCTGGTCCCAAGATAGGGATATGGGTTCCGTCTATGGCCCCACCACAGTTAGGGAATCCCATTGCAGCAAAGCCATCCACTATGACCTGCACATTTCCCAGAGTCACTACCTTTGATAGCAGCAGCTCAATGATTGCGTTGGCTACTTGCATCACAGCAACCCCCACAGTAGATTTGCCCACTCCAAATTGATTACCGACTGACCGGTAGCTGTCTGGCGTTGCAAGCTTCCACAGGGCTATTGCCACTCGCTTGTGAACTGTGAGGGCTGCTCTCATCTTGGTATTCTTGCTTTCCCGTCTTGAAGCGCAAGTCACAAAATTCCATGAAAGTGCCCCTACACATGCAAAAATTTTGGAGCCACTGGGAATCATCCCAGACCTGCAACACTATGCAGTCCCACCATTCTGTCCTCGTTTCCCGGGCCCAGAATCAGCATTCCATGGCATGAGCCTTCCCCATTAACACCATGATCTCCAAATTGTGGGGGAACGCAGTTTTAGAGAAAAGCGTGTTCGTGCCCTCATCACCGTGCTTCTGTCACCTCCTCGCCTGGTTTTTCAGAAGCTGGTTCTGCATAAACTGCACCATAATGCGTGAGGGGTTTACAATGGTCAGAACTGTTGCGGTGAGCTGAAAGGGCTCCATGCTTGCTGTGCTACGGCGTCTGCTCCTGCTCGGGTAATCCAGGGGAAAGGGCGCAAAACAATTGTTTGCCGTTGCTCTGATAGAGGGAGGGGCGACCGACAACATGGCTTACAGGGTTGGAGTACAAGGAATTAAAATCAACAAAGGGGGTGGCTTTGCGAGAAACAGAATGGCCCCCTCAAGGTCAGAACTCAAAACCTCAAGGATAGAACTCAAATCTGGGTTCAGCAGGCTGTTGATTTCACAGAGGGAGGGAGGAAAATGAATACAAAACAAATCTGGTCTATTTCTTGTTTTGATCCACTTCATCTATCTTTATACATCTTGCTGGCAGCAGACTGTGCAGTAGGACCGCTAGCCATCATCATCTCCTGGGTGCTCGGCAGAAGACTGTGCAGTACGACCGCTAGCCATCATCATCTCCTGGGTGCTCAGCAGAAGACTGTGCAGTATGACTGCTAGCCATCGTCGTCTCCTGGCTGCTCATTAAAAGACGGTGCGGAAGGACTGCTGGTAGGACTGAATCGCCATGAGACGAAACTTAAAAGGGTAATGACTTGGCTGAATCACTCCCGTGTTTGCCCAGGCATCCCTGACCTCATCGAGGTCAGTTAAAAGAGTACCCTGGACTACGTCAACAACAGCTACCAGTCATACTGCACTGTCTGCTGGCAAAAGGCAATAAGCTGCTGCTATGCTGCAATGCAGTACTGCATCTGCCAGCACCCAGAAGACATATGGTGACGGTTAGCTAAGCGGGCTCCATACTTGCCGTGTATGGTGTCTGCACGGGTAACCCAGGAAAAAAAGGCATGAAACGATTGTCTACCGTTGCTTTCACGGACGGGAGGGAGGGGAGGGTGACCTGACGATATGTACCCAGAACCACCCGCGACGATGTTTTAGCCCCATCAGGCATTGGGAATTCTACCCAGAATTCAAATGGGCGGCGGAGACTGCAAGAACTGTGGGATAGCTACCCACAGTGCAACGCTCCGGAAGTTGACGGTTGCCTCGGTACTATGGACGCACTCCGCCGACTTCATGCACTTAGAGCATTTGTGTGGGGACACACAATCGACTGTATAAAAACGCTTTCTACAAAACAGACTTCTATAAATTCGAACTAATTTCGTAGTGTAGACAAGGCCCAAGAACTAAAGAGGTTTGAGCTGTGACTGTTCAGGCTATGGTTGAAGCACATTTAGGAGCATGGAGAACAAAACAGTGTACTGTCACTGTGTGTACTACACCTCTTTGTGAATACAGGACTTAAGAATTCAAAGCTTTATGTCACCTTTCACCATCACAAAAGGTGCAAAAACTCACATCTTTCAAGACAACATCTATTAATTTCTCTTTCAAAGGCGGCTACATTGCTATAGCGAGGCTTTCTTTCCCTCCCTCTGTGGGGAAAAAAAAAACCAAACTTCACTACCACCACTTAATCACTAGAAGTTGCCCTGTTACCAGATTATGCAATAATTATTCTTAAAAAGGCACTTACTATTTTGCTACTATTGAATATGAATTTCTCAAGTGGGAGCTATTCACATGTATTTCATTGGTTTCCTTAGCGAAGGATGTGGATACAGAGGGAACTTGGTTTAGCATGGAAGAGAACCCATGCTAAAGCAAGAAATAGATCCTTTCCTTTTGCTCATTCATTTCCCCTCAGGACCATAGCAATATACCAGAGGGTGAGTGAGGAAAGAAGAGAAAGAGAGGTGGTGATAATTATGTAATATATTCTCTATTATACACTTAATTTATTTGAAAACTGCCTTGCCACCTTGACAGCATAGGTACATAAACAATTTCTGAGACAAGATGAGTGAGATAATATTTTTTTATTGGACCAACTTCTGTTGGTAAGAGAGACACAAGCTTTTGAGCTTACACAGAGCTCAAAAGCTTGTCTCTCTCACCAACACAAGTTGGTCCAATAAAAAAAAAAAATATTACCACAGCCACCTTGTCTCTCTAAGATTCTGGGACTGACATGGCTACAACAATGCTGCAAACAATTTCTGATCAGATATTGCTTGATGAACGCTGCAGCATCTTCCACCCTACTGACTCCTCTACCACCTGTCCATTTAGCATCCTCCTTTGGTTTCCAACAACACTGATTACAAATTTCTCCTCCAGAAAATTAAAAGCATATTTATTCTAAAATGTTTGGTTTCTCAATCTGAGTGTGTGATCTAATAAACTCCAACCCAAAATACTTTTAGATGCCACAGTTTTGGCCTGTACTACAAAGTTTAGAACTGCATGAAACTTTCAGTGCTTGAGTTTTCCGTCCATAATTAGGAAGTATCTGAAAGTCACAAGATCTTTTTCTCAGAAAGTAAGGATTCTAAAAAAAACAGCATGTTTAAAGATGCAAGCAAGAAATCCTATTAGGTCAAGATTAAACAAGAAAAATTAAGGATATCTGCTAGATAACGTGACAAAGAACCTGTGCTACATTAACACCATAATACACCTGCACACACCACAAAACCTGCATATCGTTAAATGCTTTAAAACCAAAATTTATTTTTTACCCTTGTTCTTTGAGTTTTTCTCTCTCCCAAATTAGATTAAAGAGAAAGGAGTGCATGCAATATCTTAAACCAGGTGTTCTCAAACTTCATTGCACCATGACCCCCTTCTGACAACAAAAATTACTACACGACCCCAGGAGGCAGGACGGAAGCCTGAGCCTGCCCAAGCTGAGTCTAAGGGCTTCGGCCCGGGACACTGGGGCTTGGGCTCCAGCAAGTCTAATGCCAGCCCTGGTGACCCCATTAAAATGAGGTCCCAACCCACAGTTTGAGAACCGCTGGTTTAAATAATGACAGTAGACTTAAAAATGAAACATGGGCACCTACAACAGATTTCTTTTCCAGTTAGTCCATCTAGCTGTTTTGGAGAAAGCACGACTGCCAGGTAAAGGCCAGAAATTCCATATTTATTTAGTAGACTGCTACTACACCCACCTTCCCCAGTAATAAATATTTTTTGCATCTAAAATTTCTGCATCTAAATTGCTTCCAGGAAATGAAGATCTAACTGAGCAGACCACCATCCTCTGTAAAGACAACATGATAACCATTACCAGTTTCAGCTGTGTCCAATATTAATTACATTTAATATGCATTAAAACCAACTGAAAATATGAATATTAAAATAAGCTAAAAGTTTCTGTCTTCATAGGATGACGTCATCTATAATTGCTCATTTCTAATTCTGTTTAATATATGGCAGGTTTCAGAGTAGCAGCCGTGTTAGTCTGTATTCGCAAAAAGAAAAGGAGTACTTGTGGCACTTTAGAGACTAAAATTTATTTGAGCATAAGCTTTCGTGAGCTACAGCTCACTTCATCCAAAATGCACCTGATGAAGTGAGCTGTAGCTCACGAAAGCTTATGCTCAAATAAATTTGTTAGTCTCTAAGGTGCCACAAGTACTCCTTTTCTTTTTGTTTAATATATGAGTGTCTCAAACCCTCATTTACTATTAGTATAATTTTTTTTTGAAGGACTGCATCCTTTTCAGTTATTTATCTTGAAAATTTAAACATTGAAGACTGCAAATAATCAAAACTCTGTAAACCTGGAATATTCTAAATGGAAAAAGTAGTTTTCCCCACTGCTGCTGAACTCATTTTTACGTAGCCTCACCACTTCAGACAGTGATTTCATCAGATCTCACAAGCTAAACTGATGCAAGCCTGCTTAGCACCTGGATGGGACGAGGGAATCAGGGAGCTGTAAGAAGTGTTTCTGGAAATTCAGTAGGGAGTACCATATTCTTTCCTTGGAGTTAGTATTTTATGACTTCCCCAGCATGGCATGTTAGGGGCACTGTTCTGCTGACAGTGCCTCCATTTGCATGAAAGAGAACTGAGGTCCTAACCACCTGTGGCCAATAGAAATCCCATCTCTCTTTTAGTCAGCTCCTTTATGCTGGCCAAATCTTAATACTTATTGTTACACACCGAGGTCAGTTACATTCTGCCTACCTAGAATCTCATTGCGATTTCAATTGTATATTGTATTATTTGCTTCCTGACCTTAGCTTGCTGTGCAGTGTTACTGTGCTCTGTTAAAACAGTTGCCACATTTCAACCAAAAGATAGCTGTATTGCAGTGGTTGAAGTGATTCTTACATATAACGTGCAAATCCATAGACAAATTTACAAAGAGCTTTGGAAACTTTTTGGACAAAATGGTGCTATATAAACGTAGGTTTGTTATGCACTGTGACAAGAAGATGCAGAATAAAATTATACTCAAGTTTTTTCAGAATTTCCAAATGTTTGCCACTAATAGCAAAGCAGATTTAAAAATACTGACAAGCAGTGAAACCCAGTTTAAGGATTATTCAACCGGACACATGCATATTATAGGCAGAAGTAGCAATGTCCTTAAAGTTGTCCAACATTTTTCATTACAAGACCCTCTTTTCAGTTGCTTATAACTTTGACATACTTAAACTGTATAGGCTGAAATTTTCCATGTCTGGTGTTTGCCTAAGACTGAATTGGGAGGTGTATTTCAGCTAAAATTATTCAGCCATTTCTGATGAGACCTTAGAAAAATGCATCTTGTCCATGTTAAAAAAAATCCTTACAACTGTTTCATTGAGAAGCTCTAGTGCCCTTCCAGCTTTGAAGCAGGCACCTGAAATTTGTCCAGAGAGGGGTGGGTGGGAAGTGTCTTCTGGTGTCAAGGATGTGCGCCTTTTCCCATCCATCTGAAAGTTCACCAAAATTTTGCAAAGTTATAAAACTCTTAGAGACTTGTTGCAAGTCTGGCAACTAAAATCTCTGAAAATTTCATCTGCACTGAGCGTGAGCCATCCCCTCACAGCTTCTACAGGACAACCAGACTGCACATGGGCCATCCCCCACAGAGCAACCGAGTACGCTCCATCCTATGCCTGCAGGGGCTGAGCAAAACTCTCTCTCCAATTGCTCCTCCAAAGTGCTGGGGGCTGCAGCTGATTGGGCATCGGTGGGACCCTACCAAATTCACGGTCCATTTTGGCAAATTTCATGGTCATAGTATTTTTAAAATATTGAATTTAACAGTTTCAGATATTTAAATCTTAAATTTCATGGTGTTGTAAAAAAAGGCATGAATACATATTTTAAAACAAACATATAAAGCCCTTAAGTCAGCATTTCTTAAACTGAGGGTCCCGACCCAAAAGGGGGTTGGGCAAGGCTATTGTAGGCGGTATTGCCAATCTTACTTCTGCGCTGCCTTCAGAGCTGGAGAGCAGCTGCTGCTAGCTGGGCACACAGCTCTAAAGACAGTGCCACCACCAGCCGTGCAGAAGTAAGGGTGGCAATAACATACATGCCACCTTTACTTCTGTGCTGCTGCTGTCCAGCTCTGAAGTTAGTGCAGAAATAAGGGTGGCAATACTGTAACCCCCTCAACCTTGCAACCCCCTTTTGGGTCTAGACCCCCCAGTTTGAGCACAGGGTAAAAGTACACACAAGTAAAGATTTCACGGTCCGTGACGCGTTTTTCACAGCCAGGAATTTGGTGGGGCCCTAGGCATCGGCATACAGCAGGGAGTCAAAGAGACTGACTCTTGGGCTCTCAACACTTCCCCGATACCAACCAGGAAGTGTGGGGGGGAAAGGAGAAAGCAGCCTGACTGGAATGCAGAGGGTTGAGCAACAAGGGGCAGGGAAGAGAGGCAGGGCAGAAGGGCAAGGGAAAAGAACATGGTCTGTAATCATGACAGCATGTTCTCATATGGAACTTGGACTTAAACCCAGGATTCCTAAGTCTCAGCATTCTTTTCACAGAGAACCCACTGTCAAAGCGTGCGACTCCATCCCCCTGTAGTGATAGGTCTACATAAAAGATAATTGCCTTCTACTGCTGTTATTTACTTCACAAGTTCAAGTGGTACAGAAATGTTCTGTGATTCTAACCTAAATCTCCTGATGAACCCATATGGGAAGGTTCTACTTGATGGAATTTTTTCAATTATTAAACATTTCAAAACCTTAGGAAATTATATCCAAACAACTAAATTAAAAAAATAAGGTTTCAAAGTCAAGTACTAAAAGGTTAGGAATGCTAGTGAAACCTTGATTGGGCCCCTTAATTCCAAATGTGGATGCGTATGTGCATCATGCACCAGAGCCACAAGTTTTTCAGCAGGACTGTCCGTTGACCCGTGCTCCATGCAAGGTTATAAGATGCAGGGTGATGTGTACTCAGTCTCCCTCTTACCACAGCATAAAGAGTTCACTGCAGAAGGGAAGGTGTACAGGTACTGGAATACAAATAGGGACCACACATCTTGAAGTACCTCCAGTTACAGGTAAGTATCCTCCTCCTCTTCGAGTGGTGGTCCCTATATGTATTCTAAAGGTGGGTGAGTACAGAGCAGCGATCAGCTCACAGGTGGATGCAAGAATGCGATGGGTAAAGCCTCCTGCAGGATGACACGGCCTACAGTGGAGTCTGCAGCTGCCCACGGGTCAATGACATAATACACTGTGAAGGTGTGGACAGAGTGCCATGTTGCCACATGGCAAATCTCATGCCAGGAGATGTCTGCCAGGGAGGCAGAAGTGACCATGTGTGCTCATGTGGAGCGTGCCGTGATCCTGCCGGGTGGTGTCACATTGGAGCGCGCATAGCATTCTGTAATGCACTTAGAGATCCAACTTGATATGTGCTGCGAGGAAAGGGCCTGCCCTCTTGGCCGTTCCGCAATGGCTATGAAGAAGTGTGGCGCGAAAGGTGCAAGTCCTGTCCAAGCACAAGGCCAGTCTCCTGAGACCATCCAGGGAGTGCAGTTTCCTGTCCATGGGAGTGGCATGGGGTTTAGGATACAAGACAGATGGACTGGTTGAGATGAAACTCGTAGACAACATTTCGGAGGAAGTTACAGTGAAGGCGCAGGGACACCTTGTCTCTATGGAAAACTGTATACAGGGGGGCAAGCCATCATAGCCACCAGTTCCCTGACCCGCCAGGCGGAGGTGATAGCCACCAGGAAAGATAGATGGGCTACGGCGCATATGGCAAGGGGTTTAAATTGAGATTGGGTGAAGGCAGACAGCACAAGCTTGAGGTCCCGGAGGGGTGGGGATAAAGACCGATGGGAACAAGTTCATCAGGCACCTCAGAAACCGGAAAATGTTAGGGTGCTAAATATCGACCAGCAGTCCACAGGAGGGAGGGAGGTGCTGAGTACCTTGAGGTGGACGCGGATCAAGTTGAGCGCTGGACCTGAGTTCTTGAGCTCCAGGATGTAATCGAAAACAACTGGCATAGAGATAGCGTGGAGGGGAAGGTGTCAGTCTTTTGACTTGGAGGAGGAAGGAGGGTGTCACCCTTGGAGTTCTGTCCTGTCCCCTTGCCCCTCCAAAGCAAGAGAGCAGTAAAACTTGCAGTTTGCATGGGTAGCAAAGAAATGGGGGGGGGGGAAGAGGAGAGGCCCAGTGATGGCACGGAGCATGGGGTCATGGAGCTCCCACTCGTGGTTGAGGTACCAAGTTCTGCTGAGCGTGTCCACAAGGGGCATGACGTTGTGGCGGAGACACCAATTCCAGACATGGATGGCCTCTGTGCCAAGTGACTGGGATCTGGTGCCTGTCTGTTTATGTATGCCACGGCGGTGGTGTTATCAGAGAGGATCTGAATGCGTCAGGCATAGAGAAGAGGCAGGAATGCATGGCAGGCCTAGTGGACCGCACCCAGCTCCAGTGTGTTGATGTGCATGCCCGTTTCCCTGAGAGTCTGTCTCCCCTGAGTGGCGTGACTTACCAACTGTGCGCCGCGCCCCACCCCGCTAGGGAGGCTTCCATGGTGAGGGTGGCCATGGGGATAAGGGTGGTGAATGGGGTGCCTCGGAGCACCTTGGTAGGATTAGTCCACCAAGTGAATGATGTGTGGATGGGTGGACCCAAGGCAGAGGCCAGGTGGTTGATACGGGGCCTACAAACCAAGAGGAGCCACAACTGTAGGCAGCGCATATGTAGGCACACGTGTGGCGTCACATAGGTACAGGCTGCCATGTGGCCGAGGAGGCACTAACAGTTGCAGCGCAGGGTCTTGACGAGGGCCGAGAGGGTGGTGAAGCTGTCTGTGGGGAGGAAGACTTGTGTTACGATGGAGCCTAAGTGCACTCCGATGAAGTGGATCGTCTGTGTTGGGAGGAGCACAGACTTCTCCAGCTTGACAGAGATGCCCAGGAAGGCGAGAAGACACGGGAGGGCTGGGACTGCTGATGCCACTTCGGCAAGGGACGGAGCCATCAACAGCCAGTCGTCTGTTGGAGAATACAAAGTGCTTCCCTTGGTGAAGGTGGGCCACTAAGACCCTGCAAAGACCTTGGTGAAGACCCCGTGGACTGTGGCAATGCTGAATGCAAGGACCCATAATTGATAGTGGTTGTCGCTCACACAGAAGTGAAGGAACTTGTGGTGGGCCAAGTGGACCTTGATATGGAAATATGTCTTTCATGTCGAGGGCTGCGAACCACACCCCCTGGGAGAGGGAGGGAATGATGGAAATGAGCATCACCATCTAGAACTTGGTTTTTCTGATGAACGTATTGAGCAATCAGAGATCGAGGATAGAGTGGAGGCCCCCATCCTTCATCGGGATGAGAAACGTACGGGGAATAGAAGGCACTGATAATGAAGGGGGCGGGCACGTGTTTGATAGCACCCTTCCTCGGGAGGGTGTCTGCCTCATGTTGAAGGAGGATGTCATGGGCGGAGCTCCCCAGAGAGAGCCCAGGAGTATGCCCTGGTGAGGCGGGAAGGTGAGAAATTCTATTGTGTAGCCGTGTCACACGATCTCCAAAGTCATCTATCTGTGGTGATCTTGCCCCAATGATGGACGAATACAGCAAGATGGCCCCCAAAGATGGCACAAGGGGCCACAGGAAGTGACGTGGGGGTTTCACAGCTCTTAATCATCACATCAAAATTGGGCCTTCTGCTGGTAGCAAGGGATGGCAGCGGAAGTGACTGTGGCCGAGGGCTCTGGGAGTGGGGGCACCAGTGGGCCCGCTCCTGGTACCTAGTGTAGGTAGGATGGCCAGCATGGGTGCTTCTAGAACTGCAGCTTAGACCAGGATTTTCACAACAAATTTTTTGGTGGCCTCAGTGTGCGGCCACCAACTCTTGCTGGTGGCAGCACTGACACTTTTTCCTAAAATTATTTATTTTTCCTAAAGTTAATAAAGTAATATGCACATATATACATCTAAACCATTGTAATTTATTTATGTAAGGCTTTGGGTTTATTTTTGCAGACTCAATAATAAAAATAATGCACAATTATCTCTATTCTTTACTGGACCTAACAGAATAGAAACACAAATAAGGTGCTTTGCATGTTCTTGTCTTTTTTATCATTGTTTCTTTCGCTTTTTTGGTAAAAGTGGTTGTCCAAACAACAATTCTGAAGTAAATTTAAAAATGCTTTGACATAATAGAAGTCCAAATAATAATGAAAAACACATCTGGGCAACTTGGGTCTGGGAAGGGGTGGGGAGGCATAGCTGCAGCTGGCTCAGGGCTCCTCTGGGCAGGTTGGGGGTGGGGGGTGCTCCAGGCTTCGGCCAGCTCGGTTGAGGGGGGATGCTTGGGGTTTCTCCGGGAAGGGGCTTGTAGCTCCAGCCACAGGGCGGGAAAGGGGATCTTGGGGCTCTGGCTGCGGGGGTTATGGGCGGAAGGGGGGAGTCAGGGGCTAGCCTCCCCAAAAGGGGCCTCCACCCATTGCCCATGCGCCCACCACTCACCCCCTCACTTCCTGCATCCCTCCTCAGTCCCCCACCCACCGCTTGCCTCCTCATTCCCCTGCCACAGATACCCCCCTGCCAGCTGCAGGTCAGGTGGTCGGTAATATATCCCTACTGCTATATTCTTATTATTAGAGCATGGAATTACTATCCATAGAGATTCTATGGTACAGTTTGATTCATTTAAGATTTTTACTTAATTTGATTCTAAGCTTTCTTTCACATATAGTGCCACTCGCCCCCACCAGCACAACCTGTTCTGTCCTTCCAATATATTTTGTACTCAGGTATTACTATGTCCCATTGATTATCCTCATTCCACCAAGTTTCTGTGATGCCTATTGTATCAATATCCTCATTTAATATATTTTGTTATATTTAATCTGTAGCATGCTGAGTATGCTAACTTTAGGAACAGGCATTTCCTCTTACATGTCCATTAGCTATGGCAACCCCTGGGGGAGCCTCGGGGAGCCAGAAGCCACTGAAATTATAATCAGGTCTGTATGGAATATTCCACTTGGGGCATAAAGTTTTCCACATGTATCATTGGGAGCCTTGTACCAGTATCAACTTTGTAAGAATTGCACTTACATTTTCAGTTTGCAGAAAAAAAAACTTTACTATAGGATGAGAATCCATTTTCAATTTCAGCAGCTTCCCTGTCTCCAGAACCACCCTCATGAAAATCCCCCTGTTCTGGGCCCCCAAAACCACTCCTAGCTCTTTTCCTGCCCCAATGAAGCCTGCACAGATCATTATCCCATACAGACCTTCAGAGGCCTGCAGAAGCCCTCCCTCAAGCTCTTTACAAAGAGCATGTGCACCTTCAGTTCACTCTTCACTATGCAGGTGAGTTAGCTATGCACACTGCACCCTTCCGTAGCTGCACATTTTATGAGCGCAGCATGCAAACCCTGATTTACAATGTAATGTTTATGAACAAAATATTTTCAGAAGGTTACATCAAATCAAAACCAAATTCACCAGAATGCTCAAGACACTCTTGATGATTATTAGCATGTGTCTAGGCTGTAGACCACATTAAAAATGGAGTGTTTTTTTATAAATACAAAATTGGGAAGGCTTTCCCATACATTTCCTCCTGCTTTCCAAGAGATGAATTCTGTTTTCTTAAACTTCAAACTAAACTAAACTAAGCTAAACAAACAAAATACTTTTTGATAAAACCCAAGCCGGGAAATTTCAGCTAGATAAGAGAGTTTCCATAAAAAAATATAAATAATAATAAAGGTGTTTACAATGGAAACCATCAACCTCAAATACAATGGCCTCTACAGCTCCTGATATAATTTTATACAGACTGTCTGCTCATCTTCAGAGCTTGCTTTCAAAAATTTCTCAGGTCCTTTGCATGTGAGAAATAGGACTCTCTTTTTAGGAACAAGAAGCAGGATTCCTTTATCCAGGATTCTGGATTCTTTATTTCCTGAACAAATTCCATAATATTTAACTGAAGACCTTGCCTTTAGCATGGACAATCCAGCTTTACGAAGAATCTTCCAAAACTTGTTTACTGCAATCTCTTGGATCTCCTCTCTTTAGGGTCACTGCAGGCAATTCATCTAATGACTTGAACTCTAACATCCTGGTCCCAATGCATCTGCATTTAAGTTCTCACAACTTGCACCTACGCTTCCTTTGTATTCTTATTTCTCTTTTGTTTTATATTAGGTTGTTTAATGCTTATTTTAATTTTATAATTGAATTTTATAATGTACAGTTTACATAAAAAGTTAATTAAAAATTAAGCAACAATAATAGGGACCCAATTCCCAGTCTAGCTTATTCTCTTCATTACATCAAAGATTAGATAGAATGTGTGTATCAGGAGAATCCTTTTTCTTCCAGAAATTGCGTGTGTAATTACAGATAGCAAAAATATGGCATATGAGTTTAGATATAGTTGAGCTTTTATTTGCTTAGCTAATAATTCTTAATAGCCATGCCAACAGGTCCATACAACTATACCCAGTAAAGGTTGTTTTTTTAGCTGAGCAGAGATCTCATCCCAATATATCTGAACCCCAAGCATTCCTAACATATGGAAGAATATTGCTCTAGCAATACTCTTTACAGTGTAAAATTTTCATAAATCATTTTAAGATCCTGCCAATGTATAACACCACTGGTTTAAATCACTATAAAAAAGTTCCTGAGGACTAATTCTATTTCTACTCTGCTTCTTAATTTGCTCTATTCATATCCCCCTTATGCCACTATGTAACTAAAAAGGATCCTGTTCAAATATTATACGCAACTCCCAACATGGAACTTGAAGTTAACCCCTTTGCACAATCACTACACACGAACTACCTAAAGTAGGAAAGACTTGAAATAAAATTCTATGTTGAAGTGTCCGATTTGGAGGTACCAAAAGGAAGGCAAGAATGTCTGAACAAATTCCAATTGACACCTAAGGTAATTAACTAAGCATTGATGTTTATTTCAGGCACCTTACATTAAACAGTTTGCTAAAGCATCCTCTTCACCATACTGACAGCCTAGCTTCTACGTCAGGAAGGCGATGTTGTATTTAATGCTAAATACCAAATAGGAAAGCTCTGCAACCTGCACTCATTTCCCATTCTCCAACAGATCTACTTCAATGTTCTGGATCTACAAAATCTCTAATGAGACAGGCCCAAGAATTGCAACTACTTCAGGGCACCACCATGACAGTTACAATTAGGTATAAACTCAAAGGAGTCAAAAGCAAAGCATTATCAATCAATTACTAACTATCTAAAACTGAGATCAGAAGGAGCCCAACCTTCACCATATGCATGTCACAAATCAAGACTCATGCCTTCACAAAGCATTCCTCAGAGAACTACAGCAGGAGAAAACTCAGCAGCTCACTCAGAGAAAAACAACCATTAAACTGAAGAGCA
Organism: Dermochelys coriacea; assembly: GCF_009764565.3. Taxonomy (NCBI): domain Eukaryota; kingdom Metazoa; phylum Chordata; order Testudines; family Dermochelyidae; genus Dermochelys; species Dermochelys coriacea. The sequence goes on from NC_050074.1 coordinate 117,440,334, forward strand.
GAATTCCAACCTGGACAGACCTCATTGTTTTCTATAAACCACCCTCATACATTTCAACAACAGGTACTCCGCTGGCAGCTCCCTGGCGGGAGCCCAACTGCCCCATAGGCTTCCGGCGGGCTGCTCCCCCCTCGCCTCCCCTTAGCCTGCCTGGAGTGGGAGGGAAGTTGCCTGGGGCTTCTTGCCTCCCCATTCCACAGCGGGAGCAGGGGAAGATGACCAGGGCTTCTTCCCCAGCTGCCCTGTTTTGCCACTTCCCCCCAGGTGCCGGGCAGCCTCCTCAAAAATTGACAAGACAGCCAATATTCCCAGCTGGGAGCTGGGTGATGGGGGTAGGGAGAAACTGCCTAGGCTTCTTACCCCGGCTCCCAGCTGTGAGTGGGGTCCAGCCACCCCAGCTCTCTTGGGAAGTGAGGGCAACTGGGCTCTAGCTGCCTGGCTTTCTTGTCAATGTTATGCTCAAATAAATTTGTTAGTCTCTAAGGTGCCACAAGTACTCCTTTTCTTTTTGCGAATACAGACTAACACAGGTGCTACTCTGAAACCTAACTACACTGACATAAGCCCTAAGGCTCTCTTGGAGGTGGAGTTTGTCAGTGTAGTAGGCACTTACACTGGCAGGAGCAAGGCTGTAGCATAGACACTGACATTATTAAGTTGACAAAAGCTGCCTTATGTCGACCTAACTGCATAGTGTAGACCAGGTTTATGTCTACATTAAGAGACCAGTATAGTTATGCCAGAGGAACTTTTAATTGTAGACTAGGCCTTAGATCAAATCAGCTTTGTGAATCAGTATCAACAATTATTGTACCCATATCCATGAAAAAACTGTACTAGTTGTGTCAGTTATAAAGTCATTAGTGGAGACAGAACATTTGTATAGGATCCAGTAACGCTGCTGCAATTGACTTTATGGGGCAGGGGTGGGCAAACTACGGCCCGCGGGACTGATCCGGCCCCTAAGGGCTTTGGATCCGGTCCACAGGACTGTCCCCCGCGGTACCGCAGGCCCCGCCTGCTCTCAGAAGTGGCCAGCACCACGTCCCTGGGGCCCCGGGGAGCAAGGGGGCAGAAAGCTCCGTGAGTTGCCCTTGCCTCCAGACACTGCCCACCAAGGCTCCCATTGGCGGTGAACCGCGGCCAATGGGAGCTTCGGGGGAGGTACCTGGAGGCATGGCAAGCGTAGTGCGGGGAGCTCTCTGGCCCCCCTCCCTCCCCCAAAGGCTGCGCAGGGACATGGTTCCGGCCACTTCCTGGAGCGGTGCGGTGTGAGGTCAGGGCAGACAGGCAGCCTGTCCTGGCCCCGGTGTGCGCTGCTGCCACCCAGAGCCGCTTTAGGTAAGCAGCGCCGGGCCAGAGCCCAAACCCCTCTTGCACCCAACCCTCCAACTCCCTGCCTGCACCATGCACCCCTCCTGCACCCCAACCCCCTTCCCTGAACCCTGTCACACCCTGCACACCTCTTCTGCCCCAATCCCTTGCCCTGAGCCCGTTCCTGCACACTGCACCCCTCCCACACCCCGCACTCCCTTCCGCACCCAAACCCCCTGCCCCGGCCCTGCATACAATTTCCCCACCCAGATGTGGCCCTCAGCCCAAAAAGTTTGTCCACCCCTGTTTTGGGGAGAGGGAAACAAGAGAGTACAGATTAATTTCTTGGCAATGAAAGGCTGGTTTAAAAATATGCATGCAGCACTACATATTTGGGGCCATCAAAACAGCACTATCCCTACCAAATCTGGAACAGAGGAAAGCAGCAGAAAATCCACACCAGAAACCTAAACCACATCAGAAGGAAGAGTCAGACTGGCAGTGCCTTCCTTTCCCCTAAAAGCTTCTCTGTGAAATTACACGAGAATATAGCCAAGTGGAGTGTTGCAGGGGACAGCTAGCCTATGTGGAATCATTTCCTAGCAAACTATCAAGAATTTTCACCATGAAAGTTAATGTTGACTGCAAAGAGAAGTCACCACCACAAAGAGGCAGTCAGCCCCTATGAAGGATTTCTTCACAGACCTGGACATTCACACAGCTGAGGACAAGGGTTCCTACCCTCTCTCATAGAAACATTAGTTGGGGGCTCAGTTTCATGCTTCCATGAATGTTTCAAAATAGGGCAGAATTTGATTCTAGACATTTAGAATATGGGGTATGTTGCTCATCAAATACTAAAAGCTCATTGGAGGCCAGGGACCTAAAACAGGTGAGATACTTGGCCCCAACTACTAAGGTGTTCTTTTATGTGGAAAAGAACAGAAAATGTTGTTGCATAGAGCCATTTTAGCACTTGGGATTGTATATGAAATCTAGTACATCACCACAAAAAAATGTTTAAACATAATGTAACATTTTTATTTGAAGTTTAGCAACACAAGTCAAAATACTCTGAAAATTAAAAACTACCTTAGATTAATGAAGTAGTGGGCACTGTTTTTTTCTGAACTATGAGGCTGATAAGATTAGTTTGTGCATGCTTACAATTTTGAAAATGCTGTCACAATAAATTGAGTAACTTAAACAGGAACAAGATGCCTTCCTTCATAAGAAAAAAATCTGATCCTTTCTAAGCAGATTCTTCAGACTGCTAGGATGAGACATTTTTTACAAAAAACAAATGTCTTCAATGACATTTCTACTGTTAACAGAGAAGAAAAACATGATTTCTTCTTGCCATGAACCAGATGAACCCTAAAAACTCTTTAAAGTGTTTTAATCATTTTTGTACTGTTTAAAAAAAGGGCAACAAGAGCAATTTTTGTATCTTAAAGTTTCCTGTAACTTAACCAAGAAAAAAATCAGAAGTGAACAAAACTACATTAAAAACAGTTTGGATCAAACGATTCAAGCTCCAGGGCAGCTCATCGCTATATGGGAGTTCATACTATTGGTATTGTTGACATACAAAAACCAAAAAGAAAATTCTACTGTATGCTGATTTTTAATGAATTAACTTATTCTGAACTCTTTTTGTCCTTCACATTAGACAAAAGCAAGTGTTTTGTTTTTAAATGTTCTAAGTAATTCGGCAAGAAGTCATCTCATCTGTTCATGTTTATACAATCTATTCGTGAACATTTAAAAACTATCAAAGAAATAACTGACAAAGAAAAATGCAACCTTTCTACTATTTCAGCACATTTTCAACAGTAATTAACTGGAAGAGATGAGGTAAGATTGACTGATATTATCCATTCAAACAGCACAAGTATTTTGGTCTGTAGGATTGCACCACTGGTACAAAATCCATTCCAACACCACACAATTTTTCCGTTCAAGACAACATGGCATGCAGCCTTATCAGAAAATTGCTAATATGGACACTTGCATTAGACAAAAAGAAAAGGAGGACTTGTGGCACCTTAGAGACTAACAAATTTATTTGAGCATAAGCTTTCGTGATATACAGCTCTCCTCACGAAAGCTTATCCTCAAATAAATTTGTTAGTCTCTAAGGTGCCACAAGTCCTCCTTTTCTTTTTGCGGATACAGACTAACGCAGTTGCTACTCTGAAACCTTGCATTAGACAGTATCTGTATTAGATAAATGAACCAGTGAGACTATACCAGTTTGAAAACAAATGGTTCAATGCTTTCACACTAGCCATGATTACTCCTATTTTAAACTGCTTACATAATGTCTGCACTAGAAGTACAGTGAAGCCTTAAACAGTTCTGATTCAGACAGGTCAAAGCAAGTCCAATCCAAAGTAGCACGTCACACACGTACAAACCATTGACATCACTTGTGTGTGGATTTACAAGCCTGCCACAGAGTCCTAACAATTAATTCTTAGCATAGTAATTTTCTCTATAGTAGACAGGGCCTTAGATGTCTACGGGTGGTAGCACTTTCAGGGTAAGACACTAGAATTAGAGCCAATATTTAATTCTACAAGAATACTCCTGTGTGCAGAGAATAGCTAAGGAGAAGGGAGAAAAAAGAGCTCCGAGACCCAAAGAGGAGGAGAAAACACATGAGATAAAACTGAACCTCAAACAAAAGTAAGAAAACATGTTCTAGAGATAGATGTTCACATTTTATTTGTTAAGCACAAAACGCTTCCTATCAAGTTGGTCCTTGTCTACATCACTCAAATTCCTAGCCAAAAAATGTTAATATAATTCTTAAATGAGTACTGCTTAATGTATCTGCCCTGAGCATCCTTGTAATTGGTTATTGTTTAGTATTTAAAAGCACTGAACGCTGTAAACTTACAGTTACTGGAAGAGAGAAAAATTTGAAGATGTGCAAAATGAGATCAACTTACATTGACCATTGTGGGGACCAAGTTCAGCCCTGGCATAAAAAGGAAAATTTCCACTGAAATTAACTGGGGTCCTACTTATGCCAGGGCTGAATTTGGCGTTATTACAGTTGGGGATGATGTAGACTGAAATGTGTGTGGGAGAAATGAGGGCCTTTATCATATACTCCATTGTTAGTTGCTTTTCCTGTAATCCTCCTTTTACCTCCATGCATGTAATTTACATTTGTTTTGCATACCAAATCTGTGCAAGTTAAAACAGGTATAATTGTAAACTAGCAAATGACCAATTTACACAACCATTTATCCTATCATTAAATTAAGCCCAACAACAGTAATTGGGACCATTAACTCCAGGCTGCATATGGCTAAGCCTCACATATGTTTTAGAATTTTTTTTTCCCGTATCTTGCTAACATTTTAGATTTGTAAAACTGAAAGTTAGTTTTTGAACCAGGGGCTCTCAAATTTCTTGTTTTAAAGGGACCACCACCTCTCAGAGATAGTCTTGTGAATACTCTTCTATCTCCCATTCACAATCACGTAACATCCCTGTGGCAATTTAATCAATTGCCTACATGGAACAAGTAATAGCAGGAAGCTATTTAATGAGTTTTTAGATGTCTTAACTAAATACAGGCACCATACAACAAGCTAGCTCTCTACAAATCACTAAGCAAGCACTGTTTGTGAATCTGCTTTAAACAATTATTTTTCACTTTTTATGCTGATCTACTTCTTACATTTCTTTAAGTTTGGGCAAAAATATCAGCTAGTCAGTTTCTTTCAGGTGCTCAAACATTGCAGCATTCTGCTAGTATGGGTGGCAGGATAAGTTTATCTAAAAACTTTGTTTGACCCGCTCTACCCTACAAAGTGTGGTTGACATAAGCCACTTTTGCATTGACCTAGCTGTGCACATGTCTACACTTAAATCTGTCTCATACCAATATAAATGCCCCATCACAGGGACAGAGTAAAACCACCGCCCCGAGCAGCATTGAGCCATGGTCAATGTATAGACATGGGATGGAAACAGGTGCAGGCTAGGCAGTTGACCCCTTGCTCCCAATCTCACCTGTGTGACTCATTTCTGCCCCATCATGCCTTACCAAAACTTCCCAAAAGACAGTATGGTGGCAGGCACTGGCGCCAACTTTTGTCGGCGCGATGGGTGCCTGCGCCCTCCCCAGCCCCGTCCCAACTCCGCCCCTCCCTGCCCCATCAGATCCCTCCCCAAATCCCCGCCCCTTCCCCCAAGTGCATTTTGTTCCCCCTCCTCCCCCCACCATCCCAAGCTTGCTGCACGAAACAGCCATTTCGCGGCACAAGCACTGGGAGGGAGGGGGGAGAAGCAGGACCCAGCGGCACACTCAGGGGAAGCGGTGGAGTGGAGGCAAGTTGGGTGGGGAGCTGCCGGTGGGAGCAGAGCACCCACCAATTTTTCCCCGTGGGTGCTCCAGCCCCGGAGCACCCACGGAGTCTGTGCCTATGGAGGCAGGTTGAACACTGAATTGACACAAGCACTCCTGGTGAATACACACAGAGCTGAAGCAAGAAGCCAAGTATGCATGCACACAAGCAATATACTAACTGTGACGGCTTTATGCCAACATAACTTGTGTTGACCAAAGAATGTTGTAGACACGCCCTTAGAGGATTTGGGGGGGTGGGGGTTAAGTCATGGAAATATTTCTATTTGTCTTTTGTTTGGTTAAAGTTGTTTAAAAAAAAATTCATTTTGGGCCAAATTTAACCCAAGAACTTCTTTTAAGAACTACAGATCTAATTGGAATGTAGTGATTCAACTAGAATTTGAGTGGCTAACTATGAAAATTGTATCTTTATAGATATAAATCAAATGTCCTTCTTCAAAGAAAAATATTGCTCCAAGTACATAACTCAGTGTTTCATGGGCTACCCACCCTCCCTCCCAGAACATTTTACTCACTGCTCTACATGGTTTTCTTTCAATGAAATACTGTTTACCACTTAAATTACATAGGATACTGTGCAACATTAGGAACAATACAAACACAAATTATGTAACCACTAGATTTCAAAAACTTTGCTTGACTGCAAATGCTCAGGGATAAATATTAGCAATAACATTTGGAAAAATCACCTTAAATGTTTTCAGAGCATACACAATGACTTCATTTTTAGTTTAGGAAAATGCTACATGCCATGTTTGCTTCCTGAATTCTATGTAATGGTGGAATCTCTTACTGGAATGTGCTTGGAATCTCTGAAAAATGTTTTACATTCCTTTAAAAGTTAATTGTTTATTGCTCCACAACTCTCTGCAAGCGGGGTCTGATGCAATACCCAAAGATATCCCACATTCTAAATTCAGCACTTCTGTTCCAGCAAAAGATTACCAAACTCAATCTCTTGAATTTAACTTGATATCACAACAGTGCTACATATTACGTGTTTAATGGTAGTTTACATGCAGTAAGTGCTACTTTAAGGTGCTATAATTATCCATTTCGAGAACGAAGTTCCAAAAAGAGTGCGAGTTTTTAAGTCCTCTTGCAATCAAATGGAAAAACTCTCAACACCTGAGGCCAAACAGAAGGCTGCAGCTACAAAAATAAATGTTTTTTTAAAAGGATCACTACTCGTCCATTATGAAGACAGAGCTAATCAGAAAATCTATTTTGTGATATTGCCACTTTCCTTTTTTTTTTTTTTTTAAAGGCTTTCTAATGTAAAATTATAGAATTATCTATCCTCCTATTCTAGATCATCAGTACAAGTGTTTGTGTCTTATTTTTAAACAATCCCCAAAACACAAGAACTCTGTGCAGGTGTGAGAACAGAATAGTATTGAGCAGATTTTTGCTAAGTGAACTTAAGAGACAAGACTTTTATTCCAAGTTTCTAAGCTTGTGGAATAGACATTCTAAGGATTTGCCTAGTCTCAGTGAACAAAACATAGGACTGCAACACAGCAGTCCCGCATTCTACTGCGATCTCTGCCATTAGTTTTCCATTTTCTGAGCATGGGCAAGCATCAAAAGGGAAAGAGGTACAGAGTAACAGTGTGACTTGCCCCAACGTCATCTAGTAGGTCAGTGACAAAACCAGAAACAGACTCGCAGTCCCATGCCCGAGCCACTGGACCATGTTATACATGTACATATATACAGCCCTTAGGTTTCTGAAACTCTGTGGGAAGCAAAGACTTAAGCATTAAATGGAACAACACAAATACCAAAAAATTAAGCAAACCTTACTCAGATTACCATGCCTTTGCTGACATTTTCAAAAGTGAATGAGGGTGAGTGAGAGAAACATAAGAGATCCCTGGGCAACTTAAACAGAAATGAGACTGAAAAATCATCAGTTCTAAAATCAAACTTAACAGACTACATTCTATCCTCACTTTCAGAAATCTGACAATTTGGAGGACCCTAATGCTGAGCTGGATGCTTAAAGATATTGTCATCTGATTGTCATGATGTAATACTTTGGCTGGGAGAGAGTGAAAGAGTAAGAGGGAAACATGCATTTGAGTTTCATTTTCTCCCATACATTAGTATAGCAGAAAAAGATTATAGAACATAGAAAAGGAGAGGAAAGCACTGATTAATTAGGCATATACTTTTGTCTACACTTGAAACTCAGCAATCAATAGCCAGTTACCAGTAGGGCTGCACTAGTGCGAACTCCAAGTGCAAGCAAGGAAAACCGCAATTTTTCCCATTGAGCTTTCCCCACTTGAACCAGGAGTAAACTCAACCATTGCAAATTCAGTGTTCCTTATACATGCTCTGGATATGCAATGGTGCAAATACATCTCCTGCTGGCCATTGTTTACTGAATCTGGGGGAGTCAGGCGGTGGGGGGGGGGCTAATCCTAAATATAGACAAGACATCAATGGAACATATTTACTATTAACTAAACTGTTTGGCCACTGTGCATTTAGTGCAACACTAATATAAACTTTTAAAATGAAACTTCATTTCACTATTCCATAGAGTGACCCTTGGCATTATTAACACTTTAATGAGCGGATTTCAAAAAGGCTTCACAATGCTAAAACCTCATGGCATCTCTTTGAGGCAGATAGAGGAGGTAGGGGACATGGGACTCACCACTGATACACAACCTGTAGAGGGAGAAATACAGTAGCTGTCTAAACACTTAGAGAAGAAAGTGAAGAATCCTGAATGCAAATGAAGTTACACAGGGATTTTTTGGTACACCGATTTTAATCGCTTAAATTGGAATTTAACTATTAAAGACACAATCATGAATATGCTATTAAGGATATTGTCTCAAGATCTTCAATGACCAGAAGTAGGCAGATCTTTGCATCCCCAGTATCAATACTTCAGGACTATCTGAATTTTCCATTTAAGACTTCCTTCCACATACTGAACCAGTCCATCCTTGCTTAGTTTAGGAGATTTAACAAGCCCATAGCACAAGGTGTCTGATTTCAGGCAACAGATCTTAGGTGTTTCAAGAGATGAGAAATTATCCCAGTGAGTCAGAGACTTTGAAATTTGTGTGTGTGTTTCTTTTTTAAAAAAAATGCTATTAAGACCATAGAAAAACTGATAAAGAACCAGCAAATCTGTGATGCTGATCTGGGTTGAAAAACACCATCTGTTGCAATTAAAATTTCTTCCTCTCCAATTTTGCAATCAAAGAGCTCTCTATTTATTAATTATGATTTTTCTATATTGTATCAAATGCTAATGGATTTGTTTGAATAAAATGTACATATTTCACTAAGAACTACTGAATGGCAATCAGAGATATCAAAAGAAAGCTGAGAACAATTCACAATAGTCTTTTGCAAGTCTAGTTTAACTCAAGCTATTTAAAAAGACTACATTTAATCACTGAATGACACATTTACATGAATACCGGTACATTACACAAACATTTCCAGCACCAGATATGAAAGAGTGGACCTTCAGTAAATTAAGCAGCTTGATTTGTAAGAAGATGCTGAATTACCCCACCGGACCATTGTCTGCTCTCTGGAAAACAATCATGTTTTTCCTGCCTTGAAATAAAGCACTCATTCCTGAATGTCAACATTTGTTACATTTGGCTATTTTCTACTACTAACTTCATATTAGGCCATAGGTGTAATGCAGATACAAGATCTACAGCACAACAGCAGTCAAAAGCAGCCAGTTCTTTAATATTTAAGGGGTTGAGGATACTGTCTGTGGAGGGGATGGGATTATGCACCCAAATCCCCTGGACATTAAGATTATTGTCCAATGATTGCTAATTAGAGAGTTTTGGAAGCAGGGAGATCAAAATCCAACCCCAATTCTGAATTTTGCAGCTGGTTCCTATCTCTACAGTGGGCCAAATCAAATTTCACATCTGAACAGAGTCACCTTCAAGAGTGTCCAAAATTTGTAGTCATTGTGAATAACTTGTGAATAAGTTCACACATTTTGTGTGTGTGTGTACACACACACACCCACAACTTGCAGTGTACACTGAAGAGCAGGTTTCAGAGTAGCAGCTGTGTTAGTTTGTATTCGCAAAAAGAAAAGGAGTACTTGTGGCACCTTAGAGACTAACAAATTTATTTGAGCATAAGCTTTCGTGAGCTACAGCTCACTTCATCGGACGCATTCAGTGGAAAATACAGTGGAAAGATTTATATACATAGAGAACATGAAACAATGGGTGTTACCCATACACACTATAACCAGAGTATATTACCTGTAAAACAAAATAAACTTGTTTAATCAATTCTGTTAACATATATACACACACACACACACACACACACACAAAATAGCTTATATATACACACAGTGCATAATTTAAAGAAAAATCTTAATAAAACAGACAGCCAAGGCAAAACTCTGTCAAACCTGGCACTTTCCCTTGTAATTTGCAGTCTCTCATTAAAAATATTTCCCTAATATCAAAAGGAAAAATTCTCAAAATAATACCATTTGAAAGGCAAATTAGAGAGGGGGAGGAAAGCTAATCTGTGTTGGAATATAAAAAGTTGTGAGACTACATGTTATACATTATATCTAAATGTCTTAACATGAACATTATTTGCAGCATTGTCTGTGTTTTAACATGAATAGTGGGAGAAAGATTGATTTTAATTTCAGTTTGCTTTCATGACCCACATATAATACACACAGGACTCCGCCTCTTTGTCTTATCACGCCTTGATCATCATTTCTAAACATGGGGAAAATCATGGTTTTGTGACTGCAAAAAAAGAATAAAATACACAAAAGCAAAAAGAATCCAATTAATTTTCTATTAAAAAAGGTTAAATCGATGTCATCAATAGTTTAAAAGACACTGTTCAACATGAAAAAAAAATCATCACACCCACCTGCAAAATAATTTTTTCCTAAAGTTTGAGAACTAGAAATTTTCTGTGATATCTCCCCACCTCAGGATATTCCCAGGAAATTTTCTGATTTATGGCATCCTATGTACCCAACATGCTTATTCTGACATGCTGAAATTAAATAATGCCACTTAAAGATTTCAGAGAGAGAGAGAGAAAAAAAAAACAGTTTTATATCTGCTGCTTTGCTATGCTTTTACTTGTTTGAAAAGGGAACCTGTCTAGTGGTCAGAACACACAATTAGAAGTCAGGTGTTCTACGTGATAATCCAGCTCCACTACTTACTCATTGTGACCTTAGACCCAGTTACACTGAGGCTGATTTTCAAAGTACAGAAAGGAATTTGACATTCACCTCCCATTGACACACAGTCAAATGGAGCAGATCACCTAGCTTCAATTTCTTGTTTTGAAAATCTCCCCTGTGGTCTACCTGACCCAGCTTTTGCATCAGTAACACAAGAGGAAATAGTGCCTATCTGACAAGAGTGTTGGAAGGCTAAAATCTATCAATTCTCTAAAGTGCTTTTAACAGGTTCCAGAGTAGCAGCCGTGTTAGTCTGTATTCACAAAAAAGAAAAGGAGTACTTGTGGCACCTTAGAGTTGTACAGCTCACGAAAGCTTATGCTCAAATACATTTGTTAGTCTCTAAGGTGACACAAGTACTCCTTTTCTTTTTTGCTAAAGTGCTTTGAGATCTTTGGATGACAGGAGCTATAAATGCAAATTGTAGTACTTATTATATTACATCAGTTCAAAAATTTCAAACTGTTTTTAAAACTGCTTTTGAAGAAGCATACTCAACCAAGAGAAGTGTTGTATGTTGGGAGGGGCAAATGCTGAAAGGGAGAAATAGTTCCTTCCTTTCATCCTTTTCCCTCTCAATTTTACATCTGAGAAAAATATTTTGTTTTTCACTACCACTAGAGGGCAGCAGTATGTAAAGCTGCTACTGATCTGTATGAAAAGTGTAGAGGAAACAATGGGGGCTGAAACAAAGAGAGAGGAAAGTCAGAGACCCAGAGAGGGATAGAAAGTTAGTCATACCAGTGAAGCTAACTGCTTGTTAAAGGAAGAGTGTGCATCCCATCTGTCTGTTATAGAAAGGCTGGAATAGTTTCAATAACATTTCAGAATACACATGACACTGAATATATGGTCCAATCATGTAATCCTTCCTCTTAAAAATAGACCCACTGATTTCAATGGGACTACACATACAAATCAGGGTTGCAGGATTTGAACCCACATCCTTGTTATACATTAACTGTCACTGAACTTTGAGAATGAAGATCTTCCAGTTGCCAGTACTGCAATTTGTTTATATAAATTCTGCATTTCTGAAAGAGTTCTGGTTTTCACGCAACAGCTAATTGGTTCAATAAATAAAATCCTGCTTTAGAAGAACAACATCAACACAGATAAGTTTGTAACTGAAGCCTAATCAATGATTGTGTATAATTGAAGTCTTCTAGAATGATGAGGTTTGTATAAAGCCATTTTAGAATCATTAGTCTGCAAGTCTTACATGAAAGAAATACAAGTCAACCAACACCTCTCTGAACACACAGCCCTAACCAGGAAAGAAAAAAGTTTCACAGTGGTAGCTGTGTTAGTCTGTATCAGCAAAAAGAATGAGAAGTACTTGTGGCACCTCAGAGACTAAGGAGCCACAAGTACTCCTCGTTCTTTTTGCAGGAAGAAAAAGTAAGTGTGGTGGCTAAATGATTGCCCAAGACAAGGAAAATAAAATTATGGGCAAAGCAATGAAAAAAATCCATTTTGATCTACTCAGGGCAGCACTAATTAAAGTTTTACTTCCCCCACCAGACCTGACACTTCCAAATAGAAACCACACAACACATTAAATGTCATCAAGCAAGCTACTAATCAGTTTTCCCAGTACACTAGCCAGCAAATACATAACCAGCAGTAAAAAACAAATATATCAGGCTACAATCTGCCCTAATTTGCACCTTGTACAATACAATTGTACCATGCACTTCAAAGGAATTACACAAGGTGCAAGTCAGCACAAAATTTGCCCCTCTTCAGTACAAGTTTCCACTGTTGTAATTCAAATAATTTGCTGACACAAATCTCTCTTCTCTTATGACTGAGCAGAAGTTTAGATTAACAAAACCCTGATAAACTCAATACAAAAATCATCATCCAAAATTAAATTCAGTAGAGTTGGAACACTTTGCCAGTAGTATAAAATTCTGTTTATAACTAAAAGATTACTTTCAGGCCATTCTATATCAAATTTTATATATGTGGTATATTAATAAGCTCAGAGGATAAGGTTTTTATTGATAAGTGTCAGTAAACATCCATTTCATTGTACACACAAACTGATGAAAAAATATTTCCACTGATAATTGAAGTTTACTGATAGGCAAAATAAGAAAAATGCAGCTTGAGAACTAGAGTTTGATTTAATAATATTTACTTTGTATAATTTGACATGTGATGTTAACAATTTGTGTTTTAAGTTATAAAGCTTTAACTTTTTGAATCTCAACATCTAGTCATTAAATAATTGTCTGCATAATCTCCTGCAACTGTGAAAATTTAAAATAGATAATTTAAAAATTCCTAACCAAACATCATCCACTGAAATTATTTTTTAAAAAAATCAAATTCTGCCAATCCTATATGTTACACACAGACAGCTACTAAATTGTAGAATATATTAGAAAAAAATTGTTACAGGCTTAACAGCAGCTCAAACCACTTTTTATATGCATTATTTGGTTTCACTCCTCCCCATAATAAATAAATTGTAGGAAGCAGCTACTTTTGCATATTTTCTACAAGTTTTTTTTTAATCCCTTTGATTACACACATCTGTCAACAATATACAGATGTAAAACAAATGTAAACAAATACTCTATCAGTATCAGTATTCTTACAACTACAATACCCACCCGCTGAAGTGAAAAAACAGATTGACAGAGCCACAAGAGTACCCAGAAGTCACCCACTACAGGACAGGCCCAACAAAGAAAGTAACAGAACACCACTAGCTATCACCTTCAGCCCCCAACTAAAACCTCCCCAACACATCATCAAGGATCTACAACCTATTCTGAAGGTCGCCCCATCACTCTCACAGATCTTGGGAGACAGGCCAGTCCTTGCTTACAGACAGCCCCCCAACCTGAAGCAAATACTCACCAGCAACCACACACCACACAACAGAACCACTAACCTCGGAACCTATCCTTGCAACAAAGCCCGTTGCCAACTCTGTCCACATATCTATTCAGGGGACACCATCATAGGGCCTAATCATATCAGCCACACTATCAGAGGCTCGTTCACGGGCACATCTACCAATGTGATATATGCCATCATGTGCCAGCAATGCCCCTCTGCCATGTACATTGGTCAAACTGGACAGTCTCTACGTAAAAGAATAAATGGACACAAATCAGACGTCAAGAATTATAACATTCAAAAACCAGTTGGAGAACACTTCAGTCTCTCTGGTCACTCGATTACAGACCTAAAAGTGGCAATACTTCAACCAAAAAACTTCAAAAACAGACTCCAGCAAGAGACTGCTGAATTGGAATTAATTTGCAAACTGGATACAATTAACTTAGGCTTGACTAGAGACTGGGAGTGGATGTGTCATTACACAAAGTAAAATTATTTCCCCATGTTTATCCCCCCCCCCCCCCAAACACACACACCACTGTTCCTCACAGGTTCTTGTCAACTGCTGGAAATGGCCCACCTTGATCATCACTACAAAAGGTCCCCCCATCCCGCGCCCCGCTCTCCTGCTGATAATAGCTCATCTTAAGTGATCACTCTGGTTACAGTGTGTACGGTAACACACATTGTTTCATGTTCTCTATGTATATAGATCTCCCCACTGTATTTTCCACTGAATGCATCCGATGAAGTGAACTGTAGCTCACGAAAGCTTATGCTCAAATAAACTTGTTAGTCTCTAAGGTGCCACAAGTACTCCTTTTCTTTTTGCGATCACAGACTAACACGGCTGCTACTCTGAAATCTATCAGAGGCAATACCAGACTGTGTGGGTTTTCAAGGTGAATCCCTCATATTCTTCTATGATCAGCATTTTATACAACACATACTACTACATACACAGCTCCTCTGGTAGCTCTTTACTTCCTTGTTTAGAAGGTAATTTTTGCACTGTTTATTTTTATGAAGACCTATTTTAGGCTGCTATGGCTTTTGTTTACATATTAAACCACCTGATGCTGCCAGCTTTTACAGGAGCCATATAGTTTGCTAGTGAAGTCATGTTCTCTCCAATACTTTCAGTGAGTTCCCTGGAACAAAAGGATTCTAAAAAGAACTTAACATTTATGGAAATATAAAACGAATCGCCTCTGCCTACTCATCCTTTAGGATTAAATAAACATTCTTAATACATAGTTCTACTTTTCAGATGCAGCTGACTGAAGCCCTGGGAAAAATACTAAGGAATTGTCTTGCCAGCACAAAATCCACAAAGTTACAAACTTCACAAATACTAGAATTCATACAATAAAAATAGCAAGGGTCAAGTAACTTATTTTTATCTTGGCCAATCAAGCAAGTTTCCTTTCCATTACAGGACTTGTTAAAGGGAAAGGAAGTAGATATCAGTATTTCACTTGACTGCATATAACACAGGAGAAAGAAACAGATCTGCTGCTTGGTTAAGGATTTGAATTAGTCTTTTATATTCTACACGCTACATTTGCTTTCTAGAGGGAGCATTAGACAATTATTCAGAAATATTCTATTAACTTAGACTTACTGTGTTGTTATACAAAGCTTTAAATTTCAGTGACACTGAATTGGTTTCTCTTGTTAAAAAAATAGACTATCCTGTGCAAGCTCTTTTTTCCCAGGAAGTTAAAATAATCAAAAACATTTGGAGATAATGTAAATGTTTCTACTTCCATACTGTTTTAAGTAAACACTGTTAATTTCACGAGTTATAGCACAAAGCAACATAGTTTAGAGAACATAAAAAAGCAGTGAAAATCTTAAATACAAGAGACTGGTAGCTCAGATATCATTGTTATAGTCAGCATTTACGGGCAAAGCCAGCAGAGAAGCCATAGCCGGACTAAAACATGGAGACTGAACTCCCATTTTATCAAGATTAGGTTGATTTGGGAGTGTGGAGGAGAGAAGAGGAAAGAAGTTTGCAACATCATGATCCACGGCAAACACAGTTTGAGGATAAACAGTGGGCTTCAGTCTCCCTGGCTGCCAATCATGTAGCTTTCCAGCAAAAAATTCACTTTAAAGCTTATGCTCAAATAAATTGGTTAGTCTCTAAGGTGCCACAAGAACTCTTTTTCTTTTTGTGAATACAGAGTAACACGGCTGCTACTCTGAAACCTTTAAAAACATGCTAATCTACATAAACTGTAGGGGCTGGTGGTTCTTCTAAGAATTCAAGCTTTCATTTAAAGAGATTATTCAATTTCTAGCAATGATTTTGAGTACAGATAGTCTAGATCTAATGATCTGAAAATCCTATGGCAGAACTGGTAACCAGTTGTGCTATGTTCTTCAAGACACCACACAAGGTTACATGTGTTACACTCTAGAAATAATTAAAATCCAAATGTGCATGAAAATTCAGAAGATCGGCTAAAGTTTCTCACTCTCTTGGTTGCAAGATTATTTTTATTCCTTCACTGAATACTCTTTAATCTTAAACTTCATGGAAATGATTGCTGTCACCATAGTTACTTCATCTAAACTCCTGGTATTCACACCGCAAGATTTCACTGTCACGAATACTGTTAAAAATGAAAAGTTCAAGTAATATCTATTATACCTTTTTGGCAGCACTTTGCAGAACACTATTAAGAGGTTCATGACTGCAGGAGAGCTGAGAGAAATTTTACGGTTTTGCAATATTTGTCACTTGCAAGTTGAGGCCCTCCCAGATTTTAATAATTAGACATCTTTAATTCCAACAACAGGACCAGTCCTTATTTCATGAAATTTCTTAGCTATCTCCTTGTCATATTATTCAAGCAGCTTTTTTTATATATTTAAACATGCCAATTTACTTACATTAGACATTTAGAAATAGGAAAAGCTCATCAGATCAAACATGCCTATCATTTTGGGGTGTTATTTACATCAGTTTACAAAAACAATGTAAAAGAGTGATTAAGCAAAACAATATAGATAACTACTTGCTATGTAATTCTGTCCATATATATTGTTGCCATATCACATGATAAGGCAGTATCTAAGGAAACTGAATTTTTAATTAACTGCATTTTGTCCCTACATGACTAGCAATCATGAGGGCACCCAAAACTTCAGTGATGCAATAAGATTGCCATTGACAGACAAAGTGAATATTCAGCCAGACCACTGTAAGAACCTAACCAGAGATCAAGCCTCGCGGTGCTTGATCTGCAGGTAGGCCACATCTCTTTGGGATTTGCCATGATGATGGTAACTAAATTCAAACTGGCAAAAATT
Source organism: Dermochelys coriacea (assembly GCF_009764565.3). NCBI lineage: Eukaryota > Metazoa > Chordata > Testudines > Dermochelyidae > Dermochelys > Dermochelys coriacea. The sequence continues at coordinate 117,457,457 of NC_050074.1, forward strand.
GGCATTTTATGCTAGTAAAACAACACAGAACAACTGCTTACCAATACAGTCAGGTAAATGGGACACTAGTTAACATCACTTAACAGCTTTGAAAAGGAACCTCATAACAGACAAAGCACCTGTCCCTTTCAGTTCTTACAAATTGTGCCTGGGTTCAATCATATCGGTGCGCAGATACTATCAACAGAAACGAAGAATGCCTTTAGTAATGTTAATCATAAGTCATGTAGACTTTATTACCATGCTACCTAAACGACAAGGGAGCCTGATTCTCCATTCTTTGCACACCCAACATTCCCAGTGAAATCTACAGGAGTTTGGGGTACGCAAGGAATGCAGAAGCAGGTTCCAAGTAAACAACAGCTCTGCAACCTCATCTATAAAACAGTTTCGGAAATAGTTGCTGAGAAGAATCACTTATGCTTAAAAAAAAGTTGCTTTATCCGAAGTGCCTATATCAACATGTGGGCAGAAAGGGTGGGAGACTGGAACATGGACAAATGAAAATTGTACCTCATCACAAACAAGCTTCACCACTTAATGACGTGCTTCAGAACCTTCTTCTCGTTCACTGCCAGCCATGAACAAGATCTATGTTCAAATAAAGAGTCTATTTTAAAACACCAACAGGCTAGGCAGTGAGAGAGTGAACCAAGATGTGCTGCAGTATTTAGGCAGCCATTATAATGTAAATGTGTAAGGTATTAAAAAGTCTATACAAGGTGCACAGCTTCTGTGGTCTATATATAATGCCAAAAGAACGAACAATCAGAATCCATACATAATGATAAGCCTCCGAGTACTGGGGTACACAGGTCCACTGAACCAAACCATGTCTGTGTAATCATCATGATTCCACAAGCATAGTGTCTTATGGATCACATATACCCTGCCCACACTTTGGATGGGTGCCACTTTATGAGGCAGCCATAGGCACACAAAGGACTGGTATGAGAAAGGTAAGAGTAAACTACATCCAATTTGCTCTGAACATCACATTTCCCATGATGAACAAACATTTAGGCTCCCATATGGCTTGCATCACAAATAATATCTCTTTTAGCAAGATGACTGCCACTTGCAGCCAAGTGTCAAGTTTTAAATATAATCTTTTTAAAATATATTTACATAATTTTCATATGATGAAGTGTACTCTTCAGCACAAGAATGTTCACAACAAACGGGGTACATATTTATGCAACTGAAAATTCAATATATATTTAGAAAATAAAGATGCACTTTAACATCACCAGCACACAGACTACAAGCTATCCTTTGGCACACATGGGAAGGGAACTCAGAAGGAAAAGTTAAAATTGTTCAAGCTTTTCCTATTTCTTACTTTTCAAAGGACTGTAATGTGTCTAAATAATTAACAATAAACCAATAAAATGCTAAAAGAACTAAGGATACAGTGATACCAAAATCATTAAAAGAGCTCTTTGAACATCCACCGTGGGACCAATTTATACTACTTCAGGATATCCTAGCATGTTTTAGCTCTAAGCAGTATGTATCGCTATACGAGATTATGTACTGTAATATTTTCCTTACAATATTCCACAGATTCTTCTTACTCTGTACTGACCTTTACAGGGGCTGAAATTAACTATCTGATGTGAAGTCTGAGGTTTAAAAAAAAAAATTACAAACACAGCACAATCTATTTATTTATTTATTTTTAAAGAGAAGCACCTTTATTACCTAGAAGTTAAAAACTGTACAATTCCTTTGTAATTAGAGCCATCTCTTTATAAAGAATTACTTTGCTGAAAAGAGTTTGATTTCAGAATATGCCCCTATTTAAAGAGAGGTTTAGTACTATGTTACCTAAAAAATATCGGACTTTGATAGTGCAGGCACAGTGAGCATAAAAATGTTAAAATGTTAGTACCTCAAATATTACTTTATCATCAAATGCTACAAGTTGTATCTCAATACATTTTGTAACATTCCAAACTGTATTTCAGACACACAGAAAATATGCAGTATTGTCAGACAGGGTAATTGTAATGTAAACAAGGATTATTTTAGTCTTTACAAGCTTGCTGGGGAAGCAGTTAAATCTTCCATATCATCAGTTCCTTTGCTCCTCCACCAAAAATATTTCCATAAAGAAATGCAGTCATCTCCTCCAAGATGAAGCACAACACAATGTGTAAGCAAAATTAAATATATGGATATAAAAAAGAAAAAGGGAAAAATACAAGGATTTCTTCAATCCAAAAAGCATCCACAAACAACCACCCCAGGAAACAAGTACACATAATGAACTTCAAATAATTTCAGAAAACCTGGTGATCAATCATCAGGGCTTGTTAACAGGACTTCCCAACACTGGGTTAAATTAACTTTTGGGCTAGTGCAACATAACAATGTTTATCTAACCTCCACCGCTCCCGCCCCACCCACACACACACCAGAGATGGTAGCAAGAAACCTCACAGTGCTCCCATACTACCAAGGTAACCTGTACCAGACACAGCAAGCTCCTCTGAAAGACACTGAAAAAGCCAACACCTACCTAAGGATGGGAAAAGAGAAATAGCCATCAGAATCTGATGGGAGAAGGAAATAATTGAGTGAATCATCCCAGCTGGAGCTAGGTGGAGGGAAGAGGAAAGAGACAATCCCCAGCACCTCACCTACCAAGCGCAATTAGCATGGAGAGCAATTCTTCATCATTCCTCAGAAGTTTGGAATAGTCAGTAGCAAGGGAGAATTTTCTGTATTTAATTACCATTCATTCAAATTTAAATGATAAAGGCTGATATTTTAGCCACCTCTGAAATGTTCAAATACTCTCCCAGTGAGAATTTTATTCCCTTATTGTAAAATGCAATCTTTCCAAAAGATACTATCCTTGGACCCTGACCACATCTTTCCCCCCCAATCTTTAGATATCTATTAGACAAGCCTGATACCAATGTAAAATTTTATCCCTGTCTGTCTAGTTTTACATTCTTAATCCCTTTAAGATATGTACATGTACATACCTAACGTTCTTTACTAAACAGCCCTAGACATGGTGTACATATATTACACACACACACACTAGTGAACAGTTCATTCATGATGACAATACTGAAATAAGGACCATCACACATTCTTTCAGCAGAAACGCTCATTTCATAGAAAGCCATGATCATGTAACAATAAATCCAAGAATTTCCTAATTGGAGCGCACACAATGAAAATGTTAAAAGAAAGCCACATGCAGAAAGCTACAAAAATTATTTATTGGTCAGATAGAAGCCTTTCAATAATCTAGTGTTCTTAAAATAAAGTACTTCCATTAGTGTGATTTAATTGTCAAGATAACAAAGGAATGCCCCTCCCCATACCTCTTGCCTTACAGATCTGTCATGTTGGGAAGATAGAATTATACCAGGATCAGCAGCTAGTCACAACCAGCACTATTTACCAACCCTATCTCTGCTGTTATGTGATATAGGGGATTCTGCTTTACATTTCTATAAAAAGTAGAATAGGGAATGTTATGTTGCTCTGATTCTGACAAAACATGGGAAAAGTGTTCCCTTTTCAAATGAGGAATCCAAGATACATCAATGATGTTTTTTGTACAAAATCATCTTGCTTTATTATCAGATTATACGGAGGTGATTGTTGCCTGATCATTTCACTTGTTACATCTACAGAAATCCAGCACCTCAACAAAACAAGTATATATGTTTAACATGAACTGAAAGGATCCAACTGCAACCTCCTAAATCTTTCATTTTACTTGCTCAGAGCTCAAGATTAACCGAACAGGAAACCAAAATATTCAAGCTCAAATCTTTTTAACAAGAATTGACAATATTAGGGTATTTTTTAAAATTGGAATGTATCTACAACGCAATATTAAACTTTCAAGATGCAGAAATTCTTTTCAGAAATCAGCCTAGGGTTATATTGAGATCATTATACAAGCTATGCTTAAAATATGGCAGTACATGTTGTATTACTTAATATGACCACCACCTTTTTCAGGCCCTTAATTTTATAAATAGATGCATCCAATAATACCTGAAGATAGACAGATAGATCTATAGTTCCATGAAGTGTGTGTGATTTTTAAGGGTGTGATTTTTTCCCTATTAGAAACAAGTAAATAGTTTAGATAGATAGATAGATATAGATATAAAAAGACATCAAAGTAATTTGTCAAAAAAATCATTGGCTAATTTTTGTTTCAGTAATTTTTGGTTCCAAAAGGCTGAGACTGTGTCACTACTGCAGCAATTACAATACATGCAATTAAAACTCAATCGTTAATATTCTGCTGTGAAAAGGTCTTTGCGCACACGCATGCATAAATACATAAAATGCATGCTTTCACAGTCTATATCAATTTCAAATACATTAACTGAAAATTACAATTAGCATAATCTTTTATTACTTTTTAATTTAATATATAATGACATTTTTAAAAAATGTCTATATCTACTCTTATAAATCCATGTGCAGTCTGAATGCAATATTTCTCCATTAAACTTCAGTTATGCTGAACTGCTACATAGTCCACATACAAACACAACCGTAGTCAAGTACATGCAACAATCCAATACAATTTGATTACTATAACTCTCTAGTGACTTAAAGATATATTTGTGTAATTTACATAGACAATGAACACACTTTTTACAACCACATGTATATTGGAAGCTGTCACTAAATGTTCTTCACAACACATCTACAGTTCAGATACAAAAATTATTTGATTGCAGAATACGTTTTTAAAGAGAGGCTTTTTGTATGGCTCCAACAGAATTGCCACAAAATAAATGCCGTGAAACAGGAAAATTTCACACCTATATGAAAAGATGGGGGGAGAGGTATAGCTAGCACAACCACATAGTACTGTAGATGCAATGATTACCCTGAATGTCAGGTAATCATTACTCTGTATGTTAGTTGCTACTAAACACATACATAAAGCATCTTTAATTTCTCTTCAGCCTGCTCACAATATTTTGGTTAGAGGAAAGACAGTATTGTAAAAACTGTGCTTCCTTATTTTATTTAATATCACCATTTCACTATATGAAGAAGATGTATCATAAAATAGTATCCCAAAATGCAGGGAGGCAAGACACCACCAAATACACTAAAAAAATTCACACCCAGGCACACAATATGCAGTAATTTGAATTTATCCCACCTGCTCATAAACCTAGAGGCTTACACAGCTGATCCGTACCATAGCTAGCAAACAAATTCCAGGCAAAGATTTATTAACATTGCCCCCTGGTTTGCAGGGAACACCACACAATATATATATTTTTACTGATGATTGCTATGTTTGTCTCTTGCAAGTGTTTGAACCTGTCCATAACCAGTCTCTAGAAAGGGTTTCCCCTAATAATTATAAAGCTGACAACACCCCTCACTTTGTTTATAGCGGGGGTGGGGAGGGAGCACATAAAAGATATATTTTTAAAACATGACACCATGGCATTTTATTTCAGAACCAATATCCACCACCTCCACACACACCCCTTCTCCCAATAAGCCTGTTTTACCTGCTCATAAAGGGGCCTTAGTGCCTTTGTGTTTGGGGCTTCCTGCTTCTGCTCTCTACCATCTCGGCTGTTGTTCCTGCTTCTTCTGTCTTGCTGCCTTTTAGGCCCAGCCCCTGCCTGCTGTCAGCAACAGCAGCCTCGGCACAGCCTAGAGCCGAGACTTCTCCACCTACAGGCTCTCCCTGGCAGCAGCAAGGGATGTGAGAGTTTCTGTAGCTAGTGCCACAGAACATACTCAACGACCCTTTCACCACCACAGCAGCCTCTGCCGTCCCTTCTCTCGCCACTGCCACTGCCTTCCCCTCTAAACGCAGCCCCCCACACCCCATCCCTCAGCCGTTCCCCCCCACAGCCCTACTAGCGCACCCTTACCCCACCCCCTACTCCCCAACCCGACTCCCTCCAGCCCTATTCCCCATCTCCCACTCCCCATGTTCGAATCCCTCCATTCCCCAGCCCCCATATCCGATCCCCTCCAGTCACCAGCCTCCTACCCCCCCATCCCTCCATTCCCCAGCCCCCATATCCCATCCCCTCCAGTCACCAGCCTCCTAACCCCCCAACTCCCTCCATTCCCCATCCCCTCCAGTCACCAGCCTCCTAACCCCCCATCCCTCCATTCCCCAGCCCCCAGATCCCATCCCCTCCAGTCACCAGCCTCCTAACCCCCCAACTCCCTCCATTCCCCAGATCCCATCCCCTCCAGTCACCAGCCTCCTAACCCCCCCAATCCCTCCATTCCCCAGCCCCCATCCCCTCCAGTCACCAGCCTCCTAACCCCCCCAATCCCTCCATTCCCCAGCCCCCATCCCCTCCAGTCACCAGCCTCCTAACCCCCCCAATCCCTCCATTCCCCAGATCCCATCCCCTCCAGTCACCAGCCTCCTACCCCCCCATCCCTCCAGTCACCAGCCTCCTACCCCCCCAATCCCTCCATTCCCCAGCCCCCATCCCCTCCAGTCACCAGCCTCCTACCCCCCCATCCCTCCAGTCACCAGCCTCCTACCCCCCCATCCCTCCAGTCACCAGCCTCCTACCCCCCCAATCCCTCCATTCCCCAGCCCCCAGATCCCATCCCCTCCAGTCACCAGCCTCCTACCCCCCAACTCCCTCCATTCCCCATCCCCTCCAGTCACCAGCCTCCTAACCCCCCATCCCTCCATTCCCCAGCCCCCAGATCCCATCCCCTCCAGTCACCAGCCTCCTAACCCCCCATCCCTCCAGTCACCAGCCTCCTACCCCCCCAATCCCTCCATTCCCCAGCCCCCATCCCCTCCAGTCACCAGCCTCCTAACCCCCCCAATCCCTCCATTCCCCAGATCCCATCCCCTCCAGTCACCAGCCTCCTAACCCCCCAATCCCTCCATTCCCCAGATCCCATCCCCTCCAGTCACCAGCCTCCTACCCCCCCATCCCTCCATTCCCCAGCCCCCATATCCCATCCCCTCCAGTCACCAGCCTCCTACCCCCCCATCCCTCCAGTCACCAGCCTCCTACCCCCCCAATCCCTCCATTCCCCAGCCCCCAGATCCCATCCCCTCCAGTCACCAGCCTCCTACCCCCCAACTCCCTCCATTCCCCATCCCCTCCAGTCACCAGCCTCCTAACCCCCCATCCCTCCATTCCCCAGCCCCCAGATCCCATCCCCTCCAGTCACCAGCCTCCTACCCCCCAACTCCCTCCACCCCCTTTCCCGAACCCCTCCACCTCCCACCCTCAGCCCCCTCTTCCCTAACCCCCACCCCCATTCCCGAATCCCTCCACTCCGCAGCCCCCTATTCCCCGCCCCCTGCTGCAGCCCCACCGAGCTCATCTCCGCACCCCTAGCTCCCCCTCACACCCCAGCTTGCTTCGCCGTGCCAGCCGCCCAGCCCAGCCCCCCGCCTCTCCACACAACCTTCCCTCGGTGACCCCTGCGTCCCGCGACTGCCCAGCCCCTCGGCTCACAGCGCCAGCCGCAGCCGCACTTACCGTGAGGGATCCGCCATCCTCCTCAGCCCCTCTCAAGCCCGGCCCTGCCGGCCGCCGTCACCGCGCACCGACCCGTCACGGGACTCCCCACCCACAGGCCTCCGGCACACCATAGAGAGCGCCACAGCCGCAGGTAGAGCGCCGCGCGGCGCCGCCATCTTGGATTAGGGCGGAAGTGCCATGTTGCCATGGGCAACGGTTGGGCAAGGACAGTGATTTTTTTTTTTAAAGGGGGGGGGTTAAAATAAAGGAAACTGGTAACTTCTACAAGACTGCGAGTAAAAAAATAAGGGGGGGGGAAGACAAAAATAGCCACGTACCCACTCCCCCACCATGAGGGGTCCCACCGCAGACACTCAGGTGCCCCGGCCTGGCCGGACGAGGGGCCTCATGCTGTGATACCCACTGACCCCTTCCCAACACCACCAGAAGCCGCAGAGGCCAACACCCGCCACGATCTGCCGCGAACACCCCCTTCTTTTACTAGTGTTCCCACAGTACTTGGCCTATCACCTTAACGAGCTCGGAACAATCTAGTCCAGCCTCCCTGACCCTGCCCTGGGCGTCAGCGGGGGTCTCCAACGCGCGGATTCAGAGCTTTCTCCCCTTCCCTAAGCATGCCGGGGGCAGGTGCTCATCCCACAGAAGCATCCCTCCGTGCAAGCGCTCCCTCGTTAAAGAGACGTTAACGAACGCCAGCTCTCGCCCCTCTATCCCACGGCTTCACAGTGTTGGCTGGAAGCCCCACCTGCTGCAATCAGCAGACTGAGTGCGAATCTCAGCTTTCATTTTAAAAAATAGCAAGTGGTTGCATGGAAAAGCTGGAAAACATGACTCAAGTGCCCCCTCAAGGCTCAGAAAACTGGAAAAAAAGAACCAAAAATTTGTTATTTTTAATAACATAAGAACGGCCACGCTGGGGCAGACCAATAGTCCATTGAGCCCAGTATCCTGTCTTCCGACAGTGGCCAGCGCCAGATGCTTTGGAGGGAATGAACAAAACAGGACAATTATTGAGTGATCCATCCAATTGTCCAGTCCCAGCTTATACTTTTGGACTTCCCAACATCCCCTGCAGCAGTGGATTAATGCACTGGCCCATGGGGCCCGTGCCCGGGCCCTGGCCAGTATGGGGGCCCCCAGCTCTGGCTGTGGGGCCCAGACTTCAGCAGTGAGGCTTCAGGCTCGGATCCAGGGATCCCGACTGCAGGCTTTGGGATCCGACCACATTGCAGCAGGCTCTGGCCCTGGGCTTAAACCTCCCCGCCATCAGCCCTGGCTACCTCTGTCTCCTCCGGCCCCAGGCTTTGGCTGTGCAGTGGCAGGCTTTGTTCCTCAGCCACAGGGGCCCGGGCTCCAGCCCCAGGCTCATCACCCCTCCCCCATCGCCCCTTGTCCCCACTGCCTTCTCCAGCTCCTGACCATGCGGCAGTGGGCTCTGGCGCCAGGCTCAGTACCCCACTACCCCCATTGTCCCTGACTCCCGCTGCCTTCTCCAGCTCCGACCCAAGCCATGCAGCAGTGGGTGCTGGCCCTGGCTTCACCCACTGCTTCTGGCCCCCACTGCCACCCCCATCCCCTTCTGCCTCCTCCAACACTGAGCTTAGGCTGCATGCTCCTTCCCCCGCTGCAGGACTTTGGACTTGGGCCCCACGATCTGGTCGTGGGGCTTCTGGCTCCGGCCCCAAGCTCTGGCCCCCGGCCATTTGGCGGTGGATGCTGCCCCGGGCTCAAACCCCCAATCGACCCTGGCCCTCACTGCCGCCCCGTCTCCTCCCCTTCCTCTCCATGGCCTCTGGCCCCTATCCATTGCCTGCATCTAGGGTGACCAGATGTCCTGATTTTATAGGGACAGTCCCGATATTTGGGGCTTTTTCTTATATAGGCACCGATTACCCCCCACCCACTGTCCCCATTTTTCACATTTGCCATCTGGTCACCCTACCCGCATCACCCCTGGCTCCTGCTCCTCCCTGCCCACCTCCCCATCCAGGGCTTAATTTGTCCCTGGGCATGCCATGGTTTAGTAAATCTGCTGTGAAAAGTGATATTTGTATGTTTGTTAATGTCACTTTTCACAGCAGACTTAGTAGCTAGCTGGGAGGCAGTGAAAAGTGATATTAACATACAAGTATCACTTTTCACAGCAGCTGACTTACCAGATAGCAAGTCTTTAAAAAAAACAACAACAACCAAAAAAGCAAAAGAAATAACAACAAAAAGACAAAAACATGCAAAGCACCTTAATTGTGTTTCTAGTCTGTTTAGGTACAGTAAAAAATAGAGACAACTGTACATTTTTATTACTGAGTCTGCAAAAAGAAAAACCATACTTAAATAAATTGCAATGATTTGGACATCTATATGTGTATATTTATGTATTTTTCCTAAAGTTAATTAAGTATTTTAGCGAAAAGTGTCAGAACGGCCACCAGCAAGAGTTGCAGCTGCTGATGAGGGTCTCCCCCTGCATAATGCTCAGGTTTAAGAAAATTGGGAGAGATGCAAGAAACACTTGTTGACCTCTGAATGACTGATTCTTATAATACCAGTGTTGTCTAGATTAGCAGTGAACATCTTTGTGTTATGGTACAGATAATATCTAGCCATATTCATTGTCTATGAGGAAACATTGAGCAGTTAATTTAGGTATTATGAACTGGGATATGATTTGCTTCATTATTAATGCAGTGTGTAAACAGTGAATGGGGTCTTTGTATTAATGCGTTCTGATATATTCGTGTTTTTAATAGGGGCCCAAATGTTCTTTGTGTCCAGTAAATTTTAATCTGTCTCTGGTCCCCAGACAATGAGTTTCACAGGTAAAATATCTCATGATTTTAAGCCAATCTCATGATTTCTTTGGGGCCTGACTCTTGATTTTTGAACTCGCACAGTTTTAAACAGTCTGACGCAAATCCCCTCCTTCAGTTGCTGAGACTTCAGTCTCTCAGTTACGATGTCACAATTTTTAAACCTGTTCAGAAAATTGCTGTCAAAATAATGTTAATGTTGCCTCTCCAAGCAGTAACAGGTCTTTGTGAACCAGTTTCCTGTTTGGAGCAAAAATTGGTGACATTGCAGTAAGCAAATACATCCTTCTATTTGTTTATTTACAAGATATACACAGGTCCTGTTTTCTGAAACAGGTGTGGTAACAAACCCCATTCAGAAACACAGGCACCACTGCTCTGTCCCAAAGAAGCAGCTTTATTCCTCTGCCTCACTCCAAAGACCCATAAAGACTCATAGCCAAAACCAACTGCAGTTGAACACACTGGCTTTCTGTAACAATTGGTGGCTCAGCACATAGTTTAAAACCCATATGATTTCAACACATGGACCTTGATCTAGCCTCTAGCCCCGCCTCTAAGACTACAAAGTCTGAAAGTCATGCATCTGGGTGTCAATCTATCTTCCTTTTGCTTAGCTGCTTTCCAACACAAAAGGAACTTAACTAAGGTTTCCCTGCATGATTGGGAGAATCCATAATTAGTCTCTAAATCCAATAATGGCATCAATGACTGCCAATGACAACCTATTATACTATTATGAAAAATGGGAACATTTCTCCCATTTTCTCACCAGCTGTAATAATGTATCTACTACTCCAGTCCCCATACTGTCCTTCAGGGTACACATGACCTGAAATACTAATGTAATTAAACAAAACAAACCCTTTCAGTCATTATACGTATCATAATAATATTAAAAAAGACTCAAATCAAATTTTCCCCATTGCAGGTCACGGCTAACTACCGTTCTGACATATTGCAGGGACAGAGTGGAAAATTTTTAAATATTTTGCTACAGAATGGGAACTGTCCCTGGCTCGTATTCATTATGACCTTACAGCAAGGTACTTTGCATTATGCTTACATCAGATCTTACAAACTATGCAGGGTCAGGCTACCACTGAAAGGAACATGTGGGTACTGCAGAAAGTAGTTTTGGCTCTGCAGCAGGATGACAACCTTCCTTCTGAGTCAATAATGAATGTATATTCTGCAGCCTGGTGATGAGCACTCTCCTCTGCTGCTGGAGCTATCTTCTTTTGTATGGCATGAAAAAGCAAGCTCCCGATGCTCATTATGACACAGCCTGTGGCATTTTTGCCAAGAGCAGGGCTTTAATCTCAGTGTGTAGCCGTCCTGGGCATGATGTTAAACTGCATCCTCCGCTGCCTTGTGGATACTTTCTGGTTGAAGAAAGGCTAAGGGGTCTCACCCCAACAGAAAAAAGCAGAAGTGAAAGGCAGTTAGCTGCTCTATCTGGGTTGCTCTCCAGCAGAAGCTACGACTTTTGTGTCACTGAACATCCAGACTCACTCTGGCCTTTGGATTCTGGCTCAGTGGTCATGGGAGTGGGTAGCATAGGCAGGGGAAGGCTGTGCCTCCTCAAACAGTTCCACGCTCTGCCCCTAGGTCCCCTCCTGCTTCCCGCTAGTTGGCCCCAGCCCTGGCAGGCTGCTCCTCTTCCGGGAAGCCTGCTGGGGCTGGGGCTAGGGCGGCTGGGACTTGGGTGGCTGGGGCTTCAGGTTTACGGGGGGGGGGCCGTGTCCCGCCTGGCAGATGCTCCAGGGCTAGGGGAGCGTGCACTTCCCACTCAGTGCTCTGGGGCTGGAGCGGGCACGCGCCGCCCACTGGGCGCTCTGGGGCTGGAGGTGCTCAGGCGGCCCAGGGCTTGGCAGGGCTGGCATCTGTGGGGGGCACTCTAGGATTCCGTGGGGGAAGGGGGGCAGGAGGGGCAGGGCCTCAGGTGGAAGGGGTGGGCTGGGCTGGGAGCTAGTCTCCCCGATACAATGGTTCACCCACCGCCATGTCAGTGGTCTAAAGGGGGGGTGACAAGTCTATGGCAGTCTCCAGTCCTCCATAACTTTGCCTAGGCATATGCACTGAAGGTCTTGGAAAGATGGTCGCAGGAATCCAAGAGAGAGGCATAGGGGCCCTGGGGTAGCTACCAAGAGTTCCATGCAGCCCAGTTTTAGGATGGCCTGCTTGCCTCATGTGAGGGTGACCCTGGAAAAGGTGGGTCAAACAAGCCCTGCCTCATTATTTACATCCTGGCTCAACTGTTTTTATAAACAGAATTGCTTGCTGGAATATTTGGACTTGGAATTCTTGAGCTCTGTTCCAGTCAAGGCTTATCAGTGACCACCTTCTTTGCTGGTAACATCAGAAGAACATCGTGGAGATACTTGAGGTTCAAGCACTGGCACCAGCTGGACTTGGTACTGACAAAATGTACATATTTGAAAGATATCTTACATACACAATCCTTCCAAAGCACAGACTGTGACACAGTCCATACTCTTGTCTACTGCAAAGTGAAATTTCAAGCTAAGAAGATCCACCACAATATAACTGCCATGCAACCTCATATTGACTTGTGCTGAATCAATTATCCTCTCAAGAAATAGCTTTTTAATGAAGAAGTAGCAAAGACAGCCAGAATGAATGAAACTGCTTCAGATGCAGGGGACATCCTGAAGACAAGTATGTACAATGCGGCAATCAAGAGTTTTGGAAAGAATATAAAAAAAAACGTTGAATGGTTCATAGACCATTTGGAGATACTGCTGCCACTCATTGGGAGGAAAAGATCTGCCCTGATCACCTACAAATCTATTCCTACTACCGATTCGCTCAACAACCTAAGAGAAGCTCATAAGGTTGTTCAAATAACTTCCAGGAGGTGTGCTCAAGAATTTTGGCTGGATCTCTGCAACAGCATCCAACAGGCGGCTGAAGCAGGTGCCCTCATACAACCATCTACTGTCATTAAAAAGGCCATTGGGCCAATAAAGAACAAGACATCTCCACTGAAAGATGTGGATGGCAATTTTATAACTGATAAAGGGAAGCAAATGGAGAGGTGGATTGAGCACTATGGAATTATATACTCAAGGGAGTCTGTAGTGTGTTAGATGAATTGCCTGGGTTTGAAGTTCTGACTTTGCTGAATGCCAAACCTACACTAGAGGAATCTGAACAAAGCATCAAAAAGATGCTTCAGGACAACAACAAAGCTTCAGGTTTCAGAGTAGCAGCCGTGTTAGTCTGTATTCGCAAAAAGAAAAGGAGTACTTGTGGCACCTTAGAGACTAACAAATTTATTAGAGCATAAGCTTTCGTGAGCTACAGCTCACTTCATCGGATGCATTTGGTGGAAAAAACAGAGGAGAGATTTATATACACACACACAGAGAACATGAAACAATGGGTTTATCATACACACTGTAAGGAGAGTGATCACTTAAGATAAGCCATCACCAACAGCAGGGGGGGGAAGGAGGAAAACCTTTCATGGTGACAAGCAGGTAGGCTAATTCCAGCAGTTAACAAGAATATCAGAGGAACAGTGGGGGGTGGGGTGGGAGGGAGAAATACCATGGGGAAATAGTTTTACTTTGTGTAATGACTCATCCATTCCCAGTCTCTATAGAGACTCTTTTTTTTTTTTTTTCCACCAAATGCATCCGATGAAGTGAGCTGTAGCTCACGAAAGCTTATGCTCTAATAAATTTGTTAGTCTCTAAGGTGCCACAAGTACTCCTTTTCTTTTTCTCCTTACAGTGTGTATGATAAACCCATTGTTTCATGTTCTCTGTGTGTGTGTATATAAATCTCTCCTCTGTTTTTTCCACCAAATGCATCCGATGAAGTGAGCTGTAGCTCACGAAAGCTTATGCTCTAATAAATTTGTTAGTCTCTAAGGTGCCACAAGTACTCCTTTTCTTTTAACAAAGCTTCAGGATCTGACTGTTTACCTGCTGAAAGCTACAAATGTGCAAAGACTTGCTGCAAAGACTGCATGGGGTATTGATACTCTGTTGGAAGGAAGAAACTGTTCTCCAAGATTTTAAGGATGCTTGTTTCATCCAACTCTATAAAAACAAAGGAGACAGAAGTGTTTTTAATAAATCCAGAGGTATATCTCTTCTTAACATTGTGGGAAAAATCTTAAGCTGTATTCTTTTACCTAGACTTCAAACTTTAGCTGAGAGAATCTATCCTGAGAGCCAGTGTGGCTTCCGCTCAGGAAGATCCACCATAGACGTGGTCTTCTCTGTAAGACAACTGCAGGAAAAGTGTAGAGAGATGTGTATTCCATTGCACATGGCTTTTATATATTTAACAAAAGCCTTTGACAGGGCTATTCGGTCAGGGCTTTATATTGTTCTGAAGAAGCGTGGTTGTTCACCTATATTGCTAAACCTTGTGAAATCCTTACTCAATGGCATGAAGGCAACTGTAATGTATGAAAACCGAGAGTCTGACTTGTTTAACATCAACAATGAAGTGAATTAGGGTTGCGTACTGGCTTCTACATTTTAAAATATTTACTTCTCATTACTGCTTCAACATGCATTCCGCGATGTTCGAGAGGGTGTCTATCTTAGCACTAGACATGATGGAGGTTTGTTTAACATTGCAAGGTTCAGAGCTAAGATGAAGGTGAAGGGACCTATTGTACGCAGCCTTTGTGGCTCATAGTGTGGATGCCCTACAACATCTTATTACCAAGTTTTCTGATTCACACATTGCTTTGGGCTAGCAATAAACTTAAAGAAGACTGTTATCATGCACCAAGGCTTTTCAGAACCAGTTCCACATATCACCTTAGATCAGTGGTGGGCAAGCTGCTACCCATCAGGGCAAGCTGCTGGCAGGCCACCAGACCATTTGTTGACATTTCCACGGCCACTTCCCGCAGCTCCCATTGGCTGGGAATGGCGAACCGCGGCCACTGTGATCTGTGGGTGGCCATTCACATGTAAAAAAATGGTCTGGCAGCCCACCAGTGGCTTGCCCTGATGTGCGGCCTGCAAGTTGCCCACCACTGCCTTAGATGGTATTCATCTAGACTCTTAAATTGTCCAAAGTAAGGGAAAGATCCCAGAATGTCATTTTAACCTATAAACATTTTATGTAAAACTGTTGTTAAAAAGCACAGAATGGAGTCAAAGAAATGGTGTAAACCATGAACATGGTATACATGTGCTTACCTTTATGCCCAAGGTACCTCATCCAAAGCCCATTGGAGTCTTTTAATTGACTTCAGTGGACTTTGATCAGGCCCATGACAGCCCTATTGAATTCAGTGGGACTACTCATGTGTGTAAAATTAAGTACCTGCAAAAATATTTGCAGGAACAAAGCCATGAACTGCTCATGTGTGTAAAGTTAAGCACGTATTAGCGTATCCCGAATCAGGCCACAAATTTGTTTTGACAAAGTAATTGCTAATTAGGATTTTTCAGGGCTCCTAGTAAGGTTACACAGATATAGCAGTAACCCAAATAAAAGTAGTGTTCATACAGCGACTCCTGGAAATTTGGTTTCATGGGGCAATTTTAATGGAATGAGGTTGCCACCCCTTTTGAGCATTTCTAGTCCATGGAGAATTTGGCAACTTAGTGTGTCAGAAAGGACGGCAGGGAGCTTTGAGTAGCAGTATTATTTCTATGTCCCCTTTATTCTTACAACCATCTTCTCCTGAGTGTGAAGGATTTACCATCATGCTCTTTGCCCTTCTTTTTCCTGATCTTGGAAACCAATCCATTTGGACAAAAGGAGGAGTGAATCAGATGATACCACGGATATAGCTGTGTCTTGAGCAACTTCTTAATAATGAACCTAAGGCTTCTGCTGTCCTCCCTTTCTGTGTGAGTTTCCTCCCTGATCTTGAACCTCTTTCATCTCTCCCATTTTTACCTTCTGTCTAATAACCATCTGGCTAACCATCCAGAACAAATCTAACCTTGCAACGCTTTACAACTAGTTCGGCAAGGTACAGGCAATTCTTGCTTGCCAGGAGTGGCTAATTTGGTCTCATGTTGTGCCCTATGGTCTTCCAGGAATAGATCCTCAGCTGATGTAAATTGAAGTCAATGGAGCTGTGACAATCTACCTATCCAGTATCTAAATGGCAAACATCAGCCACAGAAGCTACATTTTCCTCACTTTTGTCATTCTTTTCTTTCTCCCTGTTGGTGTACATTTGTCCAGTTTTAAAACCTTCCACTCCCCTCCCCAGTCTGGCTCTTGTCCCCTGCCTCTTGTCTTGTCCTGTCCTCCCCCGTGCTGCCTGCTGCATGCCAGCAAGGGTGATTATTGAAACCACAGGAAAGATAGGATCCTTGCTTTCAGTTCCAGGGCCTGGCCCCAGCCTGGTGCAGAGCAGTAGTTACACATTTCCTCGCCTCATTCTCAAAAATGGCCAAATTCTTTCCAAACAAATTCAGCCTGAAGCAGACACCTGGTATGGAAAATTTCAGCCCCAATGGTTAACGTCTGGCAAAGTAAGAAGCAACTGAAAACAGGATCTTATAATGGAAATTGTCAGGCAACCTTAAAAATAGGCATCACTATGAGTCCTGCTTGTAATATATAATAATTCAATTTCCTAAACAGTTAATAGAAATATTTCAATATCTTCTCACATGTGTGAAAGGTGCTAGTGCAGAGGTGGGCAAACTACGGCCCATGGGACTGTCCTGCCCAGCCCTTGAGCTCCTGGCTGGGGAGACTAGCCCCCAGCCCGTCCCCTGCTGTCCCCCCTCCCTCGCAGACTCAGCACACCGGGCTGCCAGCGCAGGAGGGGGCTGCACTGCAGCGGCAGGGGAGAGCAGGAAGGGAGGCTCACCTTCAGCCTCAGGGGAGCAGGCAGGCTGTGGGGGTGGCGGGAGTGCAGCGAATGCGGGCGGAGGACTCAGGAGGAGCACCGGGTGGCCCTGCAGCCGGCCAGAGAGAAGTGGCACTTTGAAGGGGAAACCGCCGCTTCTCTCCAGCTGCGCAGATGCCCCTGCTCCTCCTGAGTCCTCTGCCCATGTTCACAGGGCCGCATTCCAAAAGGGGCTTTAGAGGGGGAGTTGGATAGGGGGTGGGGTCCCGGGGGGACGGTTGGGGACAAGGAGTAGGGGGGGTTGGATGGATTGGGGGTTCTGAGGGGGGCAGGAAGTGAGAGGGGGCGGATAGGGTTAGGGTTTGGGGAGGCACAGCCTTCCCTACCCGGCCCGCCATATAGTTCATAGAATCATAGAATATCAGGGTTGGAAGGGACCTTAGGAAGTCATCTAGTCCAACCCCCTGCTCAAAGCAGGATCAATCCCCAATATTTGCCCCAGATCCCTAAATGGCCCTCTCAAGGACTGAACTCACAGCCCTGGGTTTAGCAGGCCAATGCTCAAACCACTGAGCTCTCCCTCCCCCCAAGAGTTTTGGAATCCCGATGTGGCTCTCAGGGCAAAAAGTTTGCCCATTGCTGTGCTCGTGTCTCTCAGCGTTGGCTGCCATTTTACTGATGCTTCCAATCAGTCTAGCCTGATGATGTGTGGTTTGAGACACAAGCCAGGCTGATCAGCATTTGAATGCAGGAGAAGACCTTACCAACTTGAAAGCACTACATTTTTTTAAAGTAAAATGTTTAATATTACAAAGGTGCTTAAATTACTAGTACATTAACCAAAATAAAATTCTAACCAAAAATAGTTGAACTTCCCTTACAATGTTCAGGGTGACATTTCTAAAGGGTCTGAGCCACTGAGCTTAACACAAAAAGTAATGCCTATTGAAAGGGAAATATAGGGAAAGGGCATGACCAGGAAAATGCACCTATCATGGAATTTCCAGGGTACTGCAGCTGGGTGAAGGATCTACTGGGTGAAAATATTTTGTACCACAAAGTGTATTTTCAACTGCTTGTCCCAAGGAAGAACCCCACATCAGCTGCCCGCCATGGAGTTATGGCATTTATTATTATTTATATTGTGGTAGCACATAGGAGCCCTGATTGACAATCAGGGCCCCATTATGCCAGGCAACGTAGAGATCAACAACCCAAAAAAGTCAGCCCCTGCACCAAAGAGCTCACAATCTATCTGTCAGCCAGGATGCAACAGGGGGACAAAACGGACAAATGGAGTGAGGTACACTGGAAGGATGAGATAACCATAAAACAGAGTTTAGCAGACACCTCAGTGCCCCCCTTGCAACTCCCAGATGGGAGTGTTGCATCATGGCGGAGGTAGGTTTTGAGGCGTTTTACATAGAGCAGCCATCAGAAAACAGAATCTCACTTTGGAGCAGGTTTGCTCAGCAGTGCACACACTTAGACCAGTATCAGCCACAAGAACAAGGAACAGGAGGGGAGAAAAAGCAGGTAGCTCGAAGGCTCTGTTGACACCTCAGAGCCTGGCCATACCTTTAGAACTGGATTTACAGGCCAATGTTAGCTTCCTTGATTTTACTCAGGCACAAATCTTTCAGAGACCACAAGTGCTTCAGGTAACAGCTGTGGATGCTGTTATGAATCCAACTAGAAATATAAAACAAAAAACTATGTCAGGAAATAATCATATTCAAAGGAATTGAAGCGATGAAGCAAGGTAGGCCTCAAATATGTTAAAAAACACCACCACAGACACAGTGAACAAAAATAATCTTCTGTTCTCCTTCTCCCAACACTTCACTGTTGGCACTGAAAATACCTCAGTTACAGCTCTCTGCAGCTAGCCATTGTGATATTGACGTAGAGCAGCAAACTGAGAGTCACTAGCTTCAGCCTCTCCCTCTTAAATCTATAGTGATGGTTCCCTCACTGCATCCGCTTCAGGCCAAACTGAGGCATTGGTTGATGTAAGGTGTATGTGGGGGGACAGGGATAAGTGCTTCCTCAGACATGACCCATTAGCCCAGGACCCTGTCTTCCGACAGTGGCCATTGCCAGTTGCTTCAGAAGGAATGAACAGAACAGGGCAATTACTAAGTGATCCTTGCTATCGTCCAGTTCCAACTTCTGGAAGTCAGAGGTTTAGGGACACCCAGAGCATGGGGTTGCATCCCTGACCATCTTGGCTAATAGACATCGATGGACCTATCATCCATGAACTTATCAAGTTCTTTTTTGAACCGAATTATGGCTTTGCTTTCACAACATCCCCTGGCAAGGAGTTCAACAGGTTGACTGTCCATTGTGTGAAGAAGTACTTCCTTTGTTTTAAACCTGCTGCCTATTAAGTTCATCAGGTGATTCTTGAGTTACATGAAGGGGTAAATAGCACTTCCTTTTTCACTTTCTCCACATCATTCATGATTTTATAGACTTCTATCATATTCCCATTAGCTGGCTCTTTTCCAAGATGAATAGTCTCAGTCCTTTTAATCTCTCCTCATATGGAAGCAGTTCCATACCCCTACTCATTTTTATTACTTATTATTTTAATTTTTTGCCCTTTTCTGTACTTTTTCCAATTCTTTTTTGAGACGGGGTAACCAGAACTGTATGCAGTATTCAAGGTGTGGGCTACCATGGATTCATATTGTGACAATGATATTTTCTGTCTTATCTATTCTTTTCCTAATGGTTCTTAACATTCTGTTTGCTTTTTTGACTGCTGTTGCACATTTAGTGGATGTTTTCAGAGAACTATCCATGACTCCAAGATACCTTTCTTGAGTGGTAACAGCTAATTTAGACTCCATCAGTTTGTACATATAGTTGGGATTATGTTTTCCATTGTGCATTACTTTGCATTCATCAACATTGAATTTCATTTTCTATTTTGTTGCTCCATCACCCAGTTTTGTGAGATTCTTTTGTAACTCTTTGCAGTCTGCGTTGGACTTAACTATCTTGAGTGATTTAGTATTGTCTGAAAACTTTGCCACCTCATTGTTTACCCTTGTTGCCAGATCATTTATGAATATGTTGAACAGAACTGGTCCCAGTACAGATCCTTGGGGGACTTCACTATTTACCTCTCCTGCGAAAACTAGCCACTGATTCCTACCCTTTGTTTCCTGTCTTTTAACCAATTACTGATCCATGGGAGGACCTTCCTCTTATCCCATGACTGCTTACTTTGCTTAAGAATTTTTGGTGAAGGAGCTAGTCAAAGGCTTTTAGAAAGTCTAAATACACTGGAGCATCCTTGTCCACATGTTTGTTGCCATCTTCAAAGCATTCCAATAGATTGGTGATGCACTATTTCCCTACACAAACCCTGTTGACTTTTCCCCAACAAATCATGTTCATCTACATGTCTGATAATTCTGTTCTTTACTATATTTTTAACCAATTTGCTAGTACTGAAATTAGGCTTACTGTAATTGCCAAAAGAATGAGGAGTACTTGTGGCACCTTAGAGAGTAACAAATTTATTTGAGCATAAGCTTTCATGGGCTAAAACCCACTTCATCGGTTGCATGCAGTAGAAAATACAGTAGGAAGAGATATATATATATATATACACAGACAGAGAGAACATGAAAAAATGGGGGCTGCCATACACACTATAACGAGAGTGATCAATTACAGTGAGCTATTATCAGCAGGAGAAAAAAAACCTTTTGTAGTGTTAATCAGGATGGCCCATTTCCAACAGTTGACAAGAAGGTGTGAGTAACAGTGGGGGGGGGAGAGAGGGAATAAGCATGGGGAAATAGTTTTACTTTGTGTAATGACACATCCACTCCCAGTCTCTAGTCAAGCCTAATTTAATGGTGTCCAGTTTGCAAATTAATTCCAATTCAGCTGTCTCTCGTTGGAGTCTGTTTTTGTTGTTGTAATATTGCGACTTTTAGGTCTGTAATCGAGTGACCAGGGAGATTGAAGTGTTCTCTGACTGGTTTTTGGATGTTATAATTCTTGACGTCTGATTTGTGTCCATTTATTCTTTTACTTAGAGACTGTCCAGTTTGGCCAATGTACATGGCAGAGGGGCATTGCTGGCACATGATGGCAGATATCACATTGGTAGATGTGCAGGTGAACGAGTCTCTGATAGTGTGGCTAATGTGATTAGGTCCTATGATGGTGTCCCCTGAATAGATATGTGGACACAGTTGGCAACGGGCCTTGTTGCAAGGATAGGTTCCTGGGTTAGTATTTTTGTTGTGTGGTGTGTGGTTGCTGGTGAGTATTTGCTTCAGGTTGGGGGGCTGTGTGTAAGCAAGGACTGGCCTGTCTCCAAGATCTGTGAGAATGAGGGATCATCCTTCAGGATAGGTTGTAGATCCTTGATGATACGCTGGAGAGGTTTTAGTTGGGGGTTGAAGGTGACAACTAGTGGCGTTCTGTTACTTTCTTTGTTGG
Organism: Dermochelys coriacea; assembly: GCF_009764565.3. Taxonomy (NCBI): domain Eukaryota; kingdom Metazoa; phylum Chordata; order Testudines; family Dermochelyidae; genus Dermochelys; species Dermochelys coriacea. The sequence goes on from NC_050074.1 coordinate 117,479,050, forward strand.
GCCTGTCCTGTAGTAGGTGACTTCTGCGTACTCTCCTGGCTCTGTCAATTCTTCACTTCAGCAGGTTGGTATTGTAGTTGTAAGAACGCTTGATAGAGATCTTATAGGTATTTGTCTCTGTCTGAGGGATTGGAGCAAATGCAGTTGTATCTTAGAGCATGGCTGTAGACAATGGATCGTGTGGTATGATCTGGATGAAAGCTAGAGGCATGTAGGTAGGAATAGTGGTCAGTAGGTTTCCGGTATAGGGTGGTGTTTATGTGACCATCACTTATTAGCACCGTAGTGATTTGGAAGTGGATCTCCTGTGTGGACTGGTCCAGGCTGAGGATGATAGTGGGATGGAAATAGTTGAAATCATGGTGGAATTCCTCAAGGGCTTCTTTTCCATGGGTCCAGATGATGAAGATGTCATCAATGTAGTGCAAGTAGAGTGGGGCGTTAGGGTTCTTTTCCATGGGTCCAGATGATGAAGAAGTCATCAATGTAGTGCAAGTAGAGTGGGGCATTAGGGATGAGAGCTGAGGAAGCGTTGTTCTAAGTTAAACATAAAAATGTTGGCTTGCTGTGGGGCCATATGGGTTCCCACAGCAGTGCCACTGACTTGAAGGTATACATTGTCCCAAAATGTGAAATAGTTATGAGTGAGGACAAAGTCACAAAGTACAGCCATCAGGTTTGCCGTGACATTATCGGGGATATTGTTCCTGACGGCTTGTAGTCCATCTTTGTGTGGAATGTTGGTGTAGAGGGCTTCTACATCCATAGGGACCAGGATGGTGTTTTTTGGAAGATCACCAATAGATTATAGTTCCCTCAGGAAGTCAGTGGTGTCTCGAAGATAGTTAGTGCTGGTAGCATAGGGCCTGAGGAGAGAGTCTACATAGCCAGACAATCCTGCTGTCAGGGTGCCAATGCCTGAGATGATGGGGCGTCCAGGATTTCCAGGTTTATGGATCTTGGGTAGCAGATAGAATACCCCTGGTTGGGGTTCTATGGATGTCTGTGCAGATTTGTTCTTGTGCTTTTTCAGGGAGTTTCTTGAGCAGATGTTGTAGTTTCTTTTGGTAACTTGCAGTGGGATCAAGATTGCCTCTGGTCTCTTAAAAAAAATCATCTTACATTAGCTATTAGTTACATACCAGAGTTAATAGATCTGTAATTTCATATTTGAGTTCCTTCAGAACTCTTGGGTGAATACCATCTGGTCCTGGTGACATATTACTGTTTAATTTAGTGATTTGTTCCAAAACCTCCTTTACTGACACCTCAATCTGGGACAGTTCCTCAGATTTGTCACCTAAAGTGAAAGGCTCAGGTGTGTGAATCTCCCTCACATCCTCAGCAGTGAAGACTGATGCAAATAATTCATTTAGCTTCTCTGCAATGGTCTTGTCTTCCTTGAGTGCTCTTTTAACACGTTGATGTCCAGTGGTCCCACTGATTGTTTGGCAGGCTTCCTGCTTCTGATGTCCTTAAAAAAATGCTGTTACTTTTTGTGTCTTTTGCTAGCTGTTCTTCAAATTCTTTTTTGGCCTGGCTAATTATACTTTTACACGTGACTTGCCAGAGTTTATGTTCCTTTATGATTCTATTTTCCTCAGTAACATATAAACCTGTCTAAAGTATTTTCAGCAAAAGATGTACTGTCGGTGAGACGAAGTAATCGCTTGCTCATTTACATTTTTGGTAAGGCTGACTTGGAAATATAAACTGTTTGAACTTGCTGACTCTCAACTTGCATGATAGAAGTTTAACTTGCTTGATAGCCTATTGGATTTGCATTTTTCCTTTCCTCTAAATCAAAAGTGGACTGAGGATGTATTATGAAGCCACAAAAACTTAGGAGGACACAGCTGCTGATTTGATCTTTTTTCAGGACTTTAGAGTTCTAGTGCCTGAAACAAGGCTAGAAACCAGACTAGATAATTATGCTTGATGTAGGATTAGAAATGGAGAATTTGCTTCAAGATGTTCAAAGCTAGATCTGATCTTTCAGTTTAGTTGTGTCTTGCCACCAGATGAATTGTATGAATAGGAGGGCCAATTACTGTACAAATTATTGCCCTATACATCTAATTTGTTTAGACCAATGCATGAAATGCTCAGTACAGTTAGTGCATTATTTACAAAAGAATTATGGTATTTCCTGAAAGGGAGACTGCAACATAAGAGATAATCTATTCACTACTCTTGTTACAAAAAAAGAGTAAATCACTCTAAAAACACCTTTATATTTTATACATATCTATTATAATATACAGAAAATAATTAATTACAAGAATAAGCTGCCATCTTGAATCTGGATGACATTGGAAAATGATGCGTGAGACACAGGAAATTCTGCTCAGCATCTGAATGCATGGGAGAGAAGCCAACGAATTTCTGGGCTAAATGTTCCCAAGTGCCAAACTGTACGTGCCTGCAAGGTGCAGCGATGGCAAGGAATGCAGGGACACAGAGAAGGGCTATCACCTGTCAGAAGGAAAAGTGCAGGAACAAAAGTGTTGAAAATCAGAAGTTGTGGAAGCCAGAATGTGTGATGTACCTGCTGGGGTGGGTATGAAAGGAATGGTGCAGCTGCTTCTGTCCTGTACAACTGCTGGCATCAGTCCACTTTCACTATACAAATTAGGCATTGATGTCCATTTCTATTGTCTTAAGAGAATCTTGTTTGTTCAATGTGCCTCCTTCTCTCTTTCAAATGCGTAATACAAAACACAGTATTGCATGTATATCAAAGATTATGTAACTCCTCTGCTAAATTATACTGCAAGTCATGCTTAATGATGGTTGAGTTCCTAAAGAAAGTGGTCTGGACTGCAGTACTGGCATGCGCCAAGTTGCATTATGTCAACACTCTTGCTTTATAGCTCTTGCATTTCTACACTACAATGCAATGTGCCACAGCCCTCTCTGACATTGCGTGTGCATTTTCTATTTTGCTTTTTTCATGCACAAGGAGTATTCGTCATTTGTTACTACAGTGCCCATTTTGCTCATCCCTAATGTCTGACAGGGCCAAAACTATGGACTAATTACTGAATTCTTCTGATGTGGCTCAGATTTGCTTCTGCTAGGCGGTGTTTTTTGTCTTTGAAGATTTATTAGCCCCATGCATGATGGTATACCATGACACATGGCAGTGCTGGTATAAAAGTAGCATATGTTTCTCTTCATAAACCAGATTAATAAAGGATTCAATTCTGCCCCCCGCCATATATAGAAGTAAGTAGGGTGTGGCGCTCATACTCCCACAAAGCAGGACATCGTACTGACCTTACTGGTCCTCCAATCTTCAAACAGGTGCAGGAGGGGTTCAGAGCAACTTCTCTGCAGTCAGAATGGAGAGGGTTAAATTACTTACTCAAGGCCACAGATGGAAATAGTGTCAGTGCCAGGACTAGAAATCACCACTTTCAGAAGCTCCACCATGTGAGCTGTGGTATATGTACTGATCAGGAACTAAGTGTGTTTGGCCATGTCACCATTTCAGGGTAACTGCACCTCCAGGGTCCACTCCAGGAACGCCCAGTCAGGTCTCAGGTCTTTAGCCATCACCTGTCTCCGCAGGGACCATTTTCCCACTCCTTTCTGACTGGGGGTTTTAAGGCTTCACAGCTTCCAGTCTTACACTGTGATATCCCCGCTGCAATAAGGTGCGCTCCCCAACTAGTGCTGAGAGAATTGAATTAGGCCAGGTGAGCCCAATCAGCCAATTAAGCTGCAGACAGGGGAGATTTAGGCTGTGTGGAGGGCACTGATAAGAAGGAAGCTCACTTGTCAGAGAACATAAAGTCTGGAGGTTGGCAACAGTATGGGGAGGGTGCAGGGAGGAAGCTAGCAGAGTGGTTCCCTACGGTAAGGAAAAAGTAAGGAAGTGGGGGAAATTACCCCCTGAGAAAGAGTTTACCAAGCAGGCCTAAGGGGGGGTCTGATTACAAAGACTAGAGAATGAAAAGCTTGGGGAAGCATGGTAGGAAATAGTCCAGGGAAGAGAGCAGAAAGGTACATATAGCCACATACCTTAACTGCTCATAGTAGGGCCCTGGATTAGAACCAGGAGTAGAGGGTGAACCTGGGTACCCCTACTATCCACTTCTGAGTGGCATTGCTAAGGACAGTGAATAGGAAGCCTGCTGGAGTCACTGCTGGAGTGACATATTCAGGGCAGCGGGCGTGAGGATTGCCTGATGCTGCTGGTGCAGTAGGACTTTGAAAGACTGCCCCGGAAGTGGAAATTACAGTGTGAGCTGCCTTGAGGGTTGAGTCACAAAGTAGCCATACTGTGACTCCATGAGCGGGAGAAGAACTGCACGTCAGAAGACCGGAAAGGAGGCACTGAACTGGACAGAGCTAATCACCAGAAGGAGGCACCACTCAGCGGTGAGCAGCGCAGTATCATGATACCCTCCCTGAAGCCAGTCTGCCTAAAGCCAGTGGCGGTACTTTGCTTTCTCTCCAAGAGCTATGAACGGTGTAGCACCAGCAGTTACAAGTTACCATGCAACGCTCTCTAAGCAAGCACACTTATTCTTCAGGTAAAAGCATTCAAGAGAAAATATATAAAACACTAAACAGATTTAAACCTACACTAAACATACCAGGACTCCCCCATCGGCCTTATAGGGCCCTAGCAGGCTAAGTCTTTCCAACCCTTCCACAAGGGTTGGGAGTGGACTGTCCTGGACAGAACATCCTTTCCATTTACTGGAGCAGAAAGAAGACCCCTGTTAGAATATAGATATTCAAGCCTGCCTGTAGAGGCCTATACTTTAAGAACTTAGGTGTATTTTTATCATTTAGCTAGTTACAGAGGTATAAAACAAAGAATCAAAATCACAAGTCCGCCTGTGTACGGGCCTTCTCTGACTAGAATAGTCTGAGGCCTTGTTCTTAGGCTAAAGCCTTTGGCTAATCAGCAGGGGCAGCCATAAACTGGGAAGCGACCGGTCACATCCTCACATCCCAAACCAGTCACATTGAAATAAGGTGGTATTGGGCTGATAGGAAGAAGATCCTGTCCTGATAGTGCCCATCACCACCAGATAAAGAAACAGATCTTAAGATGGTTAAAGAAAACTTAGTTTGATAGCATTTTGTCTGGCAAGAAATCACTTATCAATGGTTGTGGTTGTGAAACCATCATTTCGGTACTGTTTTATCTTTATGGCCCCACTTCTCTATTGTTAATCTGTCTGGTTCTCTAATTGTTTCTGTCTGCTGTATAATTAATTTTGCTAGGTGTAAGTTAATTAGGGTAGCAGGACATAATTGGTTAGAGAATTATGTTACAATATGTTAAGACTGGTTAGTTAAATTTCAGTAAAATGACTGGTTAAGGTATAGCTGAGACTATTACTATATAAACTGGGGTCAAGCAGGAAGTGTGTGCGTGGGCGGGGGGGAATTGGAATCACATTTGCTAAGCGGGGGGACGGGAACTGGGAATAGGGAACAGGGACACAGGCAAGGCTCTGCGGCGTCAGAGCTGGGAACGGAACACTGGAAGACAGACTCTCTTGGCATATACAGATAAGCCCAACTGGTGTGAAGGGCTTTGAATATGCTTGCTTGGAAATTAACCCCAATAAACATTGCGTTGTTTGCACTTCGGACTCCTGGTCTTCTGCTTTTTGTCAACATGACAAGAACCAGAGAAGAGGGTGAAGGGAAAGCCCTCTAATAACCCCATCACTTTAAATACAGCTTTTTATATAAGAGCCATTTCTTTGTCTGTTGGTCTCTGAAAAACCCAGTTTGAACCAGTATATGCAAGCCTCCCAAGGGATGGTATTTCTCTGGAGGTGTTTACAAACTGAGTGAATCACCTTTATCACCCCCTACTGTTCTTAGTTCCTGGGGGAAGTATGGCAACCGTCCCCCCGCAGGAGTTGCATACAATCTCAGGCCCACAGCGATACATAGACTATTCATATACTGAACACAATATGGTCCCCAGAGATATTACATGAGGTTGCTATATCTATCACAGGCAGCATGGGAGAATCTAACAGGAAAAATACTTGCCCCAAAACAGACCTCACTTAAGTTTCTCTTCAGCTAGAACATGACAATAGAAATTTGCCCTAAAAATAAGACTTTGGGGGGAGAGGTACTTGGGAGGGGAATAATAAAAAGGGGATGTTTATGCTGAATATCTGGGAAAACAGCCCAAAAAGGGAGATCTATCGACATGTGCAATAGTCTCCTAAAGGGATGTGTTCAAACTCCCATCACCAGGAAATTTTAAAACCAGACTAGACTGAGCACTAGGCAATATTCCGTAGGAATGATCCTGCACCACCAGTAAGATGGACTGGATAATTTTTAGGTCTCTTCCACCTCTCCAGCTTCTCTGGAGGTATATTTCAAAGGACAATACAACCTTCTTATTTGACTGCATTGGGAGTTTTATGGTCTGTATGTTAAACTGTTAATTTAATTTCTAGTACACGTTTAGGTATTGACATTACTCTGTTATGTCAATGACTGACTTTTGTGTATGAAAGTTGTACTTTTGTATAGGGTCTCCTGACTCATCACTTAATTTTTACCCAGTAAGTAAAGGATGAGTCTCAGATTTTCCCCCAGCCAATTAAAGAAATATTCCAAGAGAGACACTAAGCAGCTGGGGGAGAAGTGGAATAATAAACAATAAAGTGACGGCGCACTTATGGGCAATTCTAGCACCCTTTTCTAGCTCTGTAAGGCCCCAGGCCAAAGCTTAAATGCGATGCACTGATTGCATAGAAACTCCTGTTTGGAGCATCTGGCGTGACAGCACAGAATGGAATTGTATATAACAATAAGGCAGGCAGTGAGATCTCAGCATTTACTGGACAATAGTGACTGAGATGGAATAGAAGGCGCAGCCAGTCAGAAAGCTACTTCTGTGTCACCTGTACCATATGTTTTCAGGTTTCAGAGTAGCAGCCATGTTAATCTGTATTCGCAAAAAGAAAAGGAGTACTTGTGGCACCTTAGAGACTAACAAATTTATTTGAGCATAAGCTTTTGTGAGCTACAATTGCATCCGATGAAGTGAGCTGTAGCTCACGAAAGCTTATGCTCAAATAAATTTGTTAGTCTCTAAGGTGCCACAAGTACTCCTTTTCTTTTTGCATATGTTTTCGGATGTTCAGCATGAGTGTAGCTCACAACAAACGAAGCTGGAAGGAACAGTTTCTCTCGCGGTGGAGCAGATCAGCTCATTCAGCAACAAAAGACAAGCCCTTCTACCAAGCATGGGGTTTTCCTCCAGGCTTTTATTCTGGCTTCCATGTCCATAGGTTGCAACCATCAAAAACATCAAATATAATGATCAAATCAATGAGAAATAAAACCATGCCCCTATCAACTCATTCACCGAGGCAGCCACCACACTCTGTGTTTGATCACCTTCCAGCTGTTATAGCACCTTGTATTCTTTCTGAGAGCCAAACTGGACTTTCTTCCCTCAGAGTTACCTTGTGGTCTCACCCTGTATACCTGTATGAGTAAATCTCTTGCTTTGTTCCTGGGTGAGGATGGTCTGTACCCTAGAGCGTCTGCCCAGGTTTCAAGGAAATAAAGGACAAATAAATGTATGAAAAACACAGGACCAAAGTTTACTTGTAAGGGATGACACACACAATGTTTTATAAATGGCACAGAGTCATGCATCTTCACATGGTTATCATCAGTGCTTACAAAGGTCAGAGTTATATAAAAACCAAAGATAGATATTTGGGAAACAGACATTTTTAAATCTGGTAGCTCATTACTGAATATGGGATGAACACTATCAACCAAGCAAAAGATATTCCTTAAAACCCAAGACAGGTGGTCACCCAGAGCATTGCCAATACATGCGATATTGGCTGTTTCAAAATTTTCTTGAAACTCCAGGTTATGTGATCATGCAAGAACCTCAGCTTTCATTTTAAAATACAGTGACATTTCTAGCCCTTCTGGTTGCAGGAAAAAGCTGGAAAGCATGAACTCTAATGGCTCAGAAAACAGAAGAGAAATAGAAAGAACCCAACAACTATTACATGATTTTGAGGGCCTGCCCTGTGATTTTTGAACACTTGGAACTGGCAACATTGCTACTGCTGAGCCCAACCTTCACCTATGGTACATGTGACCTATCCTTGGTGAAGGCAGATATTTTTCATTCAAGACTTAAAAAATAAATGTTCGTTTTGTATTTGCAGTATTGTGGGGCTTTCAGCAAATGGCTGCAATGTTATGAAACTCACTGGATTCCAGCAATCAGTGTCTATATGATAAAAGAAAAGGAGTACCTTTGAGACTAACAAATTTATTAGTCTCAAAGGTGCCTCAAGTACTCCTTTTCTTTTTGCAGACTAACATGGCTGCTACTCTGAAACCTGTCTATATGCTGTCTTCTGTGCTGAGACTATCTCTGGGAAGAGGAGGAAAACAAGCTTATCATTTATAACGCGGTTCCTGGTTTTGTGGTTGTGAGGCTTTCTGCAAAGTACAAGAATAACTCATTTGTGACATAACACGTCTGCATCCAGAATATATTACCCTCATGCTTGGATACTTTAAGGAACAATACTAGGTTTTATGTTAAGGTCTGTCTCATGTTCTCTGAGAAACATGTGGTTAGAGCACAGGACTTGGTGTCAGGATACTGGAATTCTGTTCCTGCATCTGCCACAAACCTGGGGCCAAATCCTGGCCTCCATTCCAGCTACTTTGTGCCAATTTAACCAGCCATCTTACACTTTCATAAAGGTAATCCCAAGGTGGAATAGAGACAGCATAGTGGATCTGCTTATTCTATTCTCAGCACAAGGGGCATTCTCAGGGAATAGAAGTTGTGGGCAAAGTACCTCTGCTCTCCGGCTATTTCTGGCAGCTTGATTGGCCACTTATGCAACTGAGCATAAGTCAAAGCAGCCTTCACCCAACCCCAGAAGCAGGGATCATAAAGCCACCTTTTCTTAGCAGAACCAATGAATCAGGTCCTTGATGTATAATTTGACATGCCACAACTTCTGTCATTTAATCACTGCTTTCAGCATGAGCAGGATTAGGTTCTCCAAGCCTCATTTTCCTCATCTGTGAAATGTGGTAAATAATACTTGCCAAGTTCAAATCTAAATCTACTAACATTAGTTAAAAGAAAAGGAGGACTTGTGGCACTTTAGAGACGAACAAATTTATTTGAGCATAAGCTTTCGTGAGCTACAGTTCACTGCATCGGAAGCTTATGCTCAAATAAATTTGTTAGTCTCTAAGGTGCCACAAGTCCTCCTTTTCTTTTTGCGGATACAGACTAACAAGGCTGCTACTCTGAAACCTAACATTTGTTAAGCACTTTGAAATCTTCAGACAGAAGGTGCAAACTAGCAATATATTAGTTTGTACCTGTACCTCTTGCTCACTTTCTATCCTTCCAGTTCCTAATTGTTCAATACCATCTTTCTCCAAGTGTCACAAGGTGTTTTAAAAATAAATCTACTGGCAACTTCTGGAAACAATCACCAGTAACCACCCATACATCACCACAACCCTAAGGATCAGCATTTTTAGAAGAATGCCAAGTTGGTATTTGGCTAGCTGAGAAAATGGATTTAGCACTTTGCGAGATCCCAGATCTCAATCAGTAAAATGCTCTCAAGTAACAAATCGAGGTGACCATTGTTTCATATAATCGAGGAAAAACACTGGCAAGAAAAACATTTTGGAAAGTAACTCCCTACGTGACTGAGATGAGGTTTAGTTGCTGAAAATACCAATACTTACATAATGCTGGACTCCAAACAACCATCTGCAATGAACAAGCAGCTAGAAAGACCTAACCAAGGAATTCAAGTTAATGCTGCCTTGTATTTAGTTAAATTTCCTGTCACTTTAAGGCTCTTTTTCGCTAGCACAGGAATATTCATTGCTCCAGAGCTGCAGAATTTTCATTCATAATTGGCAGCTTGCAAAAACTGAGCTATATTTTACAATTTAATATTTACATAGTATAAGGATCTGATTACAAAAATATTCTAGTTAATTTCTAACTGGGTGTTGCTTACTGAAAGTTGGATTCTTAGTACATGTTTCGCTGTAACCCCACAAATACATTAGAAATAGCAGCGAAGGATTATCTAATGGGCCAGCTGCACAGCATCCAAGTCAGCAGAGGGAAACATGATCAAGTGAAATCAAAACCAGAATGAAAACTTATTATAGAAAAAAATATTTTCCTCATTCTCTCTCTGAACAGTACCATTGTTTATAATTTCCACAAGCCTTTGAAAAATGTCAGCAGAATCTGCTGTTTCTTACTATACCTATAAGGATCACTAATACCAGCTGAGATTGTGGTTAGTAGGTTTACAAATGTTAACTGTTCCTACATGTGAGCTTTTCCCTCTACAAATTACTGAAGTAAAGGACAAGGTGGACAGGCCATACAAACAATATCATTAGCAAAATCTAAAAATACAGTTCCGCTTGGAATTTAATTAGTACTTGAATACCATACACATGCAGAGCCAGGAAGCTGAAACTGCACCTACTGACTTGTGTGTTAGCACATATACTTCCAAGTGCTCTTCAATGAAAGTTGCTACTAAATGGTAAAGAATTCACCAAAACACAGACAGAACAGAAAAGACCACCCAGTCGGCCTCCAAGAAGATGACATTGTTAAACGTTTCGGACGAACGTGAAGAAGAAAGGCAAGCGTGCAAGAAGAATGGCGGATGTGTTGTGATCGGCGCAGACTTAACGACAGCTGAAGACCATTCGATCCAGGTGATTCAAGTGACAGACAGGCCCTGCATGTATCTGAGTGATGAGAGGAATACTGGCAAATCTGGTTTTTAGCATTTAGAAGCACCCCAGCTTTTGATTACATTTTAAACACTGGCACCACTCATACTACGAGCTCTAGGACATCAGATTAAACTTTGACAGAAGTTGAAATCCTGGAAAAACTACTACTGGGCACTATCTGTTGATATTTTCAAACAAGTGTAGAGTGAACTTGATGTCAGTGAAAGGGGCCTGTTTGATGGCCCTGGAGAAGGAAATCCTGCTCTTGCAAGATACTGAATACCCTCACCTCATGTTGATGTCAGTAGGAGTTGCAGAAGCTGAGCCCTTCTCAGGATTAGGCAGTGGTAATATAGACTTCTCTACATTGCCCTATCAAAGACCATCAGTGCCGACAGGGAGAAACCAACGGGGCTGTCAAGTTCCAGTTCCCTGGCTCATTTAGTTTCTCAGGCTGACAACGAGGGGACAATTCAGGATAAGCATGGCAGGTAGCTTCTGTACTGTAGAACTCTGTCCCTTAGAAACTGGGCAGGGGCTTACCATCTCCTTTCATGTAGATGTCATTAAGCAAGCTACCAAGTGATAACTTCTTATAGCCCCCAACCTAGGCTGGGCTGAAATTAGAGATCTAAAGGCAAAGGGCTTTCTATCCCCTCCAGTCCCCGAGTGTTTTTCCAGAACATCCTAGAAACATGTTGAATGGGAAAGGTTGCCATCTGGCCAGTTTTTAACCCATTTGGGTAGATGTTGTGGTACCTGGTTGGTTCCTGATGAAAAGATTTAATATGCTGGGTTTGTTTTCACTTGGGAACAACATTCCCTGTAAAATGCAAATGCACGCAGCTGTGCATCAAAATCTTTAACTGCCATATGCATCACACAGTGGGAGGCAGGGCCAATACCTGGTCCCACTCTACATACTGGGTCTTCAGCCTGCCAAAACTACAACAGACCCAAGGGTCATGGGGGGCGCATGGCTGGCTCCTGGTGGGATCCCTCAAGGGCTGAGGTGGGTGGGTGGTTTTACTGTTCTCAAATGAGAAAAACCCTTCCAGGGTCCAGAGTAGGTGGAAGCCAGGGAGGGAGATTGAAAACCAACGCAGGTCAGACTCCACAGCTATGGGCGTGCTACCTCCGAACCAGGCTGCTCAACACGCCCAAGTGAGGGCCACATGCCAGCAGCCTGGGGGCAAGGCTTCCTTTGCAATAAAGCAGGGCAGACTGAAGCGGTATTAATTATGGCGGTGCAGCATGCCAGGCTTGCCTCTCACCTCCACCAGCAACCCCACAGACTGTGCCCCCTGCATACAACAGGCCCTGGGGCAGCACCAGGCTTCCCCATGTGCTGTTGAACCACCACAATGCCCAGCATGCAGCGGGCTACCCCCGGACTACAAATCCCAGCATGCAGTGGGCCACCACTGGACTACAATTCCCAGCATGCAGTGCCTGTCCCGAGACCGGGCTTCTCATTATGCAACGATGACAGCGCCGCGCACGATGGGAGCCCTAGTTCTTTAGGGGCCGCTGCGCATGCGTTGATGCCGCCAGCACGGCGGTGGAAGTGCAGTGCGCATGCGTTCCAGCGCCGTGCGGCTGGGGTGAGGCCCGTGAATTACGACGTGACGACAGGACGCTGCCTCCGCGAGACGCGTCCCGTGCGGATACGGGCCGCCCGCCGCCCGCCCAGGCCCTAGCAACGTGGGGGCGGGTCAGCCTCCGCCGGCAGCTTCTCAGGGGCCCGCCTCAGCGCCGGAAGCCGCCATGCCTGAGGGCAAGTCCGTCTTCCGGGAGGTGCTGCCCAAGCAAGGTAACCGCCGTGCCGCCTCCCCCAGCCCCTGCTTCTGGGCCCCGGCGCCCCCAGCTCCCCTCCCACCCCGAGCGGTCGCGCCCGCGCGCTGCCCTCCTCCTCCTCCCCCCCCCTTCCGGGGGGGCTGGGGTGTCACAGCTGGAGAGCAGCAGCCGCGAGGGGAAAGGGGGCGCGTACCCCGACTTCTCGGCGGGCTGCTCCTCGGCAGTTAGTTGCCCACCCCAGCCCGCTGAAGTTAGCAGAGGAGCGCCTGCCCGCCCCTCCTCTCGGGGGCAGCTGGGCGCCCCCGCCCCCGGTAAGATCTTCGGAGCAGAGACCTTGCCTTGGTTCTCTCAAGCACCGAGCACAGGGCTGGGGGGGGGGGGAGGTAAATGAGATTTATCTAGCCGTGGGTAGTCGCACCATCGCTTAGGCGGGGGTTCTCAAACGGGGGGAGGGTCACAAGGTTATTATAGGGGGCGGGGGGCGGGGATTGGAAACTGTCAGCCTTCCAAAACAAAACAAAAAACAAAAACCCCTTTACCTCTAGCATTTATAATAGCGTGAAATATTTTTGAAGTGTTTTTAATTTACAAGGGGGGTTGCTCTCAGAGGCTTGGTGTGTGAAAGGGGTCACCCACACAGAAGTTTGAGACCCTCTGCCTTACAGGAACTAGAACATCCAGCAAGCCAAACACCAGCTACTCCTGGCCCTTCCTGACCTAGCCAAGACCGATTAAGTGTGTGTAGGCATATTCTCAATAAAAGCAGGAATCCTGTTTTTACTTTGATTACTCTTCCCCTTAGTGGTCGGGGTATTTGAAAGCACATACAGTAGTTTGTAAACACTAAAGTAAGCCCTGACAGAAAATAATAGAAAGGAAGTTCATATTATGATTACCATTTTACTTACCTTCCCCATAACCCACCCCCATCTTAATCATAAAATGGTTTTGACAGCTTCTTTCAAATTCTTAGTTCTAGCAATATAGTTTGAAAGTTGTACTTGTGGCACCTTAGAGACTAACAAATATATTTGAGCGTAAGAAGATGAAGTGAGCTGTAGCTCACAAAAGCTTATGCTCAAATATATTTGTTAGTCTCTAAGGTGCCACAAGTTCTCCTTTTCTTTTTGCAAATGCAGACCAACACGGCTGCTACTCTGAAGTTTGAAAGTTGGGATTGTGGGGCTGCTTTCAGATGGTTTAAAGCACTGAGTTCTAGCAGCTGGGCTGGTAAAAATGTAGGAACTGAAAGGCAGGAAAGCTTTCACATGAGGAAATAAGCACTCAGCTTGGCTACTGTTGGAAAGCTGAGAATCCTAGTCATTAACTTGATTTTTAGAAGATAGTCTAAATGTCTTTCTTTTTTGCACAGATCTGAATAAATAAAGATCCCAAGTCTCAGCCATGTGACTTCAGTTCCTGAAATACTGTATTTTTTTTCCTGTGGTTCAAAAATCAGACAATCTACTTCTGAAAAGCAAGCCAGTTTCTTTATCAGTTGAGGTTTAATGACTCGTGCTTTTGCAAACCTTTTTCCCCGAAGAACAATATATTCTTTGTCCAAAATTATCTTGTGTGTATATATACACACACACTAGGTTTTTCAAGGACATTTGGTGCTCTTATTTGAGATGTATTTATTCTTGGTTGAAAATTCATGCCAATTATATGAAATTTACATATTCTTATTTTTCCTTCTGCACTTCAGGGCAGTTGTCAGTGGAGGATGTGGCTACCATGGTGTTATGTAAGCCAAAACTGTTGCCTTTAAAATCTGTTACCCTAGAAAAGCTAGAGAAAATGCAGCGAGCAGCACAGGAGACAATTCGCCAGCAAGAAGTGGCACAGAAGGAGCAGCAGCAACAAAGCGAGCAATAGTGTGCATGATGGCTCACCCCCTTTAAGAAATATTTCACCTAAATATTGTACCTTAGTTTGTGTATATTAATCTAGCGATGTTTGCTGTACAGTTATTAAAAGAGTTCAGGAATGGTAGAAGTCCATACTAAACTTTCTTAGCTCATGTCTTATATTGTACATATTATAAATGTCTGTAGAGTTTGCTTAAGAGGAGTTTGTTATTATGCTTACTACCTTCTCTGTAGTTGGGGCTTTCAGCTTCTCAGTTTTTTTTTTAAGTGTCATAATTGTGCTGGCTTTAAAAAAAAAAAAAAAAAAGCCCCATGAAGAGTCTGTCCCCCTCAACTTAATCTTTTTTTTCCCCCTCTGTAAACTATTTACTGTAGTTCATTACTTGAGGCTGGAGATGTATAGTTAACACTTCTGAAATGTTACAAATCTTGCCTGGCTGTTCTGGTCTAGGTATTATATTAGAGCAGCAGCTCTGCTAGAGGTTAAAGCATTGTTTACTGTTTAAAGCATTACATAAGTGCTCTACAATCCACATGCTTACAGGAATTGTCTTGAAATTTACCGTGCCCGATGAGTATTGAATGAGGTGATTGATCCAGATTTGGGGATCATTTGAGATGACTGGGGATCAGACCCTCCAACTGATCACCTTTTTGGGATTTATTTTAGCTAAGTCATTGCCCCCTTTTAGTGGGTAAAATTTGCTTCTACACAATGGGTTGATTCAAATTGCTGGACCAAAGAGTGCAATGTGCATATGCAGTAAGACTGCTGCTCTGTTGCAAACCAGAGAGTGTTTGTAGGCAGTCTGCCATAGTAACTAGGTGGCACAAGCAGACATGCTGCAACTGTTGAACTGCGTTCAAGCTCTATCCACAGCAGTTTTCTGAGAATGTGTTGTGCAGATGTTGTTTGCCCTCATTGGGCTGGAGGCACCTTTTAGAACTCTTGCCCTAAAGCCACAATTTCTAATTTTACTTTAGTTTTACTTCTGATTTGTCAAAGTTCTTAGTATTAATTTAATAGGGGGAAGATGACAGACTAATAAGCAGCTACAGTAGTGTAATCATGCTTCTTACTCTAACCTTGTTCTGAACAATGGGACTACAGTGCTGGGTCATTTGGTCAAATGGCTAACTGATGTACCCATTTTCAGGGAAGTCTTTGGTAAAATATCCCTTTGTTTAGTTATTCATTAATCCTCTACAAAATGCTATGCAAAAGGGTACTTTTTAGATATGTATTTTTTTGGCACTTGGTTCAAAGATTATCTGCAGAGGACTTAGAGCTTTCCAAAACTGCTTATATAAAAACAAAGGAAAAGGATAGGTTTACAAAAATTTATTTTGTAATACATTCTATCAGAACTGTTCATTTTTTCCAGTTTTGTAGAGAAATAGATGTTCCAGCCACCTTTTACTGCACTGGTCTTTAAGACAAATACATCTTATGACCAATCCATTTTTTAGATTCTTTAAAGAAAACCATTTTTCCTCCCAAAGCACAGCATTTCAACAGCAGCAGCCAAAATGAGGTTACCGGGGCTTAACTTGACCCCTCTATAATAAAGCTTTGTTTAAACCAGTGATTTTACTACAAAAACACTGTCCTTGAAGGAAAGGAGTGGCAGTCAGACATCAATGCAGAACATGGAATGATTAGGTCAAACATGGCACTTACAAAAGGGTAGCTTATTTGAAGGCACCACCACTGAAATGTGGTTACTTGTTTTGTTCTACTATATGCCCAGAGAAAGAAATTTTCTTCCTGAATATAAATTTACAAAACTATTTCAGAATGATTTGTACACAAAACAAGTTTTTAAAAAAATATGAACTGTGCTAAGCAAGTCTTACAATTTAGAAAAAGAATATTTTTTTTTCCCCTTTAAACATCTAAGGCTGCAAGAGTTGGTTCCTGTACTCAGTAGCTCTCTAGTTTAAGACGACCGCCATCTCCTTCACTTACAAAGCGCTTCCTTCCCCTGTAAGGAAAAAGATACAAGATTGTAATTTTACATTAGTGTCAACAGTCCTTCCTTATGTACCATAGTTTAGAGTGATCCCCTGCACCACTTCACAGGTCCTGGAAGTAACATGGAAGTGGCTGGTGATCAGCAATATTACCTGTCAGAATTCTTGATCAACTGAAAAGGCCACATAATCAATCTGAATATTCTACACAGAACAACATTTGTGTATTTAAACTAGGCTTTTCAAAACTTGACACTCAAGTTTCTTAGCAGGCAGGAATTCTCCTTTTCTTAGAATTCCATGTAGTGTTAGAACCTGAGAAAGGTGCTAGCTTGACAGCTAAGATACTGCACCTCTATTTAGCCAAAGAGCAGGAGAAGTACAAAGTCATGCAAAGCATCCTTCCCTATGCTGCCCTGTCATTGGGCCTCAAACCCAAGTGGGAGGAAGAATCTCTAGGACAAAGTTATTCCTTTGCACATTTTATAGGGCCTTCCAATTACAAAGCTCAAAGTGTTTTGCAAACATTAAATCGGGGGAGGTGAGAGGTTTAAAGGTTACAAAAAGTTATTTTGATTGTATATAGAAGCACTGTCACTAGAACTGAAGTATAATGGAGTTTTAATTTTAAATGATTTAAAAAAAACTATACCAGGGAATGTGTCAGTATAAAACCTAATGGATTTAACTTCTCAAAGAACAGAACAAGGGACAATTTTTAAGTCCCTCGTTTATGTTGGCTCTCTCTGGGATGAGAAACTCATTAAAATTTTACAAATTCACTTTGCCATCAGGAAGATAATTTCTGTATAAGAAATCTGATTTTTAGCAGATCAAATAAAAAGGGACCTTTAAAAAAAAATACAGTATATAACCTAACCCATAGTAACAATGACATGTGAATAGGTAGCAATTTGCAAAACTCACTTTTAAAAAAGTGAAAAAGGAGTACAGGTGTCAAGAGCTCAATGCCCCAGAGTGCAAGAAATAAGACATGGGGCCACATACTGAACAATGAGCATAAAACAAAATACTTTTGTTGCTGAATAGTTGCTCGTTACATGAGCATTATCTATCCTGTGCACTAACTGAGGCAGGGGTCCTGTAGAAAAAAAAATAGTAAACATGACCATGTAATAAAGACTGCATCATAATGCATATGTACAAGGGGCCAAATTAAGGTTGCACATTTCCTGGCATTTCCTAACTCTTGTGTGCTTGACTTCACATCCTTAATAATGTTCTTTTAATGTAGTTGTGTGTAAATTCCTAGGTTTTAAAAAACAACACTTAAAACAAATTCCATCATGTGGCATCATAACACCTTCATGGTTAATCAGCAGGGTTGAAATCTTCAGATCCACCACAGAGCTTGGCCCTTTGAGATAAAAGAGTAACTGATAGCACTAGTAGGTTGTTATCTGCATAACAAAGCTATTGGACACTTAGTCACTGGGTTTCACGCATACTTTGACAGCACAGGAATGGTGAGACTCAGGAATTCTCAGTTTCCATTCCAGTTTCTGGAAGGGAGTCTGATCAAGTGGGTATAGACTCTTCTACCTCTGTTTCCCACTCCCTTCCCCCACCTCCCATGTTTGACCCTTCTGTCCATCTCCTCCAACCTCTCCCTATCCCAGTCCTGTCTCTTTCCCCACAGCTTCACAACCCAGTCCCCTTGCCCAGCAGGTTTTACCCCTCTGGACTCCCAGTCTTAATCTCCTTGCCCGGCCAGTTCCAGTTCCTCCAACTCCCAGCTTCTCAACTGATCTGTCTCCCTGCAACCCTGGCCTCCAGTTGCTGCCCCTCCCTCATATTACTCATCCCTAACCTCCCTCCCCCGGTTCATCACCCAATCTCAGTGTCATCATTCCCCACCCTCACCCCCAATTCCTTGTTGAAATCTCTTCACACAGCTATTTCCAGTTCTCCTTCTAACCCTGCTGTCCCATCTGCATTCAAATCAGGCAACTTCATGCTACCAAAAAGGAGGTCTCCTTGAGAACACAGATGAGACTGTGTCCCTGCTCTCAGTTCAGGCATGGCCGGCAGCAGGCAGGAACTGCAATTACAGGGAAAGTCCGGGAGTGGCACATGCCAAGTGCATATGGAATCTTTGGGGAATGTAGCTGTTAAAATTTAAGATGTATAAGAGCACGTGTGAACTGAGTTTTCAAAGGCTTATAAATTGACCAAATTTGGGCAGATTTTCATAGGGATGGCAAAAGACATCCCTGACAACAGCCACCTCCTGCCAAATTTCAAATTCCTGGTCTAAAGCATGGGAGCTCTAGAGCTTTCCAAAGAAAAAGTTGGCACGATTTTTTAAACATTGACCAAACAATGTATTATTTCCTAGGTTCATTCTCAGCAACTGCTCTATCCTTTTGGCTGATATTTTCCAAAAGAAGTCAGCCTCAGGCAGACACCCAGCATGGAAAGTTTCAGTCTAAATGCTTAAAGTTTGGCAAAGTTCTAAGCAACTGAAGACAGGGTCTTATAATGAGAAATGTCAGGCAAACTTAATATTCCAGCTCTGTTTATAATTAAATGAAAAGTACCTTGAAGGACAGAGGTCTCTCAGTGGTTTGGAAATGATTCCGGCCTGAAAGCATTCCTCTACAAACCGCTCAAGCATAGAGTATGAATGTGGCACATCCAGGTTAATATCTGGGATTTCACGGTAAACTCGTTCATAACCCTGCAATATTGGAGTTAGTGTAATGAAGTCACATTTTGCTACAAGAAGGGTTACTCCTTTTATACTCTGAGGGGATTATAATCAAGTAATTTTTAAAAAGAATTAAAAATAATTTCAAGGAATCTATACCATCTCAGCTGCAAGTTAGCACCACACTATAGAATACAGTATTACCTAGATGTATCTACTTACCTCGGTAGATGAACTGAATTTTAAGATTCCCAAAAATCAGAGGACCCGACTGTAACCAGCCTAACTTGCCTGTACATTATAGTCTCATGGGTATGAGATCAGAGAGGGAGCAGTTTCTGGAGTTTTTACTATTCCTCTGATCATTAAGCAAAAAATGGGCCATCTCCCTAACAAACCAGCTCGGACAGCTGAAAAATCTGTGTCTGACACAAATCACTTTCCCCCAGAGCAACGGAAGCGGCGCGGACAGTACGGAGGAGATGGAAACTAAATTGTGAATGTGTCACAGAGTGGTTTCCAGTGTATGGGACAACACAGCTATATGCTGTCACTTGTTCAGGACTTATGGCAGAACCACAATTTAATTTAGATATAGCTAAATGATTTTGTTTTTATACTCAGGTAATTTTTTTAAAAATCAAGTAAATCCAAATAAGGCTACTTCAGTAAGTATGGCTGGTCAAGCTCCAGAAAGACATCCCTATTTTATATTGCAACATTATGAAAGATTTAAATTTTTAGTAATTCAGTAAGACACCTCAAAGTTTCCTTGATATTAGAACATATTTTAAATTATTCTCAACTCTGAAGCGCCATAAGACAACACTATTAAAACGCATTTTTACCACCTTGATTCCAAAATATAGCAATAAATGTGTAACATCAGCTAAAGCCTATTTGTACAAGTCACCGGAGGGCAAACAGAACCATAGCAGTACCATTGATAACAATGGATCACCATCTATAGTTTAAGGGAAGGTGTAAAACAGGAATGACATTTGAAAAACACAATTTTTTGTTAATTACTATTCCAATTCTATTTTGGAAAAATAGACTTACTCTTTTCATTTGGTCCAGAGTAATGACAGTAGACGTCCAGAGGGATTTCAACAAATCGAGCATCATTTTAAAGGTTGTTTCTCCAGTTGATTCTAAAACCATTACAACTGCCTAAAATAAAGTAAGAGGAAGTGTTTAACTAAAAGAGACAGTGAAAAAGTACATCTTACAAGAAATAAAAAGTGAATGCTGAAAACAGAGTTGTAAAATTTCCACATGGAGAAATGTATATTTATCACATGCGCATACAATGCTAGTATACTACAACATAACAACAAAGCATGTGGTGGAAAAAATTATTTGAGTAGGGATATGAAGCATAAAAACAAGGAAGATGTTACCATAGGAATATAAACCACCAGGTAAGAGGAGAGAAAAAACAGAAGCTTTCTGGACTATTTCTAGAGGTACTCTAAATCACATGACCCTGTACTCAGGCATCAGTTAGCAGCAGTGTGGATGGCTCTACTTTCTGATGTCATGTGTTTGTATCAAACAGACACCAGAATGGAGAATTAAAATTTACACACTTTTGAAGGGTGTAAACACCAAGACAAAAAGAGCTTCTTGAGAACAAAGGAGCAAATTTATAAAAAGGGAAACGTTTAGGTTCGGTATCAGCAAAAATGTACTGACAGAAGGCAGTATTAGACTGTGGAATAGTCTCTCCTCCCTCTCTCAGGGCATTTAAAATAGACAGTATACCACATCCTCCAGTGGTGAAGGATTGACTGTATAACTTAACAGAAGAAGTGATAAAGATCTATTAAGAAGAGCAATCCATCTGCTTGAAACCTGCTGTAATAAATAGCTCACAGCACTACCAACAAGAAAAATCTCGGTTTAACAAAACTAAAGCATGGGTTTTTTCTCGCCATTATTCCACAGCAGACACCTGTGAAATGGCTCTTTCAGTACAACATATCCAGTAACTGCCCTGTTCATGTAATAAATACAGTTTAATTTTACACCTTCCTAAAGGCACCAACAGTTTATCCAAGCACAAATAGCACGCACTGTACTTAGAGAATTTAGATATATCAGATAACATTAATACTTGGGAGCTGAACTTCAGATTCCACTAACATTACTTGCACGTCCACCCTGAATTTAAACCTAGAGTCTGCTCATATTTATCCACAAATTTTAAAAAGTTATAAAAAGGAGTCCGATTTCTGTCTTACTTCATATACAAGTTCATGGTGAAAATGAGGTACTTCTAGTTCCTGAAGGCAACGCTCAGCTTCTGATACATCTCCAGAAAGTAGGTACTCCTTCAGCAACATATCAATCTATTGGGTTTGTTTAAAAAACAAAAAAAACACTAGGTAAAATTTACAATCTTACAATTAATCTGATAAATCCGCTGCTCAGCCAAGCAACAGGCTAGTGACATGCATTTTTAAAAAAAAACTTGTATCCCAAACTGCAACTAGTGTTTTAATAAACACACATCTTAAATTGAGAAGTTATGTCTAACTATACAGATAGTATGAAGCTGAACACTTATCTAGACACCATTTCAAAACATGCAGTGTCTGCACACATGTTTAACGTGCAGCCCATAATTAGAAATAATGTTTGATAAAATGCGCATGGGCCAATCAAGCTTAATATGGCTAAGATCAAACTCATTTTCTTTTCTCCAAATCTTCTCCCATTTTTTGTTACTTATGGTGGCATAATCATTCTCCAACTAAGCCAGATTTGCAACCTCAAAGTCACAGACTCCTTCCTTTAAATTTTCTACTATCTGGAATGTATCCCAAGCTTGCTGCTGCTTCTTCCCTATCCTAATTGGAGTCTCTGAAAAAGCTACCCTCCAACCATGAGGCCAAAAGGGAGACTAATTAAATACAATCATCCCCACCTCTGGATTTCTCAGGCTTCTTATCTTTTTAAGATCATAAACTCTTAATTGCAGGAATTATCTTTAGGGTGTTTATTATACAAAATGAAGTACTAAAACAAGCCTACAGAGGACAAACATCCTTTTCAGTCAATGTAATAGTCAACATCTTTAATTCATAATAAATACACATTTCAAAACAGCAGAATACGATTTAGGTGCAGGGTTAATGCATCTCTTTCCTCCCTCCCAATCAATCTGCATGAGCGTTGATACACACACACACACACTCACTCTCCCCCCCCCCAAGACAGGTTTTGTAAAAATTAGCTACCTCTTTAACAAGATGTTTTACAGATTGCTGTCCACCGCCTGATCCCCATACACTGTCTATACGCTTTCCACCTTTTTTCATACTTAACAGCACAGTAGCTCGGTCCAATGCAGCTCTATAAAGCAAAGGTTGTATTACAAAATTTACATAAATTCACTACAGAGGAGGGAAGAAAGAGAACAAGGAGTTTCCCTTATGTCAAGACTTGGTTCTGAGAGACAGGATATGTTCCAAATTTCTTCTTCTTCATCTATCCTTCCCTCATTTGAGACAAGACAACAGAACACCTACTTGCTTCTACTCAACTAGTAATAACTTCTCACAATAAGTGACTAGGCAGATCCAACTCCAAGAAAGCGTACCCCTTATTTCAAGGCAACCCAACAAATATACATCACAAATGCCATCCTCCTCAGATGATGTGCTCACACTTCATCACAGATAGTTCAGAAGACACTGTCTGTTCAGCAATGCAAGGTCCACACTGACAACCTGGAACTGACAGCCATCAGGTGAGCTTCCTGAAGATCTCTTCCCCACCAACTTCTCCCTTCAGCTATATTTTGATAGGGACACAGTAATAGCAGCCTACCTGAATTGTCAAGGCAGGACCTCAGACTTCCTCTACCCAGTGGAATAGTGTGTCGGATTCCCTCTAGAGTAAAATCTGGGGTCTCTCAAGGCCCTGCATTTGCTTAGTAATCTAAGTCTCCAAACACATGGCCAAACCTAAAGTGCCTTTACTTTGGAGAATGGTTACTCCCTTTGGGTTCAAAGAGTTCTGGGACTCCTGAGGTCTAGAGACAAAATGGTGCTTCAGCAGAGGACAACCACACAAAGAGACAGGAGAACTAGGGAAGCTTGCCACCTCACTAGGAAGAGGAAGTGGATGTGAAAAATCTTAGATCCAGATCATCTACTATATACCTGAACAGGGAGGGATACTCAGCCATTTATTCAGGCTGATCGTAGCCATATTATGGAGAACTGTACTCACTATCTGGGAGTGGCTAAGTGAGGTGAGAAGTAACTGTCTCAGAAGTGGAGGTGGCCATGCTAAATGTATGAATATACTTAATTATTGGGACCAAAAATCCTTCAACCACAGTAAAAGGATTTGCATAATTGAATGACAAAGTTTTCACACTTGGTGCCCAAAGATAGGCAACCTAAACAGTAGCCTAGTTTTCAGAGGTACGAGGTACCAACAGCACTAACTGATGTCAATGGAAGTTATGAGTGCTCAACACCTCCAAAAGCCAAGCCTGAAAGGTCAATACTATACACAAAAACTGATGTATCCAAAATCTGAAGGTATTTTTCAAAAAAGTCTCTTTTCCTCCCCAACCCTTGCACATAGGCTGCTCCTTCAAACAGTTTTGACTCTGAAACCGAGTCCTCATATCCACATAGGACAATAGAAAGTTTGAGAAAGCACTGCACAGAGTGTCAAACCTTCACAAGAAGCAAAAAAGGGTTTAATTGTTTATTTCACAAAATCCTTATGGTTGCTTCTCCTGATGCTGTATTTACCTACTAGTCATATGAAGTCTTTTTCTAAAGCAAAACACTCCCTAATAGTTTCTGATTTGATCAGAATTTTTCTTAAATACAAGTTAGTAAGCTCTTTTCAAGTGGCTGAGGAAAGCTTAAACTGTAAGAATTCAGTTTGCAAAAATGCTAGTCAAATTTAGTTTACTGCCCGGAGTTAAATAGATTCAACTAGATACTAAAGATCAAGTTTGCCGGATACATTTAGTATCTCTTGATTTAAAGGTTTGGGGTGGTTTTTTGTACAGGCTTCCTTTGAGGGTTTTTGTTGTTGTTCTTGACTTGTTTTTATAATAGAAGCGAGTGGCCACACCTACTTTATTTTAAAATACCAAATTACTGGTTTACTTGCTCAGAATTTAAAAAGCTGAACTATAAACACTAACTACAAAGAACAATCACTTACCGAGCCTGGACACAATCCACGGTGCCTTTGTAGCTGTCTATGTAAGTACTACATAAAATCCCATCTCCAACTGCTCTAGCAATAAATTGGCCCACTAACTGCAACAAAAGAGAAATATTTTTGAGACACTGAATTCCACAGGATTTCTGAACAGACATTTTAACTTGCATAGTTATTTAGGTTTTGTTTTTAAAATGTGGAGGTTATTCACCTTGGGTAGTAGCTGGAATTATTCAAGATGTATGTCCCTATGGGTGCTCCACTTTGAGTGCACACAGACCCCATGCGTCTTTGATTGGAGATTTTCAATAGCAGTGCCCATTTGACCTAGTCATGAGCTCGTCATCCTCATGCCCCGTATCAAGGATATACACAGATGTACAGGCAAGCCACCCTCAGCTCATTCTCTACCATGAAGTCATGCAAGATAAAACTTTGAAGCACAGGGGAAGGAAGGCAGGTAGTGGAATACCCATAGGGACACACATCTAAAAGAACTCCAGTTACTGCACAAGATGGGTAACTTCTCTTTCTTTTAATATTGGCCTATGGGGGCTTCACTTCAGGTGACTTCTGAGTGGTATCTCTTGAAGAAAGACGGGTCTTTGGAGCTGAATCCAATACTGAAAAAAGGACTTCCGTGACAACAGCAACAAGCAATCTAGAGGCACGCATCAAGGTGTACTGCACGGAGAAAGTGTGCACTGATGCCCAGGTTGCTGCTTAGCAAATTGAAGCCATTGGTACATTTAACAGTGCCAGAGTTAGAGGATGGAGAGACAGACCAGTATCCTGAGACAGCAGACAGGAAATGGTCGGAAGCTGAAAAGATGGGAAAGAAGGCACATCAGGTAAGCGTACCAAATCAGCCTCAGCCAAGTTGGTGCAACTAGAGTAAGTCTGGCTTTGTCTTGATTGATCTTGTGCAATACCTTCGGAATCAATGGTGTTGGAGGATACGCAGAGAAGGCCCTTCATTTCAACAAATGAGAGAGACATCTCCCAAAGACTGATAACCCAGACTTTCTCTCAAACCAAATTTCTTGCACTTCATTGGCGGCAGTTGCAAAGATGTCCACTTGCAGAAACCTCCAGGTCAGAAAAATCTGAGGGTTCAAGGGTCCAGCTCCCACTCATAATCCTGGGAGAATTCAGACCATCAGCCATGTTGTGCTGAGAGAATGTGATTGGCTATACACCAACTCCATAGCTTTATTGCTTCAGCACAAAAAAGGGGATCTCATCCCTTTCTGATGATTTAGGAAGAATGTTCAGGCTACATTGTCTCATGATTGACAGATTGGCTTCTGATTAAGGAAGGAAAGTGGATACAGGCATTTCTGATTGCCCATAATTCTAGGAGGTTGATGTGTAGGAGAGACTCGAGCAACCATTTGTTCTGGATGGTGTGTTCCCCCACCAAAGCAGAGCTCCCCATCCCACAACTAGTGCATCCAAAATTATGGTAGATTATAGGTAGAGGGTGGGTAAAGGAACTCCTGCACGGCCTTTGGATAGGTCATTCTACCAAGCGAATCTAGCACCCAACCCGGGATAGACACCAACTTGCCTAGATCATGTTTGTTGGGGATATAAACAATTCTGGAGCAACCCAGACACAGCAAAGATGTAGCTGGCATGTTATGTGACAAAAAAGTATACTCTGCCAAACAACCCAGCAGTTGGAGGCAATTTGTTGCCATTGGTATGGGGGGCTATTTCGAATTTTGGCAATAAGTCTTGTCAGGTGTCCTAAGTCCACAAGGAGGCACGCTCTGAATGTTATGGCATTCAAAGAAGCTCCTATGAAATCTGCTGAAGTACAGTTAGAATGGATTTTTCTGTATCATTTTGAGGTTCTAGGCTGCCGAATAGGATCATTGCTGTCTGTATTGCAGAGAGAACTTCAAGTTCTGGTCATGCATCATACAGCCAATCGTCAAGGTAGGGGAAGAGTCTTCTTCACTGATAAAGGTGAAGAGCTATTACTTTCAGGACTTTGGAAATACCCTGGCAGGCAGATGAAAGGCTGAAGCGGAGCACTCGATACTAGATACCTTTTGTAAGTGGAATGAATGGCAACGTGAAAAGTATGTGCCCTGGAGGTTGAGGCTGCAAAACAATCTCCGGAATCTAAAGACAGAAGTATATTTGCGAGAGTTACCATTCTCAATTTCTGTAATTTCATGAAGTTGTTTGGAAGTCAATATCTAATATTGGTCTCCATCCCACCTTTTTTTGGGGACCAGAAATTACTTGGAGTAAAAACTCTTCCTTCTGTGGCAGACTAGAACAAGTTCCATGGCTCCTATGCATAGAAGGGAGGTGGTCTCCTGTCTCAGCAAATGTTCATGGGGGGGGGGGGGAGGAAGAAGAAGAAGGAGTCCCTAAGGAGGGAAAGGGAAATGGATTGAGTAACCTGAGGTTATAACCTGCAAAACCCATTTATCAGATGTAATTTGCTCCCATGCAGGTTGAAAACTGGGGAAACTATCTCCAAAGGAAGGGAAGCAGGTAGTATGTTGTAGCTGAAGAATCCCAAGATAGAGTTGTTCTGAACCCTCAACCACACCACCAAATTTGAGGTTTCAATGATGACACAAGGCTGGGTGATATTAGTGGTCAAAACAGGAGGCCTCTTCTTTTGATATCTTGGTCTCTTAGGCAGTTTGGCTGGTCTATGAAAGCTGAAGAATTGGACCAGATGGGATTTCTGTGTCGTTTGGGCTCTGCTAAATTTTCTTTTATCTGCAGTTGCATATGAACACCAAAACCTGTGTGTGGCCCTTGAATCCAGTAAAGGTGTGCAAGGATCAGTTGGTGGACTTACTCAAGCATTAGTCCAGCAAAGGGAAGGTCTTCTTCAGTAATCTGAACCTCCTTAGGCAATCCTGATAGCTGCAGCCAAGATGCTTGACATGACAATAGCAGTTGAGATGCAACAAGCTGTAGTGTCAACTGCATGTAGGGAAGCTTGCAAGACGGTCCGTGCTGAGATATGACCCTTAGTTATGGTAGCCTAGAACTGTTCCGAGTGTTCTGACGGAAAGATGACCATTTAAAACAATGTGTTGAGTTTGCCATATTTGGTGTGATCATAGTTTGCCATCAAAGTCTGATAATTCTCTTTTCTAAACTGGAGCGTTGCACAGGAGAAGTTTTTACACCCAAAGAGGTTGAGGTGCTTTTGGTCTTTACTGAACAGTGTAGACTTAGTAGGATGCTGTCTACCATGCTCCACCACAACCCTCACAACTCTTTTAGTTATGAGGAGGGCACGAGAATAAAAAAGTCCCAAATGGTCTATCTTGATGGCGACTGAAGCTCTTTTGTCGTAGGCTCTATCTTAGGAGATCCAGAATGCTTCTTCTTGGAAGATCTAAGATTATGAAGACCTAGGTGGGGGTTGGAGAGAGTCAACACATCACCCTGATCACTCGGAGGCGGATGTCCAGGGCAGTGGTGGTAGCTAGGCCTGGATTCAAAGCTGGTCAGAGGCAGTATTCCATCACGAGGAGCCAAAGTTTAATCTATTTTTTTCCTAGATCTACTTTTAGAAACTGAGGTCTTGCACTTGGCTGAGATGTGGGACACATTTGAAACCCCGGGATACTGGAATACCTGGTCGACAACAACCCCTCAGGCAAACCCTTCAGAATTTGGGGAGCAGGGTATTAAATACAAACCCCCCAAATAAACTTAAAAAGGTATGTGTGATGGTTCTCTGGGTACCCAAGATTGTGAGTCACCTTGTTACCCACCTGCCTGCAACACAATGAAGTCTTGCTTGTGGTAACTGGGTGTTTGCTTGAATGGCTAACAGGCTGGGGGTGTTAGGGAGCTCTCTCCTCTGGGCTGTTCAAGTCCTGTTTTTCCCTTGCAGATTAAACAACAGGTGTACCCCAGCCCCAGAGTCCCTTTGAATCATTCCCTTATGATATCCAGCCCCTGTCTCTGCCTAATCAAAAAAAAAAACCCCAGATCCTCTGCCCCCCAAAGGAGCAGTGTACCCCAGTTCACTAGTTTTACCTTATACTACTGTTCCTGTAAAAATAAATATATAAATAAATATTTTTTTAAATACACACAGCACATGTGAGTACTTACAACAAAACAAAAGTAGGTTTACTTAAAAGAATACAGAGTTAACTAAGAACCGGAGAGTGGTGGAAACAAATGAATACAAAACAAAATCCTAAAACCTACAAACCTGTCTACGCTTATTAACAGTTACCTTTTCTATTTAATAAAGTAGGTTTTCCCTGCCAAGTTCAATCTGTTAAAGAGCTGGCTGGCTTCACAGGAACCAGGATCCAATTTTCCCATGAGAATATCCCTGCTCCGAAGATGTCTCCTCACTGAAAGGAGGAAGAGAGTGTCTTCCTCCTCTCTCTCCTATATTGAATCAGTCTTTTGTCTTTATTCAGACAGTTTGAGCCTTTGTAAGGTTTTGTCTGTTGTAACGTTCCTTTTTTACCTCCATTGACAGTTTTAGGATACAGCAAGGCTAAACAACCTAGTCTTGCTTTACATCATAACGAACTAGAATGGTATGACAACTCCCTCCTGCTTGAATGGGACACCACAGAGACATATTGTCCCTGAGTGACTAACTTTTATGTCAAGTCTATAAAGCATATTTTCTATATAAATATATTCTTTAAATATGACATGTACATACAGCTTGCACAATTATGAACCTTGACAAGTTAAGAGCTTTCTGTAGATACCTTACCATGCTACTCTTTATGAATAATAAATACCCTGCAAGACATGTGTTTGTCAGGTTGAGATAAGAGTTGTATGCAAAGAACAGGAGACCCTCTGTGTTACAGTACAATTATCAAAAGAACTAAAACTGAACTAAAGACTCGAGGACAAGCTAGAGCAAAGCTGAAGTGTGCACAGTAGAAGCTCTGTCTCAGGCCATCAGGCAGCTGAGAAGGAACTAAGGGCAGTCTGCCTTCACAGCTTTATGTATCCTTGGAGTGCCAGCGAGGGCTAAAAAACGGGCACTACAACAAAACAAACAAACAAATCTCTGATCAGAGGTAAGTGGGGCACCTATAGGGACACGACTTAAATAAGGGTTAGTTTTGCTACACAAATTTAAAAAAACAAAAAAGGAAACTTCTCAAATTAAAACATCAATCTGGGAGTTAGGAAGGGGTGTGGTGGGACAGAAGGGAGTTATAGCATACAAATGATAATGCCACTAAAATACATAAACTGCTTCATGAAATAAGGTGTAAAGTGCACAACACCATGGAGGCCAAAGTCAAAGATCTGGTGCAAAGGGCTGTAGGCATACCTGTGGCGCTCTGGGAGAATCCAACATCAATTCAGGTAGTTCTTTAAGTAGTCTATCAAATGATTTTTCCACATCACTTGTGCTCACTACTGTCCCACAAAGGTCAGAGAGGAGCTTAGATGTCATTTCTCTGTGACTAGCCTTCCCCTCTAATGACAATGATACGGCCAACACTGGCACACTGTATTTCATTTCACCAAGATTTAAATCCCTCAGCATCTCCTAAATAAGGTTTGAAGAAAATATATTAACATTTTAATAAAAAAAAGTTAATTAATAAAACAGTTTAAAGATTTAATTTAAAAAAATTCAAGTGATCACTACAAGGGCAGAGAGGTGGTTGTTTGCATGCTTTAACTGATATTTCCATATCAGAATCTCTATAATCTCATTTGTAACTGGCCGTGACTTCCCATGTCAAGTGTGATATTTTTTAAAAATACAAATTGTCAGACATACCGCAACTTCGTTAGTATCTCCATGTTCAAAGTATTCCTGTAACATTGGTGTTAAAGTTTTATCAAATGCTCTTTCATCCAAAGGTGGAACTACAGTTTCATAAACACAATTCTCCTGTTTAAAAAAAAAAAAAAAAATACATAAAAGAAATCAGATACTGAATCTAAACAGCAACAGCATCTCCCTTGCTCTCTTTATTGCAGAGCCTAAATGCTTTTTAAATCATTAACTCTTTGGTACTGGCAGCCAAGATTTCCATCAGCAATGACTGCATCATGCCTTTGTAATCAGTTTGTGGAAACTGATCAGTTCTAGAACAAAGATTACATTTCCCTAAAATATAAAAGCTGCATTTACTAGTAAGTAACATTCTAACTTCCAACACTGTAAGCACCTAGGATTCTTTTGGCACCATACTGTTAGAAACAAAGTTTTTGTGTACCATATATGGAAGGGAAGGAGACAAACTCATATCCAGCCCTGCAGGAAGGCAAAAGCTTAACCGGTCACCTTGCATCTTTCCCCACAAGCTACTCTCCTCTCCCCTATCAAGAAGCAGCCTGTTTTTCCTAACAGCTACATGGCCAGACAGCCAATAACATCTAAAAAGTGTGAAGGAGGGAAAGGACGGGCATTTAATTTTCAGGGTGTTTGGTAAAGTCAGTTAGAGGCACTCACTAGGGGGAAGAGTTCATGCAGCAATTGACCACTGGGAAGCCTGACCTTGCAGGGCAATACAAGCCTAAGAACCAGAACTCCAGCACAGCCAATCTTGCTCCATATCCCTCACTTCTCCACTCCTCCTGGACTGACCTGCTAATATTCAGAGGTAAGTAGGGATGTGAGTGTGTGGAAGGAATGGGATGGAAGGACAATTTGGTAACAGATTATGTCAGGGTGGGGGGGACAGAAATAGATATATTACTGTCCTGGACCACCATGACAGAGAGTCTGTGCTGCACATTGCATATGGTATTAAGTTGAAGTTCAGATGGGAACTGCAGCCTCCCATGTACAAGAGAGCCATCACAGGGAAGAGTACAGCTTGGACAAAAGGTGTAACATGGTGCTGCCTAATGGGGAAGCTAAATAGGAAACCAGAACTTAACATGGTCTGAACATAGCAGTTTGGCTTGATTTTTAAAATTTTGGGAGTTTTTGTTTTTTTTTTTTGTTTTGTTGTTTTTTTGTTTGTTTGTTTTTAATAACTGGGTCTACAACTCCCTGTGATCCACTCAACTGTAAGCACTGGAAGGGAAAGTTACACTTGAGGGTGGACATTGACACGCTTATCCTAGGCCAGTGGTCCCCAAACTTTTCACACAGTCATGCCCCCTGCTTACAGACAGGAGCAAGGGGGCAAGGCTGGTGCCAGGAAAAGAGCCACAGTTGGAGCAGGGCTACGTGGTGCTCCCGCCCCACCCACCGTGGGGGCTGGCTCAGGCCCCGCCATGCCCCCCCAAACATTCCTCAGCACCCCCCTAGGGTATGCACCTCAGAGTTTGGGGACCTCTGTCCTAGGCTCTTCAAATCTATTCTCAGCCCTCAACAAGCTATTATATGCTACTTGAGAGGGCCAAAATACAAGTGACTACTTTATGCATCTCTTTTTTTAAGCTGTCAAGATTTGCCCCCTTAAGCTTTGACCCAGAGCGTGGGCAGTGGCATCAACACCACTGTTAAAGAATCTTTTGACTTCAGCCATTAGATCTATTTTTACACCTTCAAAGCAGAGCATCAAGCTGATTTCCTAGATTTGATGTGCACCACTGTATTAAAAAGCCACAGTGTTCCACCTTGAAATTGATTTTATCTTGGTTCATACCCAAATACTGAAGATAAGGAACATATAACCAGTTTTCCCCCCTACCAACTGCACAGAGTCTGTACAATGAGCAACTGCAGAAAGAGTTAAAAACAAAACTGTTCTGGTTTTGAACTCCTTCAGAGACCTGAAGTATTTAGTGTTCTTGTCTAATAATTTAAAAAAAGGAGAAAAAGCTGCCACGCATACTTAGTTATACCTCTGTGTCTTTAGCATAAAGTATATGCCAAGAACCTGATTTGTCTGCTACTCTTTTTCTCCACATGCAACAGGCGCCTTAAAAATCAGTACCACCACTAGCAGTAACAAAATACTGAATATGGAATTTTGTTTTATTTCTGTTGATACCAACTTAACTTTGCAAAATATTACTGTAGTAAGAGACCCTGATGGTTTACTCCAAAACTAGTGTTCACAAAACCAATACAAGAATGTAGGTGTTTTTATAAAAAGATTATATTGTAATTAAAATGCATATTAATTTGCTAGTTTTTTCTTAAAAGGACTTTTAAACATTTTTTTCTTGAATTTTTAAATTTAAATACAGAATTCGAGCTTAATCCTGCAAGGTGCTAAGTACCATGGCCCTGATCCAGCAAAGCACTTTAAGCAAAAATGTTTAATTTAAGCATGAGAAGTACCACTAGACAAACCAAGACCACCTTAGCAGGCTACTCCAGCCTCTTTGCTAGTGAACGGCCTACTCATGTGCTTAAAAAGTTAAGCATCCACTTTATCAGAGTCAGAGTATTTAACATCTTTAGGATCAAGCCTTTACAAATGTCACATCAATTACAGTGAATAAAAAGGCTATTTCCATCTCAAACTTGCACTAGATATAACAAAACGTTTGCTCACCTGGTCATCATCATAGTTGGGATCTTTAATATCCACTTCCTCCACGTCATACACTTGCCCTGGTGTGCCCCAAACACCTTTGCTCCCTGCACCACCTGGCAAAACATGCAAAAGTGAAAAAAAAAGACAGCCAGCTTACGGTAAATGCTGGGTTGAGCTCAAAGTATCTCCATACTATCATGCCTCATTCGGGCACATGTGTGTAAGCCTCAGATTTTCTGGAATATACAGAAATAGTTGCAGAATATCTTTCCACTCCCAGCCATTTGGGCTTTGCACCACTTGAGTCAGGAAACTGTAAACAACATGAGGCAGCATAAAGAGTGCTGAAGTTTGAAATAATTGTGCTTTAAGTTATTAAAGGGAGTATCCCTGATGTAAATTCTATTATAAACCTCAAGATCTGTAGATTGTTATATCATAATGTACAGTACAATGTAGTATCCTAAAGAAGTTGATTGTGCTTTGTATAATGAATAATGCATGTGTGCATGCACACCATAATCCATTATTGAAGATTGCTATCTGCTGTGGCCATCCCCATACAACCATTATAAAAAGAACTACTGAATGGGAGGCCAGACAGAAAATGTTGTTTAGGGAGAAGAGAATCCTAATAGAAAAACATGCCTTTAGACAAGAGCTCATAAGCAGAGACCCTTCTTAGTAGGCTACACCAACCTTTCTTTGGTAGTCCCCTTCCTTTTCCAGACCGGGATCGTCTGTCCAGAAATTT
The DNA here is from genome assembly GCF_009764565.3 of Dermochelys coriacea. Lineage (NCBI taxonomy): Eukaryota > Metazoa > Chordata > Testudines > Dermochelyidae > Dermochelys > Dermochelys coriacea. The sequence goes on from NC_050074.1 coordinate 117,512,542, forward strand.
TCCCTTTGGACTAGTTGGTGCAGTGACTCCACTTTTCAGTGCCTCTCCATTATCACTAACAGAGTCTCCTCTCCCAGAATCACGAGAAGAATTTTTCCTTAACCGCCTCTTTGCTCTAGCATTAATTTTAGCTTCATTAATGGAAGATGCAGCTATCCAATTTCCATTGATTTCAGTCTTTATTTCCTCACTTCCACCATTTTCTTCCTCACTAGAAAATGGAGTTTCACTTAGATGATCAAGTTCTCAAAAGAGAAAAAAGACAAGAAAAATCTAGTTACTGCTTTAAGCAGTTATCATAGAAGCTATACAAAATATTCATCATGATTTTAAAAAAATTACATGTTTAAAATGGAAACCTGTAATATAAAAGTAACATTAGATGTAAAGTTTCAGAGTAGCAGCCGTGTTAGTCTGTATTTGCAAAAAGGAGTACTTGTGGCACCTTAGAGACTAACAAATTTATTTGAGCATAAGCTTTCGTGAGCTACAGCTCACTTCATCGAAAGCTTATGCTCAAATAAATTTGTTAGTCTCTAAGGTGCCACAAGTACTCCTTTTCTTTTTATTAGATGTAAGGTTGCTGAACCAAAGTACCTGACCACATTCCAATTACTTTTATTTAAGGCAAATTTGTTGCTTTTCCATTGCTGGTGCAGTGGCATAATGGGAAATAAAGCTCCTTGCTCCTCTGCCTAGGCTACATGCCAAAGAACATGTATGTGGGTGGGTGAAGAGCAACTGAACGAACAATTTACAAATAGATAAACCAAGTAAAGAGGTTCCGTAAACAAGCATGGAGCTACTTTGGTTTATAATGTCCCTCGAACGCAGTAAAGCATTCATTTTCCTTAAGTAAAATTCACAGAGTACCACTGGCTGCAATAGAAATAAGAGATAATAAACTGCAAAAGTACAAACTTGGAAGTTTCTCAGCATGCCACCAATTAAGAACTGGCTTATTGGTTGATAAGCAGTAACACAACTTTTTTTAAAAATTGGAATCTTTACCTAGGTGCGACGGCATAAAATAGAAAGTATTTCACTAAACTTTATTGGGCTGGTTCTGCAAACACTCCCGGACACAATGCTTACAGCTGGGTTTACTTACCCTCTTATCTCTCATAATGCCCTTCCCCAGCCCAGGTTTACAACTCAGTCACCAAAAAACTACTCTTCCTAGCGATTCCTGCTCTCTTGCTTCTCAGGAAGAGACTGGCTGAAAATTACCCTGAGCCAGTTTAGTCCTTACTACTGGAGAGTAGTGACTATATAAAAAAAAAGGTGACCCTCTATTATTGCAGCAACCACCATTATACAATTGCAATAAATCTAGTGCAAAGTATCCCTTGCTAGGTATCATGGGAAAAGTTGTGATCTGTTGAACAATATTATCCTATTTATATTCGTGTATTATCATTGTGTATGAAGTTATGAATCTTTGCTATGTGTTTGTATCTCAAACATTTGTTCCTGGGTAACATGCCCAAGACAGATTTACATCAAAGCCAGCCAGCCATGGTTGATAGGCCATTAAAGAGAATCAACTCTTCCAGAGGATGCCTCAGAGCATGTAGACAATGGATGCCTCATGACTCAGCAAAGCACATAGAACATATGATCCCTGACTCCATGTCTGAGACAGTAACTTTCCATGCACATGGACTGGGGGATATAAATTGGAGAGAGTGACATTTCTTTGCCTCTTTCCTATTCTACATCTCTGGACTGTGATTTCTAACAAAAAAGTTTTGAACAGTGGACTGAGGACCCCAATATTTGAGAGGCACCAGAGAAACTTTTTACAAAAACTGGCAGATTTAACATCACCCCTATTATTCTGATCTACAAATTCTGAAATACATTACAGCTGATATGATTCAAGTTAACCATTTAATACCTTTTTTATTACTAAATCTTTAGTTAGGTTACTAAAGACTGGCTTCAGCATGGTATTTGGTGAGATCCTGAAAGTTCATGTTGATCTGGGGTGCGTGTCTGGCTCCTTGGAGTTGGAAGAACCTAATATATGCAATTTCTGGTTTCAATGGTCATTTATCACAGAAGTCTGGGTGGTGCAGGAAGGGCTACAGTGCCTGAAGGGGACTGTCTCTGGCTTCATAATAACTAGTATAGTACTTTGAAAGCACACATTGTTATTGGCTTGGTGACAATATACCACCAGTCTGGGGTACATGCCCTGTATTTTGGCAATATGACCTGAGATTGGCATTCTTAGCTGTATACCAGGCAGCGTGACAAGAGTGAAGCTACAGTCAACCCTGGTCATTCAATTCTGGTCTCAGTCTCTAGATCACTAATGTGGAAATCTTCCCAGAAGTAGTCCTCAACCTCAAAGGGCCAGCACATTGTTACAATGCTGAAACATTACATACTGACGATCAACCCTAAAGTGACTATTTAAAAAAAAAAAGAAATTTGAACAGAGGCTATTGAGAAGATACTTTTCCACTTTCGTGCACAAACAGCTTACCTTTATAATTCTGTAAGCAACTAGACCACAGTGAGAAATTAGTCACTTCATTAGACTAAGAATATGTTAAACAATTAAGCATTCGTTTTGGCACTGGGCCATACACAATTACCGGTATGTTTTAAGCTCTATAGTCTTGCCATCCACTACACAGCTGGGTAAATGCATTAAGTGCAGTTTGAGAAGAGTAACTAGAAGTTTCTCTCTAAAAAAGTTTCAGAGTAGCAGCCATGTTAATCTGTATCTGCAAAAAGAAAAGGAGGACTTGTGGCACCTTAGAGACAAATTTATTTGAGCACAAGCTTTCACGAAGTGAGCTGTAGCTCACGAAAGCTTATGCTCTTATAAATTTGTTAGTCTCTAAGGTGCCACAAGTCCCTTCTCTAAAAAGTGTTTAAAATTTAAATAAATAGTTTAAGTACAAATAGAAAAAAAGATTTCCTTTTGAAGTTTCACTGCAATGAAAAGCATTCTGTATCAGTAAGTCTTTACCTATAATGGAAAAGTGAACCAGTTTAGCGAAATGGATCTAGTTAAACTGATACAACCACTAATGTAGACACACTTAAAACCTTTAACCTTTGCTTATTATTAAATTATTAAATTTATCTTAAAACTGATCTAAAGCAATTTAAGCAAAAATTAATCTGCTTAAAGTGCACCTACATTGGGTTTATCACCATTAATTTAGTTAAGTCAGTCCAGTTTTCTAGTATAAAGAAAGCCTGAGACTCATTGTACTTACTGAGCAAGTACAACTAGTTCTTCTTCTATTAACTTTATGATCAGGATGAGTTTAGCAATACAGAGGCTTTTGTAAAAGGAAATCATGCCTCTCCAGTCCAATAGAATTCTTTGAGAGGGTCAACAAGCACGTAGAGGACAAGCGTGATCCAATGGATATAGGGTACTTGGACTTTCAGAAAGCCTTTCACAAAGTCCCTCACCTATGGCTCTTAAGCAAAGTAAGCAGTCATGGGATAAGAGGGAAGGTCCTCTCGTGGATCAGTAACTGTTTAAAAGATAGGAAACAAAGGGTAGGAATAAATGGTCATTTTCACAGTGAAAAGGCGTAAATAGCAAGGTCTCCTGAGGATTTGTACTGGGATCAGTGCTGTTCAATGTATTCATAAGTTATGTGGAAAACGGGGAGAACAGTTAGGTGGCAAAGTTTGCAGATGGTACAAAATTACTCAAGATCGCAGTCAGCTTTGGGCTTAGCTAAGAGTTACCAAAGAATCTCACAAAACTAGGTCACTAGGCAACAAAATGGCAGATGAAATTCAATGTTGATAAATGCAAAGTGCCGCACATTGGAAAACATACTCCCAACTATACATACAAAGCGATGGGATCTAAATCTGCTGTTACCACTCACTCAAAGATCTTGGAATAATCATGTATAATTCTCTGAAGACATCTGCTCAGTGGCAGTCAAAAAAGCTAATAGAATGCTAGGAACTATTAGGGAAGGGATAGATAATATGACAAAAAAAAAATATTGTTGCCACAATATAAATCCATGGTATGCCCACACCTTGAATACTGCGAACAGTTCTGGTAGCCCTGTCTCAAATAAAAATATATTAGAAGTGTAAAGGGTACAGAGAAGGGCAACAATTAGAGGTATGGAACTGATTCCATAGGATACTCTTGGGGGAATTCTGCGCCACTGTACACATGCAGAATTCATGTCCCCTGCAGATTCCCTTCCCTCCCCCAACCCCTGCAGAAAATACATTTTGCAGAGAGAGTCACTGCAATTACATCTTTCGCACACCAGGGGCTCCTGTGGCACCACAAGACGGAAGCCGGCTCACAAGCCAGAGTAGCCAGCCACAGAGAGGGAGGAGGCAGAGGTCAGGTGGAGGGGGCACAGGACACGGGGGAGGGATAGACTGAGTAGGGCACAAAGGGCTTCTGGGGGGAGGGTGCATGCAATGGCATTCAGAAGGGCTAGAGGGGGGACAGACTGAGGTGGGGACACAGGAGCTAATGAGGTGACAGCTCTGAGCTAGGGGGCTGAATGGGAGGGGGGTGCTAGGCCATATGGGGACAGAGGCACATGTGCCCGACTCAAATTTCTGTTCTAATATGACTAATAAGGAATCTATTTGTCAAAAAACATTTCCCGAATCTTTTTTGTTGTCTGTATTGTTACAGACATACTTACTGAATGTATTTTGGAATAAATTACTGAAATAACTGAAATTAGCGCAATTATATTGTGTTACTTTGACAAAGAAACTATGCAGCATTTTAAAATATTGTGTGCAGAATTTAATTTTTTGGTGCAGAATTCCCTCAGAAGTAATATGAGGAGAAACTAAAAAGAGACTGTTCAGCTTGGGAAATAGATGTTTGAGGGGCTATATGACAGAAGATTATAAAATCATGAATGGTGTGGTGGAAGCGTTAGTCACCCCTTCACATAACACAAGAACCAGTGCTCACCCAGAGAAATTAATAAACAGCAGATTTTAAACAAACAAAAGGAAGTACTTCTTCACACCGCACGGTCCACCTGTGGAACTCATTGCCAGGAGATGTTATGAAGGCCAAAAGTATAACTGGGTTCACAAAAGACAGGCCCGCCAATAGTTAAACCAATATGATCAGGGACGCAACCTCATGCTCTAGATGTCCCTAAACCTCTGAACGCCAGAAGCCAGAACTGGATGACAGGGGATGGATTACTCAATAACTTGCTGTGTTCTGTTAATTCCCTCTACAGCATCTGGCTCTGGCCACTGTCAGAAGACAGGATACTGGACTAGATGGACTACTGGTCTGACCCAGTATGGCCATTCTTATGTTATGTTCCCTCTGCTTTTAATCCTAGGGACAGTTACATGAGAGCAAAAATCTCTGCTTCAAAAGGAGTTTATTTGCTCTTGTTTAATCTTGACCTGAAGTCATTCCTGTGTTTGTGACATCACAACAACCTCTTGGGATGTTGCAAACAAAAAACAAACAGGAGGAAAAGAGGAAATCCTAAGGAACAGTCATTTTATTTGCATGCAATTATTCCAACTTTAAAAGAAATACATCAGGCAGAAAATGCAATATAGTTAGAAGTGTTTCTAAACAGATTATTTCTCCAAGTTTGTCATGAAGAAATATGTTTATTAAAAAAAGCCACCACGATGCAATTTACAAGTAAAAGGAATTCCAGTGTCAATTAAACAGTCGTTTCAATACAAAAACTAAAGATGCTATATACCTGTTGGGTTAACATTATATATCTGCTCATTTCCTACTTCCATAGTTGTTTAATTGCACTTCAACTGAACTGACTGTAAACAGAAATCTTAATGCTTTCCTCTCAGGCCTAAAGAAAAAAAAGAAAAAGAAAAAGGAAAAAAAAAAAGCAGTAAATGCAATTACATTGAATACAGAAATATATTTGATTTTTTCAGTGGACTAAAGTCTAACTGAATTAGAATATTAGGAGTCTTTCACCTAGTCAACATTCATTTTCACTCAAATTCAAGTATGAAGACTGGTATTTTTTTTTAAATTAGCATTAATTTACTGGTACTAGTAAAAATATTCATGGGATGATGAAAATGTAACAGAGAGCACTATTTATAAACAGCACAGATAACAGTGCAGAACTGTAACACCAAAACTAAGGTCAAGTCTACGCTCAAGTTTTACCAATATACACTGGTTAAAAAAAAAAAAAAAAAAAAAAAAAAAACACACGAACCCCCACCTGACTTATGAGGTTGGTGTACTGGTAAAAACCCTAGTGCAGGCACAGTTACACCGATGAAAAGGTGACTCATACCAGTACAGTTATTCCCCTTCCCACATATGACTATCTATATGAGTTTAAAGCATCTTTTGACACCGACTCTCCTGCTGTGGATGCATGTATGTACTGCTTCAACTATACCGCTATAGTTAAAGCATAACAACTTTGTAGTCTAAACAAGCCCTTACCATGCATCCTAATTCATTGCCTCCCCTACACCCAAACATAGATCTGTATGCCATATAAATTTATTCTACACAAGTACACACACCTGAGAAGCTCTCACCTCTGTATTCTCTCATGAATACTCTGCTCTCTCCTTCTCCCGTGTACATGTACTCTGTTAGCTGGGGGTCAAGGTGAACGAATTCTCTCTTTCTAAAGAGATTACTGTTATTTTCCTCTCCTCCCTTCCCATTCATCTCTATAAACAGCTGAATAATGAGATTTTGAAAGAGATGGCATCACCCATCTCCCCTTTTCTTAAAAAAGATTTCAGCCAGTAAGACTACAATATACAAGTGAATCAGATGGGCAGTACACAAAGACATACCGGCTACATCATTTATCATAAACTTTTACCTGCAAAGTTTTCATGAATCACTTTGTAGTCTTGTGAATGTTACTGGTATGTGTAGTTCTCCCATGGGATTTCAGTGGCTCTTCTCTTCCCTTTCCACCTGTTGCAGTCCTGCAAACACTTTATTATTCATTGGCGACCTTGTGACATTAGGTGACATGAACCCTCCCCACTCTTCTCCTCTGGTTTACTTGCCTAGTACAGACTTATTGACTACAGTGATGAATAACCAGTGGTTGAAGGTACAAAACTTGCCTTTTTACAGTAATTTCTGCGTATAATCCAATTTTCTCACATCACACCCCAATTTCAAACAATTAACCTTGAGTAAGGCAGTGTCCGCTCCCCCTTGCCATCCAATACTTCATTTAAAATATCTTTCTTTCAGCATTACCTCAATCATCCAGTTCTGAAGCACTCTTATTATGCTAAAAGTGTTCTCTTGAACTGCTCACTCAGGAAGGGGAATCAAGATTGTCTGACTATCTTAAAAGGTTTATTTTCTTCTTCCTAGTCGAATGTTCCATTACAGATGTGTTTCTCCTTTAAAACAAAAGGAAAATACAATTAGATAGTAATAAAGAGACTGTATACAACACTAGAGCTAGGGAAAGTAATTTTAACATTTATTATAATAGCAACTACCAGTGAGGAGGACTTTTCTCCCCCCATTCAAGACCTCCCACAAATCTACTTGAGACCACCTTCCATTTAAAAAATTTGAAAGGACACTTGTCTGTAATATTCCTTGGGGGGGAGGGGGTCATGACCCTCAGGTTCAGAACTCCATCTTAGAGACTACAAACACTTATGACATGGGTGCCAGCACACCTCAGCTTTAGAGCCCATACATTCACACTAATCAAGAGACTGCACTGTCAGTCTAGAGATGGATAAAATTTACACCTCCAGACTAAATATTAACTTTAATTCTTCGGTTCCAAGGCCAGAAGGGACCACTGTGACCATCTAATCTGACTTCCTGTAAGACACAGGCCATAGAACTTCTCCAAAACCATTCTTGGAAGAGTGTATGTTTTAGTAAAACCTGCTGTCTTCATTTAAAGATTACCAGTGATGGAAATCCACCAAGACCCTTGGTAAACTACTCCAGTGGTTAATTACCCTCACTGCTGAATATTTAAACCTTATTTCCAGTCTGAGGACTTGTCTCCACTTACAGCACTACAGATGCGAAGTAGGCAGTTAATCCACCTCCCCGAGAGGCGGTAGCTATGTTGACAGGAGAAGCCCTCCTGTCGACAAAGCGCTGTCTAAGCAGGGGGTTAGGTTGATATAATTACGTTGCTCAGCGGAATGGATTTTTCCACACCCCTGAGCAACACCATAATACCGATACAGGTCTGTAGTGCAGTCCTGGCCTAAATTTCTCAACTTAAATTTCCAACCTCTCGATTGTGTTTTTTCTGTTAGACTGAAGAATGCATCATCAAATATTTGTTTCCCTGCACAGGTACTTACAGACTAATCAAGTCACCCATTAATTTCCTCTTCGTTAAACTAAACAGATTGAGCTCCTTCTATCTATCATCATAGGGCATATTTTCTAATCCTTTAGTCATTCTTTTGGTTCTTCTCTGCAGCCTCTCCAGTTTATCAACATCCCTCTTAATTGTGGGCACCATCCCTAGCCAGTAACGGCCACATCGGTGTCAAGTATAGAGGTAAAGTGACCTCTTAAATCCCCTGTTTATATATCCCAGGATCACATTAGCTCTTTTGGCCAGAGTGTCACATTGGGAGCTTACTTTCGGGTAATTATCCACCATATCTTTTTTTAGAATCACTGCTTCCCAGGATAGACTCCACCATCCTGTAAATATGACCTGCATTCTTTGTTCCTAGATGTACGCATTCAGCAGTATTAAATTGCATATTGTTTGCTTGCACCAAGTTTAGCAAGAAATCCAGATCACTCAGAATCAGTGACCTGTCCTCTTCATTATTTAATGCTCCCCAAATTTCGCAGTCAGCTGCAAACTTTATCAGTGATGATTTTTTCTTCTTCCAGGTCACTGATATGTTAAATAGCATTGGGCCAAAAACTGATGCCAGCAGGGCCCCACTGGAAAAACCTGCTCAATGACGATCTACCATTTACAATTACATTGAGACCTATCAGCCATTTTTTTAATCCAGTTAAGGTGTGCCATGTTAATGTTATATTGTTCTAGTTTTTTAATCAAAATGTCACATGGCACCAAATCAAACACCTTATAGAAATCTAAATATGTCAACACTATTATCTTTAATCAAACTTGAAATCTCATTAAAAAGATGATATCCACTTAAATCCTGTCAAACTATCTTCCATAAGCCCATGTTGGTTTCCATTACCCTCCTTCAATTCTTGATTAATTGAATCCCCTATCAACTGCTCTTTATCTTGCCCGAGACTGATGTCAGCTGATAGACTGAGAAGTTACCAGGGTTATCCATTAACCATTTTTAAAAACTAGCACATTAGCTTTCTTAGAGTCTTCTGGAACTCCCCAGTGCGCCAAGACTTATTGAAAATTTACTAATTACCCCCATTGTTACTCACACCTTCTTGTCAACTGTCTGAAATGAGTCACTCATTACCACTTCAAAAGTTTTTTTTCCCCTCCCTTGGTATTCTGCTGTAATGTGAATTGTCTCATTAGACTGACCTCACACTTGGTAAGGCAACTCCCATCCTTTCATGTATTTATACCTGCGCCTGTATTTTCCATTCCATGCATCTGATGAAGTGGGCTCTAGCCCATGAAAGTTTATGCCCAAATACATTTGTTAGTCTTCAAGGTGCCACAAGGGCTCCTCGTTGTTTTTGCTGAAAAAAATCTACATTAATGGTCCAGCAAGCTCCTCAGCCAGCTGTTAAAACTCTGGGATGCAAGTTATTTTATTTGGACCTGCTGATTTGAAAATGTCTAACTTTAGTAGCTTCTGCTTAATATCGTCCAGAGATACTAGCGGAATGGAAAGAGTAATCATCACCATATGATGAGACTGCATCATCGGTTTTCTCCCCAAATACGGAATACGTATCTATTGAACACTTCTGCCTTTTCTGCATTATTATTGCTAATTATAGCATTTCCACCTAATAAAGGACCAATACAATTGTCAGGATTCTTTTTGTTCTTAATAAAAATCTATATACTCTCTATAATTATTGTGCTTAACATTGCTAGCCATAGATTTTTCCTTGTGTTCCTTTGCATCTCTTATGAATTTTCTACAATTCCAATCCAATTACTATCAACTTCTTCCTTTCTTGCATTTGTTACATATTTTTATTGTTAATAGCTACCTTCACTACCCCCTCTAAATTAGGTTGTTTTTTAAATCAGTATGATTAAAAGGGGCTTGCTTAAAACTTGGTAATGCTAGTATTCAACATCAGTTTTACGACTACCTCACATTTCCTAACTAAAACCCTTTATTATTCATCTACTACAGTATAAAATCTGAAAATCTGTACAAAGAGCATATTGGTATCATGTCATAAATACAGGCAAGTCTAGACACAAGATGATGTGCTCCTATTTTGCTCAAACAAATTTTCTAAAGCTTCATATAGTGAAAAATAATTGGTCATGTATAAAAAAAGTTTTCAAAGTTAGACACACATATTCACAAGAAGATAAGCGCTTTTGTGCCTCACAGCAAATCCAAAGCATAAGTATATATCCTGTATATCACTTAAACTTGGTGTTAATTTTTTTTAAAGGTAATCTCAAAGGGCTTTGCAAAGGAGGTCAATATCATTACCTTCATTTTACAGAGTGGGTGACTGAGGCACAGAGATGAAGTGACTTGCCCAAAGTCACCCAGCAGACCACTGGCAGAACCCACATCTCCTGAATCCCAGTCCAGAGTTCTACCAACTAGACCAGTGGTTCTCAGCCTGTTCTCTGCGTATCCTTGGGGCTCTGCAGACTATGCTTAAGATTTCCAAAAGGGTCTGCACTTCCAGTTGAAAATTTTTAGGGGCCTGCAAATGAATAAAGATCAAGAACCACTGAACTAGACTACACTGCCTCAGCAGAATATACAAGACAAACACATGGTAAAAGTAAGTATTATTTTCTCTATTTTACAGATGGGGAATTGAGGCAGAGAGAGATTAAATTACTTGCCATAGAAGTCTGTGGCAGAGCTGGAAACTGAACCCACATCTTTCATATCTTAGTCCTATTACTTAATTGAAATACCCCCTCTGAGCTGACTCTGTATTTGCACTTTTACATGCAAATTGTGCAAACATGCTTTGAAAAGTTACCACCCCCACTGATCAATGATAAAAATAACTTACTTGTTTTACCACTTCCCTCTACCATGCAAGCAGATACTTACTTTCTTTTTTAGTGAGGTTACAGCCACAAAATTGATTTTTTGGGGGTGACAGAAGGGAACCACATGGATCATACATCTGGGTAAGCCACAGTAATTGAAGAGGAATTTATACCTTCATTGACTGTTAATATGTTTAGCAAAAACTTAAATATTTTTAGTATTATTGGCATTCAAACTCAGATACTTAAAGCTTGTCCCCCGCCCCCTCTTTCTGTGTAATTCCCAATAACAAAAACTACTCTGGGATAAAAATAAGTAATTTTATTGATGTGAAATAAAATCCAGGTCCCAACTTCTACAGCTCTCTGTTCCATAGCAACGATACTTGGTTTTGACCAGTAGACTAAGCAGATATGTCTATTAAGACAAAGATAGAGTCAACAGCAAGAGGCTATTTTTCCAGTGTCGCTTTAATTACCGTAAACACACTTAAGAAAACAAAACAGATTGAACATTAAATTGTTAACACTCACGGACACACCATAGTTCATGGAGCCTTTAGAGACAAGATCTGTAGTTGTTAATATGAACAAAGTAATGCATCTCAACATTATACAAGTTAACGACAGATTACTCAAAACTACTATGTGGTTCAAGAGGGTTACTTCTGCGTATTCATACTCCTGAGACTGATGCCACCTTAGCCCCCCAGAGTAAACTTTAAAATTCCAACATATTAATTTATGTTTGAGGGCAGCCCCAAAACATTCTCAAAATGGAGATTTTCTCAAGGCTTAGGAGACTGCTGAAGACAGCCCTATAGCTTCTTACTGTGGTACTGACTTCCTTAGAGCCAAGTAAGAGTCCTGCACTGAGAAAGTACCTACATTGGCTTGTTCCTGCAGAACAGAGGAGTATCCAACACCAATACATCAGCAAATACCTGCTCGGTACCTTGTTTCTTGTTATATGGGTAAATTCCAATATCAACAAAGATAAGTTCCTTAAAAGCCCAAATCATCCTCAGCAAGAGTCACACTCCAACAATGGAAGAAATGAGGTCTCAGCACCCAGAGAAGATTTAGGTACTACAATCATGGACCTTTGTTCCAAATGGCACAAATTTCCTCACTGCCAGGGTCATTCCTGATTGATGTATCTGAAGTCAAACTGGCTTATTCTGTGTCCCTTCCTCAGGCCAGATAGATAATTGTGTCAGTTGCCAAGGAGGTTTTACAAGCCCAATCCTTGGGTCCACTAACATATTGGCTAGTTTGGGTTTTTTTTATTATTATTTATATTCTGGTAGCACCAATGAACTTCCATCAAGGACCAAGCATTCATTGTGCTTTGACTCTATGAAGAAAAAAAAAAAACCCACCAGTCTCTGCCACAGAGAGCTCACAATCTACAGGTAGACAAGACAACAGCGGGACTTAAATAAAAAAAAAAAGAATCAAACTTAAGAATTTGAATAACATTGCAGTGTGCTGCAAAGACTCTAAAAACCATCAGATCCTGGGGGGCTTTGTTTTGGAGGGAGGTGGTGTCTTGGTTTTTTCTCAAGTCTATTATTTTCTCTGGTCTCTGATGGAGAAGGAGCTTTTCTGGATCATTCAGTTGTGAATATTTCAATAAGACACTTCTATTTGTGTAGGTACTTAAACCACACTCATAAGTCGGGTACGCAACTCATGATCACCTGCATCCAAGCAGTCCCACTAGTAGGTTAACATAAGCAAATGTACACCAATGTGTCCCTGGCCAAGAATTTGCCGTGAGGTTAGATAAGGAAAAAGGCTTCAGAAAACTCTAAAAATCTCTAGATTGAAAATCGTTTTTGAGTAAGCTTGATATGGCAATCACTTCTAAAACTGTATTTCCCCCTTCCCCAACGTCAAGCAAAAGGTACTGATCATTAATGCTAGACCGTGTTTTTAAACTTCAGCCATCTTGCTGCAGTCACATTTAAAAACAACCAAAGAAATGTTGCTTAAACTTCACAGCATATTTTCCTCCCTTTGAGCAGAGACTAAGCATGAAAACCTCCAGCCTGAAATGTGAACGTTTCAAGGTTGTGGACTTGTGAAAACAGTGTTATAGCAAAAAAATTTTGTGGCCATGTGCTCATTGCCATACTGTAGGAAGATCAGTTTCCATCTGATATTTACACATACTTACACTTTTATAGCACAGAATGCTCTATATAAATACTAGGTGCTAGTTATATAGGAAAAGGTGTATAAACAGCCTAAAATATTACTTATTCAAAAAAGACCTCACGCGTACAGTTAAACATACACCAATCCACCTCCAACACAAGTCTTAAAGCGCACACTTTAAAGTACCAGGAACAACAACGGAAGTGGTTTTCATACAGATGTGGCTAGTTTAGTTTTTAAAAGGAGCCACAGCCTGCTCAGCCTTTACAAGAAAAGAAAGTGACTTTACAGCGTGGCAGGCTGTATCAAAATATAGACCCTTGCCAAGTTATCAACATCCTAAAACTAGAAACCAACAGCTCTCCTGTAAAGAGCTACACCAGGCTCCCTCCTCCCCAGTAACCAATCCAATCCTAGTGCTGTTTTGGGGGGCGGCATGCCTGACACCAAAAAGAAAAGGAGTACCCGTGGCACCTTAGAGACTAACAAATTTATTAGAGCATAAGCTTTCGTGAGCTACAGCTCATGCATCCGATGAAGTGAGCCGTAGCTCACGAAAGCTTATGCTCTAATAAATTTGTTAGTGTCTAAGGTGCCACGGGTACTCCTTTTCTTTTTGCGAATACAGACTAACACGGCTGCTACTCTGATGCCTGACACCGCATCCTCGCCCAGCCAGACTGGGCAGAGGGATGACCCCTTCCCCGCTGATGCCAACGACTGTGTCTTTACGATGAAGACCACTGGTTCCATCCAGGGCACTGCTTCTTGGGAGGTGTTTTAAGGGGGGGGGGGTAGAACCCCAAAATAGACAAGGTAGCGGAGGTGCCCCCACACCACCATCATCATCATCGCCCCTGCTGGGGGACAAAACAGGGAGGGGACATGAAGACGCCCCACTACCCCCTCCTTGCGGGGGGGCCCCACACCACCCCCACTATCCATCCCTCCCTCCCTCCCGGGGGACAGAGCGGGGAGGGGGGCGTGAAGACCCCACACCACCCTCTCCCTGCTGGGGGAGCAAGGACCCCCCCCATCTCTCCCGCCTGGGGGGGTGGGGGTGTCCTCAGCCGGGGTGGTGGGGGGGGTCTGTGAACAAGTCTGAGGAGAGCGGGGAAGGACCCCACACGCCCACCCGGCCAAGAGGGGCGTGGAGCCCAGAACACGCCCCCGCCCCTCGCCTCAGAGACTTCCGGCGAAGGAGCCCGAATTCCCCCGCCTGAGGAGGCTTCCGGAGAGGGGCGAGGACCCCCCCCCCAATCCCCGCCCCATCCGAGGGGGCTTCCCAATAGGAAGAGACCCCCGCGTCCCCCCTCCCGGAGGGGGCGCTCCCTGGAGCCGCGAGCGGGAGGGCGGGGTTCCCATTACCGTAGGCAGCGGTCCCCGGGGCTGCCCCGTCCCCGCCGCTCCGCTCCCCACAGCCGCCGCCTGCCTCGCTCTGCCCCCTGCGCTGCCCTGTTTGTTTTTGTTTTGTTCTGCCCAGCGACACGGCCACGAGCGGCCGCCGCGGATTGGTCGGCGGGCTCCACCCGCCCCAGCCAATCAGAGGGCGAGGGGTTGGGAGGGGGCGGAAGGGAAGGCGGGTACTCAACCGGCAAAGAGGGAGGGCGACACTATCTGCTCGGAAGGGGCGGGGGTGGGTGTGTCCAGCAGGGAACAGGAAGGAACCATTGTGTGTTGGGGTGGGGAGGGCAGGGGTGGTCCCGCCTAGTGGGGAGGGTGGGTCACACATCATCCTGTTGCCCCCAGGACATTGTCTGGGAAGGGGGAGGAGTGATCAAACTCCCCAGGCCTGTTAAGAGGAGACGTATACAAGGCAGAGAGGGTCTTTGTCTCCCCATAGGGCCCTATGCAGTTGTGGGGTGGGCTCCCAAGGTGCTAGAATGAGGAGGTATTGGGACTCAAATTGCCTCCGCCAGTTCTATTGCCCGGCACCTTGTATGGGTCTGATCTAAATGAGCACAGGGTGGCAGGAACTTATGTTGCCAGTGGCCAAAAGCCCACCCATCTGCGACCCTCCCTTTGGAAGGGCATTCATCACCCCATCAGCCAGCAATTGCTGGTTTATTCATCCATCCACTGCAAAACTCCTGGGGGCCAGTGTACTCACCAGGGGCAGAGAGCTGAGCAGTTGCCTTCCCAAAGAACCTTATTAATAGCAGTTAAATACAGGGATCTCAAGCAGAGGAATAATTACAGGTTTCAGAGTAGCAGCCGTGTTAGTCTGTATTCGCAAAAAGAAAAGGAGTACTTGTGGCACCTTAGAGACTAACAAATTTATTAGAGCATAAGCTTTCGTGAGCTACTGCATCCGATGAAGTGAGCTGTAGCTCACGAAAGCTTATGCTCTAATAAATTTGTTAGTCTCTAAGGTGCCACAAGTACTCCTTTTCTTTTAGAGGAATAATTGTTATTGTTCAGTCCCATCAATGTTTATGGCCCATGGCACAGAGGTGCTGCCATCTAATACACATAAGGATGCCACCTTTAAGGTACAAAAAACCAGGACATTTGGGATGACACTGAGCCCAAAAAACTGGACAGCAGACAGTGTTTATTGAGCACCCTCACAGATTTCACAGGACAGTTACCTCAAAAAAGGGACAATCCCGGGAAAACCTAGTTTGGTAACAATCCAAAATACATGCAAGAAAAAACACAAGTCAAGAGGGTACAGAGAAGGTGTTGGGGTCTACGGAGGACATCAAATGCACGATTTCTCAGTATAAACTAGAGAAAATGTAATGTAACACTTAGTGAAGAAGACTTAGAGAAAGGCCCCTGCTGTTAGGAAAGGAGCCAAAAAACAAAACAAAAACCCCAGCATGGCACTATGAATTTATATCACAATAAAATAATGCATTGTCATAATGCATCCTATGCTCTTTTGCCCCAGCCTCAGTTTAGCCCTGCAGAACACCAGACAGATCTGCTTGGTACAGGATGTTCTTGCTCCACAGCTAGAATAAAGGTGGCTTTAAGGCAGCCTATGTGATCTATGCAGCTGCATAGTGCACTGTACTTCCAGGGACTCTCTGTCATATATTCATACTCAACCCACTAGGCATAGCATGGGTCCCACGCAGGTTAAATCACTGATTCCCATCCAGCATCCCATTGAGGACTTTGTGGCAGATACTCAGTTCGCTTGCTGCCCTCACCCACTTGTAATGTTGTGCTTTAGCATTATCTCCTGATTTCCCAACCCATTTAAGAGGATTATTAGAGCCTTTACTGATACTAAAACCTGATACTTTCAAGAGAGGCACATAGACCTCAAACAGGCAGACCAATTTAGATTAGGTTAGAGGCTGCTGAGTCCAAAGTATGAGACAGTGTGAACACACCTTGAGCAGACAGGCAGGAAGTGGCTGGTGGAGGGAAAATGTTATATGTAAATAGGGTATATAGGAACCCAGAAGTGGGGAGGGAGATGAATTGGTCCCATGCAGGTTAAATCATAAAACCTACCAAGTAAGGCTAGCCCTGCAACAGCAGTACATTCCTGCTGTATTTGCCTACAGTTAGGAAATTTGGTGGAAATGCATCCAATGAAGTGAGCTGTAGCTCACGAAAGCTTATGCTCTAATAAATTTGTTAGTCTCTAAGGTGCCACAAGTACTCCTTTTCTTTTTGCGAATACAGACTAACACGGCTGCTACTCTGAAACCAGTTAGGAAATTGGAAAGCTTGAGCTTTTCTGGCTACCACTCAACACCCGATCCTAAAATTTTCTCTTTGGCAAATAACCAAAAAGAATTTGAAATAAATGAAATACTTTTGGTTTTTTTAAATCAGGAAAATAATATATTTCTTATCTTTAAGTGACTCCAGATTAGACCAGGGCAAGAACTGTCCTTTTTGCAGTCTGCCTTTGCAGGATACATCTTCCTCTTCCTCCCTTTTTTTGTTTTTGGTTGTTGTTTTTGTTGTTGTTTTCTCCTAGGGTGACCAGACAGCAAATGTGAAAAATGGGGACAGGGGACGGGGGGGAGGGGGGGTAATAGGAGCCTATATAAGAAAAAGACCCAAAAATCGGAACTGTCCCTATAAAATCGGGACATTTGGACACCCTATTTTCTCCAGAGTTGCAGCGCTGAACATTTTGAGATTCTGGCACCAGGTCTTAGATATCACACTAAAGCCTGAGGCAAGGCAGATATAACTCCTCTACTTGAGGGGAAGAAGGTACCTTCTAGTCCTGAAATGATGAATCTAGTACATACAACACATATTCAGAGTAGACAGCGAAAATGAAACCACTATGTGCGTTGGAATGCTATGAGACATCTCTAGCCAATTCAGATCTCTCTTGTGTTAGACATTTTTGTTTTTATTGATCTCTCTTGTGTTAGACATTTGCTACAAAGTGGATTTATTCAGTTATTGGTAGTTGTGTGCTCCTCAGTTAATACCATACAACTTTATTGTGTATAGCATTCCCACCGGAGTCAATGAGAGTTTGGCTGAACTTAGGTGAGGAGGTTTGGACTCTAATAATAAGGAACCGCAGAGGCTTTTGCCAAAGACACTTCAATAAACCTTTGCACCAATTCCCACTGCACCTTTTGAAGTGCTGTGTAAAATTGCAGAAGGGATTCTAAGTGGCTATTTAGGACTGGAGCACTTGTGAGTTGCTAAAGGTAGGATCACTTGTCACAAGAGGATGAGAACGCTGATGTTGTCCTGGGTATTTCCATGAGATAAAAAGCATTTTTTCTTTTTGAATATCCCTACTCAGAACATTGATATCAACCATCATAAATCTCAACTCAACTGGAGCACATACACTTACAGACACATAGATGCTGCAAATATGTCCAAGATTTAGTAAACACTGAATGCCCACACAAATACTTAGCTTGCAACCAATTAGATATATTTCTCCCCATCTCTGTAACTACCAAGACTAATATTGCACAGCAAATATTCTAACAAATCACAGGTAAAATAAACAGAATTTTCCTTCCCCCGAGTTTTATAATTCAGAATGGAATTAAGTTATCCAAAGTCACTTGGAAATAATCCTTTCTAAATGGTTTCTGCTGGATCCTTGTTTCAGGTGCAAAGTGTCTGAGTTGAGTTGTCGGGTCCTGGATTCTTTAAACCCTGTTGATTTGCTGCCTTTTTTATTAACCTGGATTCTTGATAATGATGATGCCTCATTGCCACATGCGGCTCTTCAGAGCTTAATATGCGGCTCCTTGTCTGGGCACCGACTCCGGGGCTGGAGCTACAGGCGCCAACTTTCCAATGTGCCGGGGGGTGCTCACTGCTCAACCCCTGGCTCTGCCACAGCCCTTGCCCCCACTCCACCCCTTCCCGGCACCTCCCCTGAGCCTGCCCTCTCCTCCCCCCGACCCCCAGAGCCTTCTGCAAACCAGGAAACTGCTGATGGGGAGGAAAGGGGAAGTGCTGATTGGTGGGGCTGCTGGTGGGTGGGAGATGCTGGGAGCAGGGCGGAAGCTGATGGGAGGGCTGCTGACGTATTACTGTGGCTCTTTGGCAATGTTCATTGGTAAATTCTGGTACCTTCTCAGGCTCAGGTTGGCCACCCCGATCAAACACAAGAGAGATCGATAAAAACAAAATTGAATTGGCTAGAGATGTCCTATAACATTCCAATGCACACAGTGGTTTCATCTTCTCAACAATTTTTTTATTCATTAAACCATTTCAAAAAGCAGCTTGTGTGATCCAGATACCTCAATGGTTCTGTTTGACCATATTATAGCCTATGGAGACTGGAGTCTATGTTAGAGTATCAATCAATCAATCAAGACAGCAAAAAACAAGATCTGCCAAACACAATCTCATTTATCTTGTGGTTTTATTTTCTTATATACATATTTATTCTGCCTCCTTTGTGTTGGCATTTGGGTGCCATAATAAAATCAGATGCAAACATAGCAATGCTACTTGGGTAACAAACAATCTAATCCCACTTTGGCCAGTGACGGCTACAGATTGAAAGGTTTAGTTAAGGTGCTAAGATGCCCGAGCTTTGTTTGTGCTAATTAATTATGGTCATGTTTAAAATTTCCCCGTGGTCGTTTGTAATGGCTGCCAAACAGGAAACGCTGTTGCTGCTTGTTTGAAGCTTTACTAGAATGCACACATTAGTAGAGTGCATGTGAGCTAGATTGTAAATTAGGGATTCCGATGGCGAGGAGCTATGGATATTCTCAGCTCTTTCACTGACTGTCTGTGTGACTTTGGAGGAATGATTTAAGCTTTCCATACCTCAGTTTCCACACCTATAAAATGCTTTCTCTGTTTTCTCATCTACCTACTTCTTATGGCTTAGAACAGCCTTCCATGTCCCATATTCTAGATTACACCTCTATGGCATACTACACTCTTAAAACTGGTGTTTTGTTGTGGTTTGTTTATTTTTCCAGAATTTTCCTATTTTGATTGACTTGAAAAGAATTTCAACACTGTGTCTTGTATTTGAACAAAAGAAGAGTCTGACTCAAAACCCCAGATACAGGACAAATTTGAGATCTTTGAAATACAGACCCAGATCAAAGTTTTTCATTTCAGGCCCATCTCTAATTAGAGCTTTCTTCCTGTGTACAGTGTTTGTTTAAATTAGCTCATAAGCTCTTTGCAGCAAAGACCCAGCCTATGTGTTTTGTACAGTATTAGAAACAAATAATATACAGGGCTACATAAATACAATAATAATAATACATCCGATGTTCAGCCAACTGGATTTGTAGGTTGGTGGTACGACATTTCAGAATATCTGGTGAAATGGAAACACTTATACTGTTCCACTGCTGGCAGAGGGGAGTTTATTTACGATATAAGTAAATTTTTTAATTGAAAGGAAATCTTAGAAAAAGCTCTGGGTATGCTTTGTAATACAGTAATAATAATTCCAGATATGTCTCTTTTGTATTATAGTTGTCACCTTATCTGTTCATTCTTGCCCTAACACCAGTAGCACTCATCTGAAAAGGCCTTCTTTGCAGACGGCTCCACATATTATAGGCTATATAGAAAAATCAAGTGATCCAATTGTATTATAAAGAATTCCAAATAGTGAATTCAGCCAAAAGCCAATACCAATTACACAAAACATTGTCTATCTCATGATAATTGTTCTTTTCCGCTAGATTATTGCAGGAGAAAATCTCCGGGAGTGATTTATAATTACTAGTTGAGTTATTTCCTAATAAGAATAAGAATAACGTGACTGGCTGAGGTCCTATGATATGACAGGGTGTGTAATCAATAAATCATGTGCCAGTTGTAGTTGTTCTTCATATAAGATCATATTTCTGTATTTCTATAGACAACTGTTACAGAATGTTTACTTGTTGCTGTACCTTTTCACCTCATCAGCATTGTTTAAAGAATTGACATTCTGGAATTGTAGTCATTCCAAGAAAATCCAGTTTAATCTGTTTGGAAATGAAGTGAGGCAGGGGTAAAAAACAACAACAAAAACGTCTCTTCCTGTCTAGAAAGCCATATGATCTGATAGTCACACCAAGTGGTAAGCAATTGACAGATTAGAAAAAAAACAAAAGCCACCTTTGTCACCTGAATACTGTGAGCAGGTCTGGTTGCTTATTATAGGGAGAAAGATGGGAGGAGTCATAGCTATGATATGACAACAACAAGAAAATAGTTCTGGCACACAATATAGTAAGGAACACTTCAAAATCGGTAATAGTAAGAGTCACATAAATAGCCTGTATTTTACAATAAAATTGTTTAAATGACTTATATTTACCTAGTAGTTTAAAACCATTTAAAATATATTCTCTAGACATATGTAGAGACAAAATCATAAACATTCTCAGTGATAGCCTGACAATGGGGAAACATTCTTTAAAACAATGTTTATAGCAGAAATCCTAGGCATGCCAAACAACCCTAAGAGCTTGTGACTGTTATCTGGAACACCCAGATCAGGATCTAAAAAGCTTTTGGTGGTCAAGACAGCAGCATTACCCACTCCAGGATTCAAGAAATCATGAGGCCAGCTTACAAATCATGAAATTTTTAAAAATAATAATATATTTTGGGTTCTTTTTATTTACCACCTGGATTATTAATCTTTAGGATGCACCCTGTTCACGCTTTCAAGCTTTTCTCTGCAACCACAGGATCTAGAAACTTACTTTTTTTTTAATGAAAGCTGAGATTCCTCTGCCATTATTTGATTCCAGAAGTTGAGGTTTTAAGAATAACACCAAGTATTGTGAGACTTGCAATAAACTCATGAAAGTTGCTAACACTGAGATTTATTGTTAAGGACGGAATTCCTGGAGACATAACAGAGATTGTATTCTGGGATTCTTATAACATTCTCACTCACCATAGAACCAAAAATCATCATCTTACACAGATAATTTTTTTTAGTACACTTGATTTTCCCCATCTGGCCTTGAATCCCCGTGCTCTCTGAGTAACGATTCTTGCTGATTGGCAAGGCAGCACTTTGAACTTTTAGGACAGAGGTCAGAATATATGACCCTTTCAAACCAAGTATTCATTTTTTCCACAAGGCTGTGACCTTGATTTCTTTTCTATGATTGTAGGTATTATAACACAGTATTATACTAAAAAAGGGGGAGAGAGAGATGAAGGTGTAGGTTTTCCTTTTTGTTTTTTTGCATTACTTTAGAAATTTAGGCTTTGTTTACATTGGAAGACTCTGTGGTGAACTAGTGAAATCATGATATAACCTGCTGATGAGTGTCAGTTACATGCCCACTGTGTGTCTGATCCACAAAGGAAATGGGTCTGTTACAGCTCTCAACTTGAAAGGTTGGCTCTTTATCTCAATTGTTTTCATATTTGAATTGATGCTTTCAGGTCTGGAAGTCACCAGTTTATTTCCCAAGATGGCAGCCATCACAATGACAGGAGATGGGAGCCTGGAAGTTGAACAATTGAGATGGAGAGGGATTTTGGAGACAAAATGTTTAAAATGTGGGTGTGTTTGATTTTAACAGGTATCTCACCCCAATATCTAATGAACATATGGCAGAAAGAAGGCCAGTGGTAAAATTCAGCACACACATACACAATTTAATTTAAGCTGAAAGAAAACGCCCATTATGCATCTGAGACCTCCTGAGTCCTCCTGCAAAGCTAGGCAGGCCAAAACTTGACATTCCTGATATGTCTAAAGCAAAACCAAACAGACAAACACAGCTTTAATGTGGGGAAAATAAATTTCTGTCCCTTTTAGAATACATCATTATATTTTCAAAATATCTTTGCAGGTCACCTTTAAAGTTGCTTCATAGTTCACCCATAAGAGCATTTTATACCAGCAAGGCCAATTGATATTCTGAGACCTGTAGACGGTAGAAGAGCCTGGTCTATCTTATAGCTATTTGCATGTCTTCCTGTCTCTCTTTTTCCCCTTCTCTCTCTTTTGCTCTCCCCCATCTCTTCCTCTTCAATCTCTCCTTACCTTTTTCCTCCTTCCCCTGACCTTGTCTCTCTCTGTTCAGCATCCCAGACTTGTATTGACAATTTGCAGGTGAGACAATGTAATGAAAAAAGAAAAGGAGTACTTGTGGCACCTTAGAGACTAACAAATTTATTAGAGCATAAGCTTTCGTGAGCTACAGCTCACTTCATCGGATGCATTTTTCAAATGCATCCGATGAAGTGAGCTGTAGCTCACGAAAGCTTATGCTCTAACAAATTTGTTAGTTTCTAAGATGCCACAAGTACTCCTTTTCTTTTTGCGAATACAGACTAACATGGCTGCTACTCTGAAAAATGTAATGAAAGGCACTGAATATATCAGCTTATGCGTGGTTGAATTCTCAAACTTAGTGTTGCAACCACATGGGTTTTGGCAGCTAACACAGCCCCCTACAGCGCAGCTGGCTCAGACAGCAAACTCATTTAACATTTAGAATTGCATTTCTAAGCTCCTGGCAGGCCCAGACTAGTGTGCCTGTCACCCTGGCGATAGCAATTCCAGAAAAGCAGCACTTTGAAGCGTACTGTAAGGGGATGAAGGAGACAGTGAAGGAGGAGTGGGAAATGAGTGAAACAGGATTTTTTGTCTACAAAAGCTACTTTTGAGGTTGTTCTTCCAGCTAGGCCAATATCATTCAATCCGTTTTAAAGCAGAAATCCCCACTGAAATCCAGGAGTTCTACCAGGATATCAGTAGAGAATACCCGTAAAGGATAAAGGTATCCAGGTGACACCTTTGCCCAGAAAACTGGACGAAGGCTGGAGGAGGAGCTGGGGAGAGGCTGGTTGGGACGCTGGAGGGTTTTTCTTTGAGAGTCGAGTGGGCTAGGGAAAAGGGGAGAGCCCCAGAGCGGGGCCTAAGCTCTCTACCCCCCCAGAAGGACCTGACTAAGGGGTCCTGTTTATGCCTACAAGCTCTGGGTTGGATTGTGTTCCTGTCATCTCTAATAAACCTGCTCTTCTACTGGCTGGCTGAGAATCACAGTGAATGTGAATCACAGGAAACAAGGGTACAGGACCTTGACTCCTCCATGCTTCGTAACAACTGGATACTGACAGCCTGATGCATCTTGAGCACTCTGTTACAATATTTCTGTGGACACATTTGGGCCAGATTCTGGCACCAGCTATGGCCCCTTTACACCACTCCAAAGGCATAGAGAGGTTGTAAAGGGACTGGCCTGGCTCTCCGGAGAATTTCCCAGCCTAGAACACCTGTCGCACCCCCCCCCCCCCCCCCCCCCCCCGCCGCAGCCTCCAGATGAGGAGTATAGCCAAGGTTTGGAGGGGGGCATGTGCTCTGCTCTCCAGTCATTCTGAGCTGTGGAGCGGCCCATAGACAACACAAGGCTGCTGCTGGAAGTGAGAGCAATTCTTGGGGCTGTGTTGACCCTCAGAATAGAATCTGCACTGTCTGCTGCACTGCTAAAAAGGCAGCGTACCTAATCTGGGCCTGCACACACAGCACAGATACAAAAAATAAACCAGCTGTATTATTTTAAGGGGTGTGGTCTAGGATTCAGGGTTTGGGACTTGGAGTCAGCAGTTCTTGGCTTTGTTCAAACATCTCCCACGGACTGTGTGACCTCAGGCAAGTCACTTCGCCTCTTTCCTCTCCTTGCCCCACGCTGCTAAATGGGGATGATGATAATATACCTCATATGATACCATGGGGCTAAATTAGCTGATGCTTGCAACATGTTTTGAAATCCATGGATGAAAAGATGCTAGATAATTGCAACGTAGTATTAATAATGCTAATAGTTTACTCCATTATACATTGCTTTTCATCCCCAAAGATCCTGGAGTGCTGCAGAAGCTACATACATACAACACCACTAATCCTTGCTGGATTTTCATTCTTCCCAAGTCCAAGTCAGGAATCTTAAGCGCTATTCGAGACATGGCAAAAGGCAGCATATAGGCAAACACAGAGTAGTTGGGTCAGTGCAGTGGAGTTTTTGGGGGGGTGGGGGCACGTTTCTGAAGGACTGTGTTTGCAGCACTAGGAATATGCTTCTCACACAAGGGGCTGCGTGAAAGGCAGCATGAAGCTGATAATGGGAGGAGGGAATAAAAGCAGCAATTAGGGGCTAGGGGGAAAAGTGCATAAGGAGGGGGTGTAATGTACTGGGTTTGGAATCAGACCCAGGCACAAGAGGTTCACAAGGAACAGATTGGTGTTTGCAGCCTGCTCAAACATCCCTCTACGTGCACCGCACCTGAATCCACCCAGCTGCACAGCATGGGGTGGGCTACTAGTAGGACCATTAAAGCCAGGTGTAAGGTGGAACTGAGAGCAGAATGTTTGCTGGGTCAAAGATGAGCACCTTGAGGTTATGTGGAAGGCAGGCAGGGAGGAGTTGGTCTCCTTATTTAGGCCCAGAGCCCTCGTACTGAACAACTATATTATTTATATTTAAACATTATGAGCTGGTCTACTCTAGGAACTTACATTGGTATAGCTACGTCTCTTGGGGATGTGAAAAATCCACACCCCTGAGAGAAGTAGCTACACAGACCAAACTCCTCGTGTAGACAGCGCCAGGTTGATGGAAGAATTCTTCTGTCAACTTAGCTGCCACCTCTCGGGGAGCTGGATTACCTATGCCAATGGGAGAACAGATCGGGTCAGGTTGGGGTTTCTGAAAGCTAGAAAATGAAGAAAGGGCTTTTGTATACAAGGATGAGTTTGAACTGACCCTTGATCTTCAGCTGGCTTGCTGGGGATACCACAGTACATGTCGGGGGCTGTGCAGATTTAAAATCCCTGGTCTGAAGGGAATGGGAGACAGGTCCCTACCCAGAGATAGGTGACAGCTGGAGATCTGAGACCTGACTGAGAGAATACAGGTGCAGTTACCCCTGAAGCTGCGACAGACTGCAGCCTGCAGCTCCCTGCAGTCCAGAGCTCCCACTTTCCAAAATAGAAGACTATCTTTGTAGTGTTGACAACTCTCGTGATTTTTAGTGTATTTCTTAAACTCCAGCTCCTTGAATGAAGAGAGTGCAAGAGAACCTCGGCTTTCATTTAAAAGCCAAGTAAATTCCGAGCCCTCAAGGTTGTGGATGAAAACATGCAAACGTGCATGCTGAGGGCTCCAAAACTGGAAGGCCAATAAAAAGAACCCCACATTTGTTAATTTTTAAGCCAATCTTATGATTTGCGGGGGGCTGACTCATTATTTTTAAATGCTTGAGTGTGGCCTTTGATCTTTGCAGCCATACCCACATCCTTACATAACAATGGCAGCTGCTCTATGCAGGGCATTCTAGACAGGAGTGACATGCTAAAAACTATGGGAGGAGATTATATTAGAAGCTTATTATGGCCTCACATTTCAGTGCTAATCTTTAAAGTATAAAGGCCTGGAGTTTTAATATCCCACACACCCTGGTGGGAGGGACTGTCTTTTGGTTACAATAACTCAGTTTCAGAGTAGCAGCCGTGTTAGTCTGTATTCGCAAAAAGAAAAGGAGTACTGGTGGCACCTTAGAGACTAACAAATTTATTTGAGCATAAGCTTTCCTGAGCTACAGCTCACTTCATCGGATGCATTTGGTGGAAAATATAGTGGGGAGATTTATATACGCACACAACTCAGTGTTCTTCGGGGCACTCATCCTAAATAGTAGGAAATTTCCCATAGGGAGAAAGGGATTCAAAGGCTCCAGGAGCTCTTATAAGGTTATTGAATGAGTCTGACTACATGGCAAATCTGACTACACTGTCCTGTCTCTTGTATTTGTGATTCGTTTTTGTTTCAGGGTAGCCTTTGTTGAAGATATACAGGCCCAAAATCAGCGCTGGTGTAAGCTTGAAAGAGCTGCGTCTGCTTGCATCATTTAGCCCTTAGGTTATGTCTACACCGCAGGCTTGCTGCATGCTGTGCTAAGCTTTTGTTCCCAACCTCCCCCAGCAGCCACCCTCAAAGCCCTTAGATACATGTATTGAGCCTAAGCCGGTGTGCTCATCTGGGGCACGTGGCAGAGTGTAGGCTGAGCTGTGACTCCCACCCTGCTGGCCTACAGTGTAGAGCAGTAAGGGCCTGGGGGGCCTGATTTAGGGTCTAGATAGTCCTCCACTGCCATTCCCACAATTGCCTTACCTGGATCTTCTGCTTTCATGAGCTATGGCAGGAGAAGGTAGGCAAAGATTTCCAGAATAACACTATGCACCAACAGCCCTTGATAACACTGTTATTAAGGAGGGAATAATGTCCCTGGCTTGTCTCAACAGGAAAACACAAGCTCTCCTCAACATCCTGGTGTCATGCACCTCTCCTGTTCATCTGACATTAAATATTAAATATTCATTAACATGCCTCTTTGGTTGACCACTGCCTGCAGAGCAAGGAAGTAAGTAAACTTTGCTTCAGCTAAATGTGTTGGTGGGCTAAAATCACTTCCACCCAAGTGTCTGGGGAGGAGAGACAAGTTCTCCCAGCATATACCAGGATGGAACCAAGTCGTGGAGTGGCTCCAGTTGGTCAGGCACTAAGAGCCCTGGGATGCGCCCCAGAAATCCTAGCTGCAGCTTTACAGGAGATGGTGTGTGTGGAACAATGTGGATTCTTGGAAATGGGCTTGGGCTAGCATATACCCACATACATGCAAGCCAGGGTTAGGTACATATCCAATGTAGACATAGCCTTAGAGTAAGGTGAAGTAGTAGCTATAGTGGGCTATTACCTGGATGATGTTTTCATATGTTCACTGCTTTTTTCTGTCACTTTTTTTTTTCTTTGCTCAGTGTGCAAAGTTCTTCTATTCCCACTTCATTCATCATGTCCTGGCAAAGCTCAGGACTCTCCTTTCCAACAGATGTTGGTAAGATTTCATGCCATTTTGAACAGGAGCTTAAATTTTTTTGGGGGGTAGGATGGGGGGAGGGCAGTCTATAAGAGCCTGATCCAAAGCCGATTTAATTTAACATGAGTCTTTCCATGGATTTCCTTGGGCTTTAGATCAGGCCCTGAATAGGTTTTGCCACTATAGGCTTCAACAGCTGAAATTCAGATGTTTGAGCAGAAGCAGCTCACAAATCAGAGGCCCTTCAGCACTGGGACGGAAGAGGATGCAGCACGAACAGTGTAAAGTATAGACAGCAGCGGAAACATCAGATGTGTCCGCTCATGTGTGGAAAATGGCCCTTAATAAGTGCCCTGCAGATCACTTTAAGACTTCTTGTGCTCCCAGAATGCACTTTTCTGTGCTGATCGCAGCAGCAGCTCTTCTCAAGGCACTCAGATTAGACTTTAACTCTTTTCCTGGCAAATCAAGATTGTGCTGTCAATGGGCCAAATAAAGCCATGGAGACAAAGTACAGCTTCACCTCCTCACTTGTTTCAGTGCAAGTCACTTGCAAGCTTCTCAATCCACCACTGCTGCTTTCCTCAGTTAGGTGAGTGCAACCAAGTGCAAGTGGTGGGGAAAGTTGGAAGATTCCTTCTGTGAGCAGGAGTATGTGGTGAAGGGCTGGAGATGAGGTACTGCACATGAATGGGTGTGCCCATAGCTCTTCTGAAAATCAGAAACACCAAAGTAAAAATCAGTACTAAATAAAGTCCTTAAACACCTTATTTTGGGGAGCAAAGGGACAGGAAAGAAGGACAGGCCTCTGTGGCCCTTGGCTTCATCACTGATCTGTTGCCAGCTTAATATCCAATATATCCTCTCCCTGGGGCCCAAACCATGAACTGGATAATTAGTTAATATTTCCCATCTTCACCTTCTTTGACTGATGTTGGTAGCTGGAAATAGACATTGGAATTGCCTGTTCAAGACAGTGCCAATCTCCTTGAGCTGGAAGATAGGCCTGCGTTTTGTTTGCCGTTTTTCATGCTATGTTCCATGTACTTTCTCTTATACATGTCTAATTCTCTCTCTACCTCTGGCCATGCCTGCTTTGGGATGAGGTTTGCTTCTGGTTACCCCACTCCTTCTGCGGTCAGAAAGCACAGACACCAGTTCCTGGTGCCCTCTCCTTGTGCATCCAGACAACAGTAACCACAGTCCAGTCCAATGAGTCTGGCACTATGCTAGGGTTACCATATTTGAACATTTAAAAAAAGAGGACACTACACGGGGAGGGAGGGGGATTTGCTCACGGCTTCCCGCCCCTGGCTTTGCCCCCATTCCAGTCCCTTCCCCAAAGTCCCCACCGCAACTCTGCCCCCTCCCTGCCCCATTGGACCCCTTCCTCAAATCCCTGCCCTGGTCCCACCTCCTCCCCTGAGCACGCCACGTTCCCACTCCTCTCCCCTCCCTCCCAGCCATGCGAAACAGCTGTTTCATGGTACAAGCACTGGGAGCTAGGGGGAAAAAGTGGCACTCTCTCGAGTGATCAACATTCACTTTCTTTCTCGAATGATCAACTCTTCTTTAGGGAAAAATAATAAAGGGCAAAATTCCAGACGTTTTTAGATATTTAAAAATTCCTCCCGTATGGCAATTTAAGAACCAAAAAGCCAGACATGTCCAGGAAAATATGAATGTATGGTAACCCTACACTGTATCTATGGGTACAGAACTGGGGGCCAGAGGAAGACCAGGCAGATTCAGAGGTTAGAAACTCAGCCAGTACACGTTTCTTTCTTTTCCAACAGAGAGAGTGAATTGAGTCCTGGTGAAAGGCAGTAGACTGGTAAGCCCTCGAAGACTAAATGCCCTCTCCTTATCCACAAGGCAGTGCATGTTTTCCACCCACCCATGCTGACCTGCAAACATGCCCAGAGGGGCTGGTTCCTGGGGCTGAGAGTATCTAGTGAATATTCCATCTACGGCTTGGGGGAGGCCGATTTGAACGTCTCAGCAATTATCTGGTTTCCTTATTTCCTGTCACAGGTGTGCAGAGCACCGTTTTGCAACACCCCCCCAGTTCAAGGTGAAAGTTTGCTGCCATCAGCATGTTGCTATCTGCCAAAGATAAACTGGCGCAGTCCAACCAGCAGTGCAAACACCACCCAGCCAAGAAGAAAAAGTTGTAAACAAAGCATGCTTCCTGTACCCACTAACGACGACGCACTGGCACTGTTTGCAGATGGTGGAACAAAAGACAGATGTGTTAAAACAAGTCGGAGGAAAGAAGAGATCTTCTAATTAGGAATCAAGGTCTCCAAGGCTTTGAGAGTAAATCAGTTAGATAAGCACCATACCAATTAAAGGTCATGCTGTTGTTCCTACAATCCCATCTAAAGGAAAACTGGCCCCAGAATGCTCCTGGCAATTATTTAAAGGTTTAATGAGATGAGCTTTGTAGAGATCTCTCATGCATGAAAAGCTTTTGAATGTGCAGACTACAGCCATGTCTACATACAAGTTTTCAGAAGTTTAGTTAAACCAATTTAGTTAAATGGGTGTAAACAGATGGGTATAAACTAGCCATGAATAAATTTAGCCTGGAATTTAGAAGAAGGTTGCTAGCCATCAGAGGAATGAGAGTGTGGTACAGCCTCTGGATAGGAATAGTGGAGGCAAGACTCCTAACTGGTTTTAACACAGACCTTGATAAATTTATGAATGGGAATATATGTTGGGGTTGCCAGTGACAGTAGTGGACTGGACTCAATGACCCAGGAGATCACTTCCAGTCCTATGTCCCTATCATGAAACTCTTATTTCAGTTAAAAGTCGCTTATTTCAGGTTAGCTAAAACTTGTTCCTAATGGATTTAAGGTCAACCAAAAAAAACCTGGTTTAAGCTGCAATAATAGTGTCCATACAGCTTTTTGCATCAGTGTAATTCACTACAAATCACACCCTACATTAAACCAGAGCACTTCTGTGTGCAGACAAACTCTCAACAAACTTTATACTGTGTACAGGGCCTTGTTTATTCAGTTCAGCTCAGCTCCTTTGCCCTCCTAATCACCCACATACTCTGATAACACAATTCCACTCCTCAGTGAGCCATTTATAGGGGAGAAAAAGGAGGAGGAAGACAGACAGGGAGAATGGTGGGGGAAGCTACCTCCCTTGGGTTAAGTTCCATAACGTATGAATATTTTAGGGTCCAGCTAATGTAACATGTTTCATAATGACTAGGAGTCAGATCCCTATTGGTGTGAATCAGCATAACACCACTGAAGTCATGCAGCTTATGCCATGCACAGTGAATAAGATCACCCATTTAAAGAAGAGGGTGCAAATCCTGCCCTGACAGACGTGAATGGATGCTTTGCCATTCACTTCTATAGGGCTAGGATTTCATCTGAGTTTTTTT
Source organism: Dermochelys coriacea (assembly GCF_009764565.3). Lineage (NCBI taxonomy): Eukaryota > Metazoa > Chordata > Testudines > Dermochelyidae > Dermochelys > Dermochelys coriacea. The sequence goes on from NC_050074.1 coordinate 117,543,526, forward strand.
TTCCACCTCTTACGGCTGCACTACACTATTGCAGCTCCACCACCACCAGCAATAGTGGGAATGCTGCTGTGGCCAACGGTCAGACATTTTTCACCACTGTCATCTAGTTCCACTGAGAGCAGCTCTAGACAGCACGAGAACGCCGCACCCTGCCAACCTTATGGCTCCCACCATTCTTATCACCGATGGAAATTTTCCTAAACAAATACTAATATACACAAGGCTTAAACTAAGACTTTATCAGTATGTGACTCATGTGGCATTGCAGACAGCTCCAGATCCTGGGGCTGGTTGAAGTACTTGGAAATATGCCACACCTATGCCGTGCATTTCATATAAGAGGATCCCAAAGGATAATACACTGGGCCAGGATGTTTGAGCATGTCTCCCTCTTGTAGCATGCCCCAATGACTGGAACACCTACTAGCTCTAAGCTAAAGAAAATGTATTTTACTCAGTTGGTAGAGGCCTGTGATTTTGGTCTTGAAGAACCTTGGGTCAATCCATACTGACCACTGTAGGTTTTGCATCCGATGAAGTCAGCTGTAGCTCACGAAAGTTTATGCTCAAATAAATTTGTTAGTCTCTAAGGTGCCACAAGTACTCCTTTTCTTTTTGCGAATACAGACTAACATGGCTGCTACTCTGAAACCTGTAGGTTTTGTGTGAATGCAGCCATGGTTTACAAGCAGCTATAAAACGTATGCATATATATACATACACAGAGAGAAATACTTAACCCACAAAGCCACACCCGGCTGATTTCTTAGCCTGAACCTCCATGCTCCTGAATGACACAATGAAGAGCATCCTTGAGGTACTGTGTCTATTCAATAATATTGGTATTATACACCTTTATGATGTCATGATATAGTTCCAAAGGATTTACACAGCACGCCTTTTAAGGTGTACTTATGTTCTACAAAGCTACTCCGGAACCAGGACAACGGGGTATTCCAGACATATTATCCACAAGAAATCTGGCTGCTACACAAAGTGAGTTTGTATTTCAAACTCAAGCTGTATGCTTTGTATTTCGTCAACTTTTGCCACCATCACCCCAATCATACAGAATCTGCAATCACAACTTTGTGTAATAATTTACTGTACAGCAGGGGGCAAACCTGTCTCATCTTACCTTCTCTCTTTCTGTCTTCTTCCTAGCCCGCCCCTTTGTCCTGTTTTTTCCAAGTCAATTCTTTCAACAGTACAGAAAGTCTTATAGATTTCCCCACTGCTTTTGTCCTTACAGCTTTCTTTAACGATTTATAGTGATAATAGTAAAGAATGGTTACTTACCCTTAAACTAACTATGATTCTTCATTGAGCATTTTTCCATGTGGATCCCATTTCTGGTGGGTGAGGTTATTCAGAGAGAGGATTTTGTGAGAGAAGAGGATGGGACCATGGGACTTAGGATAGAGCCTTGTGGAACCAATAGGGAAAATGGGAGAGGGGAGTATGATCAACCAAAGAGACACAGCAGGAGAGCCAGGGAGAAGACCATGTCATGAAAGCTGAGGAAGGAGATATCAAGCAGGCAAGTGTAATCAACACAGCAGATGGGATAAGTAGGATGTAGGTGGAGTAGATGCCTTGCAAGTTGGCTAGAAAGAGATCAGAACAGTTTTAAAAAGTGTGGAAGAGAATCCAGGATGGAGGTGGAAGAGGGGAATTCAAGAGGCAACAGCTGTAGATAGCTCACTCAGTAAGTCTGGAGGTGAAGTATAGGAAGGGAGATGGAGGGGCAGTAGATGGGTAAGGAACGGCTTCAATCATAATTACAAAGAACCAAATTCTGAGAGGCGCCAGTCTCCCTACAAGTTATTGTGAAAACATTGGCACAACTACCAACCATTATTTATGCTCTAAAATTCTCTTTATTAAAATCCTTTTTAAGAAACACAATCTGAAACACTTTGCAATCAGTTGCACAGATCAGTTAATACTGGTGACACCACTTACATAACTCAACAAGTTCTAACAAATTCCCATTGTTTACAAGGCAAAACTTAAATTAACAAGATTCTATAAGCTCAATAAATAGTATGTCTGGTCCAGTTCAAGTATAATTAAACAAATCACAGCCTTAATAGAGAATAGAAAAACCCTGAATATAACCAGCCTGACACTAATTTAGTGTTCAAGCCAATATTAAAATGTGTTAAGTCTTATGGGGCTAATGTTTAGATTTTTTTAAAATTTTTACCTTGAAGAAAGCAAGTTGCACTGTGACATTAAAGACTATTTGAGATCAGCAGATATAAAACATATTCACTGTTCAGAAAGGCTGCAGCCTTTGTGAAATCTTTGGTTGAGACATGTTGAAATGATTCATAAATATCACGGAAGCTCTTCTTTAAATAATAATAAATAATTTTTGGCTAGACTTGAGACTGCCTGGTGCTATCCATATATTAATCAGAAATGTAAATTGTTGAAGAACTATGCTGACTAGAAAAATACTACACCTTAGTATCAGACTTAAATATAGCAAGTCAAAAGAGAAACAACACATTTTACAGCAGTTGAAAGAGGCAAATAGCTACCTGTACAGGTGTGTTGCCTCTCAGCAGAATAGGTATTAGAGTGATGTCTGGGAGTTAAATGCCTGCAAGCACTGCTACTATGGGCTGTTTTGATGGAAAGACATTATATAGCAGGTCTCTAATTGCATTGGGCTGAAAGTTGATTGCACAGACTGTTAGACTGAATGCTAAGACTTGGAGGTTCTTTTCAACTACTTTTGAATGTAGGGATTTTGCAAAATAAAATAAAATTCTCAGGACTACAGCTGTCTTTTTGACCTCGTTCATGTGTTCTTTTGTCAGTAGTTAGTCCTTAGGGGCCCGATTTTCAAATCCCCTCTGAAAATGCCTGGATTTGATGTGCAAGCAAGTATCGTGGATGCCTTTCTGGAGGCTCTAAACATTTGGCCCTGCACCCCAAATACAGTAATTAGACCAGAATCACCCCTTGGGTTCTGCCAGTGGAACCCAGATTTGCAGGCTATCAGAGGAGGAAACTACATGGAAAGGGGTGCCCCCCATTTTTCAGGGGGGATTAGGACCAGCCAGCACAGGCAAGGCAATCCTGGCTGGCTGAGAGTTGTGCTGACTCAGCATGGCTCCTGGGCTGCCCATCAAGCCCCCAACCTTTGGAGCCCTGGCTGGAAACTGATTCACTCTTCCTCAGGCAAGATCTCTGGGGTGGTGGCTGTAGGATACCACTACCAACCCGCAACTCAGACGGATCCTGCACTTCTGATGCAACTGGCCCTGGGAGTACAAGGTGAAATATATATGGGGTGCAACACAGGAGTGAATCTGGGCCTTAGTGTTTAATATTTTGGGGGTAATAAGCTGAATCGCTCATGTAAGTCTGACAATGAGCCCATGGGCAAACACAGAAGATAGTTTTAGTAGTTCTACTCCTGCTGACCAGAATGGTTTTGCTGTCACCTTCTACTTCCCCTGTTTGTTTGCATCCACCTTTGTTTCTCACCTTGAACTTTCATTGTAAGCTCTTTGGGGTTTGGGAAAGTTTTTGTTACAGTGCTTCGAACAATGGGGCTGGAGCCTGTCCGTGCTACTGCAATACAAATGAATAATAATAATACTCTTTGTACTTGAATTTGGCTGGAGATAAGTTGCTAGAGGCGTGGGGATTTGGGGCACTATCAATCCTACCTCCCATCCACTTTTAGCGTAACTATGTGATCTAAAAATCTCCCACCACTCTGGTGAGTGTGCCAGTTCAGGAACAGTCTGGGATATAAAAATCAGATGCTTGCATCTGGGGTGATTCCCTCCCCCCACTCACATAGTATAAGGCAATGAGAGTAATTCTTCACATTCAGTCTATGCATCACTGCCCTAACAGCTATGTCTTGGACAGTAACTACAGAATATTTACTTCCCTTTTCATGATTTTACACCTTGCAATAATATTTGTGCCCAACAAATCTCATCAAAATGTAATAAGAAATCTTGTAACAAGAAGAATTTGATTTTCAAGATTTTTTGTTTCAATTAAGTGAGGAATAAAAGCCATGTTTTAAATAAAAGATGGGCCCAAATCCAGTCACATCTTAAATCTGGTGAAGCTCAGATTTATGCCTAAATATTGTCTCTTCCTTTCTTTCTCTCTGATGCACCAAGCCCAAACCTGGAATCCACAGAATCCCTGAACTCTGGAGAAAAATGAATCCAAGATTTGCAGCTTGCACTCAACTCTGGTTGAAATAAATGGAATGCCTGCACCATCTAATTGAAAGGGAACTTGCCCAACAACAAAATGCAGCCAGGAGATATAGGATACTGAGCAGAAACAATTTTCAGAGAAAGAAGAATATGGCTGCTGGTGCAGGTGATATGGAACCAGGTTTTCTGGAGGGAGCAGTTTTGGCAGATTGGCTATTTTGCATTATTTTGCTATTAATGTTATTAATATTAATGTTGCTCTCCGTGATGGATAAGCCATTGTGGGGGGAAATTATTTACTGTACCCAAAGTCCTATTGCATTACGTAAAACATCTAATGCCAGATGTTTCAGTGGCCCTTTATATGGTCAATATCACAGCTGGGCAAAGAATGGGGAAAAAAAATCTGCAAATTCTCCCATTCTCCATTTTTCATCCGAATTTCAAACATTTCAAAAATTTTCCTACCACTTCCCTGAAGACATGGTTTGTGGTGCATTTTGTAAACGCATAATTCCTGGATCAAATCTGGCAGCAGTTTTAGTACATGTTCTCTTTTCCTATACAAAGCCCATTGAAATAAACCAGAAATCTAAATAGTGCATTTCAATGGGACTTTGCATTACATTAAGCAACAACTCTGAGTATAAACAATGCCATATAATAATATTTATAGTTGCTGGTGCATCCTGTGTTCTCACTGAGCATTCTGTGAACAGTTGTTACACTTGCCATAAAAATTCAGGGGAATGGATACAAAAACTGTTAAAACAACATTAAGAGTCTGGCTTATTTCCATAAAGACCAGGAAATTCAAGATTGCCAAGATTAGAAAAACATGTTTTAAACCCCCCCAATGAGAATGGATAAAGAATTCTACAAGTTACATACACTAAACATGTAGCACTTATAAAGCTTCTTGTGTGAATTTAATCTAAGACACAAAGTGGACACACTTTTAGAATTTTCCCAAGGAATATTTCCAAACACAGAAATGACCAAAGAGAATCCAGCTCACAGGATATAAAGCACTGAAGAATGGAAGCAATTAACTTTCAGCCTGAACTGTTCTGCCTGTATTGGATTTCAATTGTGTGCTCCTAGAGATAGGGGCTGTGACTTCTTCTATCTTTGTACAACATCAAGTACATGGACAACACTCAAAAATTAAAAAACGATGATGATTATCATCGCTAAGCTCTAGGTGCACATAGCCTGTTGCCACTGGGGTTTACCTTATGCCATTTAACAGTTAGTACTAGCACAATGGCTTTAGGTCTCTTAAACAGGCCTATTGTTCACTATACTAATGAATGAAGTGACTTAAAATATATTAATGTTAAAAGCTTAATTCTGGACATCTCCTTTCAGATCATTTCCACTGGAGGATGCTAAATTCTTCTAAATACTCAGCCTGACCTACTGTGTGGCATCTGAGAACCCCTGAGAATTCTGTTAGTATAGGAAGCCGCTCCCAACACAGTCTGAGAAAGAATAGCTGCGCTTGTTACAGATACGCCAGCACTGCTTCCCCATGGGAAACTATTCAGGCATTATGGTTTTTAATGACCTCTGGGCATAGATGCATGGAACATGCTGTTTATTGTGCTTTCCTTCCTCCTGCACAGTGCAAACTGATCACCACATCATGTAGATCAACAATGAAATGTCAGCATTCACTCATTTACAACTCTTCTAGTTCAGCGACATCATAGCTTTTTCTTCTCAAAGTGGGGAACAATCCCGGCATCGTCCTGTGGCAGATTGCTGTCTTCTTCATTCATTTTCAGACTCTCTTCTGCAAGCTGGGATAGATACTTCTGTGACCAAAGGAAAACCAGAAGTGGCATTAGCAAGATTGATAATACTCAGCACAGAGTGCTTTATAGCTTCAAAGCAGTAACTAGCCCTCAACTACCCTAAGAGGTAGAACCCACAGACACTCTGTCTACACTAAGGAAATGTAAACTGGTGTATCTGTATTAATGTAGATCCTCTAGAGCAAATTCCCTTAATACTGACAAGGCCAGGGAGGTTAAGTGACTTGCTCAATGCCACCCAGGAAGTCAGTAGCAGAACCAGGAGGACTACAGTTCAGGATATCCTGGCTTCCAGTCCCAAGATCAATCTAATAGATCTTTTCTCCTGGCAAATAGAAGCTGATTGCTCGATTCTGATCTCACATTGGGGTAAATCAGCAGTAATGCCACAGAAGAGAACAGAATTACACTGGTATCGAAGTGGTGTGATTGAGAGCAGACGCCGTTCCTGAGATACGATTTAAAACATACATTACATTTGCAAAGCATCTGACTTAGACACATACCTTTTGATGTATATAAATCTATGTATTTTAAGTGGAAAGAAAAGTGAAGCCAACAATCATCACTGATAGAATTTAACAATGTGGCTGGAGTATTTGCCTGTACGGAGTTGTTTTATTATGATGGTGTTCAAGTGCCCTAAATATCAATAATATAGTGCAATCCTAAAATATATTAGCAGCCAGTAAAGCTGCTGACTTACTGGCAATACCTTTGGGTGGCAGAGGTGCACACAAAATGGAAGGAGGAATGACGTGGGCATGAGAGAGTCATGCACAAATTTTATACTCAGATTCAACCAAGGTGAATGGCATGAGGGGCAGAAGGGAACAAAAATTCCTCATCATAAGTAAATTTGGTCAGAATCGTGGGAGATCTCTATAATCACACAGACGGAGTCTTATTAAAGATTATATATAATAACACTCAGATCAGTTACTCATGCATGTGAGTGTGATTTTTATATTCTATATATATATATATAATTTAAAAATCACACTCACATGCATGAGTAACTGATCTGAGTGTTATTAGAGACCATAAATCCAACAAATGGTAAAATGTTCCTCGGTGCCTGGAGGCAAGGGCAACATGCAGAGCCCTCTGCACCCTGCGGGGCCCCAGGGACTTGGTGCTGGCTGCTTCTGAGAGCAACGCAGGGCCTGCAGCACCATGGGGGGCAATCCTGCGGGCCGGATCCAAAGCCCTGAGAGGCCGAATCCGGCCCACGGGCTGTAGTTTGCCCAAACCTGATCTATGCAGTACACCACATAAACTCACAACGTGCAGGGCCGAATTAACCTTTTGTGGGCCCTGGTGCCCTCCCCAAGGCCCCGCCCCTGCACTCCATCCACGCTCTGCTCTGAGGTCCCACCCCTGCTTGGCCTCTTCCCCGCCTGCTGCTCACATGGGGGGTGTGTGGAGAAGGGTGAGGCATGGAGAGGGTGGAGAGGAGGAGCAGGGGAGGTGGAAGGGGCGTAGAGGAGTGATTGGGGGTGGAGCTTCAGGGCGAAGAGGCCAAGTGGGGGCGGGGCCTTACGGAGTGGCCACAGTCCAGGCGAGGGGGCCTCTTCTGAGTGTGGGCCCGGCCCTATTGTAAACCCAGTACTGACAATGTGGCCTTCGTTTTCTAGAGAAAGGGCAAAAAACTCTATGTTTCATGTGTGCAGCTTAGCAGGAGGTGACTCAAAACTATTTTTCAACTTCCAGAGGCAACCTTCCCCCTACTTTTTTTTTTTTTTTTTTTTTTGAGGGGAAGGGGCAGTCGCTGGTCCATTTTTAAACCCCAAACTTTGCCTGCCAAGATCGTTAGAGCTGCTCTTAGATTGTATACCATGATGATTGCCGCTGCTGTAATTTTGAATAGAGAGGTGTGGCCTGGGGAAATGCAGCACACAACACTCTGTCTTGATCTAACTGGACAAAATTCCACGTGGCTGCAGGCAAGAGTAAATACTACAACAGTCTTTGGACGGACATGGAATTCATTAAGGTTTAATTTATCTTTAAACCATAAACTACATTTAATTACGAGCACACATGGATGGAACATATAACCCAATGCTGATTTTTTTAAACTAATGCCTACCCAACGACGGTTGAAATTTTCAAAGCTGACTAGGGATTTAGCCACACCTACTTGTTGATTTCAATACCACCTCATGTGCCTAAAGCCCTTCTCAGCTTTGAAAATCTCAGTCTAAAACCCCAACTGCTATTTATCACAGAACTGCAGCAAGAGGGAGAAAATCCTTTTTTGGTTTAAATAGAAATTCACTACAAAACCTGTACAGAAGGCAGTCAGGCATTACAATGCATTCCATAAAACCTCTCTAAATTTTATATGTTTCAGAGTAGCAGCCATGTTAGTTTGTATTCACAAAAAAGAAAAGGAGTACTTGTGGCACCTTAGAGACTAACAAATTTATCTGAGCATAAGAAAGTGGCTTTGAAAACTGTTTGGCATTAATCTAATTCAGCGGTTCTCAAACTTCATTGCATGTTGACCCCCTTCTGACAACAGAAATTACTATACGACCCCAGGAGAGTGGACCAAAGCCTGAGCCCTCCCGATCCAGGCAGAGGGACCCAAGAGAAGCCCAAGGACGGGGCGGCCTGTCATCAGAGCCCCACCACCTAGGACTGAAGCCGAAGTGTGAGCCCTGCTGCTCAACGCTGAAGCCTTCGGGCTTTGGCTTTGGCCCCAGGCGGCGGGGCTTGGGCTTGGGCTTCATCCCTGACCCCAGCAAGTCTCATGCTGGCCCTGGCGACCCCATTAAAACGGGGTCACAACCCACTTTGTGGTCCTGACCCACAGTTTGAGAACAACTAATCTGCTTTAGTTACTTATCCGGTCCCCATCACCATAATCTTTAATGTGTTTAATGTGAGGGGGAGCAGTGTACACACTATGCTATTATCTTCAGTTGGGGAACTGAGACACAGAAAGGCTAAGTGACTTGCCCAAGGTCACACAGGAAGTCGGTACCAAAGCAGGTATGCTAGTGCCCTAGACCATCCTTCTTCTATATCCACTTACCTCAATCCTTAATCACTAACCCCTGGACCGTCCTGTCCTCACTCTCTAATCACAGTTTAACAAGGAGACTGGGCCTTTTCTGTGAGTGATCCTCAACACTGGAGCTTGATTTTCCCCCTTGGTGAGCCTGAATATGTTCCAGACAAACTGCACAGCCCCATCTTTTCTTCCAGGTACTTGGGGTGGAGGTGCACCAAGTGGGGAGGGAGGGGGAGTGAAGAATGCACAAACGTATGGTTAATATTGATGCTGTTATGAACAGGGATTGCTGATATTCTCAGGTGGATATCTAAAAAAAAAAGCGATCAAGGTAGGGTTGGGTTTGGAGTTTTTTTTTGGATATGCCAATGATCTTAGGGTGATATTGTCTAGTGTGTGCTTTTATATTTGGAAAAATACCCAGAGCAATGGGTGGGGATTTAAAAGTAAATCTAAATAAATACATAGGACATGGCATTCTTCTTCACTGCCTTCTAGCAATTGTTATGTAGCATTGCGCAGCACTGTTGGACAGCTGCCATGTTCCACACCAGAGATGAATGCATTTCAGTGGCATATGAAGCCATCCTCAGATCATTTCTGTATCATACACAACGCTTTGAAATTCCTCAAGTTGGAACTTACCATGGAGACTTAAGTTGGCACAGAAATAAAATTATACACATTCTGAAAGAGTAATAAATTTAGCTGCCATGAAATTAAGAAATCAGTAGTGGTGGCAGGCTCTGTGCTATCTGTCCTAGAAAGAACTGCCAATGCACTTCAGTCCTGACCTGAAACACCTCTACTGTTTCCTCTTAAGAGTCCCAAAATTAGGGGAGACTCAACTGGGCCAAATTGTGTGCTAGTATTTTTGTGATGTGGACTTCTCACCTCATTCATTTGTGAGCCATGAGTTGAGCACAGGGATCCAGAGGTGATAGGCTAGTGTGTTGGCCAGCAGAACCGCAGGAACCATTTGATTTCTATACATTTGTCAGCTTAAAAGATTTTAAACTGTCCATTTCCATGCCACTGAATTCTGTGCGCACCATGGAAGTCCGTTTTATAGCACCCGAGAGTTTTACTCAGTCTGATCCATTAATTAGTAGAAGCTGGACTAACACTAATTACTCATGTTTTACCTGAAGATTTTTGTAGTGAACAGTACTTCTGCAGTGGCTCGTCTTAGCTGTCTCTTCATTCGTGTAGAAAAGTCCACAAAGCTTGCAGTAAAACCCAGTTCTGGGCACCACAAATTCCACACCTACCAAACGATTTTGAATCATATTAACATGACAAACGTTGCCTGATAAAAACAGGTTTACTTTCAAAGAGAAAAATATAATTTAGCTAAATGTTAAAGATACAAAGGCTAATCCCAGATCTACTACTTTCAAGTTCTCATGAAAGGACATCAAATTCTGTAACACTGACGAATGACGGTGAAAAATTACAATTTAAAACGTGTACTGCAAATACACACTGTATACATTCTCTTAGGTATTATATGAATTTATATATTCTCAGATAATATATGCATGTATATTTATTGAGAATACATGATGGTATAGCACAAAGGGTTGGGATAGCCACAGGACTTACTTAGGGTAAAAGTCACAACTGAATTATATAGGTCATTCCTAGTGAGTGCCAATAATATCCTTATATTAGATCACACCATAGTGTATTCTGTATGTTCATGATCTATGGTTGTGAAGTGTAATCGATCCATTCAGGGGCTAAATCACTCTAATATTTCACGTCACATGCTTAGAAGCTCCTTACTATACAGAGAACTCACTTGAGAGATCTCTGCCCTCAAGATTTCCTTGGCACTGAGCAATGCTTCTACCAAAACCCAGATAATTTGTTTATGAATGTGTCAGTCCCCCTATGTTTTAGATTTTGGAATCCAATGGCAGATATTTCAGCTGTTCAGTGTCATTAACGAATACATAGTCAATTTATCTGGAATAATAATAAATAATCTGGAATAAAAAGCTCAGTTCTTTCAATATTTAACCATGTGTTATTTACTGTTTCTTTTGATTATCCTTGCATTCGTTTCGAGAAACAAATACAAGTAGTAGCCTTAAAGTGACACCTTTTGTACACTCAAGGTATTGCAATGGACAGTGTCTCATGACCTAAATGTTTAGACTTACCTAGAGGAATGCTAAGTTCAGTGAAAACATCCTCTTGTTCCCAGGATGGTGAAGAATGGGTTCTTTTAGATTTCACCTCTGATAATTCAGGAGATTTCATTTCCAGGTACCTAGAATTTACTTAAAGGAATAAATGCGTTGAATGAAAACAGTTTAATGAAGTACGACAACTTCTATAATCAAACTTTTTCTGAATGAGGCCAGAAGTTAAACATGACCTGGAAATGGAATATTTCCACCCAATCTGTATGTCTAATACAGTACAGCTGACAATAGCTAACCAATAAGAAACACCACATATGAACTAAATTTTTTTCGAGACAATTTCATGTTCATTACCTCTCTTCTGTTTATATTTTAAACTTTTCCATTTTGGGAATTGCCCACTTTCATTAGAGAGAGTGTGTTAAAACTGGAGCTATGCTTTACGCATGCCTCAGTATGACAGGATACTGACAAACACTATTATTCTGTATGTATATGTTAAATCTGTGCAGGCAGCAGATTTAATGCATGGGAAATATTGTGTTAATTTACTGGGAGGGATTAAGGCTAGAAAGAAAGGTATCCTTCCTCCCCCTTCCAGACATGTGAATTGCTTATATATTATAGATAAAGTACAGGGCCATTCAAGATCCCAGATCACTACAGCATTACAACAGAGGTGCAGGATTAAGAATAAAGGGCTTGATTTGGATTCTGCAGTTCTTCCAGACACTGCTGTCCTTACTCAGATATTTTTCCTGGCAGTTAAAAGTTTTTAATAGGCAGGTATGATTAATCTTACACTCTTAAAATATTTTCTGGCTTTGTGTTACCATGTGCCTTGCCACATCAGGTTATATTAGAGGGAATGTATAAGAAATAACTGTACTTGGTTAGTATCCACCCAAGTCTCCACACAAAGTCACGTGCTTGCATGAACAAGGACAGAGAAACAACAACAACCTACAAACTATTTTCATCTTTTTGCATGGTGGGTAAGAAACACTCATCCTGAGTTTCTCATATGGGTGGGAGCCAGACAGACTTAAAAGATCCCTCTGTTATTTGTTGACCTGCAGGAACTGTAGTTCTTCTCATTGACAATTCAAAGTACTTAGCAGGGGGCTGCAAGAGTTCAGCTCAACTCACGTGAACCCAGATGTGACCGTTACAGCTGATTATTGCAAGTTGCTTATCGTATTTCCTTTACACCATTTGACTAAAAGCCTTTAAAGGATTAACATGGCTCTCATGGCAGCCAGGCTCTTTTACTGAGCTGCTCCTAGGACAATCTTGGCACTAATACCAACATTTATTCTTGTTAGCAGGAGATTAAAATCTAATGCATCTTGCACAGATAAAAGCTCTCCACCAGCAGAAAAGAAAACACAGAAGTAGTTACCCCGCGTCTCTTGACACTCTTGGCTTCCACGGGTTGTTTCTTCACTGGAGTTTTTTACAAGCATGTCCAAGACTTCTCTACTCTCAGTTTCTTGTGATCCCATCTGCTTGTAATGATCCATAAAAGTGCCAGAGAGCTGGAGAGTCTCTCCTTTCATTTGATCAGAAAGTATCTGTTCATCCTCCAGCTTTATATGAATATCAGAGATCTCCTCTATTTTTCCTTCCTTTTTGTGGTAATTAGAATCCCTAAGAGCTCTGTCTTCTTGTGATTCATCTGGCTTCTGTTCAGTGTCCAGATTTAGGCTTGATGCTTCGGTAACTGCATCATCGTCATCATCATCATCATCATCATCATTTTTTGGACAGCTACCGGAAGCAGCTAGGCTTTCCTTTGCTGATCTGAAGCTCGTTTCTGGAGCTTCCTGGGCAGATTCGCCTTCACTCCTGTTTATCTGGCTGTGGTCATTTTCCAGTTCTAACGTGCTAGTTACATACTGACGCATTTCTGAGCATGCTTTGTCGTTTGGATCAACTGTAACAATTTCTTCAAGTTCGGTTATATCTGGCTCCATAATAAAGTCGTCTTCTCCCACTTCATCCACTGTGACCAGTTCTTCCATGTTAGCTGGATACCAGGCCTCGCCTTCCATCTCACTTCCACTCTCCCAATCTCGCTCCTGCAGCAAAGGGGAAAACAGATTGGGAAAGATGTCAGTTATATATCATCAATATTAGGGAATGGGCTTTGGCCTAGTGATCACAAGTGATGCTTTGGACTGGCCATTCCTCATGTCCTACCATGTCCACAATTCCTAAGAACTGTACACTGTGGTATCAGGTTTGATTTACTCTGTGTATGTGTAGGGGGGTGTATATGTAATCCACATGCTAATAGGGAGAGATTTCTTTAGAGAGGAGTGAGTGAGTTGTGTCTGGGTCACTGTTGCTAGGCAGATGCACAATTAGCACTCCACACCCGGAAGTTTCTGGATTTGGGTGTGGAAGCTGGACTCAGACTCCACTGAGGACAAGTAATCAGGGCAGCTGCTTTACAAAAGGACATGTGACCTGTTGGGAGAAGCTTAGCCATGGAAGCAGAAAGCAGGCCAGTTTCCCTTAACCCTGAAGCACTGTACAGCAGGTTAGGGGTATTGTTAACTTTCCAACACAGGGAAGCCCTGGCAATTTTAAAAAGAAGAAACTGGGCAGAGAAACAAATGTCTTTATTAGCATTAAATTACACACCTTGACTGTGATTTGATTTTAGCCAAACAGTTTTAGTTCAAAGTTCAATTGCCTTTACCAGTTTGATTCAGCAACTTTTTTCTTATTTAAATGGTATGATGGGGAAAGTCATCTATATCTGGCTAGTCTAAGTTTTATATTTTTCTTGTAACAGGATTGTTTTATGTACTTAATACTGATTGGCTGGTTAATTAGTTAGCTGACTAGCTGAGTGATTCCACAGTCCAGTAGAGGAGGAGAAAGTCTGCCTGGGTTCGAGTTGGAGATTTCTACAAGCAAGTGGAGGGATGATATTGTTGCAGAGCTTTTGACTCACAGACTGTATAGAGCCGATGAACAAAGACTCTAGCTGAGACAGGTAAACTCAACCTATGCTGTTGGATCTCTGAATTACTTCTCACTGTGTGTTTGTGGGGACTGACCTGTTTAGATCTAATTCATTTCTTTTGTTTATATTTATGTAGACTTGTGAAGACAGCGTATGTGGATTCTGAACTAGCCTTATTACGTAGTAGAAATTAAGCTATTATTGTTATTATTTGTTTCTTCATTATTATAGGATTGTATGAAGTTGGTACTTAAGAATTAAGTTCACAGAATATCAGGGCTGGAAGGGACCTCAGGAGGTCATCTAGTCCAACCCCTGCTCAAAGTAGGGCCAATCCCCAATTTTTTCCCCCAGATCCCTAAATGGCCCCCCTCAAGGATTGAACTCACAACCCTGAGTTTAACAGGCCAAATGCTCAAACCACTGAGCTATCCCTCCCCCCAAGTTCATTCCCTTTGTTCTTTTATGACTTGATTGTGGAGAAACCTTGCTGAAAGTCCTCCATGCCTGAACTCTGGGTCTCCATGTGCTTTTCTATAGGAGTTTTGTTTAAGCACTAGGAAAGCTCCCCCACAGTTACATATACACAGACCCCTTTACCATAGCCCATATAAATGCTTCTATCATTGCACTTCTTTGGGGATATTTTATAACTCTTTGGGTAGCTGAAATCTCCCGGTCTCAGTCTTGTGTTAATTACGACCATGTGAGCAGTGCCACAACTGCCCAGAAATCCACAACCTGTTGTACCTAATTCTTTGAATAAATCTTTCTTCAGGCCCAGAGGAAATTCACTTGCCTACGCCTCTGGGGATATAGGAGCCTTGCCAGCAGAGACTGCAGGGGGAATGTGCTGAATTTGTCCTCTCCCCATCATCACCATGGCCAACCTCTCCCCAACCAACAGAGTAATTTTTTTGCCTGGCTGCACACTACCTCAAGCTCCTACAGAGACAGGAAACTTGTGGCTACCTACTGCAGTCACTTCCTTCCACATGGACCCTCTGAAGGAGACTAGGCTGGCAGAAGATGGCTTAGACCTGGAAGGAAGTTAGCCTTTAGAGTTATGCTAAGATTTTAATCTCCTGGAACACCAGATAAAAATCGCAGGATGGTACTAATTATAAACTCAGTATCCGACAGTGGACCTTCATTCCAAAACATTAGCACTGGCTTTCTGAAGTGCACATATTAATTACAATGCCTGCTTACTTTTAATACATACTTAGAATAAGTTAGATTTCAACTTTCAGAATCATTTTATGTACATAAGAGATGAAAAATCTGTGTTTCTCTCCTCTTTGGTCATTTCATATGAAGCCTGGCAGTGTCCTAGGGTAGACAGACTGTTCTGGATCAGGAGATCAATTTTCTACTGCAACAGATATTGATAGCTTCCACGTTTGACCATCATCTCATAACTGTAAAGGTATGAAGCTGGAAAATTGCCAAGGATATGTCTCTGTGATACTGCAACAGGAGGTTTGTAGTGAAATTATTTAAAGCCCTATTTAAAGACAAAGCCCTGGCTGGGATGATTTAGTTGGGGATTGGTCCTGCTTTGAGCAGGGGGTTAGACTAGATGACCTCCTGAGGTCCCTTCCAACCCTGATATTCTCTGATTCTAGGACTTAAAGAGAAATGTTTAAAAAGAGGTTGTCTACAGTACATCTAACTCCATTCTGGAAAGGCTTCATCTCCTGTCCCTTCCTTTGCTGTCACTCCAAAATGACTGCCTCTTCTATTTTTGGACACACTTGACAGTTATGTAGTCTTTTTAGGCATATGTTCCTTCACATGCATAGCACTTGGCAGCAGCCATTAAAAGTAATCTATATGGGCATACAGCAACTAAAAGAAGAGCCTCTCAAAACCCTGTCAGGCAAAAGCTATCCATAGAAGCAGAGTTCAATACGAGGTAAGTTAATTTAGACATCCCCTCTCAGAGTGTCTGAGAAATGGTATTCAATGGGGGTGTAATATTTCAGTCTGCAAAATTTGCTGACAAATTCATGTGTTGCTTTATTTTATAATAGAGACTAAACCCAGTTAACACACAGCTTACCTTCTCTTTTTTTGTGCTTTCCACAGAATCTGCTGAATCTTTTCCTTGTTTATTCATTGAAGGTGAGGTCTTCTCTGTAATATGTTCCTCTTTCCCAAGCTAAAACAAATACAACATGTATATCTGTAGTGACACTCAGCAGTAATCCTAAACAGAGAGATTTCCATTATGGTCTATTCTGAGTCTTCATGAGCAAAGGCATTCAACACAGTCCCATTCCTTATTCATCAGATTTGTACATGTGAATTCTGCAGAAACACCCAGAGATTGGAGACTTCTATCTAGCAAAGCTGGACAGAAAATGTAAAAAAAAAAAAAAGAAATTTCGAGAAAAAAATGGAAATATTGAAAATTCATGAATTTCCAATCTTCCTTCTTCAGTTTTCCAACCAACCCTGGTTTATAATGATTGAATGCAGTGTAAGCAGGGGGCCCCAACCCATTGATCTGTTATTGTAGGACTGCTCAGGAATGCAGTTCCTTGCTTGGCTTATATTTTGGAAAAACAAACTACAACATTATATGGTGTTAAAAAAAAACATAGGTGGGCTGGAAGTTGAGGTCTTCTAAGCTTGAGGATGTCCCTATAACAGTATGAGTGACCTTAACCAAAGATTCTCAGAAAGTCTATTGCTAACTCTGTTAGTTTAAAATGACTATGTACATGTGCGCAACTAGCACTGCAGCTTCTCTCCAAGGAAGCACAAAATGACCACAGAAAAGACAATCAAGCCACATCATCTTGATTGTCAACAGGGACTGAACCCAGGACCTCCAGAGTTAAAAGTAGGAGCCCCTGCAGCTTCTGCAAAAGGATTAAGATCCGCACCCAGCAGTTGCAGCTGACTCCATATGCTCAGTGGATCAGGACCAGAGGTATGCCCAACACACAGGAATGACAGCTTTGATGTGGGCTCCTCCTGCTCTACTTTTCCGAGACTCCAGCTGCATGAGCCAGAAGTAGTGCCTAGATCAAAGCGTCTGTCATTAGCAGTCCCTGCAGACTGCCACAAGAGGAGCACCACACGGTCAGTCAGGAGGGTACCTGGCTCCATAGGGCTACACCTTAGAGAGAGCCCTGCTCTGAGGTATTATTCAGCCACGCTGAAGTACACAGTAAAAAAAAAAAGGGGGACTAAAATCTGGTGCAGACAAACAGGTTGATTGGATGTAGAAGAACCATTGCCTGCTACAGAGACTGCTGTGCTACAACCTGGAAACCTTGAGACTTCCACCGTGTTTTCCCTGCATGAGGAAGGAGAGCAAGATCAATTAAGGCTTGCCCTGAGCTGACTACGGATTTTGAAGTTCAGCAGGATCAACTCAAGTCATTGCACAGGGAACCACAAACAGGATATCTAGCGGCTTCTTCAAGTAAACGCTCCCCAGCGAGAGACACCGATCACCTACCCATTTTAAAGACTATTGGCTGTAAATGTATTCAAATAACCGGTTTCCATTCTGTGCAGCACTACACTTACACACCCATGCTGTAATGTTACCAACCACCATACACCATGTGGTCATCAGACTTAGTGTCAAAGTAACAAAGAGTTAAGGCTGGAACTTTTCAGAAGAGCTCAAATAAATTGTGCCCAAATCCCACTGATGTCCCATGGGAGGCGGGCACCTAACTCCCTTAGGGTCCTTTTAGTCAGTGATTTTTGGGGGAGAAAGCTGCAAGGTACTGGAGTGAATAATGGAGCTCTTCATAATGGCATTTCTGTTGATGTGGCAAGTTACAGAATGTTCAAGTGGATTTTTCTCCCCACTTGGTGTTAATAATGTGAGTTCAAAACTGGCTTGCTGTACGTTGCACCCCTAAAAGTGCAACTGCTCCCCAAGACAGGTCTCCAGGTACATGAATAAGGAAAACAAACTTTTGCTCACAAAGTTGCCTACTGAGTTCTTGAGCTACGGTATAAAAGGATTGTTTTGTGGAGGGCTGGTGCCGTGAGAAAGGCAGCCCATCCCCTGTTGAAATACACCTTGGACAGGTTTACCTGTCACTTCTATTAAACCCGATGATCTGGATTTTCTGGTCTGAAGCAGCACAAAGTGACCTTACACCAGCCAGAGATAGCCCCGAGAGAATCCCCTCTATGCAGGGGAATGCGCTGCTGGCAGAAATCTGGTGGTGGCGGCTCTGCTGTCTCCTGTGCCAGCCCTGTACATTCCATAAAGGATCTTACGCCAGTGACATATGTAGGGGCCCCGCCAATTTCACGGCTGTGAAAACCATGTCACGGACCATGAAATAAGTCCTTCCCGATGAAATCTGATCTTCCCAAAATCAACCGGGCAGGGAGGGACAAAACTTTTTCTTCCCCTGCATAGCTGTTAATGGGGGGAGATCAAACCCACTTCCACAGTCAGTGCAGAAGGGAGGGTGGTACAGTCTCCCTTCTGCACTGCAGCAGCCCCAGAGCTGGACTCCGCACTGCCGCCCCCCACAGCTCTTGCCAGGGCTCGGGGCACTCGGGCTTGGGGCTGCTGTTCCCCACAGGTCCTGCTGTGGCTCAGGGGCGCCCTACTTCCAGGGCTTCCGCCCTCCCCCTGCATCTCCTGCCCGGGTTTGGGCTCTGAAGGCAGTGCAGAAGTGCGTATGGCAATCTTGCAGCCCCCCTTCAACAGTTTGGGGGACCCCCCCCACAATCACCAGTTGGATCAGGACCCCCATGGTTACAACACCTGAAATTTCAGACGTAAATATCTGAAATTGTGAAATTGACCAATTTTAAAACCCCCTGGCCACAAAACTGACCAAACTGAATGGTGAATTTAGTAGGGCCCTAGGCATAGGTTAGGGGAGCCTGGAGCATGGGCTGTGAATTTGGAGGTTGCTACGGGGTCCCTGAAGCTTTTCCTTTCCATTCCATCCAAGCAGAGAATCAAGCCCACAGAGACTGTAACTTTACCTACCAGTGAAATTTACTAAGGAATTTAAAACTATGAAGTAATGTGCATACCAATTCACTGCTTCTGCCTCGAGAGGATAACAAGTCCCTGCTTGGCCATTACATGGAGTGAGAAATTAGTAATATTCATTGTCACAGTCAAGAGCAGGGAATTACAAATACAAGTTACCAATTGCTATGCCTACAACACCACAAAAATTGTGTCATGAGAGTAAAAAGTCATTCCCACGCTGACTGCTCGATAAATCACAGGTGGCTGTATAGAAAAAAATTTCTAGTGAGCTGAAAGGGGAGCAAAACAAAACATTTGGTAGGCATCCCTTTTACCTGCAAACATCACTGCAGTTTCATTGCAAACAAGCAGACAAAGGACATGTTTGGACTAGTTCCACAACAGTCACAGAAGTTCTGAGCCCATTAGAAAAGTCATTACGCCAGCATTACAACTTTTCACTTTTATGTGAAAAGTTGTAATGTACTAGTGTCCCCTATTCTAACCAAAGAAGCTCCCTGTTACCTCGTTCTCAGGTGCATTGCCTTCCTTCGCGTCACTGCTTTCAGCCACAGCGGCAGCATCTTCAACTGTGTCTTTATCTGCTTTCTTGCTTTTATATCTATCACTTTGCTTTTGCCTGCAGCCTTCAGATACCTTGTTGGGCCTTTGTTCTGAAGCTTCCTCCTTATCTAGGTCCTCACAGTGAGAGTGTTTGCTCTCTCTTAACCTGGACTCTTCTTTTCTTTTCGACTTCACCGGTGCATCCTGCAGCTGCTTTTGGTATCGATCAGATTTTGACTTATATGCTTTTCTGTAATAGTCATCTTCCCTGCTCTTATACCCAGGTAAAGCATGAAGGGCATTGGGTGAACCACCCCTTAAGTGCTTTTCTCTGTGTCCTCTGGCTCCTTCGATCCGTCCATCTAAATCTAGCTTATCCAGCTGCCGAATATAGTGTTTTCTCTCATGAACCCATGTGTCAGTCCTATCCCTTTTCTCCTCCCCATTCTCTCTCCAGAGTACTGGATCTCTTTCTTCCTCTCTTCGGGAGTAAGGGGACTGATCCCACGACTCTCTTCCATTTCCCCAGTCTGTCCTGCTGGCACCCAATGGACTGCGAGGTGAGCTGCAGGAAGTAAAGCTTGGGGTATGGGACCTTGGTGACAGAGAGTGGCTTATGGGGCTGCGAGACCGGGGCCTCTCAGTCCCATACCTGCAGCAGAAGGAAAGCACACAATTAATCATCTCTGTCTGGAGGAAATCTAGGGAATCATTACCCTGTTTGTATCCAGCCATACTGAATACTGGGTTTGTACACTTGACCAAATCAAACAAACCTTTAAAATTGCACCCACAGATTTTGCACATGTGCCCATTTGCACATGTATTGCTCCCTTGCATTTGCTGGAGCCTGGTTAGGACTGTACGAACGAACGGTCACAGCGTTTTCAAAAAATCCACATAGAATCTGTTATGAGAGGAACATGCATGTTCTTCCTTAAGAGTGTCACAAGGTGTCAGTTTCTATAAGCCTATGACATGTTTAATACAGGCCATTTATGCTTCCATGACATCACTAAGGTGATAAAAAGGGGCACATCCACCCTGAGTTTTCATGTATTAAAAGTGGTTTCACTTTGTGACTATTCCTCCTACAGAACCACTCATAGCGCACGACCCATAAATGCACACAGTAGAAAAGAGACACATGGAAAGTATGCAAAATAAATAAAAAATAAATATTTAATGTGACTCCTTCCTCTGGGTCTTCCAGTGCATCTAGCCTGTCTGTCTTTAGATGATAGGAGAATGTCTTCTAATTTGTGTTTTGTACATCATGCCAAGCATGTTGTCAATGCTCAGAATAATAAGTAATTAATAATAAAAACTATCATTTTCTTTCATAACAATCATTGCATCTGTCAGTGTGTTTCATTACCCAGGCTCTGTGATTTACCACAGTATCCATTTGTATTTTTCCAAGCAGTAGAAATGAAATATAACAGACTTCCAAAACATGAGAGATTGAGAATTAAGAAAGAAAAAGTAAATAGATAAAGTGATTATCCTGCTGGCCAGTCAGCAGCGTTATTTAAACCCCTGTTTCCACCCTGGAACCCTCTAAATCAAGGGTAATGGCTCAGTATTCAGAATGTACAGAATTTGCTTTCTATATTGCTCTGAATCAAGATAGGATATGCCCAGCTGACATCATGATGAGTTACCTGTCGGCTTCACGGTACATATCTCTTTCCTTTTGAGAATGGATGTCCTGGATGATTGCTGCCACATTTTTACCTGGTTTCTTAGCAAAACAAAAGATAGCTGTTTAGAATCCAATACGTCTCTAAGCTATATTACGTGCAACATCTATGAAGTGACATTCCATGTAGCATTTCATGACACTACTTGTGAAAAGTATTCTAATAGTGTGTTTCCTACAGTCCTCTCTAAAGTTGGTAGCATGGTGACTGATGCAGTAAAATTGTACTGATAGAAAACAGTGATCTGTTACACTACAGCATGGTATCTTTATATTTGTTGGCTTATATGATATGATCTGAACACTAGACAGTCTTTTTGCTGGGCATTCACTATAGAATATTTGCTAGGAATCTGCATGTAACAGGAGTCAAATTAGGCCACTAGCCTAAAACATGGATTAAATAGATGTGTCATTCATGCTTCTGCCTCCCTAGGAATAAACTGGTGTGGTATTTAATTTCACTGCTTAGCCCATTCAGGAGCATGGCCACACAACAACATGTGTAGCTATGGGAGCGTCAAATAAAACATGCAAGGGAAGCTTGTAAGTGAAATTTCAACAGGTGATATTTTTTCAAGACCATTTATAAAAAATGTATTACAGAAGATCAAAGTGTGGATACCTCTTCAAACACAAACAATAGCTGAACAATATAGTCATGTGGGCACTGAAAGCAGTTCATATAGCAATAGAAACCACCCTTTCCTGGATTAAAAAAAATCCCTTTTACTACCTCTGAAAGAAAGAGTCAGGAACCTCTGAGCCATAAGGCTGCATGCAATTGGAACTGCTGAAAATTTTTAGAGTTTTCTGAACAGTTCACATTCAACATCTACCTACCTTAGATGCTTACCAGGCCTCCATTACCATAGTATCTGAGCACCTCACAAGCTTCAATGTATATATCCCCACTACACCCTGTGAGGTAGGGAGGAACTATTCTTCCCATTTTAGAGATGGGGAACTGAGGCACACAGAGACTGGAGCATCTTTGGTAGAACAGGGAAATGGAATCCAGGTCATGTGAGTTCCAGGCTTGTGCCCTAACAACTGGACCATCATTATTCCCTGGTCTACCCCCACACCAATGCTACAGCATACACGCAACTTAGCCTGTATATAGTGAAATAAAACCACATGCTATGTGGCTCAGGAAAATGGGTAATGAGCTGTGGAGCCTTTCACCTCTAGATCACTAGTTCCTTCCCAGGTTAGTCATCATGAAAGTAATTATTCCCTTAATGTTGGTGGCATATAGGGTGACCACATGCCCCGATTTTATAGGTACAGTCCTGATTTTGGGGTCTTTTTCTTATATAGGCTTTATTGTCCCCTACCCCCGTCCCGATTTTTCACATTTGCTGTCTGGTCATCTTAGTGGCATATGTAAAATGCATTAGGTTTTCTCAGTCCAGTTTTTGTGTACAGGAATCAGTACAGTGACACTCTCAATAGAGAGGCCAAAGACTGAATGATCGTTCAGAATTCTGATTCCCCATGACAAATTCTGTGCTTCAGTTAGATCATCCGAAGAGAGAGAGAAAAGCTGATGATGAAAATGTTCAAGGCAGTACTGCCACCATAGTTATACATGGAAATTGTACCGTGGCTCCAGGGCACAATTATGAAGCCATATTTACTAAATCATATCTGAAGGATGATGGAAAGAATAGTAGCCTCTTATTTTTGCCACCACACAGAGTCTGCAACGTTTATGCACGGCTGGATATTGGGCTTTCGTTTGACTGAACAATACCAATGTCTGGCCATAATAAGACAGCTGAGGAATGAGTTTAGAATTAATGGTGTGACAATCAGATTAAGTAGATTCAAGTAACTCAAATACAAGAAGAAAGCCAATAGTCAAGTAAACATGGCTTCTTAGCATATGTTAGTTAACTTATTTGCCATCATTTCATTTTTTTAAATTCTTACTATGGTAAGTAAAAATCAGTGATTAAGCAGAGGATTTTAGACGGGTTTCTGAGGGTGTGCCAATAAGTCCAGAGTTATAATACACTGTTTATAGTTTACCTTCAGCTGAAGCTCCTTGTATCTTTTAGACATTCTAATGAGTAACTTGTCATCATTTATCATAGCAGGTTTCTCTTGATAGTACTGCACCATGGCCTGTGCAGCCTCAGTGTAAGCCATTTCGAGAAAGGCCTATCACAAAAAAGAAGAAGCTGGTGGATGCTAGACAATATGCAATGAAAGAGAAAAAATGTGGCACACCAACTTTAATTCATAATATTTTTAAGAGAAATTTGAGATAGTAAATTGTAAAAAAACCACAGGAGTTTAGAAAAGCCTGCTCAATGAAACAAGATTTCCTTAGAGCCACGTAGCTTTTCAGCTTTGGAACTGAAATTGTAACCGTGAGTATTTTGATCAGTCTCCGTTTATTTAAAAGAAAATGGATTGCCAATTACAAAAGATGAGACCCTACTAAAAACAGATGAACAAGCCACTTAGCAAAAGAATAAAAATGACTTTAACGAAATCTTTCCTGACATATGAAAAAGTTAATTCACTTTCTTCCCCTTTTCTCAGTCATCTTCAATCTTCGTGGTTAGTTGGTGAAAGGAGGCAAATGCTGTGAGAGGGGCTGCTCTTGAGATTTCCAACTGAGTTTTGCAGGCTTAGTAAGGATCCAGACTTTGGTATGCAAGACAAATCAAATATTGATAAGTTAGGAGACGTGTCTGTCACCATCAAAAGCCAGAAAGAATTAAAAATCAGAGTGATGTTAACAAGCAGGTTTATAACAATTTAAAATAAAAATATATTTTGATGTGACTTTAGCTTAAGTGGCCAGTGTAAACTCATGAATGTAAATTTACTGGATTTTAAAGTATGGTTATGATGAGAAGACTATAAAATCATACATATCCCACTTCAGTGATTTATTTCCATATAGTTTTGAAATACAGTTTTCCTTTTAAATACAACATAAGATTTTGCTGACAACCAGCATGATGAGCTCAACCTGTGATCTAAAAATCCAGGTTGTGCTTTGCTTTCTGCATTACCAAAAATGAAGATTCTGTGGCCACCGCTCAGCTAGCAGTGGGTGATGAATGAAGCAGAATAGAATACAACTCATTCTTCCCACAGCTAAATCAGCTCTGCAGTGATGAGTAGACAAAATAAATAGCACTATGAAAATACAGAGGGAACTACTAAGAGTAATAGAACAAGTCAAAATTATTCCAATTTCTGAAATGATAAAGAAGCATTTTTGCAAAAATGTTTCACTTAATACAACGTTTTCACCTATTTTTGCCAGTTAACAGGCAATCAGAGATGCCATGGGTTACAGCCACAGATGTAACCCTGATCACACTTTAAAAAACACCCCTTTGTACCTTAACAACACACTTTGCATATTCAAGCTTCTATTATGAAGAAGCAGCCTTACACAAAGATTAATACATCTCAATTAATGGCACAAAAGGCAACATACCTGATTAGTAGATTTCATGAGGATATAATTAGTGACTTTCCCAAAGGGAAGTCCAAGATTAATGACATCATTCTCTGTGCAGCTTCCTTCAGGGAGATTGCAGATGTGTACTACTCGGCCTTCAGTGGATTTCCTTTGTGGGAACTAAGAGGAATAAACGTGTGTATATAGGTGGTTTGATAATACAGCAACTAGGTAGGTTTTTGCACAAATGAGATTTCCTAATCAGCACTAAAATAATTAAAACCATACTTCCTTCCTTTTAAATGTTCTCAGCCTTATAGTTTTACATCAGACCCAACACGTCTCAGTACATTATACAGCGAAGGAAATAAGTTCAGGTGAGGGGACTACAAATGAGGTATGGGATAATCATGGGCTGCATTTAAATCCTTCTGCCTCTAACTTAGAGTGAATCACACAAGAAGTAAAATGAGCCCTGTTTAACTTTTAGGGGAGTCACATTATTTCATTTTGCAGAACCTACAACCTTCCCCCTTCCACCATGACAATGAAACATACTGCAGAGTTTCTTCTTTGGGGCCCCTTTTGAACACAGACACCGAACAGACTTCCCTAATTGGGCTGGCACAAATTTGACGCTGACAGTGTGATAATCGCTTTGAAACAGTGGAAATCTATTCTGAAATGTGGAGTCAGTCTCCAAAGCAGTCTCCTGTTGTTCGTACGTGGAAAAGAGGCTTTACGCTCCCTGTTCAAAGAGGCATCGAGATATGCTGAGAGATGTATGTAATGTAACCTAGCTAATGCTACTCGGAAGACTTCTCACCTCAGGAGATAACTGGGGATGTACTCTGGAGGACTTATGATCTTTGCTATGCAGTGAGGGCAGGTTTTTCCCAGAGAAGTAACTCTGCCTTCAATTAGAACGTGCAGTTCAAAGAAAGGTGCAAATCAATTGAGCTAGTAGGATCAAGTTCACCGGAGCCACCACAGATGTTGGGTTTGTCACCTGAGTTTACAACTTAGAAAGTTAATGTTGCCCAATTTGCACCTCTGACCCATTACCTTGCCTCCATGCTTTAACCTATTACCATTTGTTTGTTTTTGTTTTCCATTGCAATGAAATATAAGAGACACTGTACAGTGCACTATTTATTATTTAGTTGTATTTTAGGTTGCCTAGACACTAGGAAATGAGTATTATTGTGATTCTATACCTCACCACTAGTGCTGGTCAAATAATAATCATTGAATTATTGAACACATTGTGATCTTTTTGAATAAATTAACTAATTTTTTCCAATGGTTCTCCAGAATGGAGAGCTCCTTTAATCTGTTCATTGTCACTCGTTGCTTTGTCTTTAGAACAGAAAAGAAAATCAAGACTTTTTACAAATGCACTAGCTTTGCAATGCCTGGCTTTTCTAAGCAGATCCTTTTGCATTATGAAAGCTGAACAACTGTCAAGTTCCAAATATTCTCTCCAGCAAACAGAGAACTAAAGGCCTGATCCTGCAAGGTATTAAGCACTCTCAACTCCCGCTGAAGAGAACAGAAGTTGAGGATGCTCAGAAGTTGAGGATCAGGCCTTTAGCATGCCCAAGGGACCAAAACTGCTATGAGAAGTATTAATTTTTTAAAATCCAAATATACTTCCCCTTAAATTTTCAGGGATAATCCAATGTTGTTTAATCTAATATGGATGTCAAGTGCCTGTATCCTAGCTTTTTTGAAAGCTTGAGGTCTTATGCATTATTTGTATGAAACATATTGATAAAAAAAAGACTTGCATCATATCGATCAGCCAGAAATTTGTCTTGGAATCTTAGACATGTTAAAGGTATGGTGTATTGCCTTCTAGTTTGGTAGTATATGTATTGCACTAGTGCCTAGAGGCCCTAATCGGCATCCATTCTGCTAGATCCTCTATGCACACACATGCATGTATATAGTAAGAAACAGTCCCGTCCCCAAGAAGCTTACAATCTTCTATCAACATGGTCCAGTTCGAGATCAGAAATTCTGATTTACTAGAGAGTTTTAGGGAAAGCTCAAGTCTCATTCCTGATTGAGGGCATATCTACACTGCAATACTGGGGCATGGTTGCAGTTTGAGCAGACATACCCAAGCTAGTTTTAATCCAGCTAGCTCTGGTTACAGACTAGTGAAGCTACATGGGCTTCAGCATGAACTGTACAAGCCCACATGGGACCCTGGGTAATCACTCAGATGGCTAGCCTGTGCTGCCAGGGCTTCACTGCTCTAGGACCTGAACTAGGCAGATTAAAGCTAGCTTAGGTATGTCTACTCGAGCTGAAATCACACTCCATGGTGGCAGTCTAGACATTCCCTGAGTGACAGGATCTCCCTTTGAAACTGACATTGGAACAGAGGAGAAGCTCGCACTTTAGTGGCAGGACAGAGCTGGGGCTGTGTTGCTATTTTGGTTTCATGAGCCCCTCTCTACTCCTTGATAATTGTTTTGTTTTGTTAAAAGCCAATGATCAGGTTGTCACTGCCAACATTTCAGGATAATATGATGCTGTATATTCCTTTTAGCAGGCACAGTCACTATAGAGATATACTAAAATAGCCCTGTGTGTGATGCTTTTGGAAAGTTGCAACTTGAAACCATGCAAAACTCAGAAGGGTTTGGGTCTGGTCATGAATGCAGACTGTGTTAATTGAAAAGTTATGAAGGTTCATGAACTTATCGAGCAAACCTGGGCAGATGGATAGCTTTGTATTCTACATTCCTGTGAACTCTGTAGTTGTGTGTGGTTGGGACTAGAAATGGGTCCACCTGAGCTTTGATGGGGCTCAGAACCCGAACTCAGATCTGTATCTAAATTCCATAACTCGGTAAAAAACTTTCTACCAATTCAAGCATTCAGGCAACAATCACTATTTTAAAACTTCAATAGTCAAAATTCATATAAACAAAGATATTATTGTGAAATTCTTTTTTTTTTTGTTATTGCTGTTAGCAGATAGTATACTGAGAATGTACCAGGCTTGAAGGATTTCCCTCTCCTACTAGTTTGAGGATAAATTCAGCCAATGAGGATGAAAAATACTTGTTCTGTCATGCATGCCAAATCCATATCCTACAATTTAAAGAAACAGCTTTGTACTGTTAATTAGGTATGGTTTTCAGCAGCATTTTCAATCAACTTTCTTTACAATCCATTTCTACATGTAATTAACCTATAGATCTGGTCAAATACCATGACAAATTTGTTGAATAAATTATTTGATGCATACCTGTGAAATTCAAACAGTACTAGCCAAATGCTATTTCACAAGCATTAACCACTTCTCCTGTACGTTTATTATATCTCTTTTTATTTCTTAGCTTCACTCTATACTTTCTCTATCCTTCCTATAATTGATCATGGGGACTCTCCCACTGAAGTTTTTTCAGTACTGCTTTCCTCTCTCTGACAGCTGATCAGAAATAGAAATTTCTGTCCTAAGGGAAATTTTGATATTTCATTCTTTTCCCCCCCATCTCAAATCAGGACAAAAAAGGGCAAAATGTCAAAACTCTTCACCAAAATTTTTTTTTTGAAATGCCAAAATGTTTTGTTTCATATCTGTTTGATGTTGAACTGCATCCACCAGCCCTGCCACAGTGCCTCTTGGAAATTGTAGTTTGGGTACTTCGTTCCCCCATTGTCCTCATTGGGCCAGTCTTCCCAGCCAGATGACATCTCCCATGATGCACAGCTGCAGCTTGTTGGGGGCAGGGGGTGGAAGATCACGATGCATCATGGAAAAGGTAGTCTGACCAAGAAGCCCAACCCATAAAGGGAGAACCTGAAATATAGCTCTCAAGACATACTGTGGGAGCTCAGGCGGACTATATTGAAATTTCAGCAAAATAGACATGTTCCTGTAGGAAATGTTGATTTTGTGCATCATGAAAACATTCTGAAAGAAAATTTTGAACTAGTTCTACTCTTTTCCTTTCCCCCTCCATCTTATCATTTCTTTCCTTTTCCCTACATTGTATGTGCAAGTTCCTTCCTTATGCTATATTCATCTCTCCTTACTTCCTCCCAAATCTCTCTCATCATTGTATTTCTCTTCTTTTTAAATTTATCCCATCAATGTCTCTCACCCAACCCACCCACCCATGCTTGTATCTCTATTTATATTTCCAAGTCCTAGCAGCCAAAAGGCTACATCTATGAGCTATGGACTAATATGCACGTTCCTCACTGATCGGGGCAATTCTCAGGTAAGAAGCCAACCCTTGTCCCCAGCTCCTGGAAAAGGGAAAGATTCTTAGTAGGGTGCTGTCCTGGGACTTTGCTTAGGGCTGGGTGAAATGTTGTCATGGGTTGGTTTAAAACCCCATTGAGGTTGGTAGGTGTGAATGTATCCTTCAGTTAACATAACCATAGGTGCCAACTCCGTGGGTGCTCCGGGGCTGGAGTGCAAATGTACCCCCAGCTCAAATAATGCTAAAGGGAAAAACTCTCTAGGAGGCTTATTTGGCTCAAGTCAACATTACAGCTCAAATGAATGGCTTGGAAGAAGGGGAGAAAGGGGGCTTACAAGCAGCCCACTTGGGTGACCCACCTCTGATGGTGCTGCAGAATTTACTCCCCGAAAAGAGATGGAGTTATCCATACCTAATACAAGCCTTTGACATGCGGTTTGGAGCTAGCCATTAATTTAAGCTGGTCATGGCACAGCTACAGAGCTAGAAGGAGAGGGGAAAGAAGAAACCCCATCTGAACTGGCAGAGAACCTGTATTCCTGGCCTATCTGGATACTGCCAAGGACTTCCAGGATAGACTGGCAATGAGCCAATCTACAGCTGCTCAGCTGGACTTGCAGATCAAGATCAGCAAAAGGAGGCCAAAGACACTCCGAGAGGCTGTGGAAATTGCTACAGAACTTGAATTTTTTTTCAGGTAGCAGTTCACCAGAAGAGGAAGCAGCTGCTGGTGAGGAAGACGGAAGCTGAGCATCATGAGCCCTGTAAATTACAGCTCTGTGTCTGATATGTATGGTGAAAGAAAGGATTCAAACCTGTCTCGTGACCGTATGGAACGACTGGAACAAATGATAAATTTGGTTTGTAAAAGAGGGAGATGGGCAATAATAATGCAAAAATGAATGGAAACAGTTCAGTTATATGCTGGGACTGTGACAAAACTGGATTGTTATAAATATAAGGTGGGCCAAGACGGCCTACTGCAAATAGCGAAAGCCTCTCTCCCAGTTCAGAAAACAGGGGGACACCAAACTGAAGAGGCAGAGCTTGGAGCTACAAGGATCAGCCCCCTAGTTTTTGTTTATATTTGGGCAGTTAAACAACACTAATGGGGTTTGGCTATTGAGCGTGTAATAGGAGCTGTGATGTGCGCAGGGATAACTGACATGGACTACATGTTCACAGTGGGACCTTCTGGCCTTAGAGTCTATGAATCTATAAAACTCAAAGCTTGCTAATGTTGTGCCAATATTTTAAAAAGGTGAACAGGATGAGCTGGGT
This sequence comes from Dermochelys coriacea, assembly GCF_009764565.3. Lineage (NCBI taxonomy): Eukaryota > Metazoa > Chordata > Testudines > Dermochelyidae > Dermochelys > Dermochelys coriacea. The sequence goes on from NC_050074.1 coordinate 117,573,884, forward strand.
AATTATAGGCCTGTCAGCTTGACATCAATCCCAGGAAAAATAATGAACAGTTGACTCAAGAAATAAAGTGATAAAGAAGGGCAATATAGTTAATACCACACAACATAGGTTTATGGAAACTAGATCCTGTCAGATTAACTTGATATCTTTTTTTGATGAGATTACAAATTTGGTTGATTAAAAAAAAAAAGTGCTGATGTAATATACTCAGACTCCTGAAAGGCATTTGACTTTGTACCACATGGCATTTTGATTAAAAAAAACTAGAATGATACAAAATTACCATGGCACACATTAAATGGATTAAAAACTAGCTAACTGACAGATATCTAAATGTAATTATAAATTGGGAATCTTCATCATCAAGAGGGCATATTTCTAGTGGGGTCCTGCAGGGATTAGTTCTTGGCCCTTCACTATTTTAACATTTTTATCAGTGACCTGGAAGAAAACAAAATCACCACCGATAAAGTCTGCAGATGGCACAAGGATTGGGAGCGTGATAAATAATGAAGAGGACAGGTCACTCATACAGAGTGACCTGGATGACTTGGTAAGCCAGGTGCAAGCAAACAATATACATTTTAATAGGGCCAAACGTGAAGTTGTAACCTATGCTCAAAGAAAGTAGGCCATATTTACAGGAAGGGCAGGGGTTCTATTCTAGAAAGCAATGATTCACTTGGGGGTTATGTTAGATAATCAGCTGAACATGAGCTTGCAGTGCAATGCTGTGGCCAAAAGGACTCAAACGATACTTGGATGCATAAACAGAGGAATCTTGAGTAGTAATAGGAAGGTGATATTACCTTTGTATTTGGCACTGGTGTGACTTCTACTGAAACACTGTGTTCATTTCTGGTGTTTACAATTCAAGAAGGATGTTGATAATTGGAGAGGGGTAAGGGAATAGCCATGAGAATGATTAAAAGAAAACATGGGATGGGTGAAACACTCTGAATAAGGTAAGAATTAACTCAAATCTTCATCCCGGACTCAAAGAGGACTCAAGGAAGTTTAGAGACGGTTAAGGGATGACTTGATCAGAGTCTATAAGTACCTACAGACGGAATAAAAATGTGAAAATGGCCTTTTCTATCTAATAGACAATAGTATAACACGATTCAATGGCTAGAAGCTGAAGCTAGACAAAATCAGACTGGAAATAAGGCACAGATTTAACAGTGAGAGTAATTAACCATTGGGACAACTTACCCAGGGTTGTGGTGGATTCTCCATCACTGATAACTTTTAAATCATGATTGGAAGTTTTTTCTAAAAGATATGCTCTAGTTCAAACAGGTATTTATTCAGGGCAGTCCTATGGCCTGTGTTATACAGGAAGTCAGACAAGATGATCACAGTGGTCCCTTCTAGTTTTATCATCTGTGAATCTCTGAACATCCCTGGCATGAGCAAAACGAGAGCACAGAAGAAGAATGACCATGTTAAAACAAACAGGGTGACGTTTCTGAAGGTGATAACTCAAAGCAAATAGGAGTGAGATGGGAACAGAATCAGCTTGGGTTTCCAAGATGCTTTTGACACTATAATGCTCAGTAGACTAGTGCATAACAAGCTGCACATAAAAACACATTTGATATTATTTATATTACAGCAGCACCCAAAGTGAATATTTGACTTCTGTATTTTTCACCCTACCTTTTCTATGTTTCAACTTTAACTCCCATCTCTTTATAATTTTATTATTATTAGCCCTTTTAAATTTAAGAATCAACTTTAACCTTAGCTTTTGTTTGTATTTAACACTTGCAATTTTCTATCCACTTGGATAAAAGTTGAGGTGACCCGGGTGAGACTGTAATAGGGGAATATTTTTGGCATGTGAGAGGAATGATGATGAATGCAGGGAAGAGTTACAATGTGAAATCATGGAAGGGTGAACAGGGATGTGAACTTGCTGAAACATTACTAACGGCACTAGCTCAAGCAAGTAGCACAGAAAGTTTAACTAACAGAAAACTAGTCCTATAGAGCACATGTTCTCAAACTGAGGGCTGTGACCATTGTGTGTGTGGGGGGGGGGAAGTGAACAGGTGTCAGGGACTTGCACCCATCCTGCCCAACCCATACTCCTAACTAAGGGGGTGTCCCAGTGTGGGGAGGGTTGAACGCCACTGCTAGAAAGTACTTTATCAAAAGGATTACATGTTGCTCATAGGGATGGGTGAAACATTTTGAATAAGGTAAGAACTAACTCAGATCTTCATCCCAAACTCAAACTGGACCTGAACCTCTTTGGGGTTTGAAAACATTCAGAAAACCATTCTCCTGATTCATCCACTCCCGGCTTCAACTGGGGCACACAACAAAAATAACCATAATTGTGTAAGAAAGTCCCAACTCAACCAAGACCAGAAACATGTAGGAGGTACAGGTGAATTTGAATAAAGATCTGAAATTGTAGTTGCTTATCCAAAAGGGACCTTAAAATTAGTTCATTGTTGATTTGAGTAAGTATAGTCTGTTTCTACAATTAAATCAAGGAAGAAGAGATTTGGCTTATTATACTCACTTTTACTCCAGATGTAGGGGAAGAAAATGTAGGACCTGGCTGACCAAAGGATCTTGTTGACACAGTGGTATAAAATGAGCCAGCATTCGATGGGTAATCTAAATAATGGATTATACACACAGAGTGAAAACCTTGATTTGTATTAACTGTAAGTATGTGTCTAATTAAAAAAGACCACTTCTAAATAAATCAGAATTATTCACGCTTCTACACAGAACTACAGATTGCTCGGTACTACAGCAAAAAACACTAATGAAAAGAAAAACAAATTCATACTTTAAGGTACAATCTTGCTTTTTTGGCTTTAGTTCTTCCATAAACTCCTAGCACAGAAAGCTTAAAAAGGGACCACTTAGGATGAAATTTTACCAAAAAAAAAGTGTTCATTATAAAATTACTTTCTTTTTCATTTTAATTTGCATACTCATTATTAATGAATACTTAAACAACTCACCTTCGATGCCAGAAGGGTTGAAAACTGATGTGCTATTTGGAGATGAACGCAACGCTGCCTCTGCTGAACCTAACGTGCATTGAATGCCAGTGCTGAAAAGGGAAAACAGAGCTTTACTTCAAGAAGCAGGAATATAACAAACACAATATGTCAAAATTTCAGAAGCTCAGATTCAATCCTCGTATAAATCTATTGAAGTTAATGATGTTACACCAGCATGAATTTGGCTTAAGATCTCTGAAACAGTACTTACTTTTCTGAGAAAACCATACATTTTTGGATGTGAAGATTTCCTTTAATGTGCTGATCCCAGTCCTATGTTGAAATAAACAGGACATGACAGATAAATGTACAATAGAGGCTGTTTTTGAAATCGGCTTATTTCATATACTAGTCATTTCAGTTAACTTTATAGTTCATGGAAAAAACTTGGCAAGAGAATTTGAGGTGTGATTCATGAGATAAGAAAGAATAAAAAGGCTTACTGTATAAGAAGGGTACCTAATGGAATGATTCTAGTTCTATGTGGAGTTTCATTCCATACTGACATCAATTCACAACTTGTAAGTAAAATACTATAAATGGATGTTAAAAAGACTCCAGCTCCCGAAAATCTTCTATGCATGACTTTTCTCAAACAATTAAGTTTATGAGTATTAAATCAGTTAATATAGCTGAAGGCCTCATCCTGCAAGATGCTCAGTACCATCAAATTCCATTAGTGTCCATAACATTTGAAGGTTCTCAGCACCTTGGGCAACTGCGACCCTGCTCATAAAAATGTTCTGTTTTTGTTCCAGTGTGAAGCAAAAGCAAATGTCAAGACCTCAAAAGTTGCCTCAAAACAGAACTGTTGTCCTCCAGTCAGTTCTACAAATTATGTCCTCAGTTACATCCAGTTAACTCCACTCAAGGTTGAAGGGGGTTTCGCAACTAGCATACTTTTGCTTGCAGCATCTTTATTACTAGTGATAATGCACAAGGAGGAAAGAACCCATCTTGACTCTCAGAGACTAGTTAGAGTTTGCGGAACTGGTATTTAAAAGCCAATGTAGTCAATTTTACTTGTAAAGTAAGCAAGTTTGAAATGATATTAGTGAGACAATCTGTACAGAGAACTCCACAAGATGAATTTAATTGAATCACTTTGCAGAGTAGAATCACTCCTTAATGCGTTAGAATCACTTACCTTTAGATCAAAGATTTTTCTGTCACACATTGTGCAGATGTGTGGGAAGTGAAGAGGGGCTATGCCATGAAGGTCATTTAGCTCATGAGGCTGAAGAGATCTCGTTGACAAGTCAGATGTGTTTGTGGTCAACTCCTCATTCTGCCTCATTCGGGAACTACCGAAACTTGGTTTACTATTGTTAAGTCTGTGGAAAGGAAGTGTAGTCCCAGCACCAAACTTTGTATCAGATGTCGGTTCTTCAGGGTTGTAGAGTTCATTTCTTATTTCATACTGCTGACCCGTGGACGGCCACAAGTTGCCACTGACCATGAGGTCAGGCTTGTTCTGGCTGGAGAAATTAGGAGCGTTTTCCCACTGGCTATTTGCACCTGTGTTATGTACCACAGGGCCTGCTTCTCCTTTCTGACTCACAGTTTGATGAGCACTCATCTGTGGCTCACCAGAAAAACCCAAAGATTGTATTCCCGTTGGATGTTGTCCTTTAGAATTGGGACCATAGAAGTCTTTCTGAAATCCAGGCTGACTGTCATGTTTTAGTTGGCCAGAAGGACCAAAATGACTCTCATAGGGTACCCCTCCTGAGGTGGAGGAGGAGACTGAGTGAGACCCACTGGTCATGAAGCTGTGCTGACTGCCCTGGCCTATGTCAGCTGTGTATACTTGAGGGGCAGAGACATTTTGTTTATTGTAGTCATAAAATCCTCCTGCAGCAGACGAGAGGCCTGCCTTATTTAGACTCATAACTACAGCTGGTTGGCTGGACGTCTGAGACATTACACCTCCAAAGGGGTGCATGACAATAGCATTTGTGTTTTGATTCTGCATGTTCCCAACTGGCCCCATGCTGCCTCCTGGTACCGCTAAAGCTGGATTTTGTGCTGGAAAAGGTATTCCACTAGATGGAAATCTAGTATTGGCGATCACAGGTCCTTGCTGAGGTCCTCCAGCATGGCCCTGGGGCGTGTTAATCATGGATGGATGTCTTAGTTGATTAAACAGCGGCTGAGACATGGCCACTTTGGAGAGAACTTGATTCAGAACCGTTGCAGCTGCTGTGTTGCTGGTGACAGCTGTCTGAGCCAATTTTAGCCTGTGCAGGGTGAGCTGGGCTTGTAGCTGAGCGAGCTGAAGACTTGTGGGAGAAGGAAGCAGCGGATTTGGAGTGCTGACAGAGAATGGATTTTTGTCCAGAAGCTTGGCCGCACTGAAAAGGAACAGGAGACGGTTTTGTTAAAGTTAACAGCAGCCCCTTCTTACCATAATGGGACCTGAGCTAAGAAGCTACATTTTCTAAACTTGTGGCGGGTGAGATGGTGGTTTATGACATAACAGTAAGCCATCTCTCGAGTGTCTAGTGCCATATTCATTTCAATTAAAATATCATTAGGGAGATCAGTGGTGCAAAGATGGAAAAAACGCCACATGTTTATCTAGAATCTGATCTACTAGGGTTGCCAACTTTGATTGCAGAAAACCGAACACCCTTGCCCCACTACCCCACCCTCTCTGAGGCCCCGCCCCCACTCACTCCATCCCCCTTCCTTCCATCACTTGCTCACACCCACCCTCGCTCACTTGCTCATTTTCACTGGATGGGTGAGGGAGGGGGCGAGGGCTCTGGCTTGGGGTGCAGGCTCTGGAGTGGGGCCATAAATGAGGGGTTCATGGTGCAGGAGGGGGCTCCAGGCTGAGGCAGAGGGTTGGGGTGCGGGCTCCATCTGGGAACATAGGCTCTGGGGTGGGGCCAGGGATGAGGGGTTTGGAGTGTGTGAGGGGGCTCAGGGCTGAGGCAGGGAGTTGGGGTACAGGAGGGGGTGTGGGCTCTGGGAGGGAGTTGGGGTGCAGGAGGAAGCTCAGGGCTGGGGCAGGGGGTTCAGGGCGGGCTCCGGATGGCGCTTACCTGAGGTGGCTCCCGGAAGCCGTGACGTCCTCTGGCCCCTAGGCACAGGGGCAGCCAGGGAGGCTTTGTGCACTGCCCTTGCCCGCAGGCAGATTGGTTCCCAGCCAATGAGAGCTGCAGAGCTGGCACTCAGTGCAGGGGCAGCACGCAGAGCCTCTCTGGTCTAGGGGCCAGAGGATATGTCGCTGCTTCCCAGAAGCCATGTGGAGCCGGCGCCAGCAGGGAGCCCGCGTTAGTCCCAGGAGTCCCACTGCACCGCCAGCCAGACTTTTAACAGCCCGTACAGCTGTGCTGACCGGATCCACCAGGGTCCCTTTTCGACTGGGCGTTCCGGTCAAAAATCGGACACCTGGCAACCCTAGTCTGATCTGAAGCCCAGTAAACTCAATGGAAAGACTCTCATTGACTTCAGTAGGCTTTAGATCAGGCCCTTCATTCATTTAAAGTATTTGTAGGACTCGTGACTGGATTTATATCTGAGACACAAAGTGGGTGAGGTAATATCTTTTATTGGACCAACTTGTATTGCATTTATAGTCACAGCAGCAGTGAAAGCTTTCCCAGACTGTACCAAAAATTTGCATCCATCTCAACCTCAAAAAAAAAATGTGCCTGGGTTGAGACAAAATAATTCCCTCACCATAACCCATTCAATCCTTGCCCTCTCTGCTGAGGCAGCACCATTTATGATGGTGTTTTTGTGACCTGGGCATGTGTTCATTAGGAGTGGACTAAGACCACTAACTCAGTCTATCTCAAGCCCCCAAGAGCCCTGAGGTAAGAGCTTTTGGCCATGAGTACAGTTAGGCTGTAAGTTAGAGGAAGGTTTCTACCTATCAGAGGAAGGAGCCTCCCCAGTAGGAGTTGTGGGGGCAAGACACCTAACTGGCTTTAAGATAGAGCTTGATAAATGTATGGTTGGGATTATATGACATGGTTCCCGCAATAGCAATGGAGTGGATTTGATGACCCAGAAGGTCCCTTCCAATCCTATGTTCTTATGGTCACCAATGAGCCTAGATTCAATCCAGTATGCTAGCAGGGACATTATTGTCCCCATCACTACCCCCCGAGCCACCTATTCTCCCCATACTGGACACAAAAAATAGTTTAAAAAAACCCCTTTGAAACAACCAAAACCCATTGAGACAAACATTGTTCAAGAGGTACCATCATGGTTTACACACCCCAAATGAAACCACCCTGTCCCCAAAATGGCACCCTTTGGCAATGGCAATTGTCCCTTGGAGAGATCCACCTAGAAGCTGCAAAAGCAGAGATTTAACACAAGGAGGTGAATAGTTCCCCATGACTGCACTGTGGAGGAGAATGAGAAAGACAGTGCCCGCAATCTTCCCCAAAGTCAGTCTAAAAGGGCTTCACCCACAACAAAGCTGGTGAAGTGAAAGCAGACAACAGTTCACACTTATATAGATTTCCTGTATAAACTGCTTTACTATCTGGTGAGTAAGGACTGTCCCTATTTTACGGATGGGAAAACTGGGGCAGGAAAGTCAAGTGGCCTGCCAAAGTCAGGAGGGGAAGCTACAGTCAGAGCCAGGATGAACGGATGCTCAGACAACCCCTCTCCCTTGAAATAGCTGAGCGGTCCTAGGGAGTCAGTCAGTCACTCTCTCTTTCTCTCTCTCACACACACACACACACACACACACACTTTTGTGAAGTCTGCAAATTTTAATCGCAAGGTATCAAATAATTCTACAATCTCACCAGATCAAAATCTAGGTCTACGTGATTTTCACCCCAGCTAATGTTCAACATATATCCCTGTTTAAATTACTTGAATGGGACTCCTAACGTGAGTACGCTTATGCATGTGCTTAGCAGCTTGCAGGACTAGGGCTACAGTGGAGCGTGTTATTCAGAGCTGGAATGCTTCACGGTCCAAGGGAGCCTTCAGGAGAGTTGCAAGGGTGGGAAAGAAGGGTACTTGATGAACTTGAATTAGGAGGCTCATCCAAATGTAAGGGCAGTATGAAAAAAATAAGGCATAAAGGGAACACCCCGGAGAGAAGATTGGAGAGAGAATATGCAGAGGGATGTTATGTTCCCACACAGATTAGCTACATGTAATAAGAAAAAAAAAATCAATAAAAAGAAAGCTAAATACCATACTGAACAAAAGGCAATACAGTGTTAATTGAATAACCAAGTAAGGATATAATTACACACACACACACACACACACACACACACACACACACACCCCTACCTACAATTAAAATAATGTTAAGGTTGAAAAGTCAAGCACTCAATAGTTAGGAAAGGTCAGAATTAAGATTGCTTGTAGAACCTTAATTCTGCCCCACTGTACATATGCATTGTGATGCACGTTAGCTACACAATCACTAGTTCTATAAAGACACCACACTGTCTGGGATCAAGCAGGGGGAGAACCGAGAGCACAGGACAGTCTCACTGCTTTCAGTTCTTGTGCCCAGCACCAGAACGGCTCCCAACAGGGAGAAGCAGCAATTGCAGGAAAAATTCTGCTCAGCTCCCACAATGGAGCATGCTCAGGATTTTCATGGGTGCAGCACAAGGCTTCTCTCTGACCCCAAGGTAACCCACCTGCTACGTTTCACATCCTTGCTCTGAAACATGGAAGCACTAGAACGTTTCCCCAGATAGTTGTGCAAATTTTAAAACACTGGCCAAACAATGCATTTTCCCCTAAGTTTCTTCTTGGAAACAGCTGAACTGTTTTTGCAGAAACTTAAAAACAAAACCACAAAACATCACCTCTGCCTATAACGACCATTCTGTGTGCTTCCAGGGAATATGCACAATCTCTGGATGAGACTGCGCAGTGGATGTGCATAAGATGGTATCCTCTGGCCACACTCCCTCTATAAGCAGTGCAAGCCCCGGTTTGGACAGAGCTTAGCCCATAGGATCCTTAGAGTCAACAGACTTGGGCTGGCAGAGCTCACACTGGCTCTCTAAAAATTGTTATCTAGACAATGCTTTGACGTGGCAGCTTGGGTTCCGAAGCCTAAGCACAAGGGTGGGCTTCCAAGCCTCAGCCCCAGCCCCAGCCGCAATTTCAAAGTGCTGTCTACACAGCTATTTTTAGAGAGCTAGCTCTGATTCCGCTAACCCAAGCCTCTTGACCTGAGCTGGGATGCTTGCTGATGACTAGACATACCCTTACAGGCCCACAGCAGAGCGGTGGTTGCATCTATTTTCCACCTCTGTCATGTCACCCTCTTTTCCTTGCCAGGGGCTTCTGCTAATAAACACCACAGATAATCCAGGTGGGTGAGGTAATATCTTTTATTGGACCAACTTCTGTGGGTGAGAGAGAAAAAATATTACCTCACTGAGTTTGTCTCTCTAATATCCTGGGACTGACAGGGAAACAACAACCCTGCATACCACAGATAATCAACACATTTCAAATGGCTGCTCATTCTTTCAACTAGTATGCATGGTGCTAAACCGTTGAATAAGAGGAATCCTGTTCATTCAAAAACTCATTTTATCTGTCCTATAAAAATATATTAAGTTTCAATTTCAAAGCAAGAACTAATCAACTACAATGAAACATTTGCTGTTAATAATTGGCTGATTTATAAAGATGTAATTAATTTTGATGGCTTGTCAGTATGTGACATTGTAAAAACACAAATTAGTAAAACATCTGGTTAAATCTAAAGTACAACTAAAAAAAAATGAATGGGTTTCATATTTAATGTTAAATGTCCATTAGCAACTGCAGGGCACATATGTCTCCAGGGATATCAAACAGAGGTTGGACAAGTATTTTCCCTGCCAGTAGAATAAACGCATATCAGCAGACTTCAGATCTGTAGTGCCTTTTGTTTTATCTTATGGTGGTTTTACTTTCCATTGCTCATTATCTGACCTGATTTTATGATAGTGTTTCCTACAGATTCATTTGCAAAAGGAAGTTACTTTGCAAGCATGGTCAAAATATTACATGTGCCTACAAACAAACCCAATCCCGGGAGAGGCTAAGCACCCACAAATTCCAAGCGGATGTCAACAGGATAGGAGGTTGCTCATTACATTACAAAAATCAAGCCCACAATTAGCAAAACTGTATTGCTTTAACATGTAATGAAGTGGTAGAAAACTAGCAAACGTTATTACCACCTGAAAATTAGACACACTATTACGCCTAATTACATACTATGAAAGATATATTGTGTAGCTGGCATCTGGAATATTCTTATGTTATGCTATGTGGGATTCACTAAAATCAGAACTGTTTCATTTCTTAGCTGAAAGTCCATCCTGTATACTGTAAAAGCAATAAAACCCTTTTTTAAACTGCTTTATGAGCATAAAGACGCTTTGCCTAGTAGTCGTAAAATAAAAACTTGAAGGGCTTGTAGTTTCACTTATAATTCTTTGAGATCCAGATGAATACTGTTTCTAACAGTTTAATCCCACGGTGCTGAAAGGACATACAATAGCATATACACATCAGAGCAGCACAACAGCTGCAATGGCTTTGTAACAGCTCCTATTAGACACCTGGAACTAGTTCTCAGGGGAGACGGTAAAACCATTTGTCTCACATGTGCTCAAACCATGCCCCAAAAGCACCAGGTACTCGATGTGCCATAAATATAGCAGTTAATTTGGGAGCACTGCTAACACTGCCCCTCAGAATATTCTACACCATAATGCCCTGTTATAGTGATTCTCTATCAGTGGGCCACACAACATTTCAAGGTACTCTGCAGAGCTTGCTTTTGTCACAACAGTGAAGTATTTGTCCATTTTAAATCAGGACAGGAGGGGAGACACAAGAGAACAGCAGAGATCAGTACAACATCCTCTCTCCCTCCCCTTGCAGGGCCACAGATCAGGGGGAGGGTCCCAGAGCCAAGGCTACTGCCTGAGCCCAAATGTCTACACTGCCATTTTATAGCCCTGTAGCCTGAGCCATATAAGCTTGGGGCTGCTGACCTGAGCCAGCCATGGGTGTTTTATTTTAGTGTAGACATACCCCCTGTGTCTGTCTGCAGAGCTGGAGCAAAGAGGAGCTGCGAGATTAAGTCACCAAACATCAGCAGCTGCTGCCATCCCTGCCTAACACTGTTTAGCAAGTGAAAACATGAAGGAAGGTGCAGGGAAGGGACATGGGTTGCAAGTTCATTCTAAACAATGGCATTTCCAGACTTTAAAGTTGCAACGTGAAGCATTCCAAAGTTCTTTTAACACAGTTCCCTCCTCCCCTCTGCCCTGCTGAGTTCCCACCCCCTCGCCTTCTTTAATGGGATATTTTTAAATGCAACCAAGCACTGTAACTAGGACTGGGAAGGTGAGGCATTGGCATCCAGGTTGGGAGGAGGCTGTAGATTAGGAGGCTGAAAGCAGCTGTGTCTAAGACAGGATCTCTGTATTTAAAGAGCAGTGCATGACAGGAAAAAGTTTGAGAACTTGTGCTCCCCTATGTAATATGGGACATAGGAGCGGTTATGGGACCTGAAAAAAAAATATATTGTATAATAAAAATATATATATAATCATTTTATATTTTGTTTCTCTGTTTCTACAATCTGAGCAAAACATTTACATATATGACTAGTTCTTGCCAGCAATCAACTCCGAGACACAGATTTAACCAAATATTAAAGGTTTTATAAATTGTATTAAGATTCTGCTCAGCAAAGATGTTTTAGATTAGTAATGCACCCTACTTACACACAGAGACAAAATAATCCATCTCCTATACATTTGTTGCTGCCAGTATTGCCAAACCTAATTGTTAAAAAATCATGAGATTGGAGATTAAAAACTAATAGTTTGGGGGGTTCTTTTTATTTCCCTTCTGGTTTTTAAGATCTGGGATATGCAGGTCACATTTTCCATTTTTTCCCCTACAACCGTGAGGTCTAGAAACCTTTAAGGAAAAAAACCCCAAAACAATCTCAAAACCAAAAAACGAAAGTTGTGATTCTCACATACACATTCATATGACTCCAGGAGCTGAGGCTTTAAGAAGCACACCAAATATCATGAGATTCACAATAAAATTGCAATAGCCGGCACAACTGTATTGCTACTATTTAGCTCAGCCAATCTGTTATCTCTGTAATCTTTAGCATCCAGGAACAGACAGTAACACAGAGTTGTCTGTAGTTAGTATCTGGACACCTGGATTAGTTGAATAACCCCATCTATGAGAGCGATGAAAAGGCTAAATAGAAAACATGTACATTAGAAGACTCAAAGAATATGCTGATTGCTTATTCAAAGCCAAAATTGCTCATAAAGTGCAGTTTGGTAAATTACCTTTCTATTCTATTTTGAATTATGCTTGTGGAGTGATTGATTTAAATTATGCTTGCTCATGCATATATTTGGACTGTTTCACCTGGTGTGAGTTTAAATAGATTAGGCAAAGGTACTGTGCTTCAAAGGTGTGCAAAATTTCATCTGTTTTGTTGAATTCTGTATGAAAATTTTTCATCTTCTGTGATTATGCATATGAATCTGGCATTACATGCAAGTTTGTTGAGATGACTTTTTTTCAATCGGAACATTGAAAAAACATGAATTTGTGAAAATTTCCAAGGTAAATCCTGTTTTCACTTTAACAATATAATTAAAAAATATGCATATTTCAGCAAAGTTTTCTGAAAATAAATGATCCATTTTAGTGCATAAAAATAAACCAAAACTACTTGAAATACAGGAGTACTCTAAATCTATTTCTAATTTGCACTACTCTTTAGTTATGATAATTTATGACAGCTGTGTATGCCAGAGTATGCTATTTTGGTAAATTACAACTCTTGTCTGAATCAATTTTTCTAACATTGCAAGCAAACTTGTAATTCTTCATTGAGGACCATGTACATGGTGAGTTTGATGACTTTAAAAAAAAGCCATTTTTGAGTTCTGAACACAAAACATTATATTCTGTTAAAAGTAGGAAACATATCTTCTCCCCAATGCTTCATTAGTTCCAAAATAGCTGGACTAATGTTTCTAAATTTTTTAAAAAAATATTCACCATTTGGCTGAAGGAGAAAAAAAAAATCCAACCCCATATTATCTATAAAGAGCTAACAAAAATCAATAAGTTATTAGGGCCAAACCTTGCCTTCAAATAAGTGTGCACAACTTCAGCAATCTTCTGTGAGCATCTTTGGGCACATGAGGGCAAAAACTGTCCCCTAGAATTAAAAGAGCTCCACAACCATACCTATAACAGTGCTGCAATTAGGGTCACAAGTACAGTGATGATAAACCCCAGTAATATAAAACAAATTATCTAGTAAAATCAAGATTTATATTCTTTTGTTCTTCTAACCCCCAGAAAATGTAGGGTTAAAATTCATTGTTAAATAAGCTCACCACTTTCATTACTGAGGATGCGTACTTTGGTGAAAAGATGTATGGGAAAACATTTGTCTTTCATCTGAATTATACTCCAGGACCCTTTTTTGCTCCAGAGCTCTGATGAATATTTTCTTTGGTTTTTGCAAGAGGATTTGCTGGATCAGATGATTTTTGGACATTTGCAGAAGGGAGGGGCAGGAATTCCACCTTGATTATTTAGGTTCTGAAATCCTGTGCAGAGATTCTCTTGCTGAGCTTTGGTCAGAACAGATAAAAGACTTAGATGACGTTTCACAGTAAAATCAATTGATTACAGGGGCACTGAAAATCTGACCTGCTTTAATGCATTTAAACAATGGGGCATAAATCCTTCATAATCCAAATTCTACATTAAAAGCCCACCATTATGTTACTGAGAACTTAAAAGAAAACGTTAGCAAATGCTTATATGGGACCTAGACAGAACAGTCATGTATGTTTGGCACTGGGGGTTATACCCTTATTCAGCCTATTACACAAAGCTAACCATTCAGTGGAGGATAGAATGCAAATACTATTTATCGCACAGCTGTAAAGGCTGGGATTTTCAAAGCTGTCTAAGGGAGGGAGATGCCCGATTCCCACTGCAAGTCCTTTAGCCTCCCAGGTTCTATTCCCCCCCTTGGTTCTGTTTATATGCATCAACAGTTCTTTACACTTGCAGTTGTAAGACAAAAAATTGCATCTCATCTAATGCTGCCGAGACATTTCTTATTAACCAGTTCAACTTACGTTGCACATGTCTGGGAGTGCCTCATCTGGGACAACAGACCTTGAAGAAATCAACTAAATGTTTTGTTTTCTTTACAGAGAGTTTTGTTCAATTTGATCAGCTCAAACCATGAAGCCACTGTCATGGATCACAAACCAGGGCAATTGCATAAAAACACAGCTACGATTGTGGCATTCAGAGTGCTTCACTATTTTGCTACCTCATATTTGATTTACATTCACACTGATGCCAGCACCTTCAGTTTTGCTCAGAGAATGTTCTGTGTTATTATACGTCTGTATTTTCCCGGACATGTCTGGCTTTTTGGTTCTTAAATCACCATCTGGGAGGAATCTTTAAATATTTTAAAGTGACCGGAATTTTGCCATTATTATTTTTCCCAAAAGAAGAGTTGATCGTTCAAGAAAGAGAGTGAATGTTGATCACTCGAGAGAGTGCCCACTTTTTCCCCCTAGCTCCTAGTGCTTGTACTGCAAAACAGCTGTTTTGTGCAGCTGGGAAGGATAGGGGAGAAGGGGGAACGCAGCGCGCTCATGGGAGGAGGTAGGGCTGGGGCAGGGATTTGGGGAAGGGGTCCAATGGGGCGGGGAGGGGGTGGAGTTGGGCCGGGGACTTTGGGGAAGGGATTGGAATGGGGTGGGGAAGGGGTGGAGTTGGGGCAGGGGCAGAGGGGGCGCGAGCAAATACCCGCCCCGTGGATTGTCCTCTTCTTTGAATGTTCAAATATGGTAACCCTAGTGTTATATGGCATCTGTTTGCTGTGCAATTTCCAGGTATTGTAATAACTGGCTTTTCTTTACAACTCTCTCATGTAATGCCCTCCTTCCCTTTGAGTCAGAGAAGTTACAGATGGAAAATACACTACTTAGGCAAAGCCAGCCCCTTGTAAGTACAGGATATAGTGTCTCTGATAGTGAATGTGTCAGATATAAAACCAATACTCCATTTACTCTTGAATTCTGTAGTGATGCTCATTGGTTTCAAGATTTCTTTTGTACCACTTTGTACCATTTTTCTCAAAGCAGTGTTGCATGTTCAGTCGTAGTGTTAGAGGACTATTTTGTAAATACGAATATAGCTTTATAAATTAATATGTCAATCATACCAATTCCCCTTATTTTTAGAGATGTGCTCTCATCTGTCTTCCAACAGTGGCCAAAGCCAGGTACTTCAGAGGGAATGAATCATAGAATCATAGAATATCAGGGTTGGAAGGGACCCCAGAAGGTCATCTAGTCCAACCCCCTGCTCAAAGCAGGACCAAGTCCCAGTTAAATCATCCCAGCCAGGGCTTTGTCAAGCCTGACCTTAAAAACCTCTAAGGAAGGAGATTCTACCACCTCCCTAGGTAACGCATTCCAGTGTTTCACCACCCTCTTAGTGAAAAAGTTTTTCCTAATATCCAATCTAAACCTCCCCCATTGCAACTTGAGACCATTACTCCTCGTTCTGTCATCTGCTACCATTGAGAACAGTCTAGAGCCATCCTCTTTGAAACCCCCTTTCAGGTAGTTGAAAGCAGCTATCAAATCCCCCCTCATTCTTCTCTTCTGCAGACTAAACAATCCCAGCTCCCTCAGCCTCTCCTCATAAGTCATGTGCTCTAGACCCCTAATCATTTTTGTTGCCCTTCGTTGTACTCTTTCCAATTTATCCACATCCTTCCTGTAGTGTGGGGCCCAAAACTGGACACAGTACTCCAGATGAGGCCTCACCAGTGTCGAATAGAGGGGAACGATCACGTCCCTCGATCTGCTCGCTATGCCCCTACTTATACAACCCAAAATGCCATTGGCCTTCTTGGCAACAAGGGCACACTGCTGACTCATATCCAGCTTCTCGTCCACTGTCACCCCTAGGTCCTTTTCCGCAGAACTGCTGCCGAGCCATTCGGTCCCTAGTCTGTAGCGGTGCATTGGATTCTTCCATCCTAAGTGCAGGACCCTGCACTTATCCTTATTGAACCTCATTAGATTTCTTTTGGCCCAATCCTCCAATTTGTCTAGGTCCTTCTGTATCCTATCCCTCCCCTCCCGCGTATCTACCACTCCTCCCAGTTTAGTATCATCCGCAAATTTGCTGAGAGTGCAATCCACACCATCCTCCAGATCATTTATGAAGATATTGAACAAAACGGGCCCCAGGACCGACCCCTGGGGCACTCCACTTGACACCGGCTGCCAACTAGACATGGAGCCATTGATCACTACCCGTTGAGCCCGACAATCTAGCCAGCTTTCTACCCACCTTATAGTGCATTCATCCAGCCCATACTTCCTTAACTTGCTGACAAGAATGCTGTGGGAGACCGTGTCAAAAGCTTTGCTAAAGTCAAGAAACAATACATCCACTGCTTTCCCTTCATCCACAGAACCAGTAATCTCATCATAAAAGGCGATTAGATTAGTCAGGCATGACCTTCCCTTGGTGAATCCATGCTGACTGTTCCTGATCACTTTCCTCTCCTCTAAGTGCTTCAGGATTGATTCTTTGAGGACCTGCTCCATGATTTTTCCAGGGACTGAGGTGAGGCTGACCGGCCTGTAGTTCCCAGGATCCTCCTTCTTCCCTTTTTTAAAGATGGGCACTACATTAGCCTTTTTCCAGTCATCCGGGACTTCCCCCGTTCGCCACGAGTTTTCAAAGATAATGGCCAAGGGCTCTGCAATCACAGCCGCCAATTCCCTCAGCACTCTCGGATGCAATTCGTCCGGCCCCATGGACTTGTGCACGTCCAGCTTTTCTAAATAGTCCCTAACCACCTCTATCTCTACAGAGGGCTGGCCATCTCTTCCCCATTTTGTGTTGCCCAGCACAGCAGTCTGGGAGCTGACCTTGTTAGTGAAAACAGAGGCAAAAAAAGCATTGAGTACATTAGCTTTTTCCACATCCTCTGTCACTAGCTTGCCTCCCTCATTCAGTAAGGGGCCCACACTTTCCTTGGCTTTCTTCTTGTTGCCAACATACCTGAAGAAACCCTTCTTGTTACTCTTGACATCTCTTGCTAGCTGCAGCTCCAGGTGCGATTTGGCCCTCCTGATATCTTTCCTACATGCCCGAGCAATATTTTTATACTCTTCCCTGGTCATATGTCCAACCTTCCACTTCTTGTAAGCTTCTTTTTTATGTTTAAGATCCGCTAGGATTTCACCATTAAGCCAAGCTGGTCGCCTGCCATATTTACTATTCTTTCGACTCATCGGGATGGTTTGTCCCTGTAACCTCAACAGGGATTCCTTGAAATACAGCCAGCTCTCCTGGACTCCCTTCCCTTTCATGTTAGTCCCCCAGGGGATCCTGGCCATCTGTTCCCTGAGGGAGTCAAAGTCTGCTTTCCTGAAGTCCAGGGTCCGTATCCTGCTGCTTACCTTTCTTCCCTGCGTCAGGATCCTGAACTCAACCAACTTATGGTCACTGCCTCCCAGATTCCCATCCACTTTTGCTTCCCCCACTAATTCTACCCGGTTTGTGAGCAGCAGGTCAAGAAAAGCGCTCCCCCTAGTTGGCTCCCCTAGCACTTGCACCAGGAAATTGTCCCCTACGCTTTCCAAAAACTTCCTGGATTGTCTATGCACCGCTGTATTGCTCTCCCAGCAGATATCAGGAAAATTAAAGTCACCCATGAGAATCAGGGCATGCGATCTAGTAGCTTCCGTGAGTTGCCGGAAGAAAGCCTCATCCACCTCATCCCCCTGGTCCGGTGGTCTATAGCAGACTCCCACCATGACATCACTCTTGTTGCACACACTTCTAAACTTAATCCAGAGACACTCAGGTTTTTCCACAGTTTCGTACCGGAGCTCTGAGCAGTCATACTGCTCCCTTACATACAGTGCTACTCCCCCACCTTTTCTGCCCTGCCTGTCCTTCCTGAACAGTTTATAACCATCCATGACTGTACTCCAGTCATGTGAGTTATCCCACCAAGTCTCTGTTATTCCAATCACGTCATAATTCCTTGACATCACCAGGACCTCCAGTTCTCCCTGCTTGTTTCCAAGGCTTTGTGCATTTGTATATAAGCACTTGAGATAACCTGTTGATCGCCCCTCATTCCCAGTATGAGGCAGGAGCCCTCCCCTCACAGACCTTCCTGCCTGTGCTTCCTCCCGGTATCCCGCTTTCCCACTTACCTCAGGGCTTTGGTCTCCTTCCCCCGGTGAACCTAGTTTAAAGCCCTCCTCACTAGGTTAGCCAGCCTGCTGGCAAAGATGTTCTTCCCTCTCTTCGTAAGATGGAGCCCGTCTCTGCCCAGCACTCCTCCTTCATGGAACACCATCCCATGGTCAAAGAATCCAAAGCCTTCTCTCCGACACCACCTGCGTAGCCATTCGTTGACCTCCACGATTCGACGGTCCCTACCCAGGCCTTTTCCTTCCACGGGGAGGATGGACGAGAACACCACTTGCGCCTCCAACTCCTTTATCCTTCTTCCCAGAGCCACGTAGTCCGCAGTGATCCGCTCAAGGTCATTCTTGGCAGTATCATTGGTGCCCACGTGGAGAAGCAGGAAGGGGTAGCGATCCGAGGGCTTGATGAGTCTCGGCAGTCTCTCCGTCACATCACGAATCTTAGCCCCTGGCAAGCAGCAGACTTCTCGGACAGGACAGAACAGGCAATCAAATGATCCATCCCCTGTCCTCCACGCCCAGATTCTGACAGCCAGAGGTTTAGGGACACCCATAGCATGGGGCTGCATCCCTGACCATCTTGGCTAATAGCCATTGATGGACCTATCCTCCAGGAACTGATCTAATTTTTTTTGAACCCCATTATAGTTTTGGCCTTCATAACGTCACCTAGCAAAGAGTTCCACAGTTGACTTTGTATTGTGTGAAGAAGTACTTCCTTTGTTGGCAGTGGTAATTGTGTCCTAGACAGCAAGAGAGACCATTCAGAGTTGCACTGCAGAGAGCAGAACACTTCTCTGAGTACATCGTTTTGTTTTACGAGACAAGGCCGATACAGAAGATGGAGGGGCTGCACTCTCCAGGGACATTAAACCTGGAAGCAAAGAATTTAGCTCAGGCATGGAAGAACTGGAAAGAGGAATTTAATCTCTATGTACTTATCACTATGGCGGATAAAGAGGAGGCTTTCAAAATAAAACTGTTCTGTTACCTCATTAGAGAAAGGGGGAGAGGGATAAGTGAGATTCTGTGTGCAGAATTTCCCCCGAGTTCAATGCACCTTAGAAGCAATAATGGGCTGGTTTTGACAGTCACTGTAACCCCTGTAAAAATGAAATGGTGGAAAGATACAATTTCTTTAGTTGGGATCAAGCAGTTGGGGAGGGTACAGATAACCACAGCAGCAGTTTAAAAGTGCTTGCAGCCTATTGTAACTTTGGAAATATTAAAGACTCGTTGATAAGAGATCGGATAGTGTGTGGGATACAAAATGCACAAATATGAGAGCGGTTGCAGAAGAAAGCTGACTTAACTGTAGAGAAAAGAAAAGGAGTACTTGTGGCACCTTAGAGACTAACAAATTTATTTGAGCATAAGCTTTATGCATCCGATGAAGTGAGCTGTAGCTAACAAAAGCTTATGCTCAAATAAATTTGTTACTCTCTAAGGTGCCACAAGTACTCATTTTCTTTTTGTGAATACAGACTAACATGGCTGCTACTCTGAAACCTGTCATTATGTAGAGAAAAGCTTAGAGATATGCAGGGCTGAAGAGCTATCCAAGGAGAGGATTAGAACCCTGGAAGGACAGTCAGCAGACAATGTCCATGCAGTACATAAGAAACAGAAATCAAAATCAGATACAACATCAATAGATGACAATGGTACAGACACATGCAAGTATTGTGGGAGAAAATATGTGAGAGAGAAAGAAGTGCCTGGCTTATGGGAAAAAAATGCCATATCTGTGACAAATTTAATCATTTTGTAGCCAAGTGTTTGTCCAGAGAGAGGAAAAACAAATCCATGCTACACACAGTAACTGAAGAGAGCAACAGTGAGCCTGAGGACATTATGTGGTTGACCAAACAGCCGGTAAACACAGTGCAGGAGGGCCCTAGTGAGCATTAGAAACAGTTATATGCAGCCATGTTATTTGGGAGAAAAGTGATACTGTTTCAAAATTGCGGAGCAAGTTGTAACATTATCCTGACCAGTCTGGCGAACCCAGACATATGGTTGGAAGAGACTAACCAGCTGTTAACAATGTACAACCTTACCACTTTAAAGCTCATGGAGAAACGTAAAATTAAGAAATCCAAGGAACACAAAGTAATACAGACTGGACTTTGTGGTCATAGATGATGAGACAGCAGTACCACTTCTGGACAGCAGGGCCATCCAAGCCATGAACAGGATAAACGTACAGCTCCAGAACAAAGAAAGTGGATAGTGGGGTGACTGAAGATACCTTGGATGGTATTACCTGGGACCGGAAGATGATACAGAGAGAGTATAGACATGTGTTTCAGGGAGGTGGATGGCTAGATGGTGTTTATAAAATAGAGATGGACATCAGTGTGAAGCCAGTTAAATTGCCCAAAAGAAGAGTACCTGTTGCATTACTACAGCCACTGAAAGACAAACTGCAGAACCTACAGAATTGTGGAATTATATAGCCTGTAGAGAAGAGCACAGACAGGATAAGTAGTTTTATGGTGGTAAGACAGACATACAGAGGACTGAGAACATGTAAAGACCAAAGCCTTTAAACCAAACTTTAAAATGGAACCATTTGCCTCTGACTACAATTGAGGCCATATTACCAGATCTGTCTAAAGTGAGACTTTCCAAGCATGTGATATAAAAATGAATTCTGGCACATTGAACTGGATGAAGAATCAAGTTACTTGACGACCTTCGCAGCTCAGTTGGGGAAGATACCAATAATTAATGATGCTACCAGGGCATCCTGAAAGCAATGGCAAAGTGGAATCAGCAGTAAAAAGTGCTAAGAAACTATTGAAAAAAAATGAAAACTGCAGAGGCTGACCCATATGTAGCACTACTAGATCACAGAAATACTCCCTCACAAGGCCTAAATTGTAGTCCAGCCCCAAAGACTGATGCACTGTAGAATGAAGACACTCTTGCTGAGGAGCGGAAGGTTGTTAGTACCAGGGTTCTCAGGTGCTTCACTGCACAGAAACCAACCAAAAAGACCAGCGTTTTACCACAGCAGATCTGCAAGAGATCAGGCAGGTCTGGAGCCAGGTGACTGAGTGATGGGGTTCCAGGAAGGCTGAAGAGCAACAGAGTGCTATTTGTAGGGGTGGGGCAGAGCTAAAAAGTGTGGAGAGAGACGCCCCAGAAAGTGGGAATGGAGCCTCCAAAGGAGAGAGGACTATGGAAAAGCCTACCACAAGGTGGAGAGAGGAGGTCACCCGAGGCCCCAAAGGGAGGGGGAAAGGAGAGGAGGACTCAATGTGAGAGAGACATGGAAAGAGATAGGTTTCAGAGTAGCAGCCGTTTTAGTCTGTATTTGCAAAAAGAAAAAGGAGTACTTGTGGCCCCTTAGAGACTAACAAATTTATTAGAGCATAAGCTTTCGTGAGCTACAGCTCACTTCATCGGAAAATGCATCCGATGAAGTGAGCTGTAGCTCACGAAAGCTTATGCTCTAATAAATTTGTTAGTCTCTAAGGTGCCACAAGTACTCCTTTTCTTTTTATGGAAAGAGATAGATGGAGAAACCAGGGAAAGAAGGGCCCCAGGGGTGAATATGAAAGGAAGGGGGAACAGCTAGGAGAGAAAAAGAGAGAGAATTAGAGATGCCTATGGAATGAGGAGAGGGACCCCAGGAAGGAGAGTGGTGCAGACCTGGAAAATGCAAGAAGGATCAAAGAGGGAAGAAGGCCCCCCAGATAGAGATGGACTGAGAGGGGAGAGACAGAGGAGGAGAAAAGATAATTGGCTAACTACCTGCAATGCCTACTGGACGCTTACAAGAACGGATGCCAATGTCAGAGTCAGCATCCCCATCTTTAAGCCTCAATGAGTATTCACAGCGCATGTCCCAGACCCCCATCCCACCCCAACTAGTAAAATTAAAGAAAGAAGAGTAGGCTTAACACTCCTGATCTAGCCATAGCGAAAAAACAAGCAGAAGCCTTTTAACAGAACACAACAAAAACTCTAATTAAAAAAATCCCTTCAATCCTCCTTTATACCCCATAATGAAGCAAAAAAAATGGCAAAACCCCAATTTAAAAACATGTCTTTGTGACATAAATTTGAAAGAATATGTGCCAACTAGAACAGGATGGGTCTATTTTTTGGAATCTGAATTTCCGCAGTTTTCTTAACTGATGTTCATATTACATAATTGCATATTTTAAGTATTCCTTGTATGTTGTATATTTTAAAAACAGATACATGTTTATATACTTATTATTTCTATATTCACACACATTATTTATACACATATACTATATACATATCATGATAATCACAGAACAGATCTGGCTGCAATTGAAGTCAATTGCAAAGCTCTTCGTGAATTCAGTGAAGAGATCAAATCTCTTATGTCTCCTTTTGGTTATGTTTACTTTAACAACATAATAATGGGTTGAATAGTCTTCTTTAAAGGTCTCTCAATGCAGGTTTGATTATTAAGACATGATATCAATATGATTTCCTGGGGGTAAAAGGAGGCCCAATTTAGCCAAAAGGTTTCAATCTCTGTTTTGTAGTTGTCTGTTATTCAGTTTTCTTAAAAGGATCCAAATAGCAAAGATAATGCCATCTTATATATAAATCTTATGATTTTATATATATTTATTTAACATATCTCTATTTTTTTTTAATTTTAAAGAGCAGTAGTTCATGTGAATTACATCAGAGTTTAGATAGTATATCCCTTCATGTGGAAAATGATTTATATCAAGCGATAATTATCAGAACTCTTTGGCATAGAGAATATTAATTTATTGTCTTGAATAATAAAACAAATGTTATTCAATCAATTTCCAAAACTAAACATTAAATAGACTAGTGTTTAAATGCTTAAATCTTGAACACACACCAAAAGCATTTTCGACAAAGGAGGCAATTTAATCTAAACTCTGTATTAGAAATTTTATATAATTTACCTTAAGATTTTCCTTTATTTCTGCCTTCAGTGTTAGTTAGGAGTAACTGACAGTTAACGTATTCAGAGCTCTCCATTGTAAAAGCAATTAGTGTGTTATGTTGGAAAATCAAACAGTTTTACTGAAAATATCTGGATTGGACGGAGCAGAATTGGACGGAGCAGCAGAGCAAAAGAAAAAAATTGTGATGATATCAGTGCTCAATTTGTACCAGGGCATGCCAGGGCTGAGCCCCGGCATCTTTAGGGTTGGCAGTTCATAGCCCTGGCACCTCTGGCTTGCCACATCGGTTATCAAAGTAAAACAATTTCTTGAGCCCCAGCACCTAATTGCTCAAGTGCTGGCGCCTTGGCTTTCATTACAAATTAAACATTGCATATATCAACCATCTCCTCCACCTTCATCTAATGATTTTACTACATTACCTTCTCTCAGAAAAACAAAAACAACCCCCCAAAAGATATTAACTGAAATGCTAAATCAACATAAAATTGTAAATTGAAAAGACATTGCTTTTTGTTTAAAGCATATTCTTATTTCCCGTGCACTATTTTTTGGGTCTGTTTTTCATATTTTTACTTGAAAATGCACTCCTCAATAGCTTTATGTTCATGAAAAAGGACAGGTCTTATTTAGTTCTGTTGGTTACAGTATTAGATTATTATACTTAATTCATTATATATTTGATACATCTTTTAATCACAAAATGTTTCTCAGGCCACAGATTGTGCTTTCTTTTCTGTTTTGAAAGCAATTTACATACTGTGTGAACTACTGGAAACAAACAACAACTAAACACTCTTCTATAATATTATATGCTTCTTATGTGTCTGGATTTTTCTCTGAAAATTAAAAGCCTTCTTCAAAAGTAACTTCACATCCAGTACTAGTTGTAAAAAAAAGTATCATCCTTAATATAATAGCTTTGATATTTCTCTATTCTGAAGAATTCTATTCACAAACATGATGCTTGATCTACATTTTATGAAAAAGTGTCAGTTCTTTAGCAAATAAGAAGATTTCTAAATTCAGCCAACTTTGAGATTTTTTTGGATGTTCTGATTCATTTTAGGGTTTTTTAAATGGTTCTGGGCGTAGTGGTTGTAAATAATATTAATAGAATTCTGCCTCTCATTTATTCACATAGTTTAAAATGATCAAAGAGTAATTAAACAGGTAAAACCAATAGCGTATGGAATGTTTCTTAAAGTATAAAAACCCTGGTTCACAAAAACACAACCACTACATGACATGGACTGAATAGTTGGTTTAAAATAAAAGTTAACTGTTACAAGTAGATCTACAAATTTTTCACTTTTTCTTTTGTAATGGAAATATTTGGGTTTTAAAATTAAACTTTAAAAAGACCACAAGAAACTACTAAAATACACCATCATACTTAGGAGATTAAAATACGGCCAGTGTTTTGGAGATGACAGAAACCAGTTTTGCTTCCACGTTAGGAAGAGACATGATGACATTATGCAATCTTACCTTTCTGTAACATTTAAGGATGCCAGGAGGAGGTGCAGCCAGTAGCTGTTTTGGGGGTTACGCACACACCTCCCTAAAACATCCCATTGACATTCTAACTGCTTTCTGCATGCTGACTATTTACAAGCTTCCTCTTACAAAGTCATTACTTTAGGAGTGGAAAAACAAAACAAAACACAAGATCCAGGACTGGAGGACAGGTCACAAGGTCTCTTGCATTACACAAACGGAGTGTAAATGGCAAATAATATCAGTTGATGTTTATGCCATATGTTCTTGGTCTCTTCACATACCAGCATCACAGAGCCAGATCCGTACAGATACACTCCAAGGAACCCTACAAAGGAGGAGGTCCCAATCCAATTAGGCAAATTGTGCAAAAAAAAAAAAAAATTGACATACATCGACGAAATATCAGAATTGTTAATTTTACAAGAGAACAATAGGAAATTGTAATTTGGTCTAAAAGTAATCTCCAAATAATCAGTGTTGTCAATCTCAAAACATAGAGACTCACATAATGTATTTCATTTAATATTTCTGTTCCTGATCCAATCATACATTTTCAGAAGATTTGCGACCTCCCAGTAATTCAATTATTGAGAAAAAAATTACTGTAAAAATAATTACTGCTATGTCGTTAAATGAAATTGCATTAAACAATGTCAATATATTGTTCATTAAATATATGAACAGTATTTAGCATGAGACACAGAACAGTGATTCTGATCCAACGGCATAAGGAAACAGAAAGCTCTGCATTTTTACACCATATTTAGAAAGTTGTCACATCAATCTTTCCTCTTGGCCCTTCCATGCTCATAGGAATCACTCCTAAAAACCAAGCATTTCTTCTTTATACACGGGATAGAACTTTGGTTACTCTTCTCTGGATGTCCAAATTACTGGCTCTCTCATATTTTATGTTGTTCCAAGATTCAGCCATGAAAAAAATGCTATTGTCCTTCCCCCATCCCAGAACGGCAAACTGCACTTTGATAGAGTAATAAAGGAGCTGCTGTCCCCATCCAAAGGTCAACATAACCCAGTTGTGCCTGTGCTCTCTAAGGTGCGGAGAACTCTGGAATCAATCGGCTCACTCCCTTTACAACTAATTTACAGCTGTCCATCTTGCCCGCCCCTTTAAGCTCCTGGGACAAGCAAGTTATTTTTTAGCCTTATTTAGTAACAGTTATTGGGAGCCCATAAACCTTCCACAACTTGGCCGGCATTTTGAAGCTTGCAAGGTTTTATTTTCGAAGATGCCAGTTCCAAAATTATGATTTATTAAAAATATAAAAGCAGATCCTGTGCTAAACTGGCATATGAGTTTACATGATTGACTGTTCCTGAACCATAGTTCTGTAATGCATAAAGTTTACACCAAGCTGAGTACCGAAGTGTCTATCTTTTGTACCTTTCTTTCTCATTAGCTGCTTTTCTTTCTCCTGCCTCTTCTTTTTTTGTTTTAAGTGTCACTTATTGCAAAAGACCTCACCTGATCTCTCTCCAAAGACAAAAACTATTCACCTAATTTAGGACTTTACTCCCACTAAGAAGTCATATCTTTAAAAGTTGGATGGAAGTGTTATTAAAAGAGGGGAGCGCCCAACAGATGGTCTCTGCATGCGCACAACTTCATCGGTGGAAAATCGCCTAACATTCTACGGCAGGAAAGGCAATTAGCAAGTCCTAAAGCACTTTTCTAAAGTTCCTCTGTGTATCTCCACTCAATCTAACTTAATTCTTCCCACTTTATCCTCTGTATAGATATTGTACTAAGTGGGACAAGGGGATGCAAGTCAGCTTTTGTTTAAATTTGAATGATCTTGATCAAAAATCAAAAGCAACCATGAATCAGTTTCATGTAAAGCTCTCTAGAAACATGGGAAACACCTACAGCAAGCCTAGCCAGAAACTAGGGTCAAGGTCTTTATGTCCAGCAACAAAACCAATCCCCACCACTGCCTGTCTATGACTTGCAACTGAATACCGCGTGGACTCTTTCTTGCTTCCAGCTGGTCAGCCTGTCAGTAGCATGGGTGAGTCCAGCGATGTGTTTAGTATATCAACACTGGCTGTGTTTCTCCTACCCAGCCAAAACAGGCGGATGACAGAGTAAAGCAACACAAGTAATGTAAGCAATTTGATTGCAGAAAATGTCATCCAGTATGAAGGCTGTGCCTGGTGTAGTTAGTGTAGCACAGGCAAAGATTCAACTGTATAGATGTCCTCAACCGTTGTCCAGATTTTCATCTATTGTAAACCATTTCCATTTCACTCAGCACCTAGGGTAAAAAACGGCCCCAAATCTAGGGTTGCCAACTGTCTAATCATGCAAACCCAAAGACCTTTGCCCTGCCCCTGCCCCACCCCTTATGTGAGGCTCCACCCCTGCTCACTCGATCCCCCCTCCCTACATCACTTGCTCTCCCCCGCCTTCACTCACTTTCACCAAGCTGGGGCAGGGGTGCGGGAGGGGGTGCAGGGCCAGGCTCTGGGAGGGAGTTTGGGTGTGGGATGTGGGCTCTAGGCAAGGGCGGGGGGGTTGGGTGTGGGAGGGGGTGAGGGGTGTGGGCTCTGGGAGGGAGTTTAGGTGCAGGCTCTGGGCTGGGGCAGGGATGCGGGAGGGGGTGTGGACTCTGGGAAGGAGTTTGGGTGTGGGAGGGGGCTCTGGGATGAGCCTGGGGAAGGGGGTTGGGGTGCAGGAGGTGGGTTCTAAGCTGGGGCCCGGGGGTTGGAGTACACGGGGTTGGGGTGCAGTTCCCAGACAATGGGAGCTGTGGAGTCAGCACTCAGGGTGGGAGAAGTGTCTGGAGACCCCCTGCCCACAGGGGCTGCAGGGATGGTGCCGGCCGCTTCTGAGAATGCCGTGGAGCAAAGGCAGGTAAGGGAGCCCACCTTAGCTCCGTGGCTGTGCCAGACTGTTCGCACCCCAAATCTCCCAGTTTGGATGAAGTAGCCTCCGGGAGATAGAGCACGATTCCAGGAGACTACTGGAGAAAGCAGGAGGGTTGGCAACCCTCGCCACATCACAACATTTCAGATAATTTGGCAAACTTCACTGTTGTGGAATGTTGTGTCTTTGCCTAGCTACTGAATGCAAACAAATATGTGCTGAACTACAGAGGCTGGTTTTATCCCATTATAGAGCGAGCTGCCACTCAGAATAAAACAGTATAAAACTTCATTACAATGAATCTTTCCTTCCCCTCACCGCTTCACTTTAAAAGGATGAAAAACCCACCCTGCAAGGCTCCTTGCTTTGTTTTATTTTTGAAAGTTAATCAAGTTGAGAGATGGATTAGTGACGGTACAGCCCCATAATCCTTGCTATGTAAAGTTAGACCTGGGAGCCATTTCACTGTTTTCAAATGGGAATTGTGGTCTAGTCTCAACAACATCCACACACATGCTCTTCCAGCTGCCTGCATGCATGCCCTTCTGTTAGGGCAATATGGTGCCTGCAGAAGTTGGTTAGACTCTGGTCCAAGGGAATTCACAGGCTCTTCTTTCTGCAATTGAAGTCATTAAGACCACCTGTAGTGTGAACAAAATGGAAGACGAAGTAATGCAGTACAGGGCAAACTGAATCCGGCAGAGCAGAAGGCACAAATGGAGAAGTCAGTCAGTCAAAGGCAGTACAACCAGATGGTGAAGAGCCGTGGTTGTATGTGGAACCCCACACTATTCCCTGTGTAACACTCAGAAAACAAGAAACTTTACCCCTCTTGTTCTGTCTTCTCTTCCACGCCCTCCTGAGTTAAACTGCATGCAAGGCACAGGTAGAGTAACATCAAAGCTGACTAATTCAATTCTGGACCAGAGGAAAATTGAAGCAATATCAGGAAATTTTGCTGAATATATTTTGCATGATTTTCTAGTTTGGAGGGACAGTATTATGCAGTTTATTCTCTTGCAAACCCAAAGTCTGGAGGAAATAGAAGACCTTACGCTTCAAGGCATAAGGCACCCTTTGAATAATGGGAGTTAGGATGAAATTTCCCTATTGGCATACAATAGCATGCCTACTTCAAAGTTTATTTCACCTTCTTCTGAAGCATCTGGTACTGGCCACTGTCAGAGAGAGGCTAGTGGTCTGGACAGAATGATGGTATGATCCACTATAGAAATTCCTATGTTCCTATCGTACATGTAAGCTTGGAAAAATTTGTTTTTATTTATAACTTTGATGCATAATGTCAATGTTTATTTTTCAGCTTTTTTCAATTTTTATCAATTTAAATTTTCACAAGGGTGGGAAATTATGGAGGGGGGGTCGGACTCTTATTTAATGACAGAGATTGAGATTCAAAAAGTTCAAGCTTTATAACAATTAAAACAAACTGTCATCATCTCAAAATATACAAAATAAACAACCTTAAATCAAACTCTAATAAGGTCTTAAGCAGCATTCTTCTTACTTTGCCTATCGGTAAATTTTGATTGTTATTAATGGAAATATTTTGTCAGTTTGTGTGTGTACAGTGAAATCAATGTTTATCTATATTTATTGATAAAAATCTATCATTCCATGCAGGAGTATATATATTGCATGTAATTCCTTTGGGGGGAAAAAAATCACAGTAAAAATGTACTAGTCTTCAGGCTGTAATTGGGTTTGATCCAAAGTGAGCCCAATTCCATTTTTAACCTCAGCACAAAGTCATACTCTCTGAGTTGTTATTCTCGAGGCTCTCTTATAGTAAGAGACTCAAACAGATCATTTAAAAATATTAACAGCCTTTCTGGGGTCAGTATTGTACCCTAGGCTGGTCTGTCCATGGGACGGCAACCCAGCTGCCTTAAATAAACATCAGACAGACTAATTCCTCATCCAACTTGCTTATGACATACAAGAAAGCAAGAGGGGCTCTCTTATGCATCAATACCCTGCATCGTAAATAGCAAACTAGAAATACCATCTAGAGGATTGATGGTGTAACAACAGACATTGTTACATATGTAAACAGCACCTATACCTGCCCTCAGGGACATAGGCCTAACTCATATTTAAGTAGTCTGTCAAATTTGCATGAAGAAGAAGAAATTGGAGATGGAAAATACCATTCAGATCCATTTAGCCCATTCACAGGTAAAACTATGGACTGCAGCAGTTACAACCACTGCAAGCTCTCAGGGCCACACATTCCATCTCCTCTGAGCTAGGAGGTTGGGACAGTATATAATGTAATAGTAATAATACATAGCTCTTACATAAACTATTCATTGGTAGATACTGACTTGCTTTGTAAAGCATGTTGTTATTATTATCCCCATTTCACAGATGGGAAAACAGAGGCACAAAGCAGTAAAATGACTTGCCCAAGGTCACTCAGCAGGCCAGTGGCAAACTAGAATAGAAATTGACAGCTCTATCCACTAAGCCATACTGCCTCCAGGTAATCTACAGGGGAAAATTGGTGACATTCTATAGCCTGTGTTATACTGGAAGTCAGAAAAGATGATGATCTAATGGACCCTTCTAGCCTTAAAAATCTATGAATTATTCAGTTATGTTTATACAAACTGAAACAGAAGTCTTAAACTATCAATTCACCAACAGGCAATTAACCAGATATGCAAGATTCCTTCTGCTGACCAGACCCCCATATGATTTTCCTGTGGCTACTACAATTCTTAGTAACAATAATTAGTATTAGGAAAATATTTAATGTATTTTTAGTGTGATTTAGCAACTGAAGTAGAGTTAACACCACATGACCAATCAGCTCTCCGTGGACCACCAGCAAGTGCTCCAAGGATCACAGGTGGAGACCTGTTACTTTGGAGAAACTAAGGACCTCACCAATCCTCTAAACTTTCCTATTAGCTATCTGTTTCCCATCTAAGGCCAGGAGGTGGTCAACAACAAGTGACATCACAGCATTGTCTTTACCATGGCCGAGTGTGAAATCAGATTTTGCAGTAATCAAGACATTGGCAGAAGGCAGCGGCTGCTGGAGCTTGCCATCACCTGCTTAATAAACTTTCCAAGAAAAACAAGACTGGAAACTGGTAGTTGGCTAGGCAGGATTAAACACAAGCTTTTCCAGGATTCAGGGTGTTGGTAGTTTGCAATTTTGGCAGGAAGATGGAAGCACAGATAGATAATCTCAATTATCATGGAACCAAATGTTCACTAGCCATGAAATGCAAGGGTCTGTTTCCTAGATACCCGGATGGACAGTTCTCAGAGCTTCTGATTGGATGACTGGTCCAAATTCCATCAAGGTTGGACATTCTTCCTAATTCTGATACTGTTTGTCTTTATCTCAGTGATACTCTCTGGTTCCATCAGCTTTGTCCCTGAAGTAGGATGAGAGATCTTTCCTGCAGGACTGGGGAGTGTTTAATCTCCCGTTCACTGCACAAAACATTTCTAGTGATCATGATCTGGACTAAGTAATTGTGTCTGAAAAGAAAAAAATAGCTTCCTTTTGACTGCAGATGATATCTGTAAATAGGCCCCAGTCTCTCCATGGATTGAGACTGAGCATCACAGGGTAACTATGCCTTCTTGCTTCATTTTACATAGTTTGCCGGAGAACAATGGCAAATTGTAGGGTTAAGGGATCATTTGGGGGCTACCTTACCAACAATGGCTTAAATGAGCAGATGGATGTTGCACGATGTCTGGAGTGGTTCACGACTGAGTGCCAACCTCAAGGCAGACTGTCATGAAGCAAGGCAGACAACCCAAAATGGTGGTATGTTCTGTCATTAGATTTTACCAACTCAGTAACAAATGTGAATTCCTGAAGCACTCTAACAGTCTTATCATGAAGACACAGACAGTCCTCTTGGGCATTCCAGCCTATCTTGCCACCCAAACAAACTGGACTTAGTGATAGTTGGTTGCTAAACACCAAAGATCACAAAAGATTTAGTTGCTTCCAGTACCAAGAGACCAGTCACTTTCCCCAGGTCAATTTTTACCTCAGATCTCACACCAAACACAACACTTGTAGCCAATTCTATAACAAATTAATTCAGAATTTATTAACTAGGAAAAAAGAAACGAGAGTTATTTACCGGTTAAAGCAGGCAAACGTATATATGCAAATGATTGCAGTCTTTGGTTCCAAAAGGTGACAGAGTTGAAGTGAGCCCACTCCTCTCTGCCTCTTCCCCATGTTCTCCTTTGATGCTCCCAGTATTTGGTTGCTTTTTTGTCATTCCCATCACTAGCTCCATTGCAGCCTGTGGCGAATGCTGCAGTGCTGGATGCCAAGGAGGAAAGACACTACTATCTGCCTGCTTTGGAGTGCCTCCATCGTTGTCGCACACTCCACCCAGGTGGTGGACAGGAGGGTGACAGAGACAGACTGGCATCATATGATTCCCTTCTTCAGTACACTTCACATTTTCTGCTGATGAAGAGTGGTGATCTGGAACTGTGAATAAGGGGAAGCATAGTGGAGGGCTTTTCAGCCACCCAAATCTCAGATAAAGAGAGGGTGAGAGAAAAAGCAACAAACCATGTATGGGGTTTTAAACCTGAGTCTGCAGTTGGAAAGTTTGAGAGGTTTGAAAGGAGGGCTAGAGGCAGATTTAGAGCCGCCATAAGAAGATAACACGGGGCTAAACAGAAGATGGAAATATCAAGGCATATGTGAGCAAGGCAAGTCATGACAAAACATTGTGTTTTTTTAAAAAACTCATCTTAAGAAAACTTTGTGGAAGTATCTTAGCAGGCTTTGTTATCAGGGGTACCAGTTAAAACTACAGGTGAACTGCCTGTCAGTTTACTACAAGAAACCTTGGTTTTCAATGCAGAAGTGGATATATAGGTCAGGCATATAAAACTGTAAGAGCAGTGCTAGAAACTTAGAAAACAAAACCAAACCAAACCTAACCTATGCCCATCTGTGACATGGTTGGGACTCACCACCACAGCACCTCCTCCTGTTCACTCTGGGAATTAGCTCAGTTCATGTGGAACGCCCTCTGCCTGTGGTGTCCCATCCGTCTCTCGCCCTAGATTGGCATCTCAACCCGCGTTGCTCCCAACTCGCGGCGTCCTCTTCAGGACACTGCCCTCAGGCAGTTCCCACTGCTCCAGTCTCACCCCCTTCTGGGGGTTTGGTGTTATCAGCAGTCCTTCTCTTCGCCCCAGCCACAATGGCCAACCACACCCCAAAGTTTAACCCCTTTGGCAGGGGTCTGGTGCAGTCTGTAATGGCCACTCCAAACGGCCAGGTGGAAGTGCAAGGGGGAGGGGGACCCAGGCCCACCCTCTACTCTGGGTCCCGACCCAGGGACCCTTTGTCAGCAGCCTTCCTGCCTGCCCTCCTTCTCTCCCTTTGTCCATCTCTCTCCCTGGGCCATTTCCCCTTCAGCCCCTTTGCACTGGCTAGGCCCTTTTTCTCAGGGCCTGCAGCCCAGCAGGTACAGGGCAGGAGTTTGCTTCTGCTCCCCCCACCTCCCCAGAGCCATGCCATGCCATGCCATGCCATGCCATGCCATGCCATGCCATGCCATGCCATGCCATGCCATGCACTAGTCT
This sequence comes from Dermochelys coriacea, assembly GCF_009764565.3. Taxonomy (NCBI): domain Eukaryota; kingdom Metazoa; phylum Chordata; order Testudines; family Dermochelyidae; genus Dermochelys; species Dermochelys coriacea. The sequence goes on from NC_050074.1 coordinate 117,607,146, forward strand.
CCTCACACAGGAGACAGATCTTCACCCTCTGAAGGCCTGGAAGAGACTACCTGCTCCTTTCCTGGGCAGCCTTTATATAGGGCATAGTCTAGCCCTGATTGGCTGGCTGTAATACTGGCCCTGATTGGCTCTCTAACAGGCCCTCCCTGATTGGCTGCCACCTTCTGCAGCCGCTCTGGCCTGTTGTAGCCCAATCTGGCATGGGGGTAGGGCACCGCCCCACTACACCATCATTTTAATAACCGTTATGCTGTGATTGTTCCAGGGGGCACTTATGCTGATAAAGACTGCAAAATCTGAGGAGCAACTCATGCAATGTGTAATTGTCACATTTTCCCACCTGTTGCTAAAGTCATTTAAGAATTTATTATCTGGGATCACACATATTCAACCAGGGAATCTTCTCCAAAGAAATCAGAAGACGGCTAGGGATAGTTCGCTCGGCCATAGCCTCCCTTACGAAAGTTTAGAAGATCTGTGGCATCTCATAATGTAAGAAGGTTTGATTGGTGAAAAGCTTGTTTTTTTCCATAGAGACTTACGGATGTGAATTCTGGGAAATGAATACTGCTGATAAGAAGAAAATTGAAGCCTTGGAGATGTGATGCTGGCAATCACTTGTGTATCTTGTGGATGGGAAAAATGACAAATGCGCATGTTGGAAATATTATTGGAGGGAAGCAGACTCTGCTGTCAGAAATCCACAGGCACAAACATGTGTGATTTGGTCACATCAGGTGTAGTGATAGAAATAACCTTGAGAAGGTTATAATGGAGAGAATGGTGTCAGGTCAGCATAGCAGGGAACGACCAGCAAGAAGACGGATGGATGGTGTGCAGCAGATCGCTGAGAGGTCAACTGCTGAGTGTATGAAGTTATCAATGGATCAAGAAGACTTCTGAAAATTCTGCTCTGATGTCACCAGTATTCAGCCATGATTTATTTACTTAGCTAAAGTCAAACCAAACTGCATTATCTTCTTTATTGAAAAGAAAAAACGGACAAGGTATTCATGATTTTTGTTAGTACTGTGCAAAACTGAGGAGTTTTTAATGGAAGGGCAAATTAAAGTTTAGCTGCATTCTTTGTAATCCAGCCAGACTGAACTTAGATGAATTAACAGAGAATTGACAAAGTGAACCGATACGCTCTATGAAAACATAAAAAGGAACAACTGACTCCTCTGCACTATAAAAACATCAGAAGATGACTACGTTTATTTAATATTACATAAGACATAACTGAGGAAAAATTATTTTGTCAGTTTGTTTTATTATCTTTCCTCCTTTACGCTTAGTAGTTAATTGAGTGAATTAGAAAAAAAAAGCCCCTTACATTCATTCCATAATATCGAGCATCAAATCATTTCCTTTTTCCCAGGCTGTCAATCAATTTATTAGGACGTATATTTCAATTAGACCTATTCACATTTATGATTGTTTCTTATTATTCATGTTTGTGAACATGAAACTGAAAAGTCATGTTATTGTCTCCTATAATGTGATTATAAATAAGTTCTAGTTACTACTGTTTATAATATAAGAGATGGTTTAGAATTGGATGATACATGATGTATTACAAACAGCATTTTGCATGTGCAAAGTTGAAAGGATAAATGAACTTTGTGCTAACAGACGTGAATAAAAGCAGGGTATCCTTAAAAAAAACACTTGTGATGTAAGGATCTGATCCTATAACCCTTATTTGTGGGAGCAGTCCCACTGAAGTCAATGAGATCAACCTGGAAATATGGGTTTCTCTTGGTAGTAGCTGTTGGAAGATTATTCCCTAAGACTACAATCTGAAAGTCACACATGTCTTCCCATTTTGCATTCCCTTTCTCTCAAAAAGGGATAATAAAATATCCAAAGGTCCTAGGATTGTCATTTCTCTCCCTGTTCATGTCTAATGCCATTTTTACCTCATTCATACCACAGAATTTTAATTTATTTTGTGTGGTATCTTTGTTTTTAAGCCACCTTGCAATTTGATTAAAAGGGACAATATGAAAATAAAAATACAGGTCAGATCCCAGCCATTAAACATCAGCTTAGATCCAATGATACTCATGAGGCAATGTTAATTTACACCAGCTGAGGTTCTGGGGTCATCTGCTTCTTTTATTCTCCTCCTGGTAACTCTCTATTCGGCAACGCCTTGGAGGGGCAAGAAGAGTCACATGCCCCTCTCCAAATATCTGTGTGTGGGGGACACATTTCTGCCACTTGAAGTCGGAGCAACTTCAGACATGTGTGCATGGAAAAGGCACCACAACCCCCTGATCCTAGAGCAGGGAAGGAAGACTGGGCTGTCAGCCCAGCTCTCTGCCAGAGGGGGCGTGGGGAAGCTTTTCTGTGTGTCCCTTCTGGTCTCATTACCTGCTGCTCAGGTACATGCCTGGACTAGTCTACCTGAGTGCCACTACCTGGGGTGAGCAAAGGGAGCTTGGGGAGTCGAGGCAATGGGAGGGAAGGAAGGGGATCCGGGGAGGTCAGGACCCATGAGGGTATTATGTGGGGGGGAGGGTCCTGGGGGAGCAGCAGGGGCCAGTAGCACTGTGGTCTGGGGGAAGCTGTGGGAACCAGTAAGGTGGGTGTTTGCAGCAGGGGCCATGAGTCATGGCGGTTGGGGGTCTTATGGGGGGGTGGGAAGCCTGGGGAGGCAGTGGGGGTGAGAGGGGACATGTGGAAGAGTGGCAGCAGGAACCAGGAGCCATCAGGGGGATGGTAGAATCTTTGGGGGACTCTTTAACCATATATTTCTGAATAATGCAAATAGGTTTATTTTAGATAGATAGGTGATGTTTTTCAGGTGGTGTGAGGGAAGGATTGGGGAGAGAGGTTCTTATTTTTTCCCTGATTTGTTTGTCCATCCCTTAGTACATTACTGGAGCACAATGAATCTCATTGGGTGGAGCAGATGAAAAGAATAACTCATATTTATTGTGTAGTACACAGTGCTCTTAAATAGTGAAAAGTACTGTCCCAGCTTCTTATAGATCAGCCAGGGAGGAGTCACTGGGGAGGTCACGTGTCCTCCCCTTTACCTGGTGTCCCCCCAGTACGTCCCCCCCTCCCCTCACCAGTCGCCTCGAGAGGATTGCTGAGTGCTGGTCTTTCAACATTGTCTCTGGCCTGGCGCAGACATAACACAACCCTGCTAGCTCATGGTGGAGCCACATGCCAACATTTTTCTGGCTGACTTAGAACAATGCTTCCTCAGCTCTCGTCTCCTAATGCCCCTACTCTACTTGCGCTACATTGATGACATCTTCATCATCTGGGCCCATGGAAAAGAAGCCCTTGAGGAATTCCACCATGATTTCAACAATTTCCATCCCACCATCAACCTCAGCCTGGACCAGTCCACACAAGAGATACACTTCCTGGACACTACGGTGCTAATAAGTGATGGTCACATAAACACCACCCTATACTGGAAACCTACTGACTGCTATTCCTACCTACATGCCTCCAGCTTTCGCCCAGATCACACCATATGATCCATTGTCTACAGCCAAGCTCTACCATACAACCGCATTTGCTCCAACCCCTCAGACAGAGACAAACGCCTACAAGATCTCTATCAAGAATTCTTACAACTACAATACCCACCTGCTGAAGTGAAGAAACAGATTGACAGAGCCAGAAGAGTCCCAGAAGTCACCTACTAAAAGACAGGCCCAACAAACAAAATAACAGAACGCCACTAGCCATCACCTTCCGCCCCCAACTAAAACCTCTCCAACGCATCATCAAGGATCTACAACCTATCCTGAAGGACAACCCATCACTCTCACAGAGCTTGGGAGACAGGCCAGTCCTTGCCTGTAGACAGCTCCCCAACCTTAAGCAAATACTCACCAGCAACCACACACCACACAACAGAACCACTAACCCAGGAACTCCAGGTCTAACAAATTTATTAGAGCATAAGCTTTCGTGAGCTACAGCTCACTTCATCGGATGCATTTGGTGGAAAATACAGAGGGGAGATTGATATACACACAGAGAACATGAAACAATGGGTTTATCATACACACTGTAGGAACCTATCCTTGCAACAAAGCCCGTTGCCAACTCTGTCCACATATCTATTCAGGGGACACCATCATAGGGCCTAATCACATCAGCCACACTATCAGAGGCTTGTTCACCTGCGCATCTACCAATGTGATATATGCCATCATGTGCCAGCAATGCCCCTCTGCCATGTACATTGGTCAAACTGGACAGTCTCTACGTAAAAGAATAAATGGACACAAATCAGACGTCAAGAATTATAACTTTCAAAAACCAGTTGGAGAACACTTCAATCTCTCTGGTCACTCGATTACAGACCTAAGAGTGGCTATTCTTCAACAAAAAAACTTCAAAAACAGACTCCAACGAGAGACTGCTAAATTGGAATTAATTTGCAAACTGGATACAATTAACTAAGGCTTGAATAGAGACTGGGAGTGGATGGGTCATTACACAAAGTAAAACTATTTCCCCATGCTATTCCACTCCCCCCCCCCCCACTGTTCCTCAGACGTTCTTGTTAACTGCTGGAAATGGCCCACCTTGATTATCACTACAAAAGGTTTTCTTCCCCCACCCCCGCCCACTCTCATGCTGGTAATAGCTCATCTTAAGTGATCACTCTCCTTACAGTGTGTACGGTAACACCCATTGTTTCATGTTTTCTGTGTATATAAATCTCCCTACTGTATTTTCCACTGAATGCATCCGATGAAGTGAGCTGTAGCTCACAAAAGCTTATGCTCAAATAAATTTGTTAGTCTCTAAGGTACCACAAGTATTCCTTTTCCATGACACAATAATTTCATGATACAATTTCATAAAATCATCCAAAATTCAGAAGGGTTATAGACCCCCACTTTGTCAGTGGCCCCAAATTCTTAAAATAACCTGACTTGGTTTAGCAATAACATCTTACTGAACCTGAAATAATTTGAAATCTGATTTATTTTTTCACTGTTTGTTTTGGAGGCAGTTTGTGCTTCATGAAGTTTGACCCATGAAACTCAGAGGGGTCAGTTTTGTTTTCTAGTTTTCCTGTATGAAGTATAAGGCTAGTGTGTTGGAGTTTGCAGGAGGTGGAGGTTTAATTCCAAATTCCAACCTATTTTAATGTAAAGTAATTTAAATTCATGACATTTCTCATAATTAGTTTGTGTAAAAAAATTGTACGAAGTTTGTATTTTGGGCTGAAGTTACTTTTTGTTCCTTTAAATGCCATATTAATAAACACTATGCCTTGTAAAGAAACTTGTTCCTTAAAATAAGAATTCTACTTCACCCAATTGCTTTTAGTTCAGCACTTCACTTACATGCCAATTGGCTGATATTGCCATCCAGTGCTTTTATGGTGATTAACAGCTTAAGAAAGGAGACACTCAAGTATTGGAGAATCAGTTCAGCTTTTGCTAAGGGGATACAGGTAATGAACTTTCATTAGAAAACAAGTTCAATTAACGAGACGACACTATGAAAAATAACCAGCTAAGGAGGGAAGAAATTAAATGAGCTCTTAGGATTTTATTTGAATATTCTTACCGATACAAAGGCTTCCCAGATCACCTCTGGACTCCCAGTTGCTGAAAGCAATTCATCTGGATGATATATCATAAAGAATAAAGACACCAATTTGCCAAGTCCAAAGAAGGACTTCTCTTCTTCTTCTTCTTCTTCTTCTTCTTCTTCTTCTTCTTCTTCTAGGACAATCTTCGCTCATTGCAAATGAGGAAAGGACTGACAGTGACCCTCTCACCTACCCTACCTTTAAGCACTGGTAGTAACGGGGCTGACTCCAGGCAATATTTTGTTTCCCCAGCCATTTAGGAATTAACAAGAATTGACAGACTGAGGGCTACAGAGTTTAGTTTAATAGCAAAACCATAATTATTTTCAGATGTTGTAATATGTTCAGTATATTGTACACAGAAAGCTTCATGATTAATATAGGTCACGAAAGCTTTGCAAGCATCTATAAGTCTGACTAAAATTTTGGTCATTACCTGATACAAAGCAAATAAGGGATGGGAGAATGATCAAACAAATTATGAAAATGCACCTATGCAGACAAACAGAAAGGAGTTCAGAGAAGAACAAAAATGACCAAAGGGCTAGGTAGACTGAGAATAAATGTAAACCTTTAGCCCCAATCCTGTAATCAAATCCACCTGGACAGAGCCATTCTGACTTCACATGGAAACTGACAATTTGAAAAAGATCAGACGAGAAAGGCCTCAAAGGTTTTATAGAGAAGTCAGGAAAGTTAGATTTTTATTCACCAGATGGGGGACTAAAATTGGACACAACTGAGGTGTAGGAAGAAGGTGGATACCCCAAAAATATTTCTGAGATTAATAAGCTCCAACGAAGGATGACACAACTAAACTAAGAAAGGACCAGGTGCTAAGGGAGTCAGGAGAAACTTCTCTATGCAGAAGCTGATGAATGTGTGAGACACTGTCAAATTTAACAGTAGAACTACCAGGGATGAATGCACTTGTAAAAGTGTAAGACACCTAAATATAAAGCGTTAAGACAAACACCTGGTATTATAAAGTAAAAATGTTAGGGAGATGTGAATGGGCATATATGTCTGCACAGCATCATTCGTTCCCAAAACAGGACTATGTTAATGAAGACCTAGTCACCACTAGATGGGGATGTCTGACTGAAGTAAAAAGAAAAGGAGTACTTGTGGCACCTTAGAGACTAACAAATTTATTAGAGCATAAGCTTTCGTGAGCTACAGCTCACTTCACGAAAGCTTATGCTCTAATAAATTTGTTAGTCTCTAAGGTGCCACAAGTACTCCTTTTCTTTTTGCGAATACAGACTAACACGGCTGCTACTCTGAAACCTGACTGAAGTAAGTAGCAAATGCATAAGGTTGTTAGCCACTTAAAACAATTACCCTCTTCAATAAGATCTGTGTACACAGGTAAGAAAAATATGGAAAGAGATTTCCTCTTTATGCTACTCCTGATTATTCCAAAAAAGAAATTAAGTATCTGAAATGCTGCAAAGTGTGGATACAATTAAATAGTACAGTATGTTAGTAGACAGAGATGGAATATATCAAGTTACTCCGCCTGTAAGGAGAGCAGTCCCCAGAGAGATGGCCTATCAGACGATAACAAACTACTACACTGTCATTCTTCTTGAGCTCCCTGCTGCTTTTGCACAATCATGATCCTCTCCTTCGACAGTTTGTCCTCCCTTGCCTTTTGTGACTCCATCTTATCCTGGTTTTCCTCCAATCTCTTGTCATTCCATCAGTATCTCTCTCAGCTGGTTCTCCTCCTGCTCTTTAGGAGTCCCATCATGCTTCTTCCATAATCCCCTCCCCTCCTCCATCCCAAGTCCAAATGTTGCTACTTCTTCCTCCATAACATAACTCAGTTACATCTTTTCTTTCTAGCCCTACAGCTAGGACTTGTCTAAGTGCTTATCTTCTGTCTTAATTACAGCAACCTCGTTTCCTCTCACATCCCCAACAGCCATATCACCCACCCCCAATCCATTCAAAATGTGGCTGCTAAGATCTTTGTCCACTGCTCTGACTATAGCACCTTCCTTTTTGAATCTCTAATAGCTCTATACTTACCACTATATCAAGTCTATGCTTTTTATCCCCACTTTCAGTGCCCTTCACAGCTTCTTATCCACTCTTGCTTCTTCTCACATCACCCTCATCTTTTCTACCTCATCAGTGATGCTATCCTCCTTGTCCACTTCTCTTACAATCATCTTCACTATAAACTTCTTCCACCCTGCTCCTTCTGTATGGAATGCCCACTCTGAACTTACACATAAGGCCACTCTCTTCCTCAGGTCCCTCCTCATGATTTGTTTCTTCCACAGTGCCTACAACAAACTGGATAAATTGAGGAGCAGAGCAGTCAGGTACAGCTGAAGTGTATTTATTAGATTTTTAAAACACTGCATGAAATATATATTAAAGAAATGTGTGAATAGACATTTTGGGTATATTCTTTACTTTCTCCCCCCTCCCCTTTGTATGTTGCTTGTCTTCTTAGACTGTAAATTCTTCAGTGTGAGACTGTACCTTCCTGTTTGTGTATACTGCGTCTATCACGCTGCAGATACTATCAAAACATGAAGACATTTGATCTCAGGAAGAAGCATGAGAACGTATTTTATCAGTAAAAGTCTGCTGCGGTGCACAAATCTATGTATAACAGTTTGGGAATTTTATTCATTAATAGAAATGCAGACCCATTTCCATGTTTTTGCAAGCGAACTGGATGTTCATGCTTTGTCAATTGAAAATTATTTACATCACACATGTTGAGAAGTTACAGCAAATGTGATTGGATAGTCTAAAAAATGGAAGTACAATAATTTTATCCTTCCTACTGAACATTTTACTATTCAGTTTGAATTCTTTGTCCCATTTTTAGATACTGGTAGATCAAAGGGGTCTGCTCACCAAAGTAATAAAAGCCAATAATATTACTGCACTTAAAGAACTATGGGCATCTTCATTAATAAAACACCCCATTTCTAATTTGTGTGTGACCAAATCCTGAAATGTTTATTCAGATCCCCATAGCGAGGCAAAACTACTATGAAATCTGAGTTAAAACCTAATTAAGGACCTCTAAAGTTGGCATATAATCTTTTTTATCCTCCTATACATATGATGTGCAGAATAGAACTTTCACAAAGTTCCAGTAGATATGAATACTTGTTTATTTATTAATTATTATTATTATTATTATTATTATTATTACTATTATTTAATAACCAGGCATTTGCAATGCACAATTGTTATCAGCACTATCATTCAGTTCAGTTTACCACACTGTCAATCAAGCTGTGGAATTCCTTCACATGAGGCACAAAGAAAACAATTCAGTGCACAACGATTCAGAATTCAGTGTATGTATGGGTGGGCACATAGATCCATTAAATAAATAAATGTGAGCATCTGAAAAGACTTCAATTTAGAGTACCATGAAAGCGCCTACTCATAGATCTCCAGAGGAATTGTGAATAACCATAGTCCCAAAAGGAAACCTGAGACCATCCTGAGAATTATAACAGCATCCAACACAGCAAGGAAGCATAAAATAGTTCACTAGCAGCCCTATCAAGTACGAGACCACAATGCCAACTCCAGAGTTGTCACAGCTGTCTGTCTATAGCACCTGCCAAATTCCACCGGGAAAAGAACCCTTTTCACATTTCTACATCTGGATGCTGCAATGTTAAAAGAATCCCACCCCCCTTGTGCCATAGGTGTGGGAACTAGGGATGCAGAGGGTGCTGCAGCACCCCTAGATTTTAGGTGATGCTGAGCTCCTGGCCCCGCATGCGGGCTCCCAGTCCAGGGTCCCAGCTGCCAGCTCCGCACCTGAGACTCTGTTCCTGGCCCCGCACCTGCCCCCAGCTCTGGCCCCAGCCTCGGCCCCTGTCTGGGTGCCTCCCTCCCGGAGACACGGCCCTGCTCCCGGCCCCAGCTCTGACAGGGGTAAGGGGGCTGGCTTTCAGCACCCACACTATTAAAAATGTTCTAGCACCACTGCTGTGTGCTGCAGGTTTTACAGCTGAAGAACAAACAGTTAGGAAAGAGAGGCAAGAGCAGCAGTAAAGGACACGTCCACTGGGGAAGGCGGACACGAGATCAGTTTTAAAATGCTGTGTTGTAAGTGAGAAAATGTAGAATATGATTCCAGGTTTTTAAACTTTAAACAAATACCAGGAGGCAGTATTAGTCCATCTTACACTGCATCCGAGTAGAGATACCTCTCAGGTACCTGCTGTCCATGTACAATGGAACTATGCTGTCTCGCACGTATGCTTTTCAATGAAGTAGTTGCACAATCACATCCTAATATTTCTGCAAGATGCCTACCTGATTGAGAATGAAATTCTCACTTGTGAAGAGGCTTATGCAGTAGCTAATCCCACTTAAACCAACAAGCGTGTGCAGTAGATACACAGGCATGGGTGCATAATTATAAATACAGTAGGACCTTCTAACAGTCCAACCTGATACAGTGACACTATTTATAGTGCAACAGGCATCCTAACCTGTTCCTTTGCATTGCAATATGCAAATTGTTAATAGGTGATAAGTGAACACAATAGCTAGTTTAGGATTTCATCACTGCTAAACTCCAGCGCCACCCAACCAAGCTGTAAGTCTGACAGAACTGAGCAGAAATTTCACAGGTGTGTCAGAAGCGATGGTTTGTTGATTTATATATAATAGTTATTTGCTTCATGAGGCATTGAAAGTCCTGCATGTCTCCCAGACTTTCTATTTTGTAGGAAAGAAGAGGGATTTTGGTGAAAAATGGGTCTGAGGGAGTGGTCTTTGTAAAAAGGTAGTGATGAGACAGTGTTCGCTGAACCAAATTCTACCCTATTTAACACCCATCCAACCTGGACCTGTCCACATGTAACAGAGGGCAGAACCACAGCCCAGTGTCAATAAAGATTTTAGCGTTGTTTGATTTTCCCAGGCTATGAATAAGGTAGCCATACGTATGATATGGCGGGTGGGAATGGATGTGGACTTACAACAGAAACAGAAACACTCACACTTATAAAAAGAAAAGGAGGATTTGTGGCACCTTAGAGACTATTTTGTTAGTCTCTAAGGTGCCACAAGTCCTCCTTTTCTTTTTGCGGATACAGACTAACACAGCTGCTACGGTGTAACCACTCACACTTATGGGAGTTATGCCTAATTGAGGTGGACACAGCGGCAAAATGAGGCAGGATACAACTTATATTAAACTTTTAACTTGAGAGGGGCACTACCCTCCCATTCCCCACACTCTCCTATACTAGGTGTTACAAGGCTCCTTACCATATAACCCATAACCTTATCCCGCCAGGACTCAGCTGTCCCTGAGTCCTCGTACCCTCCCTCACCTTCTCCTCTCCCCCCACCCCATTGCGAGGGGGACAGAGGGTGCAACACGGTGGAGATCTTGGCCTGTGAGGGCCACATAGTCTGACCTCAGCCTGCAAAAGCCACAAGGTCTCACCCTAGCACATAAGCCCAATGCCCATCACCAAAATCCCAGGTCTTTTACCTCTGGGAACCGTTCATTTCATTCTCTTAACTGCACGGGTAGAGTTGCCAACTTTTTAATTGTACAAAACCAAATACTCCTGCTCCTTCCCCGAGGCCCTGCCCCTTCTCCAAGGCCCTGCCCCTGCTCGCTCCATCCCCCTTCCTTCCGCCGCTTGCTCTCCCCAACCCTCACTCACTTTCAGCAGGCTGAGGCAGGGGGTTGGGGTGCAGGAGGGGGGTGAGGGCTTCAGCTGGGGGTGCGAGCTCTGGGGTGGGGTCAGGGATGAGAGGTTTGGGGTGCAGGAGAGGGGTCCAGGCTGGGGCAAGGGGTTGGGGTGTGTGTGGGTTGGTATGGCCTCTGGGCTGGGGGTGTGGGCTCTGGGTGGGGCCAGAAATGAGGGGTTCAGGGTACAAGTGACAGCTCCAAGCTAGGGCAGGGGGTGGGTATGCAAAAACTCCAGATGGGAGTACAGGCTCTGGGGTGGAGCCAGGGATGAGGGAGCTCCGGGCTGGGGCTGAGGGGTTCAGAGTGCGTAGTAGATGGGGGCTATGGCTGGGGGTGTGGACTCTGGGGTGGGGTTGGGAATGAGGGGTTTGGGGTCCAGCAGGGGGCTCCAGGCCGGGGCCAAAGGGTTCAGAGTGCAAGAGGGGGTGCAGGCTAGGGATAAGTGGTTTGGGGTGCAGGAGGGGGCTGGGGCAGGAGGTTGGGGGTGCAGGCTCCAGGAGGGAGTTGGGTGTGGGAGGAGACTTTGGTCTTAGACATAATTAAGGGATATTAAGGAAGACTGATGGCATCTCAAAGACAAAAGGCTGGAATATTTTTGGATTATCTCCACTCCCCCAAACCATTTTTCCAGCCCCATTAGATACAAACTAAACTTGATCTCAGAATATAAAACAACCTTGCTTTCAAGTGGGCTGGAATTTCTTGAAGGAAGGGCTAGAAGGAAATCATGCTCTGGAGAGAGGGGGTTTCTTGATAAGAGGTTGACCTCTTTGCACTTTCCTTATGGGCATTCAGTGCAACCCGGACTGGAAGATTCCATTAGCCTCCATTGGCCTTAAAGCCACCTGTGTAGTCTGTAGGCCTAAAGGAAAGATGTATTAATAGCTGAGGCTCCTTTCACATCTGCCTTAGACAATGCAGGACCTGCCAATCCGAAGTTTAAAAACAATAAAGGAGCCCTTAATGACGGGCTGCAGGGCGGCCCAGCATCTGTGTTTGCTTCTCTCTTTCTGTCAGCCATGCCAATGAACTAGTACGAATCCAACATTTGGCCCGGAAATCCTAATTGCATCTTCCAAATTTTAGAACAAGTCTGCATTCATAGGAGTCAAACCAGAGACGGAAGCAGATTTAGGGTGGGAAGGAGGCAGCTGGGCTAGCAATGACATAAGAATTCAGTCATTTGAATGGTTGTGTTTCTCGCCGTAAGGAATGACCTATTGTCCAGATCGGCAGATTGAAGCTCACACAAGCCTTATCAGTACGTAAGTACAGGTTTATATACTGCAGTAGCAAATCACGTATCATGACAAATCTGTGCAAGAGCAAAAGGCTTGAGAGCCTTTAGGTTACACCTAGGAGGACAGTAGTCAACCAGAGATGTACTGTCTAGGCGACCTCTCCCTGCAATGCCATTCTTCTTGGTTGAAAGGTAGATTTTCTAACCATTTTCTTCCCAATATCTTCTCTAGTGAACATTTCAGATAGCCAATCACACTGAACTTTCAAGGACTTAATTTTGCCAGATTTCATTTTAGAATAACTAGCATAATAATAACTAGAATAATAATAGCAAGAAATTCACTAAAAAAAAGAAAAGAAAAAAAGATACCAGATACCAACAAACTTTTATAAGGATCAGGTCAGGATTTGTATGAAGAAGTTAAACTCTTTGGCTATTGCAGGATTTTCTACTGTTTTAAACAAAAATGGTGTTTCCCAATTCTAATTCTCTAATGCAGAAGCCTCTTACTAGAAATATTTTACATGCCCTAATAAGCCACACTGACAAACATCCAACAAGTTAATGCACTAGTTTCTAAAAACCAGTGTACTGTAACCTCAGTATCAGAACTTCAGATCCACTTTATTATTTTGCAAGAAGAGGACTCTAGATGTTTATCTACATCTTCCTTTAAAAAAATCAAATCATATGTTTTCAGTGTGTGGTCTATAATAAATGTTTGGCTATGGAGTAGACTGCAGTAAATCTTCTAAAAGAACCTTCTCCCGTTTCCTAGAATTGAAGGAACCTTTTAATGCATTTATGCATGCTCCAAAACATAAGTACAGAATTTCAGCTCAGGCAACACCCATCTCTCTTTTTCCCAACTGTATTTTTTCCTTAGTCACGTACATGTAGGAGTTTATTTCACATGCGGTATATATGCTCAAAGCATTTTGGTTGCTCTTGGTCTTATAATAGGGCCAAGCATTTCCATGTATATGCAGTTTAAAAAATACCAGATGAAGACCAGCTTCTTTCAGTGTAACATAATCCAAAAATGTATGAAATTTAAAACAGAAAGATTGTTTATCCCAGCTGTAAATGTGTTGACACACACACCGTGCAAGGAGAAAAAACTTGCTCGGTGCTGGTGACAGTATGTCAAACAACATTACGAAAAGAGAGAGGCAAGTTACACTTGTGTGTGACTTAGACAGCAATTGGAACAGAGAATTTCAAACTGCCTTGATGTTTCTGATACAAAAAATGTGCCTCCCACTCTTCCCAAGCTTTTGCAAAGTTGTGAATTTTGCATACTTAAGGTCTCAAGTGCATGCCTACTTAGCATTTGTTGCCAAAAGATTGAGTTTCCAACTCTCAAAATACTCAGCGTCAGGGATTTTACAAATATACACAGTATCTGTCCTCAGTTGTTAAGAGCTTGACATGGCCAGAGCCTTTAGATCTCTATTAATTTGTAGGTCACATGCAATGTGGTAGAACATTATTAGGGGTTTTCTTACTCTCATTTTGCTCTTGACATTGAATTGAGAAACTATAACTTTCATTAAGGGCCTGATCCAGAACCCTGAAAAGTTGAGGGGCATATTTCCACTGACTTCAAGGGGCTTTGGATCAGGCCCAGAATGAGCAAGGGTTTGCTAGCGCAGATGTTCGGCCAAATTCACTGTTAGTGAAAATGGCCACAACTTCAATGGACTTGCACCGTTTATGCCAGTGGTAAAGTTGATCTCTTGTTTCTGGTTAAGTCTTCTGCAACTACAGACAGCCTTGATTAAATATATTCATGGACATGCTTTCTGCATTGCAACTTGCTTTGCTGCAGAGATGAGCATAAAATCAATGATGAACCACCAGAAAAAATAAATGTTGTAATGAGTTAAAAAAATGGGAGAGAGAAATTAAAAGGAACCATTTATATGCAGAAGAGATCTGCATATATCTGTTTCTTCACTTCAGCAGGTGGGTATTGTAGTTGTAGGAATGCTTGATAGAGATCTTGTAGGTGTTTGTCTCTGTCTGAGGGGTTGGAGCAAATGCGGTTGTATCGTAGAGCTTGGCTGTAGACAATGGATCGTGTGGTATGATCTGGATGAAAGCTAGAGGCATGTAGATAGGAATAGCGGTCAGTAGGTTTCCCATATAGGGTGGTGTTTATGTGACCATCGCTTATTAGCACCGTAGTGTCCAGAAAGTGGATCTCTTGTGTGGACTGGTCCAGGCTGAGGTTGATGGTGGGATGGAAATTGTTGAAATCATGGTGGAATTCCTCAAGGGCTTCTTTTCCATGGATCTAGATGATGAAGATGTCATCAATGTAGCGCAAGTAGAGTAGGGGCATTAGGAGACGAGAGCTGAGGAAGCGTTGTCCTAAGTCAGCCATAAAAATGTTGGCATACTGTGGGGCCATGCGGGTACCCATCGCAGTGCCGCTGATTTGAAGGTATACATTGTCCCCAAATGTGAAATATTTATGGGTGAGGACAAAGCTCCAACCCCTCAGACAGAGACAAACACCTACAAGATCTCTATCATGCATTCCTACAACTATAATACCCACCTGCTGAAGTGAAGAAACAGATTGACAGAGCCACAAGAGTACCC
Source organism: Dermochelys coriacea (assembly GCF_009764565.3). Classification (NCBI taxonomy): domain Eukaryota; kingdom Metazoa; phylum Chordata; order Testudines; family Dermochelyidae; genus Dermochelys; species Dermochelys coriacea. The sequence goes on from NC_050074.1 coordinate 117,622,296, forward strand.
AAAAGTCACCTACTACAGGACAGGCCCAACAAAGAAAATAACAGAACGCCACTAGCCATCACCTTCAGCACCCAACTAAAACCTCTTCAACGCATCATCAAGGATCTACAACCTATCCTGAAGGACCCATCACTCTCACAGATCTTGGGAGACAGGCCAGTCCTTGCTTACAGACAGCCCCCCAAACTGAAGTAAATACTCACCAGCAACCACACACCACACACCAGAACCACTAACCCAGGAACCTATCCTTGCAACAAAGCCCGTTGCCAACTCTGTCCACATATCTATTCAGGGGACACCATCATAGGGCCTAATCACATCAACCACACTATCCGAGGCTTGTTCACCTGCACATCTACCAATGTGATATATGCCATCATGTGCCAGCAATGCCCCTCTGCCATGTACATTGGTCAAACTGGACAGTCTCTACGTAAAAGAATAAATGGACACAAATCAGACGTCAAGAATTATAACATTCAAAAACCAGTTGGAGAACACTTCAATCTCTCCGGTCACTCGATTACAGACCTGAGGGTGGCTATCCTTCAACAAAAAAACTTCAAAAACAGACTCCAACGAGAGACTGCTGAATTGGAATTAATTTGCAAACTGGATACAATTAACTTAGGCTTAAATAGAGACTGGGAATGGATGAGTCATTACACAAAGTAAAACTATTTCCCCATGTTATTTCTCCCCCCACCCCACCCCCCCACTGTTCCTCAGATATTCTTGTTAACTGCTGGAAATAGCCTACCTTGCTTGAAAGGTTTGTGAAAGGTTTGTGAAAGGTCATGAAAGGTTTTCCTCCTTTCCCCCCCCTGCTGCTGGTGATGGCTTATCTTAAGTGATCACTCTCCTTACAGTGTGTATGATAAAACCCATTGTTTCATGTTCTCTGTGTTTGTATATCAATCTCCCCTCTGTATTTTCCACCAAATGCATCCGATGAAGTGAGCTGTAGCTCACAAAATAAATTTGTTAGTCTCTAAGGTGCCACAAAAAAAAAGGAGTACTTGTGGCACCTTAGAGACAAACAAATTTCATGAAGTTGACAGATTTCCACTCTATACAGCTAAATTCAGTGCCTTGCATAATGACAGGTTTCAGAGTAGCAGCCATGTTAGTCTGTATTCGCAAAAAGAAAAGGAGTACTTGTCTCTAAGGTGCCACAAGTACTCCTTTTCTTTTTGCGAATACAGACTAACACGGCTGCTACTCTGAAAGGTGCCACAAGTACTCCTTTTCTTTTAGGAGAGAGACGGAAGTCAACCCCAGAAGTTAATTTAAACAAGAAGGAATACATACAGAGACAGTGAACTTTAGCATTTTTCTGTCCAGAATATATTTAGCTGATGTAAAGTTACTTTTAAAAAATGTTTTTCTTGATAAATTTCAATGCACACAAAGACAAGCAACTGTAATGATGACAGGCACCATTGTAGGAGTTCTAGAAAGACAATGAGTTATCGGCAAAAGGAGGAAGATATGGGAAGCTACCTCTCCATTATATTCCTGTCACCAATACTACCATATGATTGAACAAATGTCCCTGGGAAGAATAATTTTCTGAATAAAAACTACACACACACACACACACACACATATATAGGCAGACAGGTATGCAGATATATCTATCTATCCCTGTATGTAATGTACACAAATACATATTATACACATTTTTAAAACTATTTTCATATATGTAGAATGGATGGTGTGTTATGTTCTAAAGGACTCTAATTGTACCAATCTGAGATTATTTATATTACTCCTACGGGGCTTTGCCCGTTCTAAATTCATATTGAGAAACCATTATACCATGGCACACCATGTATTCCTTACTTATGCAGTTTATCACATGGTTAACACCTGAAGATATATCATGTTTATAATTACACATCCACACAGCACATGTTATAGATAACAGAAAATATGACATGTATGTGCACACACATTATAATATACATAGTATGTGAACACGTGTGTATATATTTTACACCCTATATGTGAAGGTATTAATCATGTGATAAACTGCAGTGTCCCATAAGTAAGGAATACATGATGGTGTGGCATGGTATAAAGGTTTATCAGTAGATGTTTAGAGTAGGTGAAACCACTTACGAGCAATATGAATCATCTAAATTAGTGCTAATATGGGTATTTTTTTACACACACATATAGGGCTCAATCCTGTTCCCCTAAAAGTCTATGATTTAAGCAGGAGCAAGCCCATAAACAAGTCCTTTTTAGGATCCATGATGGAGCAGCTGATTTTACTGACCATGCTTTAATGGGTTTAGGAAGAGTAACACCTTCAGCAGCCTAAGCCTTCATGCTCTACTTCTATCATTATTAATGTTTTAGATACTTCTTTCCCTTTTAACTGGCGGGGGTGAAAAAGTATTTTTTCCAAGAAAACTTTTGTTATTTGAACATCAAGCTCATGATTTCTCCTGATCCTTCAGCTGTTTATGATCTTGTCACAAGAAATAATGAAGGGGGCCACTGTTAGGGCAACCAAGTCTAAAGACTAAGACCATATTGGCTAGTGAGGTATGAAGAAGATTTTTACCTTAAGTTTCCAAAGCATTCTAATAAGAATGTGGAGAGCGTCTCTGTGGAGGTAAAAGGATCCTCTTAGGGTCCTGAATTAGAACTTGAATTTCTCAGTCAACTTGTAGGTGATAGAACCAGTGCTGCTGGGGGTTCTCCAGCACCCCCTTGCTGGAAGTGGTTTCTATCATATACAGGTTTACAGTTTGGTTCGATGGCTCTCAGCACCCCCACAATACAAATTGTCCCAGCACCTCTGCCTGTAAGGAATGCTTCACCACCAGTCCCTCTGAACCAAATGCTGCAGGGTTCACAGTATTCCACAACACATTCATGTTTTGCCTGAAATATAAATTCTTTTGCTTAAATATTTTACTATAGCAACTGAAAGCCTAGGCTCCCATCGGGTTCAATGCAACCTGCTTTAACCAAAGGACAGCAGAACCTTGCTGGTATGCACTTTGCTGATCATACGCTCTCATACAAGTCATTGGTCAGCAAATGGTTAATCGAGTGCTGCACTTAAGACTTCATTGCAAAGCTTTTACAAAATATCACAGAATATTTACTCCATATATTACAAGTGCTGTTATAAATAATTAAAACTTGTCAACAAAATGCCTGAGGGAAAGTCTAATCATAACAAAACCTACACCCACTGTGTTAACTTGCTAATTTGTTAATCCTCTCAGGCCTTCAGCCAGCACATCAGTAGCACCACTGAAGTCAAGGAGACTTCTCAAGGGCTTAACTTTAAGCAATGCTTAAATTCTGTGTTGGGCTGAGGTCTCAGTCAGGAGGAGTTAATGAGGTTCTACTATACAGTATTCAAGAGAGATGTTTACTTTGTATCAGAATTCACTCCAGTGTTTGAACTTACTCTGAGATAAAGTGTTTGGGAAAGGCAAAAATGTTGGTGGCGACATGTCCACACCCTCAGTTTAGAGGAGATAATCTTGCAGAATAATATAAGCATCTCTTCATGCTCCGTTAAGCTATGGGCCTCCTCAATATCAAGTGCAGCAGGGAACAGCTGAGTCGCATACAATGTCAATGTGACGTTCACTTGTCCAATGCACTTAATCTGAAAGCACCTAAAGATTTTAGACCTGATATGAAATTACAGTCCAATACTTAGAAGTGAATTCTCATGACCCACAGACATCACGACCTTTATTATTATGCCCAATGCCAGGGTACTAGCTGGTGTGTGAGAGTAATTCTATTCATAGTAACAACAAATCATTGCATCTTAGTCACTGTCTCAGAGTTTGGAGATCAGTTAACATGAATCTTGTTATATATCAACATTCCCGACCGAACGTTTGCTTTTGTTTGAAAGATAAAACAATCCCAATGTATCTGTCTTGACTTTTATCCTGACATAGTTCTTCAGAACAGGTACCGTATTATGCAAAGAAATGTTAAGTAAATATTTAATTCCGTAAAAGACCACTGGTGATCAAGTAAGTGTGGTGAAGAGTGCAAAAAAAGGTACAGCACCAAGACACTGGAGTAAACCTGTAAGCATAAGGTTGGACAGAGTAGTGTACAAGGAAAAGCGATTGGGAATAGTGAGTGACTTTTCTTCCTTGCCCTTCAGTTTGATCAAGTAATTCCCCTTTTTGAATCCCTTTATTGGCTTCTTAGCCAATATCATGCCAAATTTAAGTTTCGTACCATTTTCAAAGCTTTACAAATGCCCCTGCATGCTTTGCCTTCCTTGTCAAGTTTCATATTGACCCCTGTCACTGTCACCCATCTGTGAGATTTTCACACAAAAATTGATTGACAGAGTTTAAGGCCAGAAGGAACTATTAGATCATCTAGTCTGACCTCCTGTATATCACAGACCATTAAATTTCACCCAGTTACCCTGATATTGATCTTAATAACTTGTGTTTGGCTAAAGTATATCTTCCAGGGAAGTATCCAGTCTTGATATGAAGACAGCAAAAAGATGGAGATTCCACCACTTCCCTTGGTAGCTTGTGCCAGTGGTTAATCACTCTCACTGTTAAAAACGTGTGCCCTATTTCTAATTTGAATTAATCTGGCTTCCACTTCCAGCAACTGATTCTTGCTATGCCTTTCTCTAGATTAAAGAGCCCTTTACTACACAGTATTTTCTCCCCAAGGAAGTATCTACACACTCAGATCAAGTCACCTGACAATCTTCTTTTTGATAAACTAAACCGATTGAGCTCTAAGTCTTTCTCTCTAGGGCATTTTCTCTAGCCTTCCATTAATTTTTTTGTTTTTTTTCTGGCACCCTCTCCATTTTTTCCAGTATATTTTTTTAAAATATGGGCACCAGAAGTGGAAGCAGTATTCCAGTATCACTTCCACCCATGCCATACACTTAAGGATCACATTAGCCATTGTAACTACAGTATTGGACTCTGAGCTCATGTTGAGTTGCTTGTCCACTATGACCCTAAATCCTTTCCTGCATCACTGCTTTCCTGGACCCCATTCTGTAGGTGTGGCCTGCCTTCCTTGCTTGTAGATATATAACTTAGCATTTGGGTGTATTAAAATGTATTTTCTTTGATTGTGACCAGCTTACAGAGTGATCCAGAGCTCACTATATGATTGCCCTCTCCTCATCATTTATCACTACACCAATCTTTATGTCATCCACATAGTTCATCAGCAGTGATCTTATATTTACTTCCAGGTCATTGATGAAAATGTTGAATAACATCAGGCCTAGTTCTGACCCTTTGGAATTCCATTAGAAACATCCCCATTTGATGATGATTTTCCATTGACAACTACTTTTTGAGATCTATCTGTCAGCAATTTAATGGGTACTTTATTGATAAAATAGAGTACAATTTCGTAGGCAAAATGCTGTGCAGCACTACATCAGACATCTTACCAAATCTAAAAATACTATATCTATACAACTACCTTTATCAACAAAGTTTGTGATCTCCTCAAAGAATGAAATGGGGTTTGTTTGACAAGACTTATTTTCCATAACTTATTTTCCATTTCCCACCATGGTGACAGGCATCTCCCAATTAATTTTCTTCACAATTTTCCTCAGCTCTGGGAAATTAACTGTTATGAAACACCAAGTATATATTATTGGTTGGGATTGCCATCTGTTTGCCCATATCAATGCTATCAGGTCATGATCACTGGTCCTGAGGCAACCACCAACTACTAGCCCAGTGATTAATTCTTCTTTATCTGTTATAATGAAGTCTAAACTAGAGTTACCTCCTGGCGGGAATACCTTTTGTGTGAAAACATTATCTGTAATTTTTAAAAACTCTACTGATGTTTTACTATTTGCTTCATAAGATCTCCAGCACACATCTCCCAAACGGAAGTTCCCCATATCCATACATTTTTCTTTCCATACCTTACAGACAGTGCTTACACAGTAACTCATCCTGTTCTCTGGTTTGATCTGGTGATCTATAAACAGACCACCACGAGTACCCCCTACTGGGTTTTGTTAGTTAGCACACTGATCCATGTGCATTCAAGATCCTGTTATTCTGAGTTACCAATAACTCTAAAACAGGCAACGTGTCTTAAATGTTGAGTGCCCTACCCATCCCTCTACCACACTTCCTCCCACAATCCTCTTGTGAAGCGGTATTGGCAGTATTACACTACAGGTGGGCAACATCAAGGAGCTACACCTAGTATCTTGGAGCCACATTAGAGCAAATTAAATAGGAGAAAGCAGTGTGGTGTAGGGGGGAAAGTATGGTACAGGTATAGGTCAACACTTCACCAATGCTTTGGTTCTAGCCAGAGTCAGTAATGATTTACAGTAGTTTTCATCTGCAGGTTATCTTGTGGCCTGTGAAAAATGAGTTGGTGGTTTCAGCTCAGATGCTAGCAGAAAAGAGTCCACAACACACAAAAAGTTAACCCCCCACAGCTGGCACCCATGCTGGAGGTTGCAGCTAGGAGCCCATGCCTGAACAGCCATGGAAAATGGCCATTGCTATCCTGTCCAGGTCAAGGGGGAGGCTAGGGAGAAGCTTGCTATATCATTGTCCATATTGTACCTAGTGTGTGGATAAGTAGAGTGGAAGTGTGGTTGCATAGTTAATAATACTTAGTACTTTATACATCCAAAGCAATGTACAAACATTAACTATTTAAACCACACAACGTTCCTTTGAGGCAGGTGGTATGTGTCATTATTCCCATTTTACGGATTAACAGAACAGCTTTCCCATTTAAAGTACAGGACTGGGATGCAGAAACTTTGGGTTCTATTCCTGGCTCTGCATACAGGGCATTCTATACAGAAGTAAGTAGGGAGACAGTAAGGATCAGCAAAACTAATTTGAGTGGATAGAGAAGAACTATTAAATGGCAAAAAGCAGGTTAACAAAGCTAGCAAGGAGGAAAAAAATGAGAAATGGAGTAATGTAATGAAGTCACTTAGAAAACTCTGTAACATCGGCTATGATAGAAAAATAAGGCTATTGGATTGGCATTTTCCTATCAGAGACATACATTTTGGTTTTAACTGAAAGTTGGGGGAAAAGCGGTAAAAACTTGGGAAACAGTTATTCAGAATGTAAAGGAGAGGAGAAATCTTATCTGTAAAGGAAGATTTGGAATTAACAGAGAAAACTTTGGAGGAACAGCAAGTGGGAAAGACTAATTATTGCCTGAAATTAAAAACAATATAGGGAATACATTGGAAGAAATTTGCAGGAGTAGTGTGGCTTTCTGCTGGCAGCGGCCAAAGGAATCCAAGAAGTGCATTAAGCCCCTTCTACATCTCTCTGCTGCCCATCCCACCCAACTAGCATCTGGCTCCCCTCTTTCCTTTAGGCATAATCTCTCCATGGTTGGTCAGAGAGTCTCCAGTGCTAGCCTTCCAAATTCCTCTCTCTCACTGCCTGATTGATTCAGTCCCACTTTTCATATCTGAGCTGGGGGAAAAAAATCATTTGTGTATATACATCTTCAAATAAAAAACAAAGGGATGGAGATGCTAAACCCATAATTGTGTTCAAACTCCCCAAAGCATTCTGGGATATGGTCTGTATGGGATACTACGACCTGGCCTATACTAAAATTTAGGTTGACCTAGCTACATTGCTCAGGGATGTGAAAAATTCACACCCCCAAGCAATGTAGTTAATCTGAGCTAAACCCTGGTTTACACATTGCTAGATAGATGGAAAAATTCTTCTGTTGATTTAGCTACCACTTCTTGAGGGGGTGGATTTACTACAGTGATGGAAATACCCCTTCTGCTGTTGTAGCCAGTTGTAACCCACACATCTCCTGGGTGTGGTGTTCTGTCCCATCGAGTGGCACCAACACCACTTAGAGAGAGATTAATAAATCTGCCCTACAGCCTTAGCTAAAGGTCATATGGCTTTTAGCTCATTCAGTATAGGCTCATGCACTAAGCTCCTAGAGGTCCCAGGTTTGATTCCGCCCACCGATGACCGGCATCTGTTGGCGTTACAAGTGGGGGCTAATTTGGGATTTCAACTGGGAAGTCTCTGAAGCTTGGGATGTACTTCCTCAGCTATGGAAAGTATGTAACCCACACACCTCCTGGGTGTGGTGTTCTGTCCCATCTAGTGGCACCAAGACCACTTAGAGAGAGATTAATGAGTCTGCTCTACAGCCTTAGCTAAGGGTCAGATGGCTTTTAGCTCATGCAGTAGAAACTTATGCATTTAGCTCCAGAGGTCCCAGGTTCGATCCCGCCCACCAACGATTGGGGTCTGTCGATGTTACATCTAGACTCAGCAGGGTACCTGCAGCTGTGCCGCTATAGCACTTGTAGGATAGCCAGACCCTGTGCTAAATAAAGCTGTATTGTAACCCATTCACATGGCTCAGATTTGAGTAGTGACAAGTTTTGCAAGACCTTTTTTAAAAAATAATCTTGAGATGGCCACAGTGTTTGTTGTAATGACTGAAAATCCAGTTTGATTTATCTACGAGAAAACAGCCGAGTCAGGAAATACTTTGCAACTCCAAGCCCTGGTGAGTTGTTGAAATGTATGTTGCATATGTGTTTACCAAGCTTTGAGTAATCACTCGTATGACAAAGATTTTGCTTCATACACTATTTCAGGTAAATGATAATATATTTGTGAATGATGAGTTTGTGCCAAGAACACTGGCATTCTCAAGATAATGAAAAGCAGTCAAAATAATCAACACCATTGCACCAGAATTTCAGAGTCTGTGCTCAGTTACTAGGACACTGGCCGGTCTTGAGATACTTTAGGTCTGTAGAACCAACCAGTTCCCTGGGCTAGATGGAAATGTGTAGGGCAGTGGCTCTCAACCTTTCCAGACAACTGTACCCCTTTCAGGAGTCTGTTTGTCTTGTGTACCCCCAAGTTTCACCTCACCTAAAAACTATCTGCTAACAAAATCAGACATAAAAATACACAAGTGTCACAGTGCACTACTACTGAAAAATTACTTACTTTTTCATTTTTACCATATAATTATAAAATAAATCAATAGGAATATAAATATCATACTTACATTTCAGTGCATAGTATATAGAGTAGTATAAACAAGTCATTGCCACTATGAAACTTTAGTTTGTACTGACTTCACTAGTAGCCTGTAGCCTGTTGTAAAACCAGGCAAATATCTATATGAGCAGATGTATCCCTTGGAAGACTTCTGCATACCCCAAAAGTTGAAAACCAATGGTGTAGGGGATATCGTGTTGGGGAAGATGGCAGATCTGTGGATCCTGGGAGGTGGAATCAAGTCACAATTCCCATGACCCTCACACGCCAGGAAATACTGCAACTGAACTAGCCCTTCCATTTGCCCCTGATTCTGGGTCCACACCATCTCCCATGAGGAGATAGCAGGGGTCTCGGAAAAGCAACACCAGGAGGGACAGGGATTTACTGACTAGAAGTGGGCCTTTGTTGAAGAGGCAGCCAGCAGGGAATGTAAAGTGGATGAGTAGGAGGCCTGCCACCCACTGAGAACAAGGGGCATTGTACAGGTTTCATTCAAGAGGGGAAGAGCAAGTGAGAAAGAAGAGAGAGTATCGAGCCCCAGGCCTCACCTCGGAATTCTACTGATTCACATTTTCATTTTAATGTAACAGATCATAGCAAATCAGCCATCTCTGGTGCAATAATCTGCTATAAGAAGCTTTTAGGGAAGCGTGTACTCATTCTTCTGAATCTCAACAGGGCCAGTGACTGGGCATTTGCCTTACAGACGCTCTGCAAATGGTGTTCACATTGCTGCAGCCTTAAAACCCGCTGGGTGTGAAAGCCTGCAGATACAGCAGATTTCATTCTGTTGCCGTGATCAAGCTGTGGCTGTCAATCCCACGGGCTTCACGGGAAAGCCTGGTGTTACCAATCAGCTTGGCCTACTGTGCACACGCCACACACCAGGAAACCATAACATGATGTTTTTTACAAGGGCGGTGGATTTAAAATTGCCCTCCTTAATTCAAGCAACACAGGGCCCTTAGACCTCCCAAAAAATGCAGGAGGCGGGATGTATTTATTGCTCATGGGAGATGTGTGCAGCTAAGATAAAGATACTTTGTATTTCTGAAAACTTGATGCACATTGGCCAAGTGTAGTAACAATTAATTAGCCATGTACACTAAAAATCACTGCATATGGGCACAGAAGAGCGACAGGTGGGAGAGGCAGACAGTTCTCTTTTAGAGTGTGAAGTTTGTATTTCATTCATGCTATTTGTGAAACAGAATAACATTAGCAACTAGTCATGGGGCAACAGTTTAGGAAATTACATCACATATTTGGCGATAAGTGCAGGATATAAATAACCCGGCATAGCAAATCTTTCATAGAAACAGACATAAAAGGGGATTCACTTGCCCCTGTGCAATTCACGCTGCAAAAGTTACACATCTCTCCTTGTTAGTTTCCCAAGAATCAAGGAGGAGTGAGCAAGATTTGGAATGTAAGCGAACACAAAAGAAGCACAGAGGGGACAGCTACAAGCTGTAGAGCGTAGTGGGGAAGGTTAATCCGGTGCATTATAAAAGCACATACCCGAGATTGTGCAAATACAAATAACTTGTTCCCATTCATACCATTCCACTATTTAAAGCAGTTAAAGGAATAGAAAACATGCATGTTAATCTGTAGCACTACATTTGTGATGAGGATGAAGTACAAGTGACCCCCTGATGAAAAACCACCCACTGTGAAGCACTACAATAGAAACATAATATGTTTTCCCTCCTACTTTAGTTAGGAGCCATCCATTTACAGTTCAATACTTGGACCCAGTTCTGCAAATACCTACAAATATGAGTAATTTTACTCAAGCAAAATAGTCCCACTGACCTTAACGGGACTACTCCTGTGTGTAGATGCTTTCAGGATAGGGCCTATGAAGTGAAAAACATTCAAAACAACCTCCGCGCAAAGAAACATTTGTTGTGTCTCGTGACTTTCTAATCTAGTGGCTCAGGAGTTGCAGACACAGGCATGGGTAGATTGCTGCAAGACACAGGGCACTGGCCCACATACCTGTCAACAACTATTGCCCATGTGTATCACATGATCATTCATTAAAGGGGACCATGTGGCTGAGAAGTTTTCACCAGCTGCTGAAATGAAGCTGGTATAATTCTATCAGCAATTGAACATTTAGGCTAAGGACATCATGGCTACAGAACCCCATGTACATTGAGCGTATTGACTCACAACCAAAAATTCCACATGAGAAGAAATATTGTTGGGAAATACATTTTTTTCCCAGATGGGGTTTTGGAACTTTTTCTTCTTTCGCTGCCCTCACACACCTAAGTGTGGCTGTTTGCACCCTCAGCGGTGTTCCTAAAGACTGCCACAAATTATTCCTGCCCTCCTGGAAACATGATCATAATTCTTTTCAAAGAGACAATAAATCATCAATAAAAATACTTTGCACCTCTCTAGCACTTAGCATGAAAGGCTCATAAAGCAAAGTTGGGGGCTCTTGTTAAGGAATATGATATTTTGAAGCTCTCCCATCCTTGTGCTGTCCAGTTCATGAGAACTGAGCTTTCAATTTGAAATTAGCTTTCCTACATAACACAGTCTGTGTTGCTGGTGCTATCCTCCCAGAACTGAGCCTGTGCTAGTTCAGACTTCTATAAGGCCTTCTTTCTTTCCAAGAATTGCAAAAGTACTTTGATAATATTCCTTAATTTTGTTTTATAGGACAGCTCTGAGTTGGTAAGTATTATAATCCAGTATTATAATATACATTTTACAGGTGAGAAAAATTGATGTACATAGAAATTAAGTGACTCACCACAGGAACAGAACCCAGGGATCTTGACTCTAACCATTAGACCATGATTTTTCCCTACATAAATCAATTCAGCACATTAATGCCCATCTACCCACAGATTTCGCTATATATCTTACAGCAGGCCTTCTTCAAGTAAACAAAGATGGCTATAAAATGGCAACAAAAATGATAAAAGGTTTAGAAAACTTGACCTATGACTAGGCCAAGGATTAAAATTATTTGTCTTTTTATTTTATTTCTTTGGATTTAAAAAACAATGAAAAAACCCATATGCAATAGTTTAGGCATTGTAACAGTTAATTAAATAGCATGATCACATAACAATAACCCCCCAACCAGAAGCATAAGACTAATTCATATGCAGGAAACAAATTAACCAAGCAGAAACCCTACTATTAGAGATTTTGCAGGTGCTATATGTAACCAATATGATGTTTTCCTGCAATATCTTTGACAAACCTGACTGAACTAATTTAAACTTCACTGAATTAAGTTTAAGTATCTTTAGAGCCCACTGAATTAAAAATGCAAAGTTTATTTATTATTGGGGGATTGTATGTAACATCTCTGGAGAGGAGACATGGCCAGTGTAAACCTTGGGAAGGGTCATGAGCTTCAAAGGACTATTTTAAACAATGTGTCGGACAAACAAAGTTAAGTAGGGTTCCTAAGAGATACCTGGGGGAGGTGAATGCAAATTACCATCTCTGATTATGCAAAGACCCAACTTTTGGAAGCTTTGCCCTGAGAAGGGGATCATTGTCTGGCTGATTATTCACAGTCTCTGCGGATCAAAGACCCAAACTGTAGGAAAGACGCAAATTCATGGGTGTGCTTGTTCTAAGCTAGCAGCTATTATGGACTTGTGACCACAGAAAAACCGCTTGAGGTGTTGGCAAGAGCCCTTGTTGGGGCTGGGGTGATCTCTGGTAAGCTTATTAGCATGTGTGTAGGTTCTTTTATTGTTTTAATGTGTTTTTCTCAGTCACGCTTTTACCTTAAGAATAAATGTGCTTGCTCAGAAAGGGCTGCGTGTTAACTTATACCTGTGGGCGATTACATTGTTTATAGCCTCTGGGGAGAAAAGCAAAGCAGACCTGCTTAGGCACTTTGACTGGCTGGGAAATTCACAGTGTAGGCAAGGAACCGTGCAGCCTGGAACTACCCCAGTCAGAAGGGAGTGAGACACGTTTCTTCACCCATGAGAGGTGATGACTGCGGAGCTGGAAGCCTGAGAGTGGATGCCCTCATTGGACCATGGAGGGGGAATACAGATGCAGTTGCCCTGAACTGATATACTACAGTGGAGGTAAATAATTGTTTCTTTGCTTCGTGCATTGCACAGCAAGAATTTTAGCATATGATCCAAAAAATTTTATACGGCAACCTATTAGCTTTGGCATCAACTTCCGCCACTGGTGCACTACCTGTCCTCCTTCATGCTTCGTATTAATTTTGTCTGTTTCGCTATTTGCACTTCTCTTGTGCTCTAGTAGTTGCATTGCAGAAAGTAACATACAATTTTTACTCAAATACAAAAGAAAGCTAGAAAAAGAAATCTTTAAAGTAGACTTCATCACGGTTGCTGCCTATTTTTAGACAATATGGCACAGAGATGCACTGAAGTGTTTACTAGCTTAGACATAGGTCACATTAAGTGTCATACAGCCAGTATTTTGTCAGTGCCACAGACCACCTGCAGTCTGGATAATTTATTGCCAGAGACAACTGTTTATTACAGCCCAGCAGACGTGCATTTAACCCTTTCCTCTCACTTCTAAAGCTTCCTAACAAATATTACACCAATGACCTCCAGGGTGTGTCTCAGCTATGAATTTTAATCCTTATGTCCACAGAAATGTACAACTGAAGTGCTGACTGAAAAGATTTACAAGCTTTCCCTTGACAGGTTTCAGAGTAGCAGCCGTGTTAGTCTGTATTCGCAAAAAGAAAAGGAGTACTTGTGGCACCTTAGAGACTAACAAATTTATTTGTTAGTCTCTAAGGTGCCACAAGCCTTCCATTGCTGCTCAAATCCCTCAAGCTGAAAGTACCAATTATGCAAACTGTGCCAAAACAGCAAAGGAAATTTCCTGATGACAGTGGATAAGTTATCCACAAAATGAAACAAACCCATCAGCAGAATCACTTGCAAGATCAAGGCTGGGTTTCAGCTGCTGAGTGCTGATTTTGTGTGCTGTTGAAGAGGGGCTGCCTTTCACCCCAGCGGGAGCCACACTTCATTATCAGCTAGACATTTCAATCCCATAATAATAATTATTTGAGATCAATTCCTTCCTCCACCCCTTTGTGTAATACATATTTAGAATATGACATGTGACCGATCTGATTTTAAATCTGTATTGTGCCTAGCAATTCTTGGCAATATCCAAATATCAGTGTTTGCAGTACCTGTTTCAAGACAAAATAAGTCTGTGTGGGGATCATTTTAGTAAATAAAAAGGGGATTGGGATTTCTTGGTTGGTTGGTTTGTTTTTAAAATCTGAGCAGACACACTGATTCCTGCCAACTTTTAAAGAAATCATTTAGTGAAGAGCACTGCACTTTCAGCTTTTACTGACATGGCTCACTGCAAATCAGCTTCCATCATCTGAGGGCATAATGTAGTAAAATCTCATTCTGTCAGCAAGATAGTGACAGAAAGGTCAGGGAGGTGTCATTTCATTTGTAAAAATCTACACAATCATAATTTCAACTGTCACCCCCTCTGTAGCATGGCTAGGGAAACTCACTGCCCTCCCCCCAGTTCCAGGTTCTCCCGTTGGTGGAGATGTTGATAATACGTCATTGGAAACGGGTTGAGTTGGAGATCATTTAAAAATCTGCAAACACAATGGTATCAAACATGACAAACCTAGAACAATTATGTAGATACGAAATTCAAGAAAATGTTTAAAAATCAACTTTTTTAAATTATGCCTTAACACAGGGATGCATCACTTACATTAAAAAAAAAAGACATTGAGCATTGGTAATGCTAGGGAAGTTAGCCTTGACATGTAGGATGGAAAACATTTATTCATCAAAGTCATCATCAGTGTCATCTCCATCTAGGGCACCACTGCTAGACCCATCAGACTGATGCTCATCCATGCCATACTTGCACATCTCTGCGACAAGGCAGGTTGCTGGCTGCATATTTTCAGGGTAGTGAGCATCTGGTCTTTGCACACAAGCATTTGATTAGCTGGAGGACTGATTCAGGAGTGTATGGTATAACATACATAACTGGTGTGATCAGTTCTTCCTCCAAGACCCATCCATGCCTGATAAGGGAGTGTAGTTTTGGATGTGCTTGATCATCCTGGAGCCACTCTACTGCTTGATAATTTGCCATCCTGATAGCAGGTGTAAATGTACCCCTTGTCGGTGGCAAGTCTTCTCCATTTGTCTGCTTTTTAGAAGACATCCACCAACGTAGCTCTGCAAATGTCATAATGTTGGTCTTCAAATGGTAAATTCAGTATATGAATGCCTCTAGCATATTTATGACCTATTTAGTGACCATCTTGGCTGTTCCAAGCATCTTCAGAGTGAGGAGAGAGTTTTTGGAGGCTGAATCAAACACTTTTATGTAAAATACTTTGGTCTTTCCAGCCAACCTTCCAGTAGTTGCACATCCTAAATGGGTGTGGAAACTTGGCAGCTTTTCATGGTCCAAAAGATAGGATCATATCCCTGAGGGATACACAATGATTCTATTCCCTAGCAGTAGGCACAAAAGCAAAATCTTGTGGCAGTCTCGGGTAGCATCTCAAGGAGATCACTAGAACATCGGTGTCCTGTGCAAAAACCCAGAGTTTAGCAGCACCTCTCCCTGTGGCTTTGATGGCATTCAAGATAATTTTAGTGCCAGACTCTTCATGGGAACTACAAAGAAACCCCACTCAACAGTGTGAAGTAGCAGCTTTGTTATGCCATGCAACGATGAAATTCTTCAAGCAATTCTCCACATGCTGGCATGCTTTTCCTGTAAGGTTAACTCATCCTTTGTGCGAGTTTGAGACAGCAGCTTCTTCACTGTGACATTGGCAACATTCATGGAGTCAGTGATTTTATATTGAACAGGTGCAATACCATGGAGTCTTATTTCTGGCACTGTTTTTAATTGATTCCTCTGTATGTGTGTCAAATATGAGGAGGACTTCATTATAGGTCCAGTATTAGATATAGACTAGTATTAGTAGAGATTACACATACGCTGCACAGATCTTGTGTATATGTTGGAAATCTGTCTCTCAGTCAAGGACTTGTACACAAGGCTTTGTGATAAAAATCGCAGCTTTGTACACCACTTGCTTCCTGTAAGTGTTAATGTCACTGCGATCACCAAGTACCTCTTAAAGTAGTAGTACAGGTCACATGGTATTATTTTTTGAGGTCTGGCATCAGCTATGGATCCCTGGAAACTCCCACATACTGAAGGACACAATGCTTTTACAGCAAAATTTAGCAGCTGCTAACAGTCTTCAGATTACTGTTGACATCAGCATTTTCTTCAGTGCCACATCTCTGCAGCTTTTAAGGAAATGTGCTCTCTTTCATTTCTGTGGATAGGACTGCTAACCCCCCCCCCCACTATATCTATATCCCACAGCTCATCTTCAATAAGTGCTTTAAGGGCCTTTCTGCTAAGCATTTGTTCTTCTTCAATCCTGTTCAAAGCACATACTTCTCTGTATGTAGCCTTTGCACTGGCCATCACTACCATTCTCCCATCCATTAGAACCTCTGTGAGGCAACTTACGAACTTCAGCTGAATCACACCATTGTAACAGTAAAATCAGTATTTCTTTCTGTTGCTTTTGCATTCTGATGCAACACATTACATACATTCTTGGTGCAGCACACAATATGATATGCAATATTGTATTCATGGGCATCTTTTGGGTCAATACACCCACTGAACTTTACC
This sequence comes from Dermochelys coriacea, assembly GCF_009764565.3. Classification (NCBI taxonomy): domain Eukaryota; kingdom Metazoa; phylum Chordata; order Testudines; family Dermochelyidae; genus Dermochelys; species Dermochelys coriacea. Next base: position 117,639,068 of record NC_050074.1, read on the forward strand.
TTCCAGTGACTGCTTCATACAGTTTCCCATCTGTCTCATGTGTTGCAACTGTGCTTTATAGATGCCTTCGGGATTCTGGCTTACCATAGAAGAAGCAGTGTCATTCTCGAAACGCAGGCCATGGGACCTAGCATAAGGTGAGTCTCATCCAAGCTGCCTCTTGTCCCAGCATCTTCAATCTTTTCTTGATGCTTGATGAACTTTTTCGCCAATCTTGCCAAGTTTAGTTTATGGGTGCACTTCTTATAGCACGTAAGGTGCTGTCGGGCATTGTATTTAATCAGGTCCTCTGCAGTGACATTCTCCAAAGATTCAGCTATTAGTCAGTTCTCTGTGTCTCCCCATTGATGCCTAAATATGATCAGGACCAAAGTACAAACAAGGATTTTGTAATAAATTACTTTGGGCTTTGAATTACTTGTGTTATGTTTATTGTGAAAAGGCATGGCCGCACATGGAGAAGGAAGGCCAGGATCAGAGAAGAATGGAAGACCTGTTGTGATCAGCGCAATCTACATGAGGGCTGAAGGATCAACTGATCAAGGTGATGTACTGTATGTTATGTAACGATGTGCATACCATTTGCAGAGGGATTCCAGTATTTTCTGGCCGGATGCTGACATCTTAATCAGTGCCTCATCTTTTGTACTAAACAAAGCTAATAATCAATACCACTGAACTGCTTCTTTTTTTTTTTTTTGCCCAAGATTGCAAATCAGCCTGAAGCACTCCTTCCATTTATAGTCATCTGTAACATTAAAAAAAATCAATCAGGTATCATACTCTGAGCATTAACCAATACCACAGGATGGTCAGTCAAGAGTCATGATTTAACTTTGTGAAGGCTGCATGTTGGACTTATGTTTGACCATAATTCAATACCTGTATTAAACTATAATTAAAAATACAATGATTTTTAAACACTTTCTCAAATATATATCTATATAATTGTTCTCAGTTTGTCATGTTTGGTATCATTGTGTTTGTGGGCGAAAGGGCTTTTGAATGATACCCAACTCAACCCATTTCCAAAGACACTGTATTATCGAAATTGCCACTATTCAGAGGACCTGGGAGTTGGTGGGGGCTGGAGAGGCATTGAGTGTCCTGTCCCCCACACTCCCACCACGCTGCAGAAGGTGACACCACTGAAATTGTGATTCTGTAGATTTTTACAAATCAAATCACTGAATTACACATGTTCCCAGACCAACAGCTCTACCCGCTTCTGCCTGGATGTGGTCATTAGGGAACTCCATGAGCACATTTGGAGAGTGGGGGGACATATGTCCTCACTGTTCCATAAACAGGTTACTGTACAGCAGTGTGAATCAAAACAAAAGTAACTTTAATTTTCAGTCTTACCAACTAATAAAAATAATGAGTAAATTGCAGTAGGAAGGGTGATACCAACATAACTCTGTTTCTATGTGTTACGAGAGACTGCTGTAGGAAATAATACAGTGAATTTGGTTTCCCTTCAGTTAACAGAATTTGTTCGGTTGTAGATTGTTAATAATTAGATTGCCTGCCCCCATTTCCAGAACCTTTCCTGCTTTCTCTCTATATAATTGATCTCCATAATACTGAAATCAGATATCATCCTGAATCCAAATCAGATACACAGTCTAGCCTGGAATTCACTCAACCCAAACAATCTCTTAGCAACAACAACAAACAACCCTGGAAGTTTTATACAAATGCTCTATACTTGAACTGCCAAAGAAAGGAAACATCATTACTAGCAAGATCTAATCCAAAACACTTATTGAAGAGCACAACCATTTCAACAGTATTTCTCACTGAAATGCAATTTGTTAAACATGCTCTGCACAAAGGAAAGTGCTAGATGGGCCATATTTGAAATTATTTTAAATATATAAAGCAATTTTTTTAGCTATTTTTTTTTAGCCTCAAGAGTCCATTATGTATATTTTCCATAATATATCCATTATAGTTCACCATGACACCACTTCCCATTAAGTTTTATTTAGATTAATTCTGCCATAACATTTAAGAGCTGCAATTTGTCATCATTCCACATCCAGACCACCCACTCAAGTCAACAAGAGTTTTGTTTTAAAACTTGCAGCAGGGTAGGACCCATTTTAAGTGTTTATGGCAGTTATGCTGAATAACTTTCTAGTGGTAAGATTCACTGTTGTAACTGGCTTGTAATTTTATTATCTGAAGACCAAATTTACCATTATGTATACTGTAACAAAGCTCTGTCCTTGCCTCCATAGGTCCCGCGTTTTCTGGCAGATTTCGCTAGCCTCAGAGGCTCACTGTGACCCTCCACGTAACCCTTCTTTCTCTAGAGACAAGGGTCACAGTCTACTGAGCCATTTTCATCATAAGCCAGCAAGGGAGGTGAGGAGAAGTTATCCTTCCTTGCACAGTCTCTGTTGTCTCCCAGTCTCAGTGATTAATCAGGGGGCAAAGGTGTGGGGGGGAAGACCAGGCCCACCCTCTACTCTGGGCTCCAGCCCAGGGTCCCTAATTGTATCAGCTATGGTAGCTGACCTTTTAGAAACATGACGTGTACAATTCCCTGGGCTACTCTCCCACAGCAGCCCTCACTTCCTCAAGATCCACTTCACCCTTACCTCAGGGCCTCCTTCCTTGTGCCTGATATGGTGTGTACTACTCAGCCTCTCCAACCGCACAACTTCTTCCCACAGCTCCTGACATGCACCCCCACTTGACTAAGTAGGAGGCTTTTAACTAGTTTCAGCCAGCCCCTGATTGGCTTCAGGTGTCCCAGTCAATCTAGCCTTCTCCCTGCCTTCTGGAAAGTTCTTAATTGACCCCAGGTGTCTTAATTGACCTGGAGCAGCTGCCATTTCACTTATCCTGGTACCAGGGATTTGTTTAGCCTGGAGCCAATATATCTGTCTCCCACTACTCTTCCATAGCCATCTGGCGTTGCCCCGTCACAATACATATACAGCTTATTATAGAATCATAGAAGATTAGGGTTGGAAGAGACCTCAGGAGGTCATCTAGTCCAAACCCCTGCTCAAAGCAGGACCAACCCCAACTAAATCATCCCAGCTAGGGCTTTGTAAAGCCAGGCCTTAAAAGCCTCTGTCATAAATATAAAGGGAAGGCTAACCACCTTTAAATCCCTCCTGGCCAGAGGAAAAACCCTTTCATCTGTAAAGGGTTAAGAAGCTAAGATAACCTCGCTGGCACCTGACCAAAATGACCAATGAGGAGACAAGATACTTTAAAAGCTGGAGGGTGGGGGGAAAACAAAGGGTCCTCTCTATCTGTGTGATGCTTTTGCCAGGACCAGAGCAGGAATGCAGGTCAGAACTCCTGTAAAAAGTCAGTAAGCAATCTAGTTAGATATGCGTTAGATTCTGTTTTGTTTAAATGGCTGATAAAATAAGTTGTGCTGAATGGAATGTATATTCCTGTTTCTGTGTCTTTTTGTAACTTAAGGTTTTGCCTAGAAGGATTCTCTATGTTTTGAATCTGATTACCCTGTAAGGTATTTACCATCCTGATTTTACAGAGGTGATTCTTTTACTTTTTCTTTAATTAAAATTCTTCTTTTAAGAACCTGATTGCTTTTTTCATTGTTCTTAAGATCCAAGGGTTTGCGTCTGTGTTCACCTATGCAAATTGGCGAGGATTTTTATCAAGCCTTCCCCAGGAAAGGGGGTGTAGTGCTTGGGAGGATATTTTGGCAGGGAGACGTTCCCAAGTGGGCACTTTGGTGTTGGCAGCTTTTAACCTAAGCTGGTAAGAATAAGCTTAGGGGGTCTTTCATGCAGGTCCCCACGTCTGTACCCTAGAGTTCAGAGTGGGGAAGGAACCTTGACAACCTCTAAGGAAGGAGATTCCACCACCTCCCTAGGTAACCCATTCCAGTGCTTCACCACCCTCCTAGTGAAATAGTGTTTCCTAATATCCGACCTAGACCTCCCCCATTGCAACTCAAGACTATTGCTCCTTATTATGTCATCTACCACCACTGAGAACAACCTAGCTCCATCCTCTTTGGAACCCCCCTTCAGGTAGTTGAAGGTTGCTATCAAATCCCCCCTCACTCTTCTCTTCTGCAGACTAAATAAGCCCAGTTCCCTCAGCCTCTCTTCATAAGTCATGTGCTCCAGCCCCCTAATCATTTTTGTTGCCCTCTGCTGGACTCTCTCCAATTTGTCCACATCCCTTCTGTAGTTGGGGGACCAAAACTGGACATCATACTCCAGACGTGGCCTCACCAGTGCCAAATATAGGGGAATAATCACCTCCCTCAATCTGCTGGCAATGCTCCTACTTATGCAGCCCAATATGCCGTTAGCCTTCTTTGCAACAAAAGCACACTATTGACTCATATCCAGCTTCTCATCCACTGTAATCCGCAGGTCCTTTTCTGCAGAACTGTCACTTAGCCAGTCGGTCCCCAGCCTGTAGCAGTGCATGGGATTCTTCCGTCCTAAGTGCAGGACTCTGCACTTGTCCTTGTTGAACCTCATCAGATTTCTTTTGGCCCAATCCTCCAATCTGGACCCTATCTCTACCCTTCAGTGTATCTACCTCTCCCCGCAGCTTAGTGTCATCCGCAAACTTGCTGAGGGTGCAATCCATCCCATCATCCAGATCATTAATGAAGATGCTGAACAAAACCAGCCCCAGGACTGAGCCCTAGGACACTCTGCTTGATACTGGCTGCCAACTAGACATCGAGCCATTGATCACTACCCGTTGAGCCTAACGATCTAGCCTGCTTTCTATCCACCGTATAGTCCATTCTTCTAGCCCACACTTCTTTGATTTGCTGGCAAGAATATTGTGGGAGACCATATCAAAAGCTTTGCTAAAGTTAAGGTGTCATAAATATAAAGGGAAGGATAAACACCTTTAAAATCCCTCCTGGCTAGAGGAAAAACCCTGTCACCTGTAAAGGATTAAGAAGCTAGGATAACCTCGCTGGCACCTGACCACAATGACCAATGAGGAGACAAGATACTTTCAAAGCTGGAGGGGGAGAAACAAAGGGTCTGGGTCTGTCTGTGTGATGCTTTTGCCGGGGACAGAACAGGAATGGAGTCTTAGAACTTAGTAAGTAATCTAGCTAGATATGCGTTAGATTATGATTTCTTTAAATGGCTGAGAAAATAAGCTGTGCTGAATGGAATGGATATTCCTGTTTTTGTGTCTTTTTGTAACTTAAGGTTTTGTCTAGACGGATTCTCTATGTTTTGAATCTAATTACCCTGTAAGGTATTTACCATCCTGATTTTACAGAGGTGATTCTTTTTACTTTTTCTTCTATTAAAATTCTTCTTTTAAAAAACTGAATGCTTTTTTCATTGTTCTTAAGATCCAAGGGTTTGGGTCTGTGGTCACCTATGCAAATTGATGAGGATTTTTATCAAACCTTCCCCAGAAAAAGGGGTAAGATTTGGGAGGATTTTGGGGGGAAAGACGTTTCCAAACGAACTCTTTCCTAATAATAATAATACCGGTGTTAGACATTTGGTGGTGGCAGCGAAAGTCCAAAGGCAAAGGGTAAAATAGTTTGTACCTTGGGGAAGTTTTAACCTAAGCTGGTAAAAGTAAGCTTAGGAGGTTTTCATCCAGGTCCCCACATCTGTACCCTAGAGTTCAGAGTGGGGAAGAAACCTTGACATAAGGTTATGCTGACTTCAGTAGGTGTGTGCATGTGCATGTGTACACACACATGCGCAAAGGAGAGGTTTTGATCCATAAAATGTAATGGGTTGGTCACAAAGCACTTGTGAGGTGTTTTATCAAACAGCCTCACTCGGGGAAATGCTCTTGTTTAAGACTAAAATGAACTTAAAACTTTATCTTAATGCATATTTTAAATATAAAATGGTGTGTCATAAGTCTGCAGCAGAACATACTGTGCTTAACAGACTCAAAACCACTCTCTCCAATCCTTTATTTTCAGATATAAAGACCACATTCTTGTCAGTATCAGATCCTCAGTCTCCTCTTCATCAACCTAATCCTGCAGGCACCTGGGATTCAAGGGTGATGATAGTTTCTCAGCATGTACCAGGATGATCAGGTGCTGTATTCACACTTAATCACAGCAGATACTCACAGGTGTTCCACACCTGGACAGTGAGGCCCATTCTACTACCTTATGTTGTCAGAACTCACATCTGCAGTAAAAAGTGGCTTTTCTTTAAGTACAATGGACAATTTTACTAAAGTAACTGGAGAAAGAAGAAAAAAATTAATGAGGTTCTACAGTTGTCTTGTAATACTCATTTCAACAATTTTCTAATACAAATTTATTTGTCAAGCAACCTGTAGATAAGTTGTTTTAATTTTATATTAAATAAATGATAAAAATAAAGACTAGAGACCCATTTGTTACATGAAAACATGCAGAGACTTACATACAGTAAATATTTACACTTTATATGTTTTGGTTTGTAACACACAAGAGTCTTTAAAAATATATATTAATTCTCAGTAACTAAAAAACAAGAGGAAAGCAGGTTGCACAGGTTTGATCAATGATAAACATCAATGTTATAAAGACTATCTGAGTGGCAAAGATGCTTGAACATAGCAAATACATTGTGTTAAATTTCTCAGTTTGCCTTTAAAAATGCTTCCATCAGCGGGTGAACACCTGGAAATGCAAATCTCTGCATATGGTCAAAGATGATCAGTTTTTGTTTCATAAACCAATGTTACTATGCACAAAGATAATCACAAAGGTACAGCTTGCAAACAGTTTTAAACATATTTCTATGTTTAGCATTAGCTGAGTAGCATATAAGAATATAATGGTGCTTGCACATAGCGATAAGGAGTGCCAGAAATTCTTGGTTGGCTGTAATATATGTCTCCCAAAGGACAACCATATAATGAATGCATAGATACAATTCTTCATCAGTTATCAATGTCTAGAGTACCCAGGCTTAGTAAGTATGATTTGTTATGCTTAAATGATCACTAGTTTCTAAATAACTACCATGATCATCCATTTCTTATGGTAGACTCGTGGCAATTAAAAACAGCTTATCCATAGTCAGTGGAAAGATTTTCAATGAGTTAAATGGGATTTGGGTCAGACCCTTTAATCTTAGATAACTTCTTTGGTGACGGGTTTCCCTGGGATGCAATCTGGAACTGGGGTAAGGCTGAAACCTCTGACATACCAACCTGGGCTCCATTAATCACTGTGATGCTGTGACAAGCTGCAGACCGCTCCCAGTCTTGCACTCCCACAAACCTTTACACAGACAGGGACGCATCCGGCTGCAGTTATATGAAAGCTATTCCCGCAACTCCACAGCCTAGGACCCCAGGGCTGTACCATCTTGCCCTGCTCAAATGCCTGACCAGTAAGTTTATTTTCCAGTCCGCCCCTCCCTCAATGTAGAGAGGACAATGCACCAATTTTTGTTCCTGAGCAGATTCCCCAAGCACTTCAAGCAAAACACACTGTTTTCGGTAAAAAATATAAAACAAATGTATTAACTACAGAAAGATAGATTTTAAGTGATTGTAAGTAGTGAAGTACAGATCAAAGCAGATTATCCAAGAAATAAAGAAAAACAAAATCTAAGCAGTGTCTTACCCTGCTGTTAGCTAGTACAAGCAGGTTACAGCTTTTGCATACACAGGCAGGAATTCTTCTGTCCCGCCTGGGACCCCCCCTTCCCTAGTTCAGTCTTTGTTCCTCAGCTGGTTTCAGATGTTGTGTTGTGTTGTAGGGGAGAGAGGCACTATGATGATGTCACTTCCCTCTTTTATAGGTTATTCCTATAAGGTCAGGCTTGACAAAGCCCTGGCTGGGATGATTTAGTCGGGGATTGGTCCTGCTTTGAGCAGGGGGTTGGACTAGATGACCTCTTGAGGTCCCTTCCAATCCTGATATTCCTTGATTCTATGATTCCATGTGGAGGGAACTTTGTTGTCCCAAACAAAGCCCCCAGCAGAGTTTCTGGAAAAGTACAGGCACCAAAATGGATTCCAATATCCCATGATTTAGTAAATGCCCTTGCATGCTTCGATGAATCAGGGCCACCATTACCCATATTTTGGCTGAAGTATCCACAGGAAAGCTTATCAAGTGAGGCTAAGCTTTTCCCATGGCCCATTGTTCTTGTTGATGGGCCATTACCTAGAACAGCCCCTTCACAATGTGCTGGCTAGACTGGATGTAGACTAATATGTGGGTGTTACCCAGGAGCAAACACATTTGAAATATAGGTGCATAGTCAATATTTAGAACTTTAGATACAAAAATGATACATGCATACAAATAGGATAATCATATTCAGCAAACCATAACTTTTTCATTGACACTTCACATGACTAATTTTGTACAAGATACATCATAATTATATTATAACCATATTATAATCATATCACTATGCGGAATATGGGGTGTCACAAAATGTCACAACTTTAAAAAGTGTCATCCAGCACCTTTGAGTCCTCAACTCTTTAAAAATCGAATTGCATATATTAATGGATTTATTTGCATTTATAAAAGGACAAAAGGCACCTATCTTGCACTCTAGGTAAAAACACAACAAATAAATAATCCATACTAAAAGAACACAAACAGCACCCACACAAAGCCCAACTGAATAGCCATACAGCCCAAATCAAATTCTTTTTCCCTATGCAGCACTCTTCAAGCAATATTCACATCTTCCACAGCTCTCCTACAATATGTGTGGAAGGTCTATACAGACCAGGGCCTTTGGATCAAAGAGGAGGGACAGATTCCAAAGGAAAGGGACCCTCACTGAGTATGTTCTGCCAGCTGCTCCCTCATTTACACCAAAGAGGGTTTAGCTCCAGCACCTCTGCAGATTTCAACTGCAGCCATTAGTAAGGCATGGAGAGAGGCGCTCTCCCTTTCAGGTAGAAAGCTCCTAAACCATTTAGGAATTAGCAGATCAATACCAATACTTTCAATTCCACCTGGAAACCAGAAGGCAGCCAGTGCAGATTGTGAAGCACTGGTTGGATATGTTCATAACAGAACACTATTTAAAAAACAGGTTGCCATGTTCTGCATGAGCTTTAGCTTCCAAATGACATAAGGTGCAGCCCCAAGTTTAGCACATCACTATAATCTAGTCTTGAGATGGAATATAGGAGAATTTAAAGAATTTATATATTATCACATACATGCTACTCAAAGTGACCTGATGCTTATTTCTTCAACACACCCGGTCTTTCATTGAAAGTTACACAGCTATGCAATCTTTTGATCAATAACAAATACTTGCATCTTATTATTTTATGCTTCTCTGTACATCGCAGCTCTCTATACTTTTGCAGGCTCTCCAGTTGTAAGAAATAAAACATTTGTGCATCATATTCACTTACTGCGGGCCTGATACTGCAGAGCCTCTGTGCAAAGACTTTCCCATGACTCAAACAAATTCAGACCCCAAGCTTGTGACTTTAAAAAAAAAAGTTTTTAACAAATCACAGGTGAATAAATGGTTTGTGTATCACATTCAACTCCCTGTTACAAGTGATGTTAAAACACCCCAGCAACCTTATGATGCAGGCACAGCGGCTTGAACTGTAGGATACTCGGGGGAGGCGGACGGGACCACTCTTTTCTTTTTTTTTTTTTATAATTTCAAATTTTCCCTCATTGATTTAACTTGCACTTTTAAGCCACACTAGACAGAAACCAGATATGCAGATTTTCAGCCTGGTGCAAACATTAATTTTTTTAAATATTTTTAAAAAAATTAAATCCATGGTGCCAGATTTGCTGATGAGATAAACTGCTGCAACTCTACTGATTTCCATATGATTAATTAAGAGTTAAGGCCATTTAACACTCTGATATGCCCCAATAACTGGGTGGAGGACAGTAGTACAGTCTCATAACATGCTGTGAGTGATGCCCAGAATGCAGAGGCGGGCGGTGGCTGGGGGGGCGGGAAGAGGTGTTTAGCATGAATAAACATTCCGGAATCAGGTTCATCAGGAGAAAAGGCACAGCACTTATTAACTTTGCCAGAACATAGCTAGGTCTGAGTCTGCTAAAATAATCAGCAATGAAATAGTTAGCAGTGTTGACATTTATCTACTGATCTGCCTAGATATTTGTATTGCTGTTTTCAGCCCCTTTCAAGAAAATAAAGAGGTGGTTCATTGCTGTGGGGTTCTCTCTGCCCACCATCTCAGTATAGTGACGGGCAATTTGTGAGTTAAAAAATACAAGTTGCCATCAGTAGCCTTCAGAATCAAAAAAAGTATGGCACTCCTAAGAGTTACTGCCTCTCCGCAGATTCCGAATGACAGCACAACATCTGTTCACATCCAGAACGGCCTTTTTCACAACAACAATCGCTAGGTTTTGTGGGTTTTTAAAATTTAAAAGCTTAAAATCTCCCAAAACTGATTTAGTTGCCAGAAAAGTGCTGGCATGTTTTACCACTGCATGGCAGTGCAACCAACCCCTGGGAGAATAGATATAAGGGCATATATTTGCATGGTCATCTCACTCCTTTCCTCCACTGCCAAAAGAAAGCAGCTTAAGCGAAAAATGATTAAAAAAAAAAATACTTGAGCCATGAGGAGTTGAAAGTCCAGGTTCAAAATCTTCAAAAGAAAATCTCTCTCTATCATGGGCCATTGTTATTATTAATAATCACATAGAAGAGATATCTGCAAGTGGCCAGACACCACTTTTCTTTTGACTCTCCACTAACTTTTGCTAAGAGGGAAAATGTATATTTATATAGAAAGAGTAGACAGTGGATTTTTTGATACTCTTCCTAATAAAAGAAATGCCACGTGAGATTGGCTGTAAAAGGAAATCTTAGTCTAATTTAATCAGGTCATGACTGATTCAGCTCCACTTATCCTACCCACCCATATCCTTTTGCAGTATAATTAGCAAATTTGTAACTGTCTGAGCTCTTGGAATGGCCTCCCATTAGATTCTTAACTTATTGTTTTCAACCCACAGAGGCTCGTCGTATAAACTTCTTGGCTAATGCATCCACCAGGGAATGACCCACAGAAATTACCTGGTACTCCAGTGTTTCAGGCCTGGAGCAAGCCAATCCAGCACAGAAGATTTTCAGATTATCAGGAAGGGATAACAAGAATGTCACCGCCTCTGTTACTCAATATAGGGACATTTATCAAAAAGACAGCTGGAATGAATTTGCCATCTCCTTTTCCTACTGGAGCAACACAGAGATTTATTTTACTTATTTATTTTAACATACTTTTAAGATTATTTTCTAAGATTCAACACTAAATGAGAAAAGAATTTTTCCCCCTCCTGACCAGAAAATTGATTCTCTGCTCATTCAGTTGAACCAGTCTTTGGAATGTGGTTACCATCCTCTCATTCTCCCACTGAGTCCAATGAATAGACACTCCTGGCAGGTATACAGGTCACAAAATATTTTTACAAATGGCCCAGGTTCAGAGTGAAGTGTCCTTTTGAAACATCAGATTGGAATGAGCTCCTCCTTGAGGAAACATAAGAACGGCCATATGGGTCAGACCAAAGGTCCATCTAGCCTAGTATCCTGTCTTCTGACAGTGGCCAATGCCAGGTGCCCCAGAGGGAATGAACAGAACAGGGTAATCATCAAGTGATCCATCCCGTCGCCCATTCCCAGCTTCTGGCAAACAGAGGCTAGGGACACTATCCCTGCCCATCCTGGCTAATAGCCATTAGTGGACCTATCCTCCAAGAACTTATCTAGGTTTTTTTTAACCCTGTTATAGTCTTGGCCTTCACAACATCCTCTGGCAAGGAGTTCCACAGGGTGACTGTGCGTTGTGTGAAAAAAATACTTCCTTTTGTTTGTTTTAAACCTGCTGCCTATTAATTTCAAGTGGTGATGCCTAGTTTTTTGTTATGAGAAGAAGTAAATAACACTTCCTTGTTTACTTTCTTCACACCAGTCATAATTTTATTGACCTCCATCATATCCCCCCTTAGTTGTCTCTTTTCTAAGCTGAAAAGTCCCAGTCTTATTAATCTCTCCTCATACAGAAGCTGTTCCATACCCCTAAGCATTTTTGTTGCCCTTTTCTGAACCTTTTCCAATATGTCTTTTTCTGAGATGGAACAATGATATCTGCACACAGTATTCAAGATGTGGATGTACCATGGATTTATATAGAGGCAATATGATATTTTCTGTTTTATATTCTATCCCTTTCTTAATGATTCCCAATATTCTGTTTCCTTTTTTGACTGCTGCACATTGAGTGGGTGTTTTCAGAGAACTATCCACAATGACTCTAAGATCTCTTTTTTGAGTAGTAACAGTTAATTTAGATCCCATCATTTTATATGTATATATATGGATTATGTTTTCCAAGGTGCATTACTTTGCATTTATTCACATTGAATTTCATCTGCCATTTTGTTGCCCAGTCAACCAGTTTTGTGAGATCCCTTTGTAGCTTCTCAGTCTGCTTGGGACTTAATTATCTTGAGTAGTTTTGTATCATCTGTAAATTTTGCCACCTTACTGTTTACCCCTTTTTCCAGATCATTTATGAATATGTTGAATAGGACTCGTCCCAGTACAGACCCCTGGGGGACACCACTATTTACCGCTCTCCATTCTGAAAACTGACCATTTATTCCTACCCTTTGTTTCCTATCTTTTAACTGCTGAGTTTAAGATCTGGACCACCTGACCTTTACAACCAGGAGAGCAGTCAATTTGATGGGTCTCAGTTCTACTACATATATGTGGAGCCCAAGATCTTCACATTTTGTGCCTGAAGAGGTCCCTAAACCCACATCTGGAGAAGTCAGTAACCCAGCTAGGATACACCTTAATTCTTTACCAGATGAGAGATTGAGGCCAACAGCAATTAAAAACCTGCAGCTGGCAAATGTCAGCTGACTCAGGCTAAGGAGCTATTTAATTGAAGTGCAGACAGTTGGGCTCATGCTGGCATCCGAGCTCTAGTAACCTCTCCCCTCGCAGGGGAGAGTCCCCCAAGGGCTCAAAAATGTCAGACTGCAGACCTCTATGAAGGAACTTCCATTTCAAATCTAGCAAAAAAAATGATAAACTAGTAGCAATATTGACTAGAAAACACAATGCAAGAGAAACTAGCACTTACACCCTCATTAATAAAATACTCAGATACATGACTAATTATGGGTCCTCTGGGGCATGCACCAAAAAGGAAAGTGAAGGAAGAAAGTGTCTGGCTGATTTCTTGTGTAGATGCATTTTTGGAATTCTGCAACCGGTGTTTTGAGGCATTAGATCCCTGCTGAACCCCTTTTACAAGTTCCAGCCCATGGTGGATGGTGCACTTCCAATAATGGGATATCTGAGGAGATAATTTTAGCAAGGAAATATTGTTTTTTCTCCCCACTTGACCTTTTATTCTCTTCTGTGCCTGTTGTTCTTTCAATGATGATATCTTATGCAATTTCTCTTTTTTGTATAAAAAACAAAAACATTTTCATTCCCCCTCAGCACTATAGCTAGGTCCAACTCTAGGATGCCTGCTCCTGAGAGCAAGAATTGTCCGTGGAAACAGGACTTGAAGTTGTTCTGCTCTTAAAGCACTACAGCGATATAAAAACTGCCGGCACTTCTATAGTTCTTCTATCAGAGAATTTAATTTATTATGGCTTCAGCTGTGCTTTTTGACATGTTTAATAAATTAGGTGAACCACTAGACTATGAATAAAACTATTTATATTTAAATATGGTCTAACACCATCACTCTGACAAAAATAACATTCTATCAATGTAGCTCAGGGACCAGACCCATGTAGGATAAATGTATACACTGATTTATTGATTTCACTGTGTGTGACATTGCTGTATAACACATATTCCACATCAGCCTTCATCCTGACTTGGTATCAAACTCCTTGAATAAAGAGCAAGCAGTTCTTAGGAGCATTTCATTTAGTCTATGTCCTTTTGACAGTGCTCTTTTACTAGAGGATGGGTGCTTCTGAGGTGCTCCACAGGAATAAGTGGCTCCCATTAAATAAATATTTTAATTAGGGTTGTCAATTAATAGCAGTTAACTCACGCGATTAACTCAAAAATATTAATCGTGATTAAAAAATTAATTGTGATTAATCGCACTGTTAAACAATAGAATACCAATTGAAATTTATTAAATATTTTGGATGTTTTTCTACATTTTCAAATATATTGATTTCTATTACAACACAGAATTTAAAGTGTACAGCGCTTACTTTATATTATTTTTATTACAAATATTTGACTGTAAAAATGATAAACAAAAGAAATAGTATTTTTCAATTCACATCATACAAGTACCGTAGTGAAATCTCTTTATCCCAAAAGTGTAACTTACAAATGTAGATTTTTTTTGTTACATAACTGCACTCAAAAACAAAACAATGTAAAACTTCAGAGCCTACAAGTCCACTCAGTCCTACTTCTTGTTCAGACAATAGCTAAGAGCAGTGTTTACCAAACTTGGATGTGGCAGGTAAACAAACTGGCCCGGTCCACCAGGGGCTTTCCCTGAACAAGTGGCGTCCCAAGTTTGGGAAACACTGGCTAAGAGAAACAAATTTGTTTAGATTTACAGGAGATAATGCTGCTTACAATGTTAGCTGAAAGTGACAATAGGCATTCGCATGGCACTTTTGTAGCCAGCGGCGCAAGGTTTTAATGTGCCAGATATGCTAAACATTCGTATGCCTCTTCATGCTTTGGCCACCATTCCAGAGGACATGCTTCCGTGCTGATGATGCTCATTTTAAAAATAATGCATTAATTAAATTTGTGACTGATCTCCTTGGGAGAGAATTGTATATCTCCTGTTCTGTTTTATCTGCATTCTCTGATATATTTCATGTTATAGGAGTCTCAGGAGATGACCCAGCACATGTTCTTTTGGCTGAACTTTATGACTTTGTCCTCACCCATAACTATTTCACATTTGGGGACAATGTATACCTTCAAATCAGCGGCACTGCGATGGGTACCCGCATGGCCCCACAGTATGCCAACATTTTTATGGCTGACTTAGAACAACACTTCCTCAGCTGTCGTCTCCTAATGCTCCTACCCTACTTGCGCTACATTGATGACATCTTCATCATCTGGACCCATGGAAAAGAAGCCCTTGAGGAATTCCACCATGATTTCAACAATTTCCATCCCACCATCAACCTCAGCCTGGACCAGTCCACACAAGAGATCCACTTCCTGGACACTACGGTGCTAACACGCGATGGTCACATAAACACCACCCTATATCGGAAACCTACTGACCGTTATTCCTACCTACATGCCTCTAGCTTTCATCCAGATCATACCTACCACGATCCATTGTCTACAGCCAAGCTCTGCGATATAACCGCATTTGCTCCAACCCCTCAGACAGAGACAAACACCTACAAGATCTCTATCATGCATTCCTACAACTACAATACCCACCTGCTGAAGTGAAGAAACAGATTGACAGAGCCACAAGAGTACCCAGAAGTCACCTACTACAGGACAGGCCCAACAAACAAAATAACAGAACGCCACTAGCCATCACCTTCAGCCCCCAACTAAAACCTCTCCAACACATCATCAAGGATCTACAACCTATCCAGAAGGACAACCCATCACTCTCACAGATCTTGGGAGACAGGCCAGTCCTTGCTTACAGACAGCCCCCCAATCTGAAGCAAATACTCACCAGCAACCACACACCAGAACCACTAACCCAGGAACCTATCCTTGCAACAAAGCCCGTTGCCAACTCTGTCCACATATCTATTCAGGGGACACCATCATAGGGCCTAATCACATCAGCCATACTATCAGAGGCTCGTTCACCTGCGCATTTACCAATGTGATATATGCCATCATGTGCCAGCAATGCCCCTCTGCTATATACACTGGTCAAACTGGACAGTCTCTACGTAAAAGAATAAATGGACACAAATCAGACGTCAAGAATTATAACATTCAAAAACCAGTTGGAGAACACTTCAATCTCTCCGGTCACTCGATTACAGACCTGAGGGTGGCTATCCTTCAACAAAAAAACTTCAAAAACAGACTCCAACGAGAGACTGCTGAATTGGAATTAATTTGCAAACTGGATACAATTAACTTAGGCTTGAATAGAGACTGGGAATGGATGAGTCATTACATAAAGTAAAACTATTTCCCCATGTTATTTCTCCCCCCCCTCACTGTTCCTCAGATATTCTTATTAACTGCTGGAAATAGCCTACCTTGCTTGTCACCATGAAAGGTTTTCCTCCTTCCTCCCCCCCCCCTGCTGCTGGTGATGGCTCATCTTAAGTGATCACTCTCCTTACAGTGTGTATGATAAACCCATTGTTTCATGTTCTCTGTGTGTGTGTATATAAATCTCTCCTCTGTTTTTTCCACCAAATGCATCCGATGAAGTGAGCTGTAGCTCACGAAAGCTTATGCTCTAATAAATTTGTTAGTCTCTAAGGTGCCACAAGTACTCCTTTTGTTTTTGCGAATACAGACTAATATGGCTACTACTCTGAAAACTGTAAGGAGAGTGATCAATTAAGATGAGCTATTACCAGCAGGAAGGAGGGGGGGAAGGAGGAAAACCTTTTGTAGTGATAATCAAGGTGGGCCATTTCCAGCAGTTAACAAGAACATCTGACGAACAGTGGGGGGTGGGGTGAGGGCTCACTTTCCTTACAGTTACTTACTTGTGACACATTAGAGACTAACAAATTTATTTGAGCATAAGCTTTCGTGAGCTACAGCTCACTCAGTGTGTATGATAAAACCCATTGTTTCATGTTCTCTGTGTGTGTATATAAATCTCCCCTCTGTATTTTCCACCAAATGCATCCAATGAAGTGAGCTGTAGCTCATGAAAGCTTATGCTCAAATAAATTAGTTAGTCTCTAAGGTGCCACAAGTACTCCTTTTCTTTTTGCTAATACAGACTAACATGGCTGCTACTCTAGGACCTTCTTTGTTCATTTAAAAAGATCGGGGCCATTTTAATGACAGAAAGAGTCTGCTATAAAACCTACTTATTATAATATCTTCTCCAGTACGGAAAAGATTCCAGTTTACAGTAAACAGGTCTCATCTGTCAGTGTGTCGTCAAAAAGTCTGTGGCTCTCAACAGGCACAGAAATAAGGAAGTGGCTTCTGGTGAAGGGAGTCACGTGGATGATATATGAAACTCATCAAGGAATCTCATACAAAATATCACCCACTGCTCTTCATAAACAAGAGCCGAGTTTGGACATGTTCAGTTACAAGCTGAGAAGCAGTATAGTTAACCAGTTCATGATATGGAATGACTAAGGCATGCGCAATCTTATTTATGTTCTCTGCACCTGTGCTTTCTTTGGTGCAAATTATAATACTGATCTTTTAAACGGCACACAGGGAGTATCCCATTTCATCCACGTGAGAGACAGTAATATATTCTATTTCTGTTCAATATGCAAATGTGCAGGGATGCACAATACTGTAGCATGTTATCAATAAGCTAGTAATAATTTGCCAATGTGTATAATTGTGTACTAATATTTCTTTCAGTCTTAGCGCACATCAATGTGAACACATAGCTGCTATATGTTATCATCTATTCTGATTACTGATCTCCTAATCCTTCTGAATCCTATCCCATACTTCTCTAATATTTGTCCCAGCACCCTCATGTTTCCAGTATGAAATAACTGAAAAAGTTGAGGAAACCCATTGTGGCTGTGCTTTCTTTCAAACTATATGTTAAGCTCTTCCCAGTTTAAGCAGGGACTGCATTTTCCAACACTTTGAATAATGGAGACACAATCCTTATAGAGGTCTTTTAATCCTTTCTAAGGTCTGTGGAAGCAGGAGCAGTCTTTTTGTTGTCTGTATAGTGCCCAGTGCAATCCAAACTAACAACATTGTTAAACATTAGAGTCCCTTCTGCACAAGGACCTAAAGGATCTTACAAAAATAATACATTGGGCCTCACCATATGCCTACAACACAGATAATATTATTACCCACTGTGGCGACTTCCTCAAGGTACCCAGAACTGTGAGCCACTATGTTACCCTTCTGCCTCAGCAAGTGAGAGCTTCGCTGCTGCTAAGCAATGGGTCAGCTCCCTGACATTCCAGTCTGTCTGCCTTGCCAGCAAACCCTTCAAGACGCTGTCAGTCTAAACCTTGCCTTGCAGATAACAATCCCGGGAGCCTCAGTTCCCCAGAGACGTCTCCCTGCAGCGTCCAGTCCACCTCACTGGACATTCATGAAAACTATTGGGTTTGCTTGTCTCCAAAGAGACAGAACCCAGGTCAGCCAGTTAGATGAGCTAAAGACTCACACTTTGCTTTAACACACAACACTGGGTTGGCTTTTTACTAAAACAAGGATAAGTTTATTAACAAAGAACACAGATTTAAGTGATTTTAAGCAAGAGAAAAAGAGACAAGTATGGTTACAACCCAACCAAAACACAACACGTTATCTAGTGGCTAAAACTTAATATTAGCAAGTTACAATCTTTGCCTTAACAGTTTCTTACTCACATCAAGTTACCAGCATCTCCAGGTCTCCAGGCCGGAGG
This sequence comes from Dermochelys coriacea, assembly GCF_009764565.3. Classification (NCBI taxonomy): domain Eukaryota; kingdom Metazoa; phylum Chordata; order Testudines; family Dermochelyidae; genus Dermochelys; species Dermochelys coriacea. Next base: position 117,657,611 of record NC_050074.1, read on the forward strand.
ACTCAAAGTTCACAGAATCCAACGGTACGGTCTTCTTTGTTCCCTATGTGACAGGTAACCAAAAGGCCTTTTTGCTCCACTTATATTATCCAAAGTCCATTGTCTCTGCTTCACAAGCCAGGAAGGATTTCTAGAATGCACAATCCTTCCCCCAGTATGCTCACTAAGCTGCTGCTTGTTAGCTTGTAGTTTTGTTTACCATGTATGTAAATGTACTTTCACTGTCTTCTGCCAGTAACCAAGCCAGCCAGATAGGTAAATACACATTCCTTTGTCTTGGGCAGGTTGGGTTTATTCGCCACCTCCCAAACACATTTTAAGAACATATTTCCAGCACACATCTGAAACAATAACTCTTTGTACACAACCTGTACATACATCACACAATGATTTTGGGGACCAGCGGGTCACCAAGTTTACACATGATACCACACACGACACGTTGTAGATACATATTATGACACAAGTGTTTTGGGAGTAATGAATTGATATGGGTAATAGTATGGTGGGCCCTCTGCTAGATGGCACTGATGGGCTCCCAGATCATAGCTATCCTCCCAATCCCTTTCACAGGTAAAGAAACTGAGGCACGGATAGATTATGTATCTTGCTGCAGGTCACCCAGAAAGTCTGTGCCAAAATGGGGAATACAGCATGAGTCTTCTGACTGCCAGGCCCAGGTTGTAGTCACACAACTGTTCTTCTCCTAAATCTAGGGGAGTAGGGGAAAGAATATCATCCACAGCCACAAACTTTTAGTTTTTTTACTGCATATGGTGTATTAATCCAATAACCCAGCATTTTGGTTTCTCTCTGTATTCCAATTATTAAACTGTTTTAAACATTTTACAAATTGAGGCTCTAAATTATACAGTTATTTTGTTTTAATGGTTCTTTAAAAACGTGCCAGTTAAAACAAATGATAGTGAAGTAGTCTGGATAAAATCAGAACTGATCCAAAGCAACATTATTTTTGAGCTCATCATCCAGGCACAAGCCTGTTAAGCTCATTCTATAAAATCATTTTATAGGGAAGAGAGACAATTATGTATGTGTGTGTATGGGGGGGTGGGAATGAGAGAAGGAGGGGATTTCTGGGATTGGTGGTAGTGGTGTTTTTCTATTCCATTTTAAAGAATATGTAACATAATATCATCTATTTTTTTAAGAGGAAGTTCCTCCTCATTTATAGGGAAAACTATTTACCCCAGGTTAAAAGCAGTGGGATTGTGGAACAATAATGTAACAGAGCCACAGTTTTACACTAAAAATAAAATATCTTCATAGGTCCAAAGAAAAGAAACAACCTTCCCTCCATGAAAAGTATTTTACAATTATAAATAAGATTCCAATAACCAAAGTTTGATTTGATAAGGTAAATGCACAGCATTTGCACAGCAAGTGCTATCTATAAGAGCTAGTTATTATTATTAGGGTCAATTTTCATGTTCTTTTGTTACTGTCCGTAAGAGTTCATATTAAGCAATTATTTCAATGTACTCAAAAGGAAATCCACTCTTGGGATGTAAACACATCGGATAAGGATTATATGAACCATTTAAAAATATCACATTTTATAGTTGTACCAGCATACTGAAATGTAATGGCCACATCCCATAATAACATATTTTCAAGTAACTTGGTTCCCCCCACCGTTTTTGTAGCCTTGTCTGACCCATAATATTTTACAGTAAAACAAGGATATTAAGATTTCAAGGAAATACACTTCATTGTCAACACTAATTTTAATACACTTTAAGAAAAACAGAAACAATATAATCTTTGCATTATTTACTAACGGACAAAATACCTTACATTAGTAACTCACCATCATTCCTGACTTTCCTGGTTTACCTACTATGGTGCCTCTGCAGCTGTACTACAGCTTTTCTCTGCTCTACCTCTCTTAAAGGACAGAAATATATATTAAAAGTTATTAAAACAACAAATAGAAAAATCTTAATTTTTACTTCAAAAATATTTAATTGAAAATGATTAAAGGGAAGCTGCCAATTAAAGTTTGGCCCAAAATGTAGGATTTTTTTTTCAAAAAAGCAAACTTTTAACATAGCCTATTCGTTTTAATTTTTTACTTCCTGGGATACGCTTGCATGCACAATGTGTGAGGCGCTTCTCAAACAGTAGCCCCTTGTCCCTCAGAGCCAAGACCAAGAGAAATGTTTTAATTGATTTTTTTATATCAGTGGTGACAATTATTATCTATAACAGACTTTTATACAGATATACATTCTCCAGTAATGTCTGTAACCCAAATGTCCCAGCACAGAGAATCTGGAAATAAAATTGATTATACGCAAAAGGGAAGCTGACTTTAGTAATTTTCCTTCTTCTAGTCAGGAAAATGTAAGTAAAGAAACTGCATATATTAAATGGATTTGTACATTCTTTCAGCTCCAGTAAACTTTAATAATATATATAATACAAGAAAATTTGTTTAAAAAATATTTTAAGTTGACATTATCCCCTAAGTAACTAGAAACATTTCATATTGTACATGGGTGTCTTTTTGTTGCTGGTTTTTCTCTTCCAGTTCATTTATTTCCCAGATAAAAACACACATGAAAACATTCCTTTAAGGAATGGCCATTCAAAGGCTTGTCCTTATTTTAATTTGCATCTACGTTGCAATAGTTGCAATAATTACAATAGTTAGGGCTACAATTCCAATCAGTTTGGTGTTTACAAGGATACAATCAAATCAGGCTGGGGCAATATTTCCATTTTAGTCGATGATTTGGAGAAATTTATCCTCTAAACAACTTTGAAGGGAATGGACTTATACAAGGGATAGATCTGAACCTTTATTTTTAACAGTGTTTGAGAACTTTCAAAATGATCAAACAATGTGATGAAAATATACTTAAAACCTGAATTTTATCAAAGTACAATAAAACCCCCCATTGTCTGAAAAAAACATACAGCAATGTTTGCTAACACAAAAAGTTGTCCCCAGTACATTTCAAGAACTTATTGGACATTTTATGTTTTGCAATATTACTTTTCCAACAGATGTCTGGGTAGTTAATGTCCTCCATTACAATCCGGTCTCGAGTTCTGGATATTTCTGTTATTTGTTGAAGAAATGCCTCATCCAATCCTCCTGATTTGGTAGTCTGTAGTAGTCCCCTACTTAGGTTACCACCTGGCCAATATTTGACTGGCCTGACCAAGTTTTTTTATGGATTTGCCAGTTGCCAGAAAAATAATTTAATCTGCCAGGTTGTTGCGGGTTTTTTTGTGGGTCTAAAGCAGGGGAGGGCAAACTGTGGGCTGGATCTGACCCGTGGGATTGGCACCCCCATGGTGCCGCTGCTGGAAGCGGCTGGCACCACGTCCCTGTGGCCCCTGGGGAAGGGGAGGCAGAGGGCTCCATCCGCTGCCCTTGCCTCCAGGCACCGCCCCCCCGCAGCTCCCATTGGCCAGGAACGGGGAACCATGGCCAATGGGAGCTTCAGGGGAGGTACCCGCAGGGGAGGGCAGCGTGCAGAGCCCTCTTCTCCCCCCCGCCCATCCTCCAGGGGCCGCAGGGTCGTGGTGCCAGCCGTTTCCGGGAGCGGCATGGTGTCGGGCCAGGGCAGGCAGGCAGGCAGGGAGCCTGTCTTAGCCCCGCTGCACACCGCTGCCACCCCAGAGTTGCTCCAGGTAAATGGCACTGGGCCAAAGCCTGCACCCCGAACTCTTCCTGCACTGCACACCCAAACCCCCTGCCCTGAGCCTCCTGCTCCACCCCAACTCTCTGATGTACCCCGCACCCCTCCTGCACCCCAACTCCCTGCCAAGCCCCCTCATACACTCTGCACCCCTCCTGCACCCCTGCCCTGAGCCCCTTACTGCACACCGCACCCCCTCCCACACCCCGCACTCCCTCCCACACCCCAACCCCCTGCCCCAGTCCTACATTCATGCCCCTGCATGCAATTTCCCCACCCAGATGTGGCCCTCAGCCCAAAAAGTTTGCCCATCCCGGTCTAAGGATTTGCATTATTACCACAATACATGGGGATAGCTAAATATTTGAAGTTTCTGTGTCCAGCTAAAGATGTTGCAGTGTTCCCACTTCCACAGTTTAAGTTATAACAGATCAAAACTGTTGGCAATACAGCAGCTCTCTGCCCACCCACACGCATGCGCACCCTGCGTGTGTGTGACAGAGGGTTTGAGTCATGTGAGAGTGAGGAGATGTGTGATGTTATCAGTTTTATCTGTGTTCTCTCCTAGATACTACAAGTGACTGTTAATGGTGAGGGATTGTGGAGTGGAGTGGCCTTGCCTGGGGGAGAGGGGGCTTTTTTTTTTCATTTCAAAGGTGGTAATCCTACCCCTACCATGACATGGCCCCTATTCACCCTTTTATCTTTACCCAGAGACTTTCAACTGGCCTGTCTCTAATCTCCTTCTGGACCTCGGATCAAGCGTATGCATCTTTGATGTACAATGCAACTCCGACTCCTTCTTTCCCACTCCCCCCTGCCCCGCATGTCCTTCCTGAACAAGCTAAACCCCCTTACACCAGCCTTCCAGTCATGAGATTTATCCCACCAAGTCTCTCTGATGCCAGTGAAATCATAATGCCGCTTATGTACTAATACATCCAGTTCCTTCTGTTTATTCTCCAGGCTCCTTGAATGTCTGTACAGACAGCTGAGATGTTGAGTAGATTCCCCCACTGATTTCCCCTTGTTACTCCTGTGACTCTCTTGTAATTTTTCTTGCCCCCCTGCAACATTAGCCCTATGTTAAGGTCACCTTGTTTTATACCTACCTGTGGCCTTTCATCACCTGCCCCTTTAAACCTAGTTTAAAGCCTCCTTCTTAAGCTGGCAAGTTGGTGAGCAAAAATGCTCTTCCCCTTCTTGGTCAGGTAGTCCCCATCTCTTCCCAGCAGTCCTTTTCCCTTGACACCATCTGTGTAGCCAGGCATTCATCTCCAGGACATGCATGTGTGTGCCTGGGCCCTTATCCTCAACCAGGAAGACAGACAAGAAAACAACCTGCATCCCCAACTCCTTCATGCTTGCTCCCAAAGCCCTGTAGCCATGGCTGATGTGCTCATACCTAGTACTATCATTACTGCCTCTGTGTAAAAGCAGCATGGAGTAATGGTCAGAGGGATGGATGCACCTGGGCAACCTTTCTGTAACCTTTTGGATGAGGGCTCTAGGCAGGCAGCGCGCCTCTCGGGACACCATGTAGGAAAGATAAGAAGTATGGCAAGAGACCACCCTGGCTTAACCAGGAGGTCTTCAGTGATCTAAAAATAAAACAAAAAGAGTCCTACAAAAAGTGGAAATTAGGTCAAATTACAAAGGATGAATATAAACAAACAACACAAGTATGTAGGGACAAAATTAGAAAGGCACAAAACAAGATAAAACTAGCTAGAGACATAAAGGGTAACAAGAAAATATTCTACAAATACATTAGAAGCAAGAGGAAGACCAAGGACAGGGTAGGCCTGTTACTCAATGAGGCGGGGTGGGGGGAAGAATAACAACAGAAAACGTGGAAATGGCAGAGGTGCTTAATGACTTCTTTGTTTCAGTTGTCACCAAGAAGGTTGGTGACGATTGGACACCAAATGTAGTGAATGACAGTGAAAATGAGGTAGGATCAGAAGAGGCTAAAATAGGGAAAGAACAAGTTAAAATTACTTGGATAAATTAGATGTCTTCAAGTCACCAGGGCCTGATGAAATGCATCCTAGAATACTCAAGGAGCGGACTGAGGAGATATCTGAGCCATTAGTGATTATCTTTGAGAAGTCATGGAAGATGGTAGACATTCCAGAAGACTGGAAAAGGGCAAATATAGTGCCCATCTATAAAAAGGGAAATAAGGACAGCCCCCGGAATTACAGACGAGTCTACTTAACCTCTGCACCCTGAAAGATAATAGAGCAAATAATTAAGCAATCAATCTGCAAACATCTGGAATATGCATGTCTGGTGGGGACCCCACAGGTAAAGGCAGAGGAAGAGCTAGCAGTGGTGTTGGCGACACACCATTTTCCTCCCATTGCGGGTTCTTCCTTGTAGAGAACCTTCAAGTTAAGGAGAAGGAAAAAAACCTCCCTACCTTCCTCCACTGGCTAACTGCCTTAGTCTGCCAGCTGCCTTCATCTGTAGAAGCCTGTGTACTTTTTAAAGTCTGGACCGCACACACAGTTGGAATGGGTGACTCAAACCCTCTCACTCAGCTGTCACTGGCCAAATTCAATCAAACCCTGCACGGCTTTCAATTCAAAGAGCCCTGCTAGAAAGCAGAAACTAACTCACCTAACTTCATGGCAACCTAGCCCAGTCAGCAACCAAGCCTTGTTTTCAAAAAAAAGAAAACATCCAAGAGTCCTACCAAACCCAATGGCAAATTTCCAGCACAGAAAATGCCCCCTTTTTTTGGCCTGCCAATCAGTAACAATAAGAAAGAAGTGCCCCAGAAATACTCACCAGCTGGCCAAACCCCACATTACAAGAAAACAATCTGTTTTTTAACTCTAATACCAAAAGTGTCAAAAACCTTCTAAATTTCAAGTTAAAAAATAGTTGAACCATATAAACATAATAATAATAATATATATGATGTTGTGTAAATAATATTAAATACATATATATTTATGAGAAGTATCTGTATTAAACATCCATGTCGTAGACAGCGATTTAATGGTCACAAACACACAATCGTAATTATGCCCTATCATACTTCCCATTTCAGAGTTCTAATGTGGGTTTTAAAATTCTAGAAATGGGGACCAGCTTATCCCTTATTGTGCTGTCTAAGAGTTCACCCTTTTCTAATATGGTTAGATTTTAAACACTTTTTTTTAAAAAATGTAAAATGTTTTGAACCAGATCTTTCATTGCTTTAATAAGTGGAAAGAAGTAATATATAATGGTACTATTACAGAAAATCTACAGAAGCAGCCTTCTAACTGGATTTAAACTAACCATCTTTAAAATACGAAGCAGATATTTTACACATTGCCTAGACAATCTCTTGTTACTGTACATGGAATTTATAGGTAGTAGGATTAGCTACAGACTTACAGAGCGACAATTAAGAAATACAAGTAAAAATTCAGCACATATAGCAAAAGCAATACAATTAAATAATGTTTTGCTTCTTATGTTTTCAATAAACAACAAAAAACTTCATATGTTTTCAATAAATATTGATTTTTTAAAAAGGTATATAAATGTTAGAAACCTAATGAACTGTTTGGCACTGTAAACAGAGATTTGAGGAAATTCTAAAAAGCCTACAGCATGCCAAGTGTTTGAAACATACAATTCACTAGACCACAGTGATTAATATCAGAGCTGGGTGAATAATCTATATCAACTAAATTATTAGAAATTGCCTATTTTTCATTCAGAAACTGACCGCTAAGATTTTGATTCTCACATTTATTATTCAAAAATTACATGCTAATCAACTTCTCTGGATAATTCTTGGTCTGCAATTTGTTCACAAGCAATTTGATGCAAGTATTAGATATTCAAAATTTGATGTTGTGATTGGATGCACTGGGTCACATGGAATGAGTTTCAGGTTCTATTGCATGTGCATAATTCTTAGAATCAAATTTCTTGTATGGATAACTCTTTAAAATTCAATGAGTACTTGTGGCACTTTAGTCTCTAAGAGACTAAGGTGCCACAAGTACTCCTTTTCTTTTTGCAGATACAGACTAACACGACTTCTACTCTGAAACCTGTCTTTAAAATTCAGAATTCACTTTCCATAAATCTGCAATATTTGCTAGATATTTGAAAATTACTGCCAGTAAACTCATTATATATGTGAACATTACTGCTAGTAAACTCATTAAACTAAAATAAGCAGAAAACAAACACAAAGAGCATGTAGAAAGAACTGATGTGTATTAGTTCATGAAATTTTGAATGACTATTTGCAGTATTCATCCTGCTCTAGTGAACATCTAGAGGATACAAATTGTGTCTTTCCAGTGGATCTTTAAAAAACCAAATAAAGTTACAAAGATCTAACAAAGATAGTGCACAGTCCCTCTCCCCAAAAATAAAGTGGAATTGTACAACTGATTTCTACAGGAGCAGGACTGGGCTTGGACTGTAGGAGCCAGGAGCTCAGCTGGTATAAGTTACCATAGCTCTGTTGACTTCAGTTGAGTTCTGACAATTCACATAGCTGAGGCTCTGTCCCTACAAGGGTAGCCCTCACAGTTTAAATATTGAATTTAAGCTCCCAAGAGAGGAGACAAACTTCCAACCTTGGGTCTGATATTAATAGGTATTCTCAAAACTGCCCTAGTACATAGATGTAGATAGTGGGTATCCTCCCCACATCCTGTCTCTAAGAGCAGGTGCTTGGGTCTGTAGGGTACTGACAGACAACTCTTTGTCCAAGCATGATTGGAGGAATTCCAAACATTCAGCCAGGGAGGATGTTTTTTCTAAGTCTTAATCCCGTGAACCATAATGCGAAAATTGCTAAACTCTTCTAGCTCTTTAGAGGTCACTTGTCTAACATATTTAACAAGGTAACAAACGCCAGTCTATACTGGGAAGATTTTTTTCTTTTTAAGTTTCTCTCTGATGGCAGGCCAACAACTTGAGTAAACCTCTTGAGGTATAATGGTTGTAAAACCTGGGGTCCACATGTGTCAGTTCAATGACAGTTAATTAAGGATGGACAGGGACAGAAATTGTCCCAGAACAATTATTTCAAATAGACCCATATTAATAACTGGTTGGACAAACTCAGCCTATTCTGCTCAGGGAACAACCATAAGTAAATCACAATTTCCACACGTTTATTGTCTCTCTGGCAAATATATACATATTTGTTCTATGGCTCAATCACCAATGCTTAATAATGGGAATTCTGACTAACTGTCCAGGCTGTTAACTGTGAGCCCTTTACAGCTGAACAGGGATCAGAGAGATCCCACTCTAGAGAGCATAGAGAGATGTGTCTTAGAGGGGGGCCCAGAGAGAGGAACTGGTGAAAGAATAGTGGGAGTTCAGGAATATCTCCTTACTGGTCACTTGGGAGAGGATGCCCATGACAGAGTGGCTGATTCAACATCTGTGCACTGAAGCACTCAGCCTGTGACTCAGGTTTGGACAGAGAATTGTGCAACTGACCTTTCAGAGGGGAGCAGTCACACAGCTGACCTCTCGGGGACAGAAAAAGAGGTGATGGAGGGTACCCCAATCTAGGTCCCAGTTTTTCAGGATGCTGTTCCTGATATGCTTGTGGAAATTAACAGTGTCTCTTTAAGATTCTACTGAAGGAATGGTTGTCTGTGAGAATGCAGATAACCCAACTGGCAGAGGGAAGGTATTTTCCCCCCGGGCTAGTAAGACTCAGAAAACAGGTAAGGGAGAGCTGCTGGAAAAAGGTGCATGTGTCCAAAGAGTTAACACTCTTAGTCCAGAGAGCACAGATCACAACCCTCTATGGAAGCAAGGATCACAGGGTAACCCTAAGAGGGGATGTAGATTTTTTTGCATGGGCATAACCCTGGAGTTGTGAAATAGCTCCACAGAGGGTTAGCCAACATGCAGAATCCCCTTACATCCTTACCTCACCAGACCCCAGAGTACCAAAGATAAAAGACCCAAAGATAAAAAGACCCAATAGGATTGCAGACTAACACTGAAGGGAACACTGAATGGAAAGAAAAAACAGTAATTGTATACATGAGAAGGTTCAGGAAAGAGTTAAAAGAGACAATGGGTACTGAACAAACCAGATCATCTAAACAGAAGGTGTCATATGACTAAAATACTTGTAAAAGTCTACCTATGCTGAAAGATTTTCTGTTCTTGTTAAATCTCATGATAAAAAGTTTGGTGTTAATGGTAAACCTTATGATGAAGAATTTGGTACTGATGGCAAATCCTATGAAAAGGTGATTTTTGGGAAAAAGCTTTGGAACATGATAGGGGTGGTAAATAAGAACACACCCTGTGCTAAGAGGTCCTATGGTAATGTTGCTTCTCAGCTAATACCTGTAAACAGGCTTGAAGCTTGGCACAGCAGAGAAACCATAATAAAACTGTTCTGCTGTATGGAAGGGGAAACTGAGGCACTCCAACTCATGGTATGGATGGCTAAATGCCAAGATACCTCTAGAAAACATTAATATCTGCATTGAGTTAACTCCAGTTGGAAAAGCAGAAAGGTTAACAATGCTGCACAGATACAAAGAGATTTTCTAGTAATCCAGAGAAGGCACACTTGCTAACTTTTGAGATCACCAGACTGATCCACAAAGTGTTAAAAGGTATACAGAACTTTGCAAGAGCACATTTGAATAACACTACAATGTTTAGGAACACTTGGGAGTTGTACGGTCAAAACCTAAATAGGACCTTGGGCACACTGCCTCCGCATTAGTCAGTGACTAACATTCCTGCAATAAACTAAGGGGGAGGTGTGACACACTGTACATCAACGAAGCACCCTGGAACCCCCATATTCACCACTGTCATATAATTATGATACATTTTGTACAAAGTATGCTTTGTAAAAGTCTTGATCTGTTGAACATTAATATCCTGTTGGATTGTATATGCTATCATTGTATGTGAGGTTAAAGTATTGCTGTAGATATTACTGAAATATGCTGTGAGATTGGGAACACCCACAACCAGCCTTTCAGGTACAACAATGGAGTAGCCAGATGTGCTGATGGTCCATTAAAGGGAACCACTCTCCCAGCAGCCATCCCAGAAGACTACTCAGAAAGAGCATGTAAACAATGGACACTGCTTGACCAATGGGAACAGACCCCCACATCACAAGCATAGATCTTTCCAGCAAGCTCCCCCCCACCGCACTCAACACCGGGAAGAAGCATCTGGAGGACAAAGACTTTGAATTGGGACGGGTGGTCTCAGGCTGGAAAAGACTCCCAGCCTGTGTATTGAGTAATTGTAACCTGTTTGTACCATCTGTCAGTGTGAGAGACAGCTTGATTCAAACCCTGTTTAGTTTGTAGAACTCTGTAAAGGTATTGTTTCTTAGGTAACCAACTTAGATCGATTTTAATTTATTATAAATAGCAAGCAGAGAGATCATTCTGTAGTTAAAAAATCTATTTTATATTTTACCTAAAAGAGTGTATTTTGGTTGAAGTGCTTGGGAAATCTCAGCTCAGTTTACAAAGGCTAGTGTGTGCCCTCTCCACATCGAGGGAGGAGCGGACAGGGTAATGAATTTACACTGGTCAGGCTTCTGACCAGTGCAGGACAGTACAGTTCTGGGGTGCAAGGCTGGGGAGTTGAGGGGAATTGGCTGGAGCCTCTCTATTGTTGATTCATGAATGGCTGGCAAAGGGTGAGTCCCTGCCTGTGGATGTCTGTGTAAGTGCAGAACCTACCAGAGGTTTGTGGCTTAACAACAGCATCACAGCGTGAAAAGGATACCCCAGGTTGGTGGGAAATGGCTCAGTGGTCCCACAGTCCAGGTTGCATCTTGGGAACCCTGTCACACTCCCTAAAGAATACAATCAGTAAATATAATACATTCCAATTCTATTGGACCTTTCATTAAAGGATCTTAAAGTGTTTTGCAAACATTAAGCAAACGTCACCAGACTCCTGTGAGGGAGGCAGATGGGGACTGAAGCACAAACAGTTTAGTGGCTTGCATACAATCACTGAGCAAGTCAGGCTAGAACTGGGATAGAACCCTGCAGTTAGCAGTCCTAGTTTTCTGACATAGCCACTAGACAACATTGAAAAACCCAAACCAAAAACCCAATACACCCCACCATCCCCCCTCCAACAATACCCAAATACATATTACATAAGGCTTGATTATGGACTTTTAGCTAGAAAACTAAGTACTAGAAATGAAAGTGGTTTCTAAGCTAAAGAACCCTAATGAACACCACCCACATCAAAGGATAAAACTACAAGCTATATTTGAAGGAAACCATTAATTTGAAAAGTCAGCCCCAAGGCTTCTTAAAAATGTAGTCAACAGAAAAGTGTTCCAGAAGCCAACCCATGTGTGATGACCCAAAGGGATTTTTTTCAGCTGTTTAAACCCTGAAGATAAGTGGCTGAAAGAAGAAATACCAACACATTAACTGTAGTAATGCAAAGGGCTCTGTGTTGACAGAGGTGCAAATATTTGGATTTGAATAGAACAGTGCATGCACTCATGGGGCAAACCCACGTTTTTTGGGACTGTCATGACAGGTAGATTACACTGCTGGCAGGGGAACATTTTCATAGCTATCTAGTTTCTCTGGTTCTATGAGTCATGAGGAATAAAATTGTCCTTACATGCCAGGGAATTAGAGATTGCCTTGGGGCAACTGTCTTCTCTCGGACATTCTTCCCTAAACTAATTTGTATCCTTCTCTCCAATGATTTATAATGTCATGCCTCTGTACATGATCACTTAAACATGGTGAACTCTCTAGGGCAGCGACATCTGGATTGATTAGGTTTTTTTGTACAGTACCTAATATAAATGAGTGTCTAATCAGGGTTTGAGGTCCACAGGTGCTACTGCAATAGAAACAATGTATAACAGCAATTAGCTAGAAACAATGACAAGAAATGTTTTTTTAAGCTGTAGTGACTTTTGCCATCCTGGGATCAATTGACAGAGCATCAGGTTTAGTGCTGCTCTGTGGCTTTTCATCAATAACCAGTTTATAACACTTAAGAATGATCTAGTCTAAGATAAATGTGAAGAACTACATCCACAAGTATCCAGTTTTACCTAATGTAGCTAAGCTTATTCAGATTTGTTACAGAAATATTTTGGATGATTAATAAATAGCCATAATCTATTAATTGTGCAACTTCAGCACCTGCCATCTAACAGACTTAAAGAGCTTAACATACATTTACAAATTAGGAAAACTCAGGCATATGACTGTTAAGTGACTTTTCCAAGGTGAGACAACAAGTAGGTAATATAAGCTATGGAAGATGGAACTCCTAGTCCAATGCTTTAACTAGGAGACCACGCTTCATCTCACTAACAAATTATCTTAAGAGAAGAGATTCAAATCATTTTTCTTTGCTCAACCTAGTATTTGCTCCTCATAGAAAAAGTTATCCATTAACTGTAAGATCAAATTTATCCAAAATATTCTATATTAGCTCCTGCTGGACTTCATATATGCAAGATAAAATATGCATAATTTGGTACCTTATTTTCTGTTTTTTTCTGGCATGTTTCAACCAGTTAACAGTCATAATATGGTGATGGTTATATTTAGATAAGCATAATAAGTACAACTGAGTGGCAGAAAAAAAATCTGAAATTGCAGAACTGAAAAGAAATTTCTTATTGCCGTATCAGGAAAAAGTGTTCATATAACATTTTTCAGCATGTTTTATTGACCATTGCCAGTTGAAGATTTTTAAATTATTATTGAAACAGACTACCAATTAAAGACCCATATTTCTGACAGCACACCTTTTAAATAGCATGCCATGGATTTTGTGGGGAACGTTTCATATCATATTACCTTTTTAAAAATTAAGGGTTTTCCTATTCTGATATTTCATTTGTAAGGGTATTTTCAATAAGGCAGAAATTGACCAGCTAATTACCTATACTGAGGAATCAGTGACCACACACAAATGTTGTCTAATGCACAAAGTAAACAAATTGAATGCAAGGAAAAATGGTTATTTTCCTAGCTTCTTTCAGTTACAGTAATCTTAAATATTATTTGTAATTTCAGTAAACTATTCTACATTTTCAATGAGATTTTAGAGTTGGTGATGTCCATTAAATTCTTCATCATAAAGCCTGTATATTTTATCACTGCAAAGATTTTAAAACATTAGTTGCATTTTACTGAAATGAAGTTTTTAAAATTCCAACTCTAGTGAACCTGATTCAATGTATACATATTGATGGTTATCTAGTTTAATTATTATTAATACATAAATCCATTAGTCACTATTTAAAACATCACACTTAATTACTGGGTTACTGTATGTAAGGGAGCAGTATGACTGCTCAGAGCTCCGGTACGAAACTGTGGAAAAACCTGAGTGTCTCTGGATTAAGTTTAGAAGTGTGTGCAACAAGAGTGATGTCATGGTGGGAGTCTGCTATAGACCACCGGACCAGGGGGATGAGGTGGATGAGGCTTTCTTCCGGCAACTCACGGAAGCTACTAGATCGCATGCCCTGATTCTCATGGGTGACTTTAATTTTCCTGATATCTGCTGGGAGAGCAATACAGCGGTGCATAGACAATCCAGGAAGTTTTTGGAAAGCGTAGGGGACAATTTCCTGGTGCAAGTGCTAGGGGAGCCAACTAGGGGGAGCGCTTTTCTTGACCTGCTGCTCACAAACCGGGTAGAATTAGTGGGGGAAGCAAAAGTGGATGGGAATCTGGGAGGCAGTGACCATGAGTTGGTTGAGTTCAGGATCCTGACGCAGGGAAGAAAGGTAAGCAGCAGGATACGGACCCTGGACTTCAGGAAAGCAGACTTTGACTCCCTCAGGGAACAGATGGCCAGGATCCCCTGGGGGACTAACATGAAAGGGAAGGGAGTCCAGGAGAGCTGGCTGTATTTCAAGGAATCCCTGTTGAGGTTACAGGGACAAACCATCCCGATGAGTCGAAAGAATAGTAAATATGGCAGGCGACCAGCTTGGCTTAATGGTGAAATCCTAGCGGATCTTAAACATAAAAAAGAAGCTTACAAGAAGTGGAAGCTTGGACATATGACCAGGGAAGAGTATAAAAATATTGCTCGGGCATGTAGGAAAGATATCAGGAGGGCCAAATCGCACCTGGAGCTGCAGCTAGCAAGAGATGTCAAGAGTAACAAGAAGGGTTTCTTCAGGTATGTTGGCAACAAGAAGAAAGCCAAGGAAAGTGTGGGCCCCTTACTGAATGAGGGAGGCAAGCTAGTGACAGAGGATGTGGAAAAAGCTAATGTACTCAATGCTTTTTTTGCCTCTGTTTTCACTAACAAGGTCAGCTCCCAGACTGCTGTGCTGGGCAACACAAAATGGGGAAGAGATGGCCAGCCCTCTGTAGAGATAGAGGTGGTTAGGGACTATTTAGAAAAGCTGGACGTGCACAAGTCCATGGGGCCGGACGAATTGCATCCGAGAGTGCTGAAGGAATTGGCGGCTGTGATTGCAGAGCCCTTGGCCATTATCTTTGAAAACTCGTGGCGAACGGGGGAAGTCCCGGATGACTGGAAAAAGGCTAATGTAGTGCCCATCTTTAAAAAAGGGAAGAAGGAGGATCCTGGGAACTACAGGCCAGTCAGCCTCACCTCAGTCCCTGGAAAAATCATGGAGCAGGTCCTCAAAGAATCAATCCTGAAGCACTTAGAGGAGAGGAAAGTGATCAGGAACAGTCAGCATGGATTCACCAAGGGAAGGTCATGCCTGACTAATCTAATCGCCTTTTATGATGAGATTACTGGTTCTGTGGATGAAGGGAAAGCAGTGGATGTATTGTTTCTTGACTTTAGCAAAGCTTTTGACACGGTCTCCCACAGCATTCTTGTCAGCAAGTTAAGGAAGTATGGGCTGGATGAATGCACTATAAGGTGGGTAGAAAGCTGGCTAGATTGTCGGGCTCAACGGGTAGTGATCAATGGCTCCATGTCTAGTTGGCAGCCGGTGTCAAGTGGAGTGCCCCAGGGGTCGGTCCTGGGGCCCGTTTTGTTCAATATCTTCATAAATGATCTGGAGGATGGTGTGGATTGCACTCTCAGCAAATTTGCGGATGATACTAAACTGGGAGGAGTGGTAGATACGCTGGAGGGGAGGGATAGGATACAGAAGGACCTAGACAAATTGGAGGATTGGGCCAAAAGAAATCTAATGAGGTTCAATAAGGATAAGTGCAGGGTCCTGCACTTAGGATGGAAGAATCCAATGCACCGCTACAGACTAGGGACCGAATGGCTCGGCAGCAGTTCTGCGGAAAAGGACCTAGGGGTGACAGTGGACGAGAAGCTGGATATGAGTCAGCAGTGTGCCCTTGTTGCCAAGAAGGCCAATGGCATTTTGGGATGTATAAGTAGGGGCATAGCGAGCAGATCGAGGGACGTGATCGTTCCCCTCTATTCGACACTGGTGAGGCCTCATCTGGAGTACTGTGTCCAGTTTTGGGCCCCACACTACAGGAAGGATGTGGATAAATTGGAAAGAGTACAACGAAGGGCAACAAAAATGATTAGGGGTCTAGAGCACATGACTTATGAGGAGAGGCTGAGGGAGCTGGGATTGTTTAGTCTGCAGAAGAGAAGAATGAGGGGGGATTTGATAGCTGCTTTCAACTACCTGAAAGGGGGTTTCAAAGAGGATGGCTCTAGACTGTTCTCAATGGTAGCAGATGACAGAACGAGGAGTAATGGTCTCAAGTTGCAATGGGGGAGGTTTAGATTGGATATTAGGAAAAACTTTTTCACTAAGAGGGTGGTGAAACACTGGAATGCGTTACCTAGGGAGGTGGTAGAATCTCCTTCCTTAGAGGTTTTTAAGGTCAGGCTTGACAAAGCCCTGGCTGGGATGATTTAACTGGGACTTGGTCCTGCTTTGAGCAGGGGGTTGGACTAGATGACCTTCTGGGGTCCGTTCCAACCCTGATATTCTATGATTCTATGATTCTATGGGTTATTTCATTTCTGTAAAGTCTGAGGATTTTAATTCCTATCATTCAAAACAATTAATGGTTAACAGTAAAATGTGGATATGCATTGCCACCAGATTTTGGCTATTACCACTCTCTAACACGTTAAATCAGTTCTGCTTATCCAAATTCTCCTTTGTGAGTTCTAGTGGGTTTCACAGGGTGTAAGACCTCACAGAACAAAATGCATTTTATTTATGCAAAACTCAGAAGCTTTTTTCCATGGCTTAGCTATGTAAGATAGTTTAACCAATTTGTACTGTCTTATTTAGTTGTAAATATTATGAAACATACATTTAAATAACCTTTCTTCTTAACCTAAGTACCATGCAATGTCAGTGGGCCTCTTCAACAGTTAAAAAATGAAGAAGAAAAAAATCTGATCAGAAACCCCCAGAATGATAGTCAATAAAATGTGCTTCTGCTGCAAGCATCTCTATTAAACTAAATTGATTATTAATTAAATAAATGGAAAAGAGTATAAAAGTTTAATCTATGCAGATTCTTAAAGTTTATCAAACATTAATCTATGCTATTGATACCTTTAGTTTCAGAAAAGTAGTTAGGATTTTTTTTTCTGTGACCTCCCAAAGTTACTACTGATATTTTCACACACTCCCCCAACTCACTTCTCTGCCTCTGCAAATTACTTGGGTCTTGCTAGTATAATTAAAAATAGAAAAATAAATTCTGCAGCATCTCTTATCTAGGTGTTTAAATACCAGAGGTATCTACCCATCACCCTGTGACCCATCACCGATAACGACAGGCTGTCAACAAAATAAAAAGTGATAAGGCCTTCAGTTGCCACCAGTTGACCTGACAAAAGCCAGGGCTTGTTAATGGTCTCACTGTCAGAAATAGACCATCTCACTCTGAATGCAGCAGTGCACATTTCCACAGTTATCTCACAGTGAGTTGTTTTGTGAAATCCATTAAGCACTAGATATAATGGCATCTGGAGTTGATGCAATCTATTTGAAAATAGCTTTTTCCCAGACATGCCCTTGAAAACCCAGGATGGCCAAGGGCAATAAGAAACAATTAAAAAGCCACCTATTACTACATTAATTAAAGTGATTCACTAGTGCACTTTCAAGTTTCTTTCAAAAACAGCAAAGTAAAAAGTATATGAAGAAACCTCACCCTTTACGTAACCCTTTACGGTTACTACTACATACTTTACAACAAAGACTAAAAAAAACCAGACCCTAATTTATCTGCATTTTGCTAATCTATAAGCTTTGTAACTTATCAGATATACACATATAAAATGATTTCTCCCTCCTTCTGAAGAGAGATTTAATAGGCAGATGCAGTAGTAAAGTATCCTATTATTAAGATTTCACTGATTTATAGAACTATGACATATTATTCTAATGAATTAAAACTAAACTAAAATTGTCAAACTAAATGAACACGATACCTTTTGTGATGCATAATCTTTGGCTTTTTAAATTGAGTTTGTTCTCTTGCTCACAAAAATTCAGTAATTCTCCACATTTCTCCTGAACATTCACACAAGTTAGCAAGGCTCTGCTGCATGCATTTTTCAGAAGTCAATATGGCTAAGTTAAGTCTTTGGCAGTCAGGAAACAAGTCAGATAACAAGTGTTGGCCTTTATTGGTTTATCTTATGAAATGTAACCAGGGGCCTGAAACAGAATTTGAGGTCACAGTAAATCATTTTGGTGGCATAGTTTAAAGTCATCTTAAATTTTTAATGAGCTACAGAAGAGCATTTTGAATTGTTGACTTAATATATTTAGACAAATTGTAGTTTGTTGTGTTTCCACTAGATGCTATGATTCATTGATGAATCTTACTGGAGGCAGACATGCTGGTTTTTAATAGCTTGATTTTAGAAAACTCATATTCTCTACTGTACCTGCTTTTAAGTGATTTTTTTCCTGAAAACATATTAATACATTTAGGCATCTGATATCTTCAAATTTTAACATATTAATAAGAATTGTTTATCCTGTTCAATGTGGACAGAGTTCTTTGCAAAACAATAACCATGCAAACCCTGATTTCACCCTCTTTAAGAGTGCTGAGTCCTATGTAAGAGGCTATTTTATATTTGCTTTTATTTAAAAATTGTAAATCCTGGGAATATCCAGGGTTAGCAAATGCAAGATAAAACTACTCACAACCCTTAGGTATGCAATTATTTTTTTAAAAGAAACAAGAGATTAGGGACCAATTTTTTAAAGAGCCTCTAAATTTGAGGCAGCTTTAGGAAATCTTATCCATATCATATATGAGAAAGAAAAAAAATCTCTGAAAATGTGAAACTGAAATGCTATGTTCACTGCAATTAGAAATATACCATTCTATTAAGATGTTACCACCATCAAGTACAGTGTATCAGGATGAAATAATTTTAAAAAATGTCCCAAAGTAAAGGGAAAAATGGATTAACGCTTTAGTCAAGCTTTAGTTAACGCTTTTGCTATCTGTAAAATTCTGCCAAAAACTTTGACATTTAACAAGAAAATTTAACAGAGAATTAAATGCTTGGTTCTAGGGGTATGTCTACACTGCAATCGGAGATGTGACAGCAGCTCATTTAATCATATCTGGCTAGCTTTCGTGTAGTTAGTGCAACTTAAAAATTGCAGTGAAGAACATGGCAACACAGGCCTCGGTGTGATCTGTATAAATTCACCAGGCCCCATGCTGTTGTGTCTTCGCCACTATTTTTAGCTGCGCGAACTAGATTAAAGGCAGTTACATCTACATGAGCTGCAATCACCCCTCTGACTCCAGCGCAGAGATACTCTCAGATACTACAGTGTAATGCACGCTATATGTCTGAAGATACTAGAAACTTTATAGAGAGAGTAGAAAATCATGAGATCAAGAAAAAAGCAATACTTTGGAATCAGTACTTTGCAGCATGGGCAGTGGTGAGCTGGAGCCGGTTGTTGAAGTTAGAAGCCCTTTTTACAACCGGTTGTTGCGCGAGGGAGAACCGGTTCTAAAAGGGCTTCGAAATTTAACCACCGGCCCAAAGTGGCGCCTTAGGCGCCGACTCCGTGGGTGCTCCAGGGCTGCAGCACCCAAGGGGAAAATTTGGTGGGTGCAGAGCCCCCACCGGCAGCTCCCCGCCCCACCCCCTGAACCTCAACTCTGCCTCTGCCTCCTCCCCTGGACGCGCCGCCCCGCTCTGCTTCTCCGCCCCCCCCCCCCCCGGTTTCCCGCGAATCAGCTGTTCGGGGGGAAGCCGGGGCAGGCTGAGAAGCAGGCGGCGGCTTCCCGCTCAGGCCCAGGGAGGCGGAGGTGAGCTGGGGCCAGATGCGGGGCGGGGAGCTGCCGGTGGGGGCTCTGCACCCAGCAAATTCTCCCCGTGGGGGCTCCAGCCCCGGAGCACCCAGGAAGTCGGCGCCTAAGGTGCCACTTTTGATGTGATCAGTGGGGGGAGCGGCCGCTCCCCCTGCTCCCCCCCAGCTATGGTCTCCCACCCCTAGGAGCCAGAGGGACCTGCCGGATGCTTCCTGGGAGCTGCCCTAGGTAAGCACGTCCCCACCTCACCCCCTGGCAGGTGCCTCTGGCTCTTAGGGGTGGGGTGAGCACCCACTATGGTGGCCCACGAGACCCTCCTGCCCGGTTCTGGGGGCAGTCAGGGGACAGGGGAGGGGGGTAGATGGGGCAGGGGTCCTGGGGACGGGCATCAAGGAACGTGGGGGGGTTGGATGGGGCAGGAGTCCCCGGGGGCGGGGGTTGGCAATGGGGGGGAGGGATAGCTCAGTGGCTTGAGCATTAGCTTGCTAAACCCAGGGTTGTGAGTTCAATCCTTGAGGGGACCATTTAGGGATTTGGGGCAAAAATTGGGGATTGGTCCTGCTTTGAGCAGGGGGTTGGACTAGATGATCTCCTGAGGTCCCTTCCAACTCTGATATTCTATGAAGTACTCTAATGACCCCCTCGTGGGGTGAGGAGGGAACCCACTGTTAAGAATTGGGCAGCTCATCACTGAGCATAGGTATTATTTGGCAATAATTCAGAACACGAGTAACTAGTTAATCAGGTGAGACAAATTTGAGGATGTAAATGAGGGGTCAGTTGCTTGTAGGGTGCGAACTGGCATAGTTCCATTGAATCTGGTCCTGCATCTGCATCTCTCCCTTTGAACAGAGACTTGCCTTCAGAGCAGTTAGGAAATATGTGAATAATAAAGTCAGCAGTGAACACATACTCAGAAACTAGAGCAGTTCAACTTTAAAATGTAATTGTAAAGCAGATTTTAAAATGTTCTCAGTGCAGATACACTCTGAAAAGCTATTCAAATTGGCATTGTGGAGTTTCATTCTTGTCTAAATTACTTTCATATTACAAATGTTTAGCTTGCAAGTAAAAAAAAAAATCTAAATTGTCAGCCCTCAGTCTGGGCTTTCAAAGCCAATTTAGGTTCTTCTGGGATCACACATCAAAAATCTTACATTTTGAAGACAGGTGAATAGTTCTTTTGATGATATGCAAACCTTTTGATGATGTGCAAGCTAGAACACAATCGAGTTCTCTCTCTTTCCTGTACTATCTATGCAGAACTATTGCAACAGAAGTAAGCTAATTTCATAAAAGTAAGCAGCTATATCTTCAAATATTGTTATTAATTATTTGTATTACAGTTGTGCACAAATATGAAACAGATCTACTAGTAAGAATGGAACATTTTTGCAGTTACTTTTTAAAGCACAATTACACAGAAAAATCCTAGGATAAAATAATACAAGAGGGGAAAAGGGTAAGTTATATGCATACCTGTAATACATCATCTTGTTTAGCACGTATCAGCATCTCCTAAGAGAAAATGCTCAACTACAGTAAAATTATCTAAAATGGAGAAATATGCTTATTATATGGTTGACTTTCCATTAAGCTTTCACCACGATACACTGTTTTGTTTATTGTCTTTGCTATGCAGATGTCCCTAAACTAACGAATGAAGTGGGTATTTGTATAGATCATAATTTGATTTAAGTAAATAGCCCCAGTATCCCTGATCTTATCTATCACCTCTGGAAAAAAAGTGATGCGTTTCTCTAATCTGCACAGTATTTCCTGTGATAAGTAAATATCACATGAAATGCTAGTTACTACCAAATACTATGTATTTTTTCTATACATAGCACAGAAGATTAGAATAGTTTGGCAAGCTTTACTTATCAAAACTTTTTTTTAATAAATGTTTATATAGTACTAACAGTGCACGAGGCACTTTACAGACATGTAGGAAGACAAGGTCTCCATCCAAAAAGCTTAGAACAAAATATAGAAAATATGCAAGTGAAGTTTACCACACACTGTTTCACTACTACAAGTTTTCATGGTGTTTTTAAGGTTGTTTATTTTTTATCTGCAGGAAGGAAGAGGATTTATAGACATCCACAGAAAAATACACCACAGCACTTTGTGGGTTGACTGCTTTTTAAAAAGCGGTCTTGACCCATATGGTCAAAAAGGGTAAAAAGTGCATCTGGAGGAGAGAAAAGTTTAGTGAATGACTGAAACAAGCGATTCATACAAGAAACCAGTTTTCATGCTTTTTCTGAAATGTTTTTTGTAAGAATTGTTTGGACACAGCTGGTTTGGAATAAATACAATTTTCCCCAAGAAACAACTGCTGAGTGCAGGACTGTTGCTTTACTCGTCCTTAAGAATTCCTGTGCTTAAATAAATGTCTGGATTAAAATATGTGATTACATGGTTTACAAAACATTGACAGTATTAGGACTAACTGGAAATTGGGGAAGGGAGGGGAAGTGTAATGATTTAAATTGTTAAGGGACAATTCCAACATTAAAAAACAATCAGACTTATGCCTGAATTTTTTTTCAACCTACTGCTGTTAAAAACACATTCAATTGCTATCACTGAAAGATTGCTGAAAATATATTGTGCATTTTACTGTGCTTTCTGTATAGACAGTTCTCTCAGTTATTGGTGTGGATTTTTCCAATTAAAAAAAAGAGGAAAAGATAATGAGGCTGTAAAACCATAAAGTTGGCCAGGGGGCTGAAAGACATATATACACCTGAAACTACTTTTAAACATGTTTTAAATCAAATAGACCTTTAAAACTGGTATGGAGTTTTTTGTTTTGTTTTTTTTTAAAGGACTCAAGTATGTAACAATCCTACATTGGCAGAAGCAGGAATAGAGTGTCCTAACAGATCTCTCCAATTTCTGTGATTTCCAATTTCTAAAAATAATATATCACACACAGTAACCTTAATTGTGACCTTTTCTGCTCAAGGACTGTCTAGCTTGGAAAGCTGTGGTATGCATGTCTGGCTAGCACAGCGTCTGCTCCTTACGTTAGTGCTCTGACATGCCAGACTGCTCCCTTCAGCCAGTATTTAGACCTCCTCTGTATGGTATCTGGACAATGCAGGGAAGGTTACTCTATACTACATTAACTCAATAGTCCCAAATTAAGGTTTATGTTATTTTTTATACCCTCTGCCCCCTCCATGTCAACAAATTCGGTTATTTAAAAGCAGAGACCACTTAGTGCCAAAAAGTAGATGATAAATGGTTACTAGGCAGATACTAAGTTTTCATATGAATGTTATTTTTCTAGAAGAACCGTTCTGCATTCACATCAGCTTCTCACACACAAGCAGATTCTGAGCTGCATTTCCAGTATCTCAAACTAAGCCAAAGGACTAGGTTTCCAGCTCAGAAACATCCATAGCTGCAAAATCCTTGGCAGCGTCAGGCAAGACATTTCTTGCCAGCGAGAAAAAGTTGTTGATTTCCCTCCTCCGTGTCCCTCCACTCAAGGGGAGCACTTCTTGAGGAGGCAGGAGCCTGTTCCTCCATGCACATCTGAGAAGTAAGGAGGCATGTGGGGAGGAGCTAGGAGGGACCAAGGTCTTGGGGAGAGTGAAAGGCTTCTGGAAGGGGTTGCTGTGGAAAAGAATTGAACAGTGGGATATTTCTCTTCCCCAGCTCCTGCCCCTGCCTTCCGGGTGGGTGTGTGGGGGGGGGTCTATATTCCACAGGTGAATGCAGAGGGTGCAGAGAGAGGGAAGGAAGAGAGGCTGCCTGAAACTGAGTGCCACAGCATTCCCCAGCAGCTGGAAGGAATAACTGCAGCTGCTTGTCCACAGCCCAGCTGAGTGCATGAGATTTCTCATCTGGAAAGCCTGCAGGCATGACAGAGAAGCTTGATGTGCTAGTGTCACACAAAATGTGTTACATCTGACAAGACTGAACATCAGAATTATGGCCACTCACTGAGAAACACCAGCACCATCCCCAGTTACAAGTACACAGATCAGGGTACAGTGAATTTTGGTACAAGCCCATTTTGAATGTGAAGTCTACTGACTTAGACATGTGCCTACTAGCACCTGAGCAACCCATTCTTCCTATTGCTTTCTGCCCAGAGCAAGGTGTCTGAGTCTGTTATAAGTTGTCTCCATGATTTCAGCACCCTTTTCAACTATCCTGTGACAGGTCATTCTTTGTCCTCCATGCCGTCTCTTCCCTCCAAGTGCAATCCAGTCTAAGACGTACTTTGTGCTTCTGCCACAGGGTAGCCGGATGACATGGGTGAACCACTGTAGCTATCTCTGTCTAATTATTGAGTCCACAGTTGGCTGACCCACATGGCACAACAGTTCCACGTTGGTTACATGATCTCTCCAATGAATTTCCAAGATTCTTTTTTAAACAATGCTGGTGACATGCATTCAGCTTCCCGTTGAGTGCTCCCACTATGTGCCATGTTTCCAACACGAACAGTAGTGTTAGGAAGACAACAGTATTGTACAATCTCATTTTAGTGCGGAGATGTGTTGTCTTATTCTTACAGATGTTTGACAGATGGGAGAACGATCCACTGGCTTTACCGATTCCTGCCTTCACTTTGTTATTTGGCCATTAGCAGATATTGTTCTTCCAAGATAGATGAAGTCATCAACTCTTTCGTATTCTTCTCCACCACTCATACATCTGCCAGAGCTGGAAGCATTTTCTCCCCGTCTCAATCATCTTGGTCTTCTGCATGTCCCATTTTGGCACTTCTGCTTTTATGCTCATAAAAACTCTTTTCATTCTGTCCAAGCTGGTCTCTAATATGACTATAATATTTGCAAAATTGAGGTCTCACAGTTTATTTCTTGCCCAGATCATACCAGTGGCCATGGCAGCAGCCATCAGTCTTCTCACTGCAAAGTCTGCGACAATGCAGAAGAGAAGTAGAGAGAGTATTCAACGTTGCCTTACATCAGTAAGGAGTTTAAGCCATTCTGTATCTCCATTCTCGGTCCTGACATAGCATGCAGATTTGTCATACAAAGCTTTTATCAAATTAACAATTTTTGTTGGAATTCCATAGGGTCTCAGGAGCTTCCAGAGGGCTTCTCTGTAGGTACTGTCAAACCTTTTTGTAAAATCAATGACGTTATAAACCATCTTCTACTGGTATGAAAAGCCTTTCTCAATAATTCTTCTCAGGTGGAAATGTGATCTGAACACAACCTATTGGGTCAAAAACCAACCTGTTCTTCCCTGAATACTTTGTCAGCAGCAGTTTTTGTCCTAATCACAATAATAACGCAAAACAGTTTTTCAGGAACAGACAGAAGTATCACCCTCTACAATTGTCACAAGTAAGCTGGCCTCCCTTTTCAGAGATTTTATAGATGACACCTCTTCTCTAGACTTTAGTACAGATCTCCTTTTCCCAAACCATTCAGCACATGTAATTCACCATCTTTCCAGCTTTTGATATTACGGCATCTATCTTATCACAGCCTGATGCTTTGCCACTCTTCAGTTGGCTTATGGCCTTAGTTACTTCCTCGTAGGTGACTACTTCTAACGATATAGGTAAGTCCACTATTTGCTCACACTTCTCAATGTTTGGTCACGAGTCAAGTAAACGCTTAGCTAATAATTTAAATTAATTTCTGCAGTTATTCTTTAATTTCTGAAATCTCCTGGCATGTGTTTTGCTTCACAAGACAAGCAATACAAATCAAACTCCAAAGTATATTCAGCAGCAGCAGCGCTGAACAGGGCAGTGACAGCTTGATTCAATAAACGAGCCTGGATTGAATGTCTCAGAACAACAAAAAGCTTGTTACGACGAGTAAAGATGAGGAAAGATAATCGGAGAGCTATACCATAAGACATGTGCATCATATAAATCATCTTTTTCCCACCAAAGAGACATTTCCATACTGAGTTTTAGGATTCCCTAGGAACGTGGTAAAAGGTATAATATTTTACAGGCGGGTAATGCCACATATAATAAAAACCATATAAAAAATCCATAGGGTACAATCGTTACAATTAGATACAGCACAAAATATATTTTAAAATATAAATTATGGTAGCAATTGCTTCATTTTTTAAGCAGTGCTCCAGAAAATTCACTCTGATTGCAAACCTCCTTTTTTTTAGCTAGGGAACATATTTCAATAACAGAGGAATTGCCCTGTTAGATCAGCCCAGTTCAGCTAGCCCACTATCCCGTTTGCAGTTGTGGCCAGTACCAGCTGCTTCAGAGGAAGGTGCAAGAAATCCTGAAGTGGACAATTATGAAATAACATGACTATAGGGGAAGTTTCTTCCTAACTCCTCAGAGGTTGGCTAATGTCCTATGAAAGTTTGTACCTCTTCCAAACTCCCCCCCCCCCCTTCATCCCTCTCTCCTGTACCTAACCTAAGTAGATGGGCCTAGTGGAAGAGAGAGAAGGACTCTTTGAACAGAATTTCTGCACTCCTGCTCCATTGGAGATGATGATCAGTGGGTCTGCAGACCCTGTGCCACTACAGGTCTGCCCTATTGGGACTCCGATACAGAGCCCCAAACAGCTGGGCTCCATGCTATGCAAGGGAACTTCACTCCATGTACGCTCCCCAAATTCTGCTCCTGCACAGAGGCTCATATCTGTTCCACCGCAGTACATCTGAGGTCTACCATCGTTGCTGAGAAGATGCAGGATTTACCCTTAAGAGCCAGTTAAAATTTGATGGGATTTTTAACATTCAAATTGTGGTCCATTTTGAAAAACATGTAAGTCTTATTTGTCAGCCTAATAAAAGCACTAATTAGTAAACAATGTTCCTGCAATGACACCAGCAGAATGATGAGCAACAGCAAGCTTCAGTTAGCCTGATCTCAGACATTATACCCACTCTACTTCTGGTGCATTTTATTTCAAGCCAATGCAAAATAAAGTTTGCCTAATAGCAGTCTTTTCAAGGAAAAATACCAAAACCACAAATATTGTTAAAATCTGATTGTTAACAAAACACACAATGCAGTGGCTGTGAACTATTTAATGGTCCTTAGAAAAATGGAATTCATCAACTCGAGTACAGTTTGAATAGTTAATCCATGTTAGATATCTAGTTATCCGAGAGATTTAAATGGTAATCAATCTTCCAGCATTCACTGACCACTGATTTGTTAATCTGTGCAGACCCCGTAATAAAGACTGTTTGGATTAATCAGATATGGTTGTATTAGCATGATGAATTTCTACAAGGTTCTTAGTTACTTGTTAGGTATGAGTTTTCACTGAATGAAGCAAATGACACAGTATAGGTCATATCACATTGTGCCATCTGGAAAATGTTACGAGAAAACCACAGATACAGTGAAGTAATCTAAATCTTTTCCTCACTTACAACATAATGCATTTGAGCTCCAGCATAAACACATAAAGAGAGATTTTTTGAATATGCTATTGACTTACTAAGCAGGCTATTGTTTTTGAACAAAAGTATCATATCTGTGTGAATTTAAATTCCAGGCTGCACCCTTATTAGATTATATAGATATAGATATATTCAGGCAATCCTCTTTTATATCTGAATTCACTGATGTGGTCTAGAAGTGGATTGGCTAGCTCAGGAGTATGGTAGTGAGATGTAGGATTTTTCATTAACTCGAAGCTGATCTGAACTTTCCCTGGGTTGGTAGTGACTTCTTTTTAATATTTTATGGCATTCACAAGCATGATAGGCTCTTCACAGCAAACACAGAAAGACATGGTCCCTGCTCCCAAGAGTTTATCATTTAAATTAATGACTAAGACCATATGATGGTGAAAACACAGGCCTGCATATATTACAGTTTCCACCATCACTAGTGAAGCTACACTGGGAGTGAACTGAACATCCCATTTGTCAGTGAAAATACAGCTGAAGAATGCACTAGTGTACAACATAGCAGCTAAGAGTGTTGACTGGTAAAGTAATTTTCATCCATGGAATTGTCTGCTTTCCTGTCTGGATAGTCATGTGTCTTCTTTGGCTCTGATTTGGCAGAGCACTCTCTGCTCAACTCCAATACTCCATGGGAACGAGTAAGGTAACTCGATGGGAGAGCATCTCTCGTTGATGCAGCGTGGTGTAAACACCGCAGTGAGTCAACCAAAGCTACATCGACTCCAGCTACTTTATTCACGTAGCTGGAGTAGCGTAATTTAGGTCGATTTACCGTGGTAGTGTAGACCAGGCCTAAGTCAGTAGAAAGACTCCCATTGACTCCTCAGGAAGGTACAATCATTGAAGACTTATCTACCCTTAAGCACAGTGGGGTAGAACTTAAGATCAAAAGAACATGAACCATGTAAGTGCACAAATTTAGAAAAATGTTGAATGAAAGTGAAAAATCTGAACAGATTTTCCTCTTTATAATAAGTTCAATTAAAATGGTTCCGGGGTGGGAGGGAGGGACGGACCTAATTTTAACATTAAAATAAATAAAACCATGTGATCTGTGATGCCCTGTTTTAAGGTCTGTTAACGTAAAAATGCTTTTCATAGGACTTGTCCCAAAAGTGGATCACTAATTTATTTTAAATGCAATGAATGAAAATCAGTGAATTTAAAATAACCTTGTAGCACAATCCAAATTATCTGAAGCCACCAGCTGGTATGTTTCACATACTCATTGCTAAAAAATTACACATTTGCACACTCATTCAACTGTTCAGAATACTTGCTATAATCCTAACACTAAACTGACAGGTGAGCCAATGCATAGCACATAATTTGGGATAGAACATTATTTTTTAGGATTGCAACCAAAGAATAGAAGGGTTGATTCTAATCTCACCATAAACCCCAGGCTTTGCATCAGACTGAATAACTAAAAATCCTTCCTGTCAATATATAATAGTATATATTATACAAAATAATTCTGCTTTACATTCAATTTCCAGCCTTAACACAAACTTCTGTTTAAATCAGTGCAGATTACTTTGGAAGGATTATTTTGGAGATAACAAGGGATTTTTCCCACCTTAGAAGAGTTATTAATATTAATAACTGTAAAACATCTTTTCTAAAATAATCTGAGTTAAATAATACATCAATATATATATACATAAATTGAGTTGAATAAATAAAGTAAACTGGGTATATATCTTCCTTTGCTTAATATAATGGGATATTCTTTTTTATTTTATGGGTCCTATATACTTCATTTAATCATTGCTATATTTCACTGAATTGCTACTAGTTCTGTGACTATTATAAGAGTTCATGGAAGAAACACCTTTATATTGTTCTTATAAAACCCGTAAATAAGAGCACTTGTGGATGGCTGTTTTGTTTTGTTACAAATTGCAAGTTTTATTTGATTCTGCGAAGTAATGAACTGTTCATGGTAACAAGTACCATGATTTTTGCTAAAAGAAAAAATAGATTGTTTCCTAAAATAAAATCAGAGCTGTTTAAATTGAGTGTAATTTGATCATTTCTGACACATTTTTTAAATTTTGCAAGGGGATAATCTGCACTTCAGAATCAGGGGGAGGGGCATTTGTGCTGTGTTAATTCAAACTTCAAATCTCTAAAGACCTGAACCATTTAAGTTAATAAATTTCCCACTGACTTCATTGGGAGCAGATGCTACATGTTGGTTTAGTTTTACAGCTTCAGGAAAGTATGCAACTTTTATTGTTTTATGGGTTATTTCTTTTTTTGTCTACCTTTAAATTATAACAAATTAAATTTTACAATTGGTCTCTGAGGTGAAATCTAAGATCCCAGTCCTGTAATGAGTTCCATGTGGTCTCATGACACTCTTAAGAAACAAAAATTACACAACTAAGATGTTTAAACTAAACTAGCCACTAGGAGCACACAGTAAGTATTTCTTAAAAAGAAAATTCCAGTGCGAATGAATGGGAATGGGAGATACCATTCCCTTCAAGGGGCGAGAGCATAAGCACTTTTAAAAAATAATAATAGTAAACACATTGTGCAGTATAAAAATATTCTGTTATGCTCTTGCTGATTAAATAAAAGCACCATTTGCAAGTATGAAAAGTAACAACTACACAACATGCTGGGATGTGAAATTCTGCTAAACCAGAGGAAAATTGTTAATTATTATTAGCATTAGCATTTATATAGCAGATTTTGATCTGTAGCTCTCTAAGTGCTTTTTGGAAGCAGGTAAGCAGCATTAGCCCCATTTTACAGTTAGGGAAATCGAGACAAAGAGGCGATAAAGTGACTTGCCAGAGGTCACATAGCAAATCATTAGCAGAGCCCAAAATAGAATCAATGTTTCCTGACTTGTGGAGTGTTAGTTCTATGTCCTAATCCCTAACCTGTGCTGCCTCTTCCCATCTGTCACTGAAGGCAGCTGTAGAATAAAAGCTTAACCTTGATTTGACTCAGCATTGCACCATAAAATCTGTTGTCAAGTGAGAGGGTTCTCAGATTCACGGTCCATGTTAAGTACCAAACTGACTGTATGATGCTAAAATTCCAAGATACTACCATAGCAAATTAAATATGCCACATATACAGCTTTATTTCAGAGCGATTGGTACATAAAACACTCGTGGCTCATAGTAACAACTACCTTCAATGCCCCTATATGAAGAAAATGTAATTAGGATTTTTAATAGTCTTAGATTTAAAATAAAATGTTTTATTTGGCTAGTAAATCTGTTCACGTAAAAACATGTAGCAACCAAATAAATGGGTAATTTTTTCAAGCTGTTAAATACCAGCTATCGTTTCTAATCCTCTACTCACTTAATTCAATATTCTATTGGAAGGCACAGTGCAGCATTTAAAATGTCTGCTGCATACATGCTAAAGCCAGTAAGATTTTTAAAACCGACGGTGGTGACTGCTAAACAAGTCAGCTATCTAAAGAAATTCCTTTAATTTATTCTTTATAAATGCCCATTAACCTCTCTACCATAATTGCTCCAGCCCCATAAAATTTTCTTTCCACTTTCTGAGAGAGCTTATTGGTTATAAGCAATGTCAGTGTCAGCAGATTAATTTTAAATAGCAATTGCTATGCTAATTTATTTATCCTTAATAGAGGAGTATAAGGCTTGCATTAGCAAAAGTAAAGTTGCCTGAGTTTCATATGATTGTTTAGAATACATAAGAATGGCCCTACTGGGTCAGACCAAAGGTCCATCTAGCCCAGGATCCTGTCTTCCGACAGTGGCCAATGCCAGGTGCCCCAGAGGGAATGAACAGAACAGGTAATCATCAAGTGATCCATTCCATCACCCATTCTTAGCTTCTGGCAAATCCCTGTCACCCATTCCCTGCCCATCCTGGCTAACAGCCATTGATGGGCCTATCCGTCATGAACTGATCGAGTTCCTTTTTGAATCCTGTTATAGCTTTAAAGACACAATTTATGGCTTCAGAACACCTGCTCGTGAGAATATGGCGGTGTCTCTATATTAAACACAATTAGTCATGGTCAGTAACAGGGAAACTCCATGGATGGGAACCTGGTACAGAGCTACCACCCTGTCCTGGTGATGATGGTGAAGCCCACGGACCAATGAGATGCTCCCAAAGGCACTGTGCCTCGCTCAGGCTCCAGGCTTCCTAGAATTGTGGAAGGTATTGCTGCTCTGCTATCTGACCCTCCTTGGAAAGCATGTAGCATATGGTCTCGTTAGTTCTGGCCATAAATGCCCAGTCCTTGAGCTCCATAAGCCCACAGAACACTTGTGTTCTATTGTTCCTTGTGCAAATCTTTCCCCTTCCACACCTGCATTGGAGCTGGGCACAATCTTGTTTTAGAAAGGCAGAGATAGCATGGACAACAGCGGTGATCACAATGGACCACTTTTTCACAATTACAGTAAGATGGAGAACTCAGAAAACCTACGTTCTTTTGTATGTATTTGAAAACTTCATCTCACAATTGCTGCGCGCCAAAGGTTCAATTCTGAAAGATGCTGAGTACCCTTGACTCTCAGTGAAGTGAGTGTGAGCAGAGGGCACTCGACACTTCAGAACTGCACTCTCTACTTCTTGCAAAATCAGCCTTATAAGAGGGAAGTGCTTTGATGATCTATCAAGATATTTCCTATTCTTTTCAGTGGCTATTAAATTTGTGGCTAAACATGAAGACTGTAGTAAAACTAAGGAAAGAAATACAAATAAATGATTAATTTGTAAAAGGGTTTATTTTCCAAAGTGAAAATAAGGATCCTTGTGTAGACTCGTGTGTTTGGTTCTGCATTCGTTTTACAGTGTACACACACACACGCAAAACATGCATGCCTGAGAGTACCTTTAACACTTGTAAGGTGCTCAGATACCATGGTGTTGAGAACAGTGCAAGCACCTAGACAAGCAGATATTCCAGGCCCCAATTCAGCAAGCCACCTGCGTTTGTGCTTTTCTTTAAGACTTTAATGAATGCTTAAGCATTTTCATGAATTCCTGAAACTTTGTTTCCTTACTCGGCCCTCTGAATTAGCACTGTGGGTATTTTAATGCACAAAAATTAACACAGTCAATATTTTAACAATACTTATAGATACTTTAAAATGCAGACAGTTTGGTGCCATCAACTGTAACTCTGTATATTGTAAAGGAAAGTAGATTCCATTCACACTCAAGTTATACTTCCTGAATAAACAGCAATCTAAGAATTATAGAGTCTTTGAATAAATACAGATTCCCTGACATCATCATGCATGTTGGGCCATTGCCAACACCTGAAAAATTAATCAGTGTAAAAAGTGGCTGATATTAACCCATTGCCCAAATAACCACATTGTCCAGAATTAAGTCTGAAAGTAAAACTTTCCGTTCATGGAAGAGGAGCTGAAAAGTGTATACATTTTTTTTTAAAAAAGGGCTAAATATGCCAAGCATATCTCTATGTGAACAAGTTTACAATCTAAAGGCAGAAGAGGTGACAACAGAGACTAGCACAGTACAGAAGGAACAGGATGGCTAGTGGTCATTACAGCTAGAACATTTAACAGAACAGATGGTTTTCCGAAGAAGGAATGGGGGATGGGGCACATATTAGTACCCAGACTATTTTAAGCATAAAGATTGGCATGGAAGGATATGACAGAAATATTGTGGCTCCAGGTTTGTGTTACTTGGCATCACTGTCTAGCTATCTGGCCATACTACTGTTTATCACCATGAAGAGCAACATGATACTCTATCCAGCAACAGAAATGTGTTATCAGCTAACACCCAAGTACATGGTATCACAGGTATTTCTGGCGGGCAGGAGAGACAGAGATAAGCAGAAAGATGCTGTGCAGATGGATAGCATGCAGGACTTAGAGAGGGGCCCAGGATCACTTGCATTACCAGCCCAAAAGATGGCACTCTCAGAACAGGTTTACTATTTTATTAGGCCCAAGGTAGACTTAAACATTCTGTAACAGGGTGGCTTGCCACTAAAGGGCTGACGCTAGCCAATCTTGATTACAAAATGAGGCACACCTGGGTTGGATTGGGTAATTCCCTATAAAGAGCAACAAGGGGCAGCAGTTCAAGAAATTGTGGCAGAGTCTGCACAGAGTGAGGACAGGGTATTTCAGGGGTGACCCTGAGACCAAGGTAGTTGCTCACGCAAGGAGGCCTTGGAGAGACCTTGTCCAAGCAGTGAAGAGACTGCAAAGGCCCCAGGCAGGATAGCCTAGGAGGAGGAAGAGAAACCTTGTGCTGTGTGGACTTAGGAATGGACTTTGTTTGGGATTTTTAGTTTTATTTGCAGTTTATTTTCACCCAGTTCCCAAGGTGGTCTATTTTTACCAAGAAAAAGCCTGGGTGAAGTTTTATTTGAACACTCCAAGAGGGAACACTGAGGCAGGCTGTCTGTAACATGACCCTAGGCCACAAGGGGTCCTGGGCACATAGGGGGCATTTGACTCTGCTACACATTCCCACTCTACACCATTCCAGGAGACTTTGGACACTACAGGAAATGCCTTTCAAACTTTCCTAAACTTTCCTACTCCTCCAACGTCAGTATCACTACCAAACTACAGCAAAACGACAGAGGGAGTCCTGACCACCACTTGAATAAGAATAATCAACAAAGGAATCCTAGCAGGGCATTGATGCAAACCCTGAAGCTTGACTCCAATATGGGGTGGCAGAGGAAAGAGAGGTAAGAGGGGACATAGAACCAAAGACATTATACCTCATTTACCCCTAGACTAAACCTTGATCAGGGGAAGCACTTCTGTTTCCTGTTGGAGACAAAGGAACTCAACAGAGTGAACATGGAAAGCAACCAAGGAAGGTGGTGGCTTCTTCTCTGATGCATGAGTTCAAGATGAAACCTCTCAGATCCCTTACTTTTGAAAGCTCTTCTGATTAAATAATTTGTTTAGTGTAGTAGTTTGGTCCCGAGGATGAGCCATGGTCTAAGACTCTTTGCTAAGATTCTCGAAACCTCAGCCAGCTCTGAACTTCAAAAGGAAAGAAATTGGGGAAGTCTTAAGAATGTGTGGCCATCTAAATTTTATACCATGGTCATCACCAAAGGTCTGCTTCCACATCCCAAAAGAATCAATGGAACAGAATCACAGAAATAATATATGCCCTCAAGAGTTTCCTTTTAAGTTTACCATTTATATTACGGTAGTGTCCAGAGGCCCTAATCAGGATTAAGATTCCACTCTGCTACACAACACATAACATGGTCCACACGCCAAAGATCTTACAAGTTAAGGAGGCCTGTGCAGAGGAAAGATATACAATCTTTATATAGAGATGCAATTTTTCCCCGATAATGCTAAATATAAGTGCCACTGATTTCCATGGTTGATCTTTAACCCATCATTAACTGGCTAATGTCTGACAGGCATCGTGGAAGAGAAGAGATTTGAAGGAGGAAAGTCCACTCACTATGGGATTGATCCAACTTCCACTGAAGTCACTGGAAAGATCCCATTGAGTTCAGTGGGAGTTGGATCAGGCCCTGTATTCCCTCATTAATGTGATTGTCTGAAACTAAGGTAACACACATCAAGAATCTGGGAGCAATGCTTTCTCCCTGTATGAACACAATGCTTTCCTATTCGTTTTCATGGTGGCCACTAGAAACTCCTCATGGGATTACAATATCTCAGGGATCAGAAATCCCTGTGTTCCAAGAAATAGCAGGTATCTCAACATGACAAAATGTCTTCAATGAAGAAATGTCTTTCTAATTTATATATATTAGAGGGAAATGTTGTTTGTCATTTTTCTTTCAGTTTTTCTATGAATGTTTCTAAACAAAACACATTTTCATTTAGTTATTATTTGTGATTTTCATTTTATTTTAAAATAAATTCAAGATTTTGAATATTTGTTTTCCTCCTTTTCACCATTGATTGCAAAAAAGTCCAGAGACAGGATGAGGAGGGAGGGTTGTTGGGTTCCCCCCCTCTTTTTTTTTTCTTTTTTCTCTTTTCTACTCTCTAATTTTGCAATTTTTCTAAAACTGGAAAAGCTCTGAAAAGTGACAAAAGGAAAAACAACACTAATTTTGCTACTCTCTAACTTTTCAAAAGGTTAAGAACAAAATGTAAAGTTACAGGACGGGAAAGTTACCATGTTTCATTTTTCCTTTTGTCACTTACGACTTTTCCAAAGTTGACAAGTTAGAGTGAAATAAAGGAAAAAGATGAAAAAATAAAGCCTAGACATTTTTCATTCTATTCAACAGAGTGGCAAAAAGAAAAAGGTACAAAGGTGAAAAACAAAGATCCAAAAATGTAAAATGTTTTTGTAAACCAAAATGGAACATTTTAATTCAAATCAAAATAAAAAATTCAATTCTAATTAAATGAAATGAAAATTTCGTTTCCATTTGAAAATTTCCCATTAATAATTTCAAACGAAAATTTGCCACTTGAAAAAGAATTGGGGGTGGGAGAAGAGGAGTTTTCATCCAGCCTTAGCTGTAATGCTTCCTAGGAGGGAAGGAATTGTATAGATAATCTTTTTTATTTCTATTCACTAGGATTCTTGAAGATCAAGGCAGATCTTAAAGATACTGGCTGGCCTTCTGTGGCGTCTCTTATCATCACTGGTTAGTGATTATATAACTACAAACTGACCATACAAAAAATGAAATAAATACAGGTAGCTAAAGAAAAGCATGTTACCTTGAGAGCCATACTTTCTAGCATGTACACAGAATATGTTAACACAGTTATAACCCAGTAATTTGAGGAGAGAATGTTTTGAATAAGTGGGTAATTGAGTTAACAGAGGCCTAAAGAAAGATTTCACTCTCACATTCATATGCTAAAGCAATTTAAAAATAGAGTGCAAGAACAGCTTGACTTCACTTTTTAATTTTAGCTGGGTGATGAGCGAGCCATAAAGACAGAGAGCCGCAGCAAAAATTTCTCTCAGCAAAGCGCTCTTCATATTTTTGTATGAAGGAAATGCAGCAGGTTCTATTAATAAACTGCTGTAGTCCTAGTTAAATCTGTACACCCTTTGAAGCAGGAAAAAGTTCTGGTTTACTTCCTTGGGCCACTCATGCTCAAAGGCACATAAATCAGTCAGAGAACTTTCAGAAATTATAGGCTGCTGAAAGGTTAACATTGCACAGGACAAGGGCAACTCTTTTTTTCAGTTTTTCACTGAACCACGTATCAATTTCTAACAAAACCAAGTTTTAAAAAATGACCTCTTCACCTATTTTGAGGAAAAGAAAATTTCCTCGTCAATAGAATGGGAGGTTTCAGGAACAAAGATTGGTATTGCATTCACATCCAGTTATGCATGAAACTGTCATGTTGTTGTGAATGTTGTGAGCATGTTGCCTTGTCTTCCAAGTTACCTGTGCCGGGCTGAATAGGATATGGGCGCATTTTACCTATTGCAGTCTCATTATTTAAATTGTGAGATTTTGATTAGCCCTCCCATAATGGTAAAACCAATTCCCTCCATTTTTATCTGGGGAAAAAATTAGTTTTAGTCGAATTCTAAACAATCGGAGGAAAAGAAAACCCTTAAGCCAGAAAACAGTTAATTATGTGAGCATAGGCGCTGACTCCGTGGGTGCTCTGGGGCTCAAGCACCCAACAACAACAAAAAAAAGGGGGGGGTGCACAGCACCCACAAGGCTGAATTAATCTTTTGTGAGCCCCAGCACCTGGACCATGGCCCTGCTCCCTGCTCCGCCCATGCTCTGTCCTGAGGCCTCACCCTCTTGAGGCCCCACCTGCTGCTCACATTGTGGGGGGGGGGGGAGAGGAGCACTGACCAGCAAAAACAAAAGAAGGCACCTGTGGACACTGGGGCGGGGACACAAAAAAACCACAGGCTTGATTTAATTTTCTGTACAATACCTAGGGTTTCCCAAAGCCATAAAAAGCTGATAGACTCATTATGTCATCCATTGCCCTCTCTGATAGCCTTCTCCCACCTTTAATTTAGGGCAAGATAATCATCAAAATAAATTATTTAAGATTCATTTTTCCTATTATAATTTTTTCTTAAGTAGGGACTCATATCAAGCCAGATCCTGTAAACTCTATCCTCATGTAAGTGCTGGCATCCAAATCAATAGGACCACTTGGACCCACTGTTGCCATTTAGTGCCAGATTGTGAACCCCTTACTCAAGCTGGTAAGCACTTATTCAGTGAGTAATCCTGTCACTCCATGAGGAGTCTCACTATCTCAGTGAATAACTGCTCACCAAGGGGTTCACAAGCTGGCCCATAATCACTTGCTTCCCACTCCTTCAACCCTAAGGGAAGAAACAGAGAGCTCGTCGCTATACACTTCTTCCAGAGTTTGCCAGCTGTATTTGCTCATATCCATCTTCTTCACATCGTTATTTTCTTATTCTAATACTGGTTTTGGCTGATATATTTGCTAGAGTCCTACCTCATTTCTGTACAACACTACAGAGTTTCTATTGCTTTGCAAATCGTCCCATAAAAAATTTACGAGCTGAGGGATGTCTTCTTTCTTTCCGCCATCAGCATGGTTTCATGTGTCAGTGTAGTCCATACGAAAGCAATTAGTTTTGTTTCCTTTAAAACTGTGTTGCTCTTAAAGATTTATCTAGTTTAAGTGTCTGATATCATAACTGGCTCAGACATCCTTAGCATCACGTTTCTGCCACAAGAGCGTGAAGTTCTACTGCCACAAATGGAATGCAAAGCCACTTGAAAGCAAGGACTGATGATGATGACGACTAACCCTATTTCTTTTAGCATACGCTTTCGTGAGCTACAGCTCACTTCATCGGATGCATGAAGTGAGCTGTAGCTCACGAAAGCTTATGCTCAAATAAATTTGTTAGTCTCTAAGGTGCCACAAGTACTCCTTTTCTTTTTTTGCGAATACAGACTAACACGGCTGCTACTCTGAAACCTATTTCTTTTATAATGGATGTCTATCAATCAAAGATGCTTCCTAGGAAGGAAACATTTTAAACAGACTTATTTCTGTCCCTCCATCAAGAGCACACTTTCAATGCACATTTTATCATGGCTGACTGCATCACACAGGCTTTTTATTTACCTTGCAGCAAGACCATTAGGAACACAATTTCAGGTTCTCTTAATATATAAATTTTAACATGAGTTCATCACTGGACAATTCTTTTTCCATCAAAAATTTCAAATTTGCCTGAGTTAACACCAGAGACCATTTTTCCTTCTTCCTTCCCCGTTGATAGAGAGTTTAGATATTGCCTTTCAAATTGCCTTCATGTGTAATGAAATACAGAAAAGGATTTACTGATTTATGTAAGAGCTGCTGATTTAGCTTTTGCAGAAAAGGCTGAAGGGATTCGGAAGACGGGACACTGGGCTAGAAGGACCCTTGGTCTGACCCAGTATGGCCATTCTTATGTTCTAAATTTGGATATAGTGAGTCAAAAATCATTTTGCATTACATTTAATTTCTCTTTGCCCAAGCCCAGGGAGGGAGGGGAGGAAATATTCCATACCTTTGGCAACGATCACCTTCCTACCCCTTCCCCTACACTACTGAGCAATCACGCCTCGCTCCCACAAGGAAGTGTAATAGATTACATCAAATGGCAAGTACAACGTCCACTCAGCATTTGTCAGGTGAGAAAGCACAGACACTTTTTATTCACTGCCTAAGCACTCAGCTCATTCTGAGTCTGCCCAGGCTTCTGGAACCAGTAGGTCATGATCCAAAGGCCAGTATAGTCAAAGGGAGTCTTTTCACTGACTTCACTAGATCCTGAATCAGGTCTCTAATTTACCTGGGGTGTTCTCAGAAGCTTGATACAGGCCACATCATAGTCACTCCTATACTAGTAGTAACTTGTCTGTTTCCAGCTGCATTGGTGTTCTGATGTCGATCTGAGCAGTGGTTTTCAATGTCTGTCATACTAAAAGGCTTGTTTCATTTACCAGCCTTCCACTTGCATTTGCAAGTCTACCTGTGCTTTTGTTCTATGTTTGTACAGTGCCTGGCACAATGAGATCCTGGTCCATGTTCTAGGGTCCAAGGTGCTACGGTAATACAAAGCACAAACAATAAAAGTAACTGAAGTCTTGCTGGAAGTGCCTGTTGATCAGGCTATTGGCACCTGTGCTAGGATGCCAGTCCTTCTCTTAGAGTTTAGTGGTCACCCATATACTTGGCAACTTTGCTGCAGATAAATAAGTTTATCTTGGTATTTGCCATTTAAAATAACGTCAGGAAATTGTGTGTTTCTCAGTGTAACTGGACTAGATGTGGATCTTCATCACATTTAACTTTAAGAAACTTTTCTCTGACTAAATAGCTCTCTCAGCCATCTTGTGTGTGTGTTGTCGGGGACAAGGTGGGAAATGGGAGGTGATGTGTGCAATTCTCTATGGAAACTTGAGAGCTGGGGTCCATCTGTCACTAATTGAATCCTCTGACATCCCATACCTTGCCCACTGCGAGTGAATATGGGTCAAAATTGCCATTCTACAGTTTGGTATGGACAGCAACTTCCAATTTAAAATTGACTGGCAAAAGATATGCAGATAATGTAGTGGTATATTTGTAATGAGATATCTCTAACAGTGGTTAGCCACATTAGACTTCAACTAGAGCAGGGAAAGCTAAATATAACAAACTTTAAACTACAATTATTAGTAGTTACTGTCAAGCATCTAATGGTCCATCAGGGATTTGTAGATCAGCTGTGAAAATTTACTCAAAGCTAAAACTTGCCAATCAAGTACTCAGCCTTGGGACATTATTACCAACTCTAAGTTAATGGTGCTTTAACTTTAAGAAACGGTAAAGCAAAAACTTTTGTTTTCAACTCCACAAATAAGAGTGGTGTTAAATTAAAACACATGGGGAAAAAAATCTCTTACACTGAGCACTATTAAGTCAACAAGCAATATGGGTGAAGTCTT
Source organism: Dermochelys coriacea (assembly GCF_009764565.3). Classification (NCBI taxonomy): domain Eukaryota; kingdom Metazoa; phylum Chordata; order Testudines; family Dermochelyidae; genus Dermochelys; species Dermochelys coriacea. Next base: position 117,697,885 of record NC_050074.1, read on the forward strand.
CACCCTACCTGTTAAAAGCCCTAGTAAACAACTGTTCATATATGAGGACAGGTACAATGTTTCTTTACATCTGTAGCAGGGAGCCTTTCAAAAGCTCTACAACGAAGCAGAGCATACATTAGCTTAAAAGGAGAAAATTGTTCTTCCTTATTAGAATGGAGTTCCTTGGTTGGCTTTTGAGGAAAGCAGCTGTCTCTTTGTCATGTGACCACAGTAGAGAACAATGTGAATTTTGCAACTCAGCCCCCAACCCCAGAGTAGTAGCCAGAGCCCCCAGTTAGGGTCACGGCCCCATGGGATTAGGCACTGCACACATGCACAGTAACAGACAATACCTGCCCCAAAGATCTTACAATCTATTTTAACACAAGATGCAACAAGTGGATGGCGAGTAATCAAAAGGAACAGGAAGAGGAGAAGAGAAACAGTAACAGGAATGTTTGGTTTCAGAGGTTAATTGAGTGCACAGCTGGATGGTTCTCAAATTGTTAAAAGGTTGTTCTTGTTTTCAGTTAATAAATAAATGTGAGTAGTCAGTGTGGACCCCCTGTTTCTAGCTATTCCAACCTACAATAGCTGTCACCCTTCACCTCCCCCCCAAATGGGGCTTTTGGATCACTGGATCTGTGTAATCAGGGACCTTATGTCCTCCCTCCTGGACTGTCCTCAGTCAACTCCATGCTGGCCAAAACGGAGTCTGAGCGGAGACCCCATGCAGTCTGCCCATGTAGTCCCCACCATGGTGCTTGAGAGATGTAGAGGGAATTGTATGGTCCTGATACATGTCACTCAGAGGGACATTCCTTCATGCAGAATGAATTGGAGAAGAATTTTTTAAACGATCTCACACAGCAACACCGTGAAATCTTCATTAAATGATCTACATCCCACTACAGTTTTTGAAACCTCATCAATTCAAACTGCCTCAGCTTTACCTTCTGCTAACTCCAAGTATTCACAAGTCATGAATCAGAATGCAAAAAAATCATGAGATACGCTTAAAATTATGAGGTTTTCAAAAATAAAGGATGGCTTTTTATTTGCCTTCTGTTTTTTGAATCTGTAGAGTTTGCACTTTGTTCGCACTACATGCATGAGGACCAAAACCTTACTTTTTATTTTTTCAAAAAAGAAACTTGACATTCTCAGGAGCTGAGGTTTTAAGCAAAACACCAAAAAAATTGCAAGATTTGTGATAAAACTGTGCAATGTTACCAACTGTATTTGCTTTCTAATGCATAGGATGAGTTACAGGTATAATAGCCAGATAACGGATCAGGTGAGAAGTTTTAAATTCTGTAATTGCTTATTTTTATGTCTGAAATCAGACAGCTATCATCATTAATGTCCAGTGTGGAAGTTTATCGAGACTGGACACCTGTCTCAGCCCATCCCTCACCTGTTTCAAAGGCAACATTGTATAGATTTCTATTTTAATTAATGTTGGACCCTGTGTAGAATCTCCTCCCAGATACCATGCCCCTTTAAAATATGATGGCACATGGTTTAGATGTTTCTTTCTTTCTTTGGCCTCTATTGTATATTTATAAAGTCTTTGTTATTAATTATTATTGTGTTTTAAGTGTTTTTGTACTGCAGCTCCAGTGCCGTCAGAGGGAAAGCTTAATGGTAATATTCAGGATGCTTGGTGAGGTTTGCTGAGAGGATTGGAGCTCATAAGTAACCCTCATGTGTGTGAATAAGGCTTTGCAAGATCAGATTCATAGTCAAAGTTGGACTGGCCACATAACGCAGGAATATGTAAATTACAAGAAAAACTGGTGTTTTATTCTGCATAAACTCATACTTGGATCATCTAAAATGCAACCATAAAATGAAATACAAAGAGTAAAATTATTCTATTTTACTTTCAAACAAGTTCAGTCCATTTTATTCTCTAAATAGAAATTTAGCTTGGACAATAACGATGAATAGTCTTCTGGAACAAAGTTCAGTTTATTGAAGACATATTGTTCTATGGTTGTAGAAGTTCCCCTCTTTTCCTCCACTTATATTATTAAATATGAAATAGGTACATATTTGGCACATTAAGTATACATAGATGACGAAATACACTAATATGTTCAAATTGTCTACCAGTCCAAAGATTAGGCTATCAACTGAAAGTGTATAGTTTTTAATCACTATTGACTTTGAATCAAGGGCCATAGAATTTTTTTTTAATCTGTTCTGTCTACAAACTTCTTTGTCCATTATGCTACTAAAATCCATCTTAGCGGGCCACGGTCTTTTGCATTATTTGCAAATTTGTTCACCTCTAGACACACACCAAGGATGCCCTTCGTGGCCATAAAACAAAGACAGGTAACCAAGGGGAAAACATGCAGCCGTTCCTGACCAATAACTGGTTTAGTAGTGAATATTTGAAAAAATCCTTGCCAGGACATGATCATTAACATCAAGGGGGGAAATCAATGACAAAATAAGCAGTTCAAACTTAATAGAAGAGGTTAACTACATGGCTTTCTAAAACATTTAGCCTCATGACACATTTCAAGAACAGCCAGCAATAGACATCAGCAGTAGGGTGGGCCTGTCCAAAAGACAGTAAAGTAAACGGCAACGTAAAATAATGACCTTAAATAAAGTTGTAAACAGAGGAGAGAGCATGATGCTCAGTTACTGGCTGGCAGGAGGGTGGAAACCATGGCTGACCTTAAAAGAATGAACCAAGTGCCTGGGTGGCGAAAGAGTAGAGCACAAATGGATGGCTCACAGTACTTGCATAGCTATGGTGTGAATTTTAAGATGTGTTAATGGAAGAGTTTAGGTAGGTAAAAGAAGTCAAGAGCTGAGACATATGCTGTCTAGTTTACTAATATTTCTCTCCTGTTGAAAGAAGAAAAAAGAAAAGAAAAAAAACCCTCTCATGCCTTCAGCCCCAATCTGAAATATGTGTAATCTTTAACACCAACAAATTTCTTATGTTGGGAAAATGCATTTTTAGAAAATATTTCTGAATTGGCATCCAACATCATCATCCATGTTGAGTAGGCTGAGTATGTAGTTGTGAGAATAAGACTACTCATGTTTAATTTATGGATAATGGAGGGAATTTCTCAAACAATTTCTCTATGCTCTAATGCCAGCACTTAGTTTACTTCCAAGGAGAATAGGCATACTCTTCCATGGAGAAAGAGTATGCAGTATCCTGCATAGCATTAAAGAAATATACTGTATTTATTTGATATGCATGCTCACAGATTTAAAAACAAAAGTTATGTTTTTAAAATGTATGGTCTCACAACAAAGAAGAACAGTCCATTTACAAATGGTCAGTATAACGAATCATACACATATTACTGAACTAGAAAATGACATCAGTGCACTTTCCCCTAAAGAACACTACCTTTAAGCAGATACAGTTGCCTGTAAATAATGCTTCTTAGTGTGGAAAATAGATTCTGCAGTTTTCTCAGGTTACTGGTGCTCTGACATGTGACATACAAAAACCCACACTGGGGCAGGGGGGGAGGGGAAGAGGCGATTTATTAGCTCAATAAAGGAAGAGTCAACTGCCAAGTTACTCCTTAGACTTGCAAGTAGTTCAGTATTCCCCAAAGTATGATACAAACGTTAAGAGAAAATGCATACTCATTATCAAGGCCCTATGTCCTAGAAGACATACTGGTCTTGCATTAAGTAGATCTGCCCCTGACCCCCACACCCGACCACAACACGCCTCCCCACTGTTCAGTAGACTCAAACCCAGGCATCCTCGGTGATGTTGTATTCAGGGTATTTTACACCGCTACCAAAGTGTCAATATGCTGCATATTTTTGTACTGAAAACAAAAAGCTGCAATGTAGGTGTCTTGGGGAGAAGCTGGAGGTTTTGACAACGAGGTAGGGAACAGCTGGTGTTTTGCATCTAGTATGCAATCAGAATGAGGGGAAAGAGGATTAAATTCCTCTTCTCACACCACTTCACTCATTCCCAGTATATACAGGACATCCTAAACTGAGGAAGGAGTACGTAATCTGGGTATATCTATTAAAAAGAATCAGCAGTGAAAGAGTTACCTATATTACCATTTCAATTATCAATAGGCTGCAGAGTTAACACCACACTGATGAAAGTCAACCTTTCACTTCTCCTAGAGCTACAGATGCAAGCTGTCTGCAGATTCAGGCAGACATCCCTGCAAGCTTTTACATTTTAGTGGCTATCCTCACAACCACCCATAAGGGCGAGAAGTTTTTATTTGTGTAAATTATAGCTTAGATTTTGGAGCATCGTTTTGTGGCAAATTCAGAAAGAATATCAGTTATGCTGCAATTTATATGTCCACATAATATCACTATACATTGGGCCCATAGTCTTTGTCAACCTAGTTGGCCTAACAATATGCTTATGAAAGAAAACTAAATGACAAAGTTGGCCCCTTTGAAATCTTTTGACTATAAGAGATAAACGGATGTGGTCTGTTTAAAGATAAAATCACTTTTAATCTAATGGTCTGCATACTGTCAAATTTCTTCATGCAATAAGTCTGCCATGAAAAAATAGCCTCTGTGCATTATAATGATATCTACCCCCCAATCAAATAATACACTACAAAAGCATTAAGCGGTTTCCCGCAGTACGATGCAAAATGCGTATAATTCGCATTTGTTCTAATAACAGGCAGGAGGAATTTGTGAAATAGACTGTACTTGATGCCAGAACAAACAAACTATTAAAAGTTTCCACAATACAAGGGGGGCAGGATTGCTAGTTTTTACCACAGCATAAAGTGACAGCTTCCTATTGATAGGTCATTTGTGCGAAATAAAGAAAGTAGGGGCAGAGACTAGATCAAATGTGTCCTTAAATCAAGTACAAAATGTTACAAAGAATGAGGTGGACGAAAGCAGGGGACATATACTCAGGGGGTGGGGGAGAGGAGCATGATAAAATGTCTAGCTGGAAAATAGATGAAAAGAATTTTTAGGATAAAAAAAAAATCAAGGTAATATTTGCAAAGTGCATAAAATGTTTCAGTCCAGTATAGTGATTATTGCAAATAATGCCTCCATTCATTCCCCTCCCAAAACACATCTGTGTTGTCCTGTATACATACAAAGTGTAATATTAATTTTCTTTAAAGTAACTACTTCTAATTATTGTTTTGACAATTCCTTAGAAAGGATTCTTGCAATACTGAATCAAGGCTGAATTTGTCCACATACATTGGCTCTTTATACAAGAAAGAACAAGATAAGAATGTCATATAGTCATGTAGTGGTAGCGTCAATATGCAAGCTTATACATATCTACTGCTTTGAGCATTTGCATTCACAATGCCTGTAGCAAGAGCTGACTGTTTAACGAAGGCAAACATTTCCCATCCTCCTCACTGATGGGAACAGTAGTATTGAATTTCCAATAAAAAAGAACTAGATCCACTCAATTTAGTAACCATAAGAAGGAATCCACTCCCATGTGTTGTGTTCCATAAAACACTAATTACTTTGCTTATTTCCTTATCCTGCTCCTAAAACATGGATTCATTTCACTTTTCACTGAAGTCTCTAGCATTGTAACCGTGGGCACTGCCTGCTATCCAGGCCAGCTGCAGTTCAGCAGCATTAAAATCTACCAAACAACTTCCATATTTGCAGGGTCATCCAAAATTGGATAATGACCATAACTAATCATAAAAGTTAGACTCAATGGAATATTTGTGCACAGGGGGATTTTTTCAGGCTTATTAAAAAGCATAGTTCTGCTTGGTGTTCCACTTCTGTCTCCATCTCAGTGCTCCCTCCTCAAGTCCTAAAACCTGTTGAGCTCATCTCAGGACGAAACTCTGTTCAGTTTTATTATGTAGCCCACAGGAAAATTCCTGGATAAAAAAAAATTCTGTAATCCTGGTTTCAGACAGTTATATTATTAAAATAATGCCATCGACTTAAAAAAATCACACATTATGCCTGAAAATATGTTACCTACTATTGGTAGCAAACTTAAATTGACTAGAGTAGAGAAAAAGAAATCTCTATTTTTCAGTTTGCTTACTCTGTGCATTTGGCAGCACCTCGTGCATAGCCAGTTTCTCTGTTTCCCATGTACAGTATTCCACACAGTCACAGGGGAGAGAAAACTGTTTTCAGTTGGAAGTTATAACTAAGCCACAAGCACTGACCAGTGGACTCCAGGGCACCGGTAGTGCCTGAAACGACTTTTAACTCATTTTGTTTACAAAAATTAAAAAATCAGATTTCAAATTGAAGTGACTCTTGAAATAGTTTTCATTTTGTGCTTTATTTGTGACCCACATTTTGATTCCTGAATTGAATAGTAGGCATTGTCTGAGAAGGGACTTGTTTATATAGTACCAGTAATGCACTAGAAACTTCACAGATAAATACAAGTTACCAATCCTGCAGAATGTAAAAACACAACATACAAACAGCAGATGGGAGGACTAGGATGATGTAGTTTAGTAAAGCTCTGCTTAACACCACAATGCCAGTTTTGCTTGATCTAGTTTTTATATTCCCTTTCCAGTTTTGTGTTAATATTTCTTCGTGAAGAAGGCCACGGTAATTTTTTTTCATTTGGGACTGAGGGAAAAACTAAAAAAGATCACATTGTTATAATTAGCATTAACTACATTGTGATGGTTTTGTTGGATGGGGGAAAGAGAAATGTAAAGAATCAAATTAACTCCTTTTTTGAAACTGTCATTTAAATCTGCATATAAATATGGAAAGTCTAGATCTATAAGAACAAAGACAATAAAAACATTTTTTCTCCTAAAGTACCATTGTTAAATAGCAGCTATGCATGCACTATATGTAAAAAGCTATTTGCCATGACTAATGGATATAATGACGTATGTTTAACATTTTCTCTCTCAAGCTAGTCCAAAGAGTCCTATAGTTGAAAAAAGTTACACTTATCAGCAAAAAACCAAACCCCAGTAAGCAATATGAAAACTTGATGCAAACGTTTAATTTTTTTAAATAACGGCTAAAAAGAGATTAGTTAGATTTATCCTTTTCCTAATTTGGGAGCAAGAGCTATTTTAGGATATAAGGCAAGGAAGCCTCTCTTAGATCTTTGAACATACTAATTAGTCTCCCAGTATGTTTTCCTTCAGTGCTTATTTTTCTCCCAACTAGATTCCTTATTTAAGATATAGGGAGTAAAGGAAGGAATTCTGAAAATGTTCAACACCAACATGTGTATCCCTAAAACTGGTCCAAATTGATGAGTACTTAGGCACAGATGTTGGAAATTTCATCTTCCTTCCAAAAAGTTCAAAACATGACAGTGAGGTAACATTTTCCCTTAGAAAAAGATATTTGCTTTGTTTTTTGTCTCATTATTTTAGATGTCTTAGATTGCAAAACAGATGCAATGAGCCTATGTCAACAGTATCTACCGGAGGCTACAAAACCACGCCATTTTTGCCAGATATTATTATATCCATGACAAATTATTAAAACTGCAAGTGTGCAACTAATCATTTAAAATTTTCAATGCATTCAGTTACAATTAATGCCCTCAACTGTGTGTTTACTCACAGCTTTTTTTAACTAAGATTTTTTAATACAGAATTCAACCTGCATTTCATGAAGTCTCTTTATATTTAAGGTAATAATGCTAATCAGTCTTTTCTCAAAGTTATTTCTAGCTAGTTGTTCTATTACACAGCAGTGAACCATGCATCTTGGAAGCCAAAGATTTACCAGTACAAGTTTTTGCTTCTTCTTGGTTCTTAAGCATTCCCATATAACCTAAGAGCAGGTGATACAGTACAACACTGAACCAGGGGCTAAAATTGCTTTTGAATGGTGTGGTGCAACATCTAAAATATAAAACGTGTTTTGTAAAAGTGAACTTTTCTAGAAAAAAAGAAAAAAGTTCAAACTGTTGACAATTAACATTATTATGTACAGAATAGCTATTTTAGGTATTTTACAGGCTTCTAATATTTATTTGTTTGTACACTCCCTAGTATAATAGGCCATTAATCTCTGTTTGTGGTCCTGAGGCACTATCACAGTAGAAACAGAATACAATAAAATAATAATCATTAATAATTGCTGGTAATATTAGAATGTTCCTTGTTTCCTTTCCTTAGCTATCATATTTATTTTATATACAAATATCTGCATTTTTAAAATTAATCTTCAAAATAATATCAGTTCACCATACATTCCCCCCACAACACTGATCTCATAATCCAGTGGCGTTGACCTCAAAGCCATATTTTATTTCCATGGAATAAAAAGTCACTTCCCAATGCAACTAACTAAATCATGCTTATGTTTGCAATTTTAAGCTTTCTATAAATCTCTTTTCAGGTGCTTTATTAGTCAAGACCAATGATGTTTTCAGGACCTAGAAATTATACACCTGAGTGTAGACAGCAAACTCTATAGTACTATGTATCTTATTTCATTAGTCAGTCTAGTATCAGCAAGGAACCTGAAATACCTTACTTACATTTTATGAAAATATTATGAATTTAGGAGAACCATTTTTTTAAAATCCTTGGAAATAAGAAAGTTAGTTTATTATGTTCACATTGCAAGAGTTTAACAAGATACTTTGTGTCAAAGTATCAAATTTCCACTTCTATTAATTTTACTCAAAATTGCCTAACAGATTGTTTATTGTAAATGGTTACCAAGTTACTCTTGTACAGTGTTATTTTAAAATATTTTCAATAATCCCATTTTTATTTCACTAAAAACTGCAATAGCTTCTAACACTTTTATGGGGACCAGGGGAGCCAGAGCACTTAAAAATAAATCTAATAAATAAAAGTAACAAAATGGAAACAGACCCCAAAAAACAGTAATAAAAATAAATATATTCTACATATATTAGAAAGTTGGCTTTCTAGATTAGCTGCTAATTTTTTTACTGTGATTTGGAAAATAAAAACAAAAACTAAGCAAGTGTTTTAAAAAGGCAACCAAGAAATGCAGAACTCATCTGAGGAAAAAAAAATTCCTATAAGCAGTGAACCTTTCTAGTTATGAATTAGCAAGTTTCTTTCCTGCAAAGAATAACAAATGACCATTTCCTTGTTTTAAGGCATCTTGTTTTGAGGATCATAGTATCTGTCCTAATTTACATTTCATTTCATTTACATTAAAAAGCTAATTTGATACAGCATTTTTAAGATGTACATTATATTTGTTATCTTAAATAACCAACATGTGAATCAAATATTCAGGTTATAAAATTAATTTCTAAATATTCCGCATGGAACAAAATACAATTTGCCATTATTTTCTACTTAATATACTTCGTGTGGGAGTGCACCAACTAAAATGTAAAGATGGAAGCACAGATTCAATTATGGAGCACAGTTACAAAATAATGCGATCAAGTTGCAGTGCCTTAGATAGAGATGTTCGACATTTACCATTTTACGCCATGTTGCCTTGATACAGCACAGTTGACGCACACCATGTTCTTTAAATTGTCTTCTTAAAGACAGACTTGAAGGGAGACTCACATTTCAATTTTTACCCAGAATTTGCCGTCAGAAGTGATTATCAAAAATGTGATAGCATTGTACCATCACGTACTTCCTAGTACTAAACAAAAACCAAAAGGATGGTCATGAAACACCTAGACGTCTTTACCTCACTAACTTTTGTGTTATGTGCCACATAAAATCTTGATAAACAATAAGATATCAGGGCCATCTTTAGAGACGGACCTTTAAAAGTTCAGACAGACTTTCTGATGGTTTAGGAACAAATTTAAGTGATTTGCAACAGGATTACATAGGATGTATATAGTAGCTCTTCCGTTACCCAGCTGAACTATATGATACTAATATTATATAAATCCTATATTTCTGTATATTATACACACTAATATTTCAAACTGAAGTTCAGTTTCTATAAAAAGAATTGGCCTGAACACATATACCAAATATGGGAAAGTTTCATATATAAAATTATGCAGTCTGCCTCAAAAAACACTGTCGACTTTTAGTACCACAAACTAAAGAGACATCTTGGAGAGTCTGCTTTCGTACACATTTTAAAATTCAATTAAATACACAGATGTTCATCTTAAAATAATGTTCCATATGTCTGTTTATAATAAACATTGTTCTGTTGAATATGTTGGGGAAGGAGGTTGAGAGTGTTTGCTCTGTAGACTTAATCTTGGCCATATAGTAATATTTAAAGAAAATTAATAACTTAAAGGAAATATGTTCACTTACTGATAAAGTTCTACAATTATCAAGTTTAACTAGTAGGCTAGTATTACTTTACAATGATTCAGGCTTTGTTTGATCACACCAGAGATTTATTTGACAACTGAACACAAGAACTTAATACTTGTTGTGGCCTGGACCATTATGTTAAAATTGCTTAACACTCAATCTCTTTTCTAATCAACAAAGCAAACAGCAGATCTTAAAACAAGAGGGTACTAGTCTAACACTTCCCAAATCGATATTTAGTAGTGTGTTTTTTTACTGCCAAAATACAAGTCCGGATTTTTTTAAAAAACATAAAGCTATGACCAGAGCAAACAAACAAAAATTAGATACAGAACATGCAATTACCTTATATCAATACAGTATCCATTTTTATATAGTATTCATATTTCATGTACTAATTACAGTGCATTTAGTTAGTCTTTAACCTTCTGGTTTAACCCAACAGAAAATAGGTATCACTCTTAAGCAACTGTATGTGTCCGGGGAATTTCTTCCCCTTTTGGGTGGGAGATTAAAAAAATAAAATATCAGTAGGGGTTTTTTTTATTACCATCATTACACCCATAAGGGTGAGAGGGAGTCTTTTATGAATGGGATTGATAAATTTTCCTAATTATTCGTATTTCTTGTCTGTACCGGCACTATACTGACTCAGCTCATTGTAGGCCTGATAGGTTTCAGAGTAGTAGCCGTGTTAGTCTGTATCCGCAAAAAGAAAAGGAGTACTTGTGGCACCTTAGAGACTAACAAATTTATGAGAGCATAAGCTTTCGTGAGCTAAAGTGAGCTGTAGCTCACAAAAGCTTATGCTCAAATAAATTTGTTAGTCTCTAAGGTGCCACAAGTCCTCTTTTCTTTTTGTGTAGGCCTGATGACTACCTTCACATTTACATCTGATGGAAAAACAACTTTTTCCTTTATGAATTGTGCTGAACGCAACAACAAACAACAACAGCCACAAAAGCAAAAACATTTCAGAAGCGTCCAAATACAATCCAAAAATCTAGCATGAAGTGAAATGGATTATAACGGACCCAATACGCTCAACATATGTGGGCGTTGGAGCCCCCGTTTAAAAGCAACCTCAGCCGAGCCCCAGCAGCAAAACTTAACCTGGCTGTTAAACTGGAGCGGTGCTGATCTTTGGAGGGATGACGGCAGGTAAATCAGAGGAACAGAATTGAACAGGACAGGTTTCAGAGTAGCAGCTGTATTCGCAAAAAGAAGAGGAGGACTGGTGGCACCTTAGGGACTAACAAATTTACGAGAGCATAAGCCTTCGTGTGCTACAGCTCACTTCAACAGATGCATTCCTGCATCGGATGCAGTGAGCTGTCGCTCACGAAAGCTTACGCTCAAATCAATTTGTTCGTCTCCAAGGTGCCACCAGTCCTCCTCTTCTTTTTTGCGAATTGAATATGGCTTGTCCTGGGGCTTTGCCTGCGGCCCAGAGGGTGGCATTTGCTTCCTGCCGGTACCTAAATTAGTTGAGTGGAAACCAGCGGTCGCCGTTTAAATCACTTTAGCTAAAGGACCCTGAAGGATTTGCAGGCGCCAGACCTGCCAAAGCAACCCGGCTGGAAAGACCAGTCAGTCGGGGAGGGAGACGTTGCACCCCGAGCCCCGTGCGCCTCACCGCCAGGGCGACCCCGCCGGCGGCGGCGGAGAGGGAAGGGAAGGGAAGGGGAAGGGCAGCGGCAGAGCGAAGTTGGACCCGGCTCCGGCTCCCGGCCGGGGAGTCCCCAGCGCGCCTCTTACTTGCGGATGAGTTGGGGCAGACGGGGCGGCGGCGGCATCCCTCTGCCGGAGGCCGGCTGGCTGGCGGCCGCGGGGCGGGCGTCGGGCTCGGGCTGTTCGGAGCCGCGGGGGGCCGGGGCCCGGTTCATGGTGGCAGCGGGGACCATGCAGCCAGAGGCTTCCCCCACCCCACCCCCCTGCCGCGATGGGGGCCCCGCGGAGCGCGCCGCGGAGCCAGCCCGGGGAGGGAGGGAGCAGAGCCTGGGGGCTGGACAGCCCGGCCCACAGGAGCCACCCACCCCCCGGCCGGCGAGGAGCTGGCGGCGGCCCCCTAAGCGGGCGGCCGGTGGCGCCTGGGGACCAGCATTTATGACGATGCCTGGCGCGGAGGAGCCGCCCCCCGCGCCCGGCACCTGGGAGTCCCCTACTGCTGGGGGGCGCAGGGAGCCGGGACCCTCCACTTCCATCCTCCTCCCGGCCCGGGGGGCGCAGGGAGCCGGGACCCCCCACTTCCATCCTCCTCCCGGCCCGGGGGGCGCAGGGAGCCGGGCCCCCCCCTTCTTCCATCCTCCTCCCGGCCCCGGGGGGCGCAGGGAGCCGGGACCCCCCCTTCTTCCATCCTCCTCCCGGCCCGGGGGGCGCAGGGAGCCGGGACCCCCACTGCCATCCTCCTCCCGGCCCGGGGGCGCAGGGAGCCGGGACCCCCCCTTCTTCCATCCTCCTCCCGGCCCGGGGGGCGCAGGGAGCCGGGACCCCCCCTTCTTCCATCCTCCTCCCGGCCCGGGGGGCGCAGGGAGCCGGGACCCCCCACTTCCATCCTCCTCCCGGCCCGGGGGCGCAGGGAGCCGGGACCCCCCCTTCTTCCATCCTCCTCCCGGCCCGGGGGGGCGCAGGGAGCCGGGACCCCCCCTTCTTCCATCCTCCTCCCGGCCCGGGGGGGCGCAGGGAGCCGGGACCCTCCCACTTCCATCCTCCTCCCGGCCCGGGGGGGGCAGTGAACCGGGACCCCACCTTCTTCCATCCTCCTCCCGGCCCGGGGGGGCGCAGGGAGCCGGGACCCCCCCTTCTTCCATCCTCCTCCCGGCCCGGGGGGCGCAGGGAGCCGGGACCCCCCCCTTCTTCCATCCTCCTCCCGGCCCGGGGGGCGCAGGGAGCCGGGACCCCCCCTTCTTCCATCCTCCTCCCGGCCCGGGGGGCGCAGGGAGCCGGGACCCCCCCACTTCCATCCTCCTCCCGGCCCGGGGGCGCAGGGAGCCGGGACCCCCCCTTCTTCCATCCTCCTCCCGGCCCGGGGGCGCAGGGAGCCGGGACCCCCCCTTCTTCCATCCTCCTCCCGGCCCGGGGGGCGCAGGGAGCCGGGACCCTCCACTTCCATCCTCCTCCCGGCCCGGGGGGCGCAGGGAGCCGGGACCCCCCACTTCCATCCTCCTCCCGGCCCGGGGGGCGCAGGGAGCCGGGACCCCCCCTTCTTCCATCCTCCTCCCGGCCCGGGGGGCGCAGGGAGCCGGGACCCCCCCTTCTTCCATCCTCCTCCCGGCCCGGGGGGCGCAGGGAGCCGGGACCCCCCCACTTCCATCCTCCTCCCGGCCCGGGGGGGCAGGGATCCGGGACCCCACCTTCTTCCATCCTCCTCCCGGCCCGGGGGGCGCAGGGAGCCGGGACCCCCCCTTCTTCCATCCTCCTCCCGGCCCGGGGGGCGCAGGACGCGGGCCCCCCCCCTTCTTCCCTCCTCCTCCCGGCCAGGGGGGCGCAGGGAGCCGGGATGCCCCCCCCCTTTCTTCCATCCTCCTCCCGGCCCGGGGGGCGCAGGGAGCCGGGGACCCCCCCTTCTTCCATCCTCCTCCCGGGCCGGGGGGCGCGGAGACCGGGACCCTCCACCTTCTTCCATCCTCCTCCCCCGGCCCGAGGGGGGCGCTATGTGAGCCGGGACCCACCCTTCTTTCCATCCTCCTCCCGGCTCCGGGGGGCGCCGGGCGCCGCGGACCCCCACTTCTTCCATCCTTCCTTCCCGGGCCCCGGGGGGCGCCGGGAGCCGGGACCCCCCCTTCTTCATCCTCTGCCCGGCTCCGGGGGGCGCCGGGAGCCGGGCCCCTTCCCCCTTCCCTCCTCCTCCCGGCCCGGGGGGGCCGCAGGGCATGACCGGGACCCCCCACTTCCATCCTCCTCCCGGCCCGGGGGGGCGCAGGGAGCCGGGACCCCCCCTTCTTCCATCCTCCTCCCGGCCCGGGGGGCGCAGGGAGCCGGGACCCCCCACTTCCATCCTCCTCCCGGCCCGGGGGGCGCAGGGAGCCGGGACCCCCCCTTCTTCCATCCTCCTCCCGGCCCGGGGGGCGCAGGGAGCCGGGACCCCCCACTTCCATCCTCCTCCCGGCCCGGGGGGCGCAGGGAGCCGGGACCCCCCCTTCTTCCATCCTCCTCCCGGCCCGGGGGGCGCAGGGAGCCGGGACCCCCCACTTCCATCCTCCTCCCGGCCCGGGGGGCGCAGGGAGCCGGGACCCTCCCACTTCCATCCTCCTCCCGGCCCGGGGGGCGCAGGGAGCTGGGACCCCCCCTTCTTCCATCCTCCTCCCGGCCCGGGGGGCGCAGGGAGCCGGGACCCTCCCACTTCCATCCTCCTCCCGGCCCGGGGGGGGCAGTGAACCGGGACCCCACCTTCTTCCATCCTCCTCCCGGCCCGGGGGGCGCAGGGAGCCGGGACCCCCCCCCTTCTTCCATCCTCCTCCCGGCCCGGGGGGCGCAGGGAGCCGGGACCCCCCCTTCTTCCATCCTCCTCCCGGCCCGGGGGGCGCAGGGAGCCGGGACCCCCCCTTCTTCCATCCTCCTCCCGGCCCGGGGGGCGCAGGGAGCCGGGACCCTCCCACTTCCATCCCTCTCCCGGCCCGGGGGGCGCAGGGAGCCGGGACCCCCCACTTCCATCCTCCTCCCGGCCCGGGGGGCGCAGGGAGCCGGGACCCCCCCTTCTTCCATCCTCCTCCCGGCCCGGGGGGCGCAGGGAGCCGGGACCCCCCCTTCTTCCATCCTCCTCCCGGCCCGGGGGGTGCAGGGAGCCGGGACCCCCCACTTCCATCCTCCTCCCGGCCCGGGGGGCGCAGGGAGCCGGGACCCCCCCTTCTTCCATCCTCCTCCCGGCCCGGGGGGGGCAGTGAACCGGGACCCCACCTTCTTCCATCCTCCTCCCGGCCCGGGGGGCGCAGGGAGCCGGGACCCCACCTTCTTCCATCCTCCTCCCGGCCCGGGGGGCGCAGTGAACCGGGACCCCACCTTCTTCCATCCTTCTCCCAGCCCAGGGGGGCGCAGGGAGCCGGGACCCCCCCACTTCCATCCTCCTCCCGGCCCAGGGGGCGCAGGGAGCCGGGACCCCCCCTTCTTCCATCCTCCTCCCGGCCCGGGGGGCGCAGGGAGCCGTGAGCCCCCACTTCCATCCTCCTCCCAGCCCAGGGGGCGTAGGGAGCCGGGACCCCCCCACTTCCATCCTCCTCCCAGCCCAGGGGGCGCAGGGAGCCGGGACCCCCCCCACTTCCATCCTCCTCCCGGCCCGGGGGGCGAAGGGAGCCGGGACCCCCCCTTCTTCCATCCTCCTCCCGGCCAGGGGGACGCAGTGAACCGGGACCCCACCTTCTTCCATCCTCCTCCCGGCCCGGGGGGTGCAGGGAGCCGGGACCCCACCTTCTTCCATCCTCCTCCCGGCCCGGGGGGTGCAGGGAGCCGGGACCCCCCTTCCTTCCATCCTCCTCCCAGCCCCGGGGGCGCAGGGAGCTGGGACCCCCCCTTCCCGTCCCTCTCCTGGCCTGGGGGGGTGCAGGGAGCTGGGACCCCCCTTCCATCCACCTACCGACCATGGGGCACGCAGTGAGCCGGTACCCCCGCCCTTTCCAGCCTGGGGGCCTGCAGTGAATCAGGGCACCCCCCCTTTCCATCCACCTCCTGGCCTGGGGGGTGCACCGCACCCACTCCTCCCTCCAGGGGTGCTGGAACAATTGTTATAGAGGGGGTGCTGGAAATAGAAACCATATTTTTCGTTATTACTACCTTCAAGCCGGGGGTGTTCCGACACCCCCAGGTCCAGAAACCCTGTCTTCCTCCCTACTAGCCCCCAACTCTCCAATCCTTTGGGGACAGTGAGTCAGGTCCAGCCCCCCTCTATTCTTCCAGCTGTCCTCTCACTCCCTTCCCCATCATCCCCCCAGCTACAGGAGCAGGGGGAGCAATGCTGCACCCCAGGGGAGGTGCTGTCCGGAGCCCTGAGCTTCCACCCCATCTCTTAGAAGAGATGCTGCCCTGCGCTCTGCCTCAGCAACAGGCGGGGTTCCTTGCAGCTCACCATCCTCCCTCTCCCTCTCCCTCTGCCTGGCCCCAGAGAGCCTGCAGCCCACTACCTTTCCTCTGCTTTGTTCTCCTTCTTCACAGATGCAGGAGGAAACCCACTGGTGGCTTCTTCAGGAGAACTGATTGTGTCTCTGGGCCTCAGTGGTATCTCTGTCTGCTTCTTATTTCGGGTCCTAATGACCTGTAGCAAATTAAATATATATTTTTCATCTTTATTACAGTAGCACCTAACTGTTCTGGAAGTTGTATCTACATGTCTATACAAAGGGAATCACTGGCCCAAAGAAGCAATTTGATCCATATTTCTACAATAATCATACAAAGCATTCCAATGAAATTGTAAGGTTTTGCATTGCAAAGTAGTTGTGGTCTGTGTCCTTTCTTGGACACTATTGGAGCTCTGAGCAAAGATTCCATTTCCTAATCCTTACAAGTGTGAAGGGTGCTGTGTTCTTGAAGCCTAATTGACCACAGTCACATCTATCTCTCCCCTCACCTTTATTACTGGTGCCTTAGTTGTGGTTGAGTATGGAGGGAGGGAGAGGTTTCTGCTGCTGGCATACCGCTGTTCCCTGTGCCCAAAGTATAGTGAGCTTCATCGTCCTCTCTTCTTTTTGTGATGGAGCGTGAGAAAGGAAACCCAGCTTAATATTTTATCTAACATACCAGCAGCACTTCCATAATCCTTTCTAACAAGGATCTAAAACTGTTTTACAAACATTAAATTTCATAACACCTCTGGGAGGGAGGGAAGTGTTAATATCATTTTACCCTTTACCAATAATGTGTCCATTGTACACCTGGAAATAATAATTTGCTGCATATGGCCCATGTCGTTTGTTTATAAAATAGGAGAGGATGATTATGCACCAGCCAGCAATGTCACCACTCTCCTATGCCAGTCACGAGTTATGGAGTCATCCCTAAAAGAAACTCATGTTAGGGATCACCCAAAGAGTGTATTTTTACTGAGTGATTGTATAAGAAGTTATGGCTCCCAACCTTGCAAACTTAAGCATATGTGTAACTGTTTGCAAGATCAGGCCCTATATAGCAATAACTTTACCCACCTCTGCTTTAATGCAGGAATAACTGTTAGAGAAAAAGTTAAAGCATGCTCGTGTGCTATGTGATACAGGTTTAATCTGCATAAAGTTTGGATGGACACATTATTGATGAGTGGGAAAGCAATGAGTGAATTATGCTGCTTATCCCAAATGAGTGCTATTAAAACCTTTAACATTACCCCCCCATCTTCATGCTTTCTGATAAATACCACATATATTACAGAGAAACAGAAAAGAGGTACCAGTTAGGGACTCTTTCAAGGATTGCTTTCTGAAAAAGTTTGCATAATACTACCACTGTGAGTGGAAAATTCTCATTTGGTTGCATTTTGTACTTACTTTGCACAGGTGTAAATATCTAAACCAGATGCAAGGGCATGGAAAATTAACTACGCCAGCAGCATATATTTCATTGTGTACAATCTCTTTAATAGCAGCATAATACTAAAGAGACTTTCTAAAATGAAAAGCAACCTGTGCATCACATCCTTTTCCCTGCCACTGAAGAATCATTCCTTGCACTGCATTCTCTAGTGCTTTGTTCAGTTTAGTATTAAAAGGCTCAAGCTTCCACCACTTTCTCTTTTGGAAAAAGTGGCTCTGCATGGAATTCTTCCATGTTATTACAGCGGAGAAAGCTCCTGTGATTGTCATTCTTTATATAGAGAGACACGCTGATGCCTATAGTTAAGTGAAAGGAATACGAGGTGAGTGATTGCTTTCTGAAAGGGATGAAAGAATAACTGTGAAATAAATGTCTGCCTGTAGATTAGTATATAGTATTGAGGTTTGTGCATAAAAATATGAGCATGTTACATTTAATACACACACAATTCTATTTACATCACTTGTGAAAGTGGTTAAGGCAAAGAGCATGGATTTTATTGGTGCAAATAAAGTGTACTCAGTATAATACCATATTGATGTTTCTCCCCAAAATATATATGTGAGTATGTTTTCAGACTCATCTTCTGATTTTCCAAACCCTCCATGTGTGCCATCTTTTTTCTTTAAACTCACCACATCCACTCTTTTGCAGCCTTTTCTTCTCCTCTCTTCCTTTTCTTCTGCACAGTTGCATTGTTCCTGGGTTCTGTCTGTTGTTCAAGTGATATCTGGATGGAGAAGCTGAGGCCTAAAGCAGAAGCCTGTGATGCATGGATAAGAGAAAGTCTACCACTGGAAAACTCTCCATATTTCATACCTTTTCAGATTTTCCTGAAACTAACCTGAACTAGGATAGCTTTTCACCTGATCCTTTTAAATAGATGTTTCTACTGGATGTAAGTGGAACCAGGTGGCCACAGCTGCTAGATGCAAGAGTGACCTCACTAAACCTTTCTGCTGATGGCCCTCCATTGCAGTGGTTCTCAACCAGGGGGTTCCATGAGCAGGTTTCTGGGGGGCTGCCAAGCAGGGCCAGCATTAGACTCTCTGGGGCTCAGCGCAGAAAGCCAAAGCCCCACTACATGGGGCTGAAGTCCAGGGCCCTGAGCCCCGCCACCCAGGGCTGAAGCCAAAGCCTGAGCAATGTAACTCTATGGGGGGTCTCAGTGGCTTGGGGCCCCATGCAGTTGCCCTGCTTGCTACCCCCAACGCTGGCCCTGGCCTTTATATGTAGAAAACCAGTTACTGTGGCACAGGTGGGCTGTGGAGTTTTTATAGCATGTTGGGGGGAGGGGGGGGCTCAGAAAGAAAAAGGTTGAGAACCCCTGCTGCATTGCACCTGTTGTCCCTTAACATTCCAATGGAATTCTGCAATGTTAGGACACACCTGATACATTCTACCTGGTCATACCTAAACATACAACAACAGCAGGCAAGTAGCTAACTGGATGAGCAGGAGTTCAGATTACACACATAAACGGAGGTGTCTCTTCAATCCAAAGCACAAAGAGAAAGTTTCCTGAAGAAACTGAAAGGAAGATACAGGGCAGAACCCTTGCTTGAAAAGGTACTGGTCTACCTAGCTGTAGGAGTTACAGGCAAATCACATCACTTTAAAAGTGCAAGACTCAGCGATTTAAAGTTGGTAGCAGAACATTAACTCCATATACAGGCAGAGAATGACGCTCCCAAATGACACTTTGAGAAAAAGGACATTCTTCCAAATTAACAGAAGAAGAAAGAGAAAACTCAGAGCTGGACTGAGACCCAAATGTTGTGGACAAGTGCCATCAAGATTCTAGCAGATCAAGAATTACCAGAATGTAAAAAGTTGTGTGGAGTCAACACTTTCAAGCACTCAGCCACAGATTCCTCATCTGTCCAGGTTACCAGCAGTATGTGATAGTTGAAGCTTTCCAATACACTGGAGACTGTGTCAGCTGATGAAAGGCAAATATTGTAAAGATCTTGTCCCGTTGTAGAACAGTGTTCACTAACTTAATTTTTTGCATTTATTGTGAAATTATAATATCCGACTGCCACCCCATACCAGTGGCAGCATAATCCTCTGTCCACATACTGTACTGTACATTTCAAAAAGATTGGAGTGTGCCACTGATCAAACCTCACATTTATGCATGCTGTTTGATCTAAGAATACTGAGTTATGTCATTAATGGCTTGTGTCATCCTCCTTTCCTGTTTCAGAAATGCCAAGTGTTCATCATCTTAGCTATATTAATCTATTGCTTAAAGAAAAAATGTAAAAGAACAAAGTAAAGCAGAGCAAGACATTGTAAAACCAGATTCAGGATGACTATAAAAGGGACAAAATAAAAACCATTTAAAATTTTTTTCCTTTTGTGTATTACTAATAACAATACAAACAAAACTGATTTATTCTCATTGTTCAGTTTACATTTCACTCAATTTAGACAGTAGCTTATCTAAGCTAGCCTGTTTCTAATTATTTTCTCTTCTGGTTCTCATCAAACACTACTACAGAACTTGAGAATCTTTAAAATCTTATTTTTTTACATTCATGTAATAAGCATTTCTATTTATAGTCAGATTTAGGTTTTTGGTATTGTTGCTTTATATGCAACCTAAATTTGGAGTCTAACTGTGTCCCTTTCATTTTTATGTAAATTTAACTATAATTAAATTTTATATGTATGATTTTTGTTGTAATAGTAAGTTTGTAAATTTTTATTTATTTTACATAATAGATGGCAATATTGTTCATTTAGGACCAAATTCTGCCTTCAGATTGATTTCCACAACTGTTATTAATGCATGCATAATGGAGGGCACTGTTCAGTCTTCACTGATTTATTTCTACATGGGAAAATGCTGATTTTTGTGAAACAGCTAAGAGCTATTACAGAAGCTAATATTATTGACACTCTCCGACAGGTTGAGCAGATCACAGCAGGTAAAGCAGGCCTCTTAGATCTTTACACAACGGGACCAGTTTTTTAAAAGTAATCAGTTTAAGTGACCACATTTGACAGCTGGGCACAGAGATTTCATGGGCTTCTACAGCCACATTCTTATTTAGATTTAGATGACAAAACATTCACTTTATCGTAGATGTCCTGGCCAAATTTCAGCTCAGGTAATTCCATTCTCCAAGCCCAAATTCCCCCTTCCCTCCTCCCGCCTTCACTTTGAGAAGAATGCATTTTATTTACAAGAGACTTTAGGAAAGGTTTAGTGTTACTGCATGGAACCCAAGAAGTGACTACATTGATAGAGTGTCTATAAAAGGCTTTACTTTCAATTCAGGAAAGAATGGTTACTTACAATATAGTAACTGTGGTTCTTCAAAATGCGCTGTCCACATGAATTCCATTTATGGTGTGCATGTGCCCCATTCATGAGAGATCAGATTCTTTTGGATAGTGCTCTAGATGTCCTCAGACCACTGCCCACTCAAGGGCATAAAGGCCCAACTATCCCTCAATTCTTTCCTCAGTACAGAATCCCAGAGGAGTTGGACTCTGTACTGGTAGGGAAGGATTGTGGGTTGTAAAATCCATGTGGACAACACATCATGAAGAACCATAGTTGATGTAAGGTAAATAACCATTCTCTCTTTTTGGAATGAGAGTCCACATAGATTCCACTCTGGGTGACTAACATGCAGTTATCTGTTTGCTTGGAGTGGGTAGCCAGAGTCCTGCTTAAGCACCAATTGCAGAAAAGCCCTACCAAAATGGGCATTCAGTGTCTTGTACTACTAAAGAATAGTGGCTTGTACAGGCGTGGACTGAGCTCCATGTAGCTGTTCTACAGATTTCAAAAATAGGGATATTCTTCATACAGGCAGTGGAGACTGTCTGAGCGCTAGTAGAATGTGTCTAGATAGATCTAATCCTAACTCAAAACATGTTCTTATACAGTTGGAGACCCACTTAAATAACCTCTGAGTGGATATTGCCTAACCCTTAATCCACTCTGCAAAGAACACAAACAACCTAGGTGTGTCCCTGCATGTTTTTTGTCATGTCAGGGTAAACGGACAATGCCCTTGCCACATCAAGTGTATGAAGTTTGACTTCTTCCCCCAAGGTTGAGTGAGGCTTGGAGAAGAAATATTGGGAGATGAATAAACTGGTTTACAGGAATTCTGATGCAACCAGGGGGCAGAACTTGAGATGAGGCTTAAAAGTGCCCTGTCCTAATGAAACACTCTACAAGGGGGATTCACTACGAGTCTCAGGACACTAGCTAAAGTGGCATTGGTCGAGGTTGGGGCCTGGAATGGAGAGGGTTTGAGAATCTGGTCTGAGTTCAGTCCTGAGGGACAAGGCCAGAAGCAGCAGTCCATACCAGTGTCACATCATGGACACATTGGAGTCATGGTCAATGAGCCACACTGAGGAGGAGCCAAGCAAGTCAGCTGAAAAAGGGTCTGTGGAACAGAGGCTGGGTGAGGAGTCAGGAGTGGAGCAAGGGAGTAGGGTTGCCAACCCTCCCAGATTTGCCAGGAGTCTCCCAGAATCAGGATCTATCTCCCGGAGGCTACTGAAGCCAATCTGGGAGATTTTAGGCCACTAAAGGCCCCACACCACTCCCAGAAGCGAGGGTGGTGCCTGCAGGCAGAGGCAGCACCCAGAACCCCCGGAACCTCCCCAGGGGTTGCAGGGACGTGCCGGCCGCTTCCAGGAGCAGCGCAAGGCCAGGGCAGGCAAGGTGCCTGCCTTAGCCCTACTGCACCGCTGTCTGAGAGCCACCCTAAGTATGCGCCACCTGGCTGGAGACTACACCCCTCACCCCCTCCTGCCTCAATGTCCCAGCCCTGAGCCCCCCTCCTAGAACCAGCACCCCAAACCTCCTCCTGCACTCCTACCCCCTGCCCCAGCCCAAGCTCCCTCCCATACCCAAACTCCCTCCTACACCCTAACCCCCTGCCTCAGCACAGAGCCCCCTCCCACACCCAAACTCCCTCCTGGAGCTTGCACCCCACACCCCCTGTCCCAGACTCAGCCTGGAGCCCCCTCTCACACTCCAAACCCTTCGGCCTCAGCCTAGAGCCCACACCCCCTCCCACAACCCAACTCCCTACCCCAGCCTGGTGAGAGTGAGTGAGGGTGGGGGAGAATGCACGACCGAGGGAGGGGGGATGGAGTGAGTGGGGCGGAGCCTCGGAGAAGTGGCGGGGCCTTGGGGGAAGAGGGCAGGGCAAGGGTGTTTGGATTTGTGTGATTAGACAGTTGGCAACCCTACTAGGGAACAGGACCAGAAGAGAGGTTGGGGCAGTCACTTGGTGCCCCCTGGAAGAGACCCCACAAAGAGGTATCCCTAGCCTGAGGCCAGGCTGAGACAAAAAGCAACATGAGTTTTTTGAGGGTAATCCTCAATGCGGGTCTCAGCCAGTTTAAGGACATAGTCCCATATGCGAGCTAATTGGATGCATTATAAAGAGGGGTTGAGCTACTGCCCTGAGATAAAGACAGGTGATTTCTTTCTAGGGTCATCACCAGGAGAAGGTACGGCTGAGTGACAGAGCATTCAGCAGTAACTTGTTATTCCACTGAGGAATCTGCTCCATTACTCCAGCTGATGATAAATTTCTGCTTTGAAACATGAGGACTGATGGCCCTTGAAATTTTGTCACAGCCAGTGTTGCAGCAGATACTGTACTCGTAATAATGTGTCTAATCCTTGCTTTTAAAATCTTATTAAATTCTCTAACATTCTACGGCAGAGCGTACCACAGGTTAAATAAAAGCGATGGGTAGTATGTTAACGACCAGTGACCCTAAACACGATCACAGCCCCGTTTGCAAGGCACTGTGAAAATTCATTCCTTATGCAGTTTGCCCTCTATAAAATCTTGTAGATGGTTTATAGGGGTTGTCTTTTATTTGACCAAATACTCCCTATTTCATCAGAAACAGGAAACAGAGTCTGCTCCCAACTGACTATCTGATCAAACTTAACACTTACATAGCATTGTACATATTGCAAACTACTTTACAAACAAGGATTTTCTGTTTAGATTATAAACCAGTTTGGACAGAGACTGTCTTTTCCTACATATAGTACCACTAAGCACACACTAGACACCTAACAAATCATACTACTACTTTATTTGCATTACAGTAGCACCTAGATGCCCCAACTGAGACTCAATCTGTTAGCTTATCAAAAAGAAGAATTAAAGGTCACTTGATTAAAGTGTTTAAGTCAGCATTTCTGAAACTGGGGTCTGCGGACCTCTCCTTCCTCCCTCAGCTCCTCCTGCAAGCCATGGAACGGGCTTGCTACCTGCCCTGGCTCTGTGCTGCTCCCAGAAACAGCCAGCATGTCCCTGTGGCCCCTGGGGGGGGGGGTGGGCCAATGGCTCTCTGCACCATAGGCACGACACTCTGGGTGTTCCAGGGCTGGAGCACCAACAGGGAAAAAATGGTGGCTGCTGAGCACCCACCAGCAGCCCCCATCAGTTCCCCTCCTCCCACCCCAGCACCTTCCACCCGCCAGCAGGCCCCATGGATCAGTGCCTCCCCCTCCCTCCCGCCCGCCGCAATCAGCTGTTTCATGGCATGCAGGAGGCTTGTGGGGGAGAAGCAAAGATGCAGTGCTCAGGGGAGGGGGCGGAACTGGGTGGGAAGAGGAGGGGTGGGAGTGCAGCAGGAGCGGGAAGAGGCAGAGCGGGGGCAGGGCCTTGGGGGAAGGGGTTAAGTGGAGGTGGGACCTGAGGCAGAGCTGTGGGTTGAGCACCCCCCCAGCACTTAGGAAAGTTAGCGCCTGTGCTCCATGCGCTGACCCCTCCAAGCACCAACTCCACAACTCCCATTGGCCGGGAACTGCGGCCAATGGGAGCTGCAAGGGCAATGTCTGCAGGCAGGGGCAGCACATAGAGATCCCCTGCCCACCCCCCCATCTAGGAGCTGCTGCCAGAGGGATGTGCCGGTCACTTTCAGGAGCCACTCGAGGTAAGTGCTGCCCAGCCGAAGCCCACACCCTTCACCCCCTCCCGCACCGCAACCTCCTCCCCCACCCCAGAACCTGCACCCAAACTCCCTCCCAGAGCCCGCACCCCTCACCCCCTCCCGCACCGCAACCCCCTACCTCAGCCCAGAGCCTGCAACCTGCGCCCAAACCCCCTCCCGCACCGCAACCCCCTGCCTCAGCCTGGTGAAAGTGAGGGAGGGTTGGGGGAGAGCGAGCGACGGAGGGAGCGGGGAATGGAGTGAATGGGGGCAGGGCCACAGAGAAGGGGCAGGGTAGGGACATGGCATCGGGGAAGGGGTGGGCAAGGGGGGCAGGCAAGGGGTGAGCAGGGGGGGATGTGGGGGTCCCCAAAAAATTTAAATCAATTTAGCTCGGGTTGCTAACGTTTGAGAGCCACTGGTATAAGTACTTTCCTGGGCAGAAAATAGTGGTACTAGCTCTCTTTAATCCAGCTGAGAAGAGCATAATGACTGTAGTGGACACAGGCACAAGAACCACCACGGGCTGGGAGCCGAAGCCAGACAAATTCAGATTAGAAATTAGGCACAATTTAAAAAAAAAAAAAAAAGGATTAACAATTGGAACAAGCTACCAAGCATAGTGGTGGATTCTCTATATCTTGAGGCCTTCAAATCAAGACCAGATGCCAAACTTTAGCCAAACACAAGTTATGGGTTCAATACAGGGGTAACTGGGTGAAATGCAATGGCCTGTGATTCACAGGAGGCTGGACTAGATGATCTAATGGTTCCTTCTGACCTTAAACTCTATGAATTTAAGATTCAGGCAAATATTCTGGACAGCACTCAAGCACATACTTAAATTCTTTCCTGAATTGGTACTAAATATCCATACATTGTGCTACATGAAAAATCTCTGACTGCAAGAGCTTGTAATGTCAATATACAAAACTGACAAAGGGTGGAAGAAAGGACGTATTATACCCATTTTATAGATTGATTCAAGTCTGGTAGAGCTGGGAACTGAATAGAGATTTCCTGGGCACTGATCCATGGCCTTTTTAAGTCAATGGAAATCTTCCCATTGATTTCAAATGACTTTGGGTTACATTTCCGAGTTCCCAGGCAGTGCCTGAACCATGAGATCATGCTTCTCTATACCAGTCATTATCTTATAGACCTTTATCAGCTTTCCCTTCCCTCTTTTCCTTTCCAAGTTAAATAGCTTAGGCTTTTAGGGGGAGATTTTTCAAAGATACAAAAGGCAGTTAGGTGCCCAATAGTGGTTCAAAGTCAAGGGGACCTGGATACCTAATTTCCATTTGTGCTTTTTAAAATCTTCCCATTAATTTTTCCTTGTGGCATTGCAGCAGCCCTCAGTCCCACATTTGTAAAATCACTTTTACTGCTTTTCAGTGGATCAGGTCTGCGTTATGTCTTTTTGGAGATGAACTGGGAAAACGACTCTAGGGTGCTGGGCATCACTTGAGGATCAGTGATGGCTGAAGATACTCAGAATTTCTAAGGTGGGGTGGCCTTTGGAAAGCTGTCTTGTTAAAGTGGACAAAACTGGGTGTTTTTACTTGAGCTGTGGATTTCCATTCATGTCTTTGGACATTTTATATTGTGCATTTCAAGGGCAACTTTCAGGTGGTATGGAGAAAATCTGGGATCCACTTATCGATCTCCTGTCTGAAGAAATCCAAGACCAATGACTTTCTGGACAGCATACTTGCTTCTGGACCTTTGAGTGCTCCATGGATGTTTTGGATTGTGTTGTTTCACTTTGAGTAGCAATATAGTATGTATTGCATTGTCTCCTTTGCATTGCCTTTTACTGTGAAAAGTTTACAATTGTTCACATAGAGTCTGGCTCCTCACTGTGTTACTCCAGCTTCAGTTTTGTGTCACTCCATTGATTTCAATGGCCTGTTGAGTTCCTGCAGTCTTACATACATATAATTCCAGTGATTTCAATGGAGTCACATGAGAAGAGAACTGGAATGCCACAGTGGTGAAATCAGAACCATAGATTTCTTATGACTTTTTTTAAAATGGGGGGGAGGGGAGGTTGTATTCATCAAAACATTTTAATTGACTATAAAAAAATATGTTTTTTAGTATTCACATGGGATTTCCAAAATGACTGACTCACTGCCCACACTAATCATTTAAACAAAAAAATAGGAGATGCAATGACATCCACTGTGATTTATTTTCTGTGGATGAGCAGCAGGGAAACAGGATACACAGGACATGCACTAACTTAACTCTCACTTTCCTTTGGTGATTAGGATTGAATTTTCATTATGGATTTAAGTGTCACTCTAAATAGCAGGTGCTTTACATTCAAATCAAAATGCAGCTTTCAAAGTCAAAAGTTCAGGGATCCAAAACTGCAGGGTTAGCAGCGGAAATAGAATGTTATGATTGCATGCAGAAAGAAAAAAGTTCCAATAAGGTTGGAGTTGTAACTATACAGAGGTAAAAGAGTACAGAATGAATGTTCTCAGACCAGCCTAGTTTATACGCACATTACTAGAAGGTGTTAGAGATAGTTGGAAACAATCTATTGACCTGTTGGAATCTATAACAATTGATTAACTGTTTAATTAAACATCTAACCAATTATCTATTTATAAATGTAACCTTTAACACAAAGTGTGACTGATTATTTTATTACATGGTGACTGGGCACATCAGGAGAGAAGGACTGAACGAGTGGACGTAACTAGGGTTTACACTAATCTCAACAAACTACTAGGTCTACGTTGCCCGGTAATGGAATGTCATTAGTTCATAACATAATAATTCTTAGCATTTATATGGTGCTTTCAAGTATTATCAGCATTTTACAGGTGAGGAAAATGAGCCAGAAAGGTGAATGACTTTCAAAAACCATTCTCTTTGGCTTTCAGAGTATACCTTGCAATTATCAGGCCAAATTTTTCAAGCAAAAAAGTTGGGGGGGGGGGGGAATAAAATAAGGCATTATCATGGTCTCTAGTGGCAACTATAGTATGACAATATTTTTCAATGCTTCATCGAATTTAAAGTGACTCAAGCAATGGAGCTTCCATCACTTCCACTGGGAGACTATTCCATAGTTTTGTAGCTCCATCTCATTGTTACGGATAGTTTTTGTGGGTAATGAGCACCACACAGGATCAGGCCATTAGAGAGATCTTCAGAAGGTGACACCAATACATTGATGGGTTCCTAAACAGCTCCCATCACTTCAGCACTTGGGCAACTTAAGATAGTTTAAATACAGAATTCACAAAACATAGCTGTCATTACTGTGTAGAACCTGCACCTAAAATAATACACTTAAACTCTTGACCAAATAGATGCATCATACTGCACATTGAAATTAGCCAAACATGCGTTTCTAGTGGACCAGTGGATGGAGCAGACATGGGCCCTCCGCTGAGAAAGCCCTGATAACTGGACCTGGAGAGTTCACCCACTGACAAGTGGGCCCTAGAGAATTGTAACAGTCATGATACAACATAGGGTCTGACGCATTATCTCAGATAGCTGGGCTCAATACGATGAACTGCACCCAGAAGTGGACAGGTAGTCCATGCCAAGTCACAACAGTTATATGCTCTTAACTGCTCACCTATTTTAAGAGATTAATTGATGCATTTATTCTCCTTGCAGGAGCTTTGCAATGGTAGCCTCAAAGCTGCATATTCAGTTAACCGTCCGTGACCAGCTCAAGAATGAGTACTGCTTTGTTCAGTGCTTTGTGATAACTGGGGAATCTATATATGAAATTCAATTGTTCTGTATTTTAATCTGTCAAGAAAAGGTGCCAAAGTCCAGATCTGGATCCAAACCTCCCCAATGTTTGGAAGCGTTTGCATCCCAGGTTTTGGTTTGACCCATCAGGAAATCAGGCACATAGACCAAAGCTGGAGAGTCAATTCCTGCATCTTTCAGATGAGCCAGGGAATGTTTAAAAAAAGGCTAGGGGGAAGAAAGAAAACGCTGAAAATTTCTTAGCCAGACACTGGCATGCCACAGGGAAATATGAAGGAGAAATGTTCCTTGTTTTCTCTCTTTGGCACAAAGAATTAGGATTGTCTGTCACTAAGTGCTAATGCTTTAGAACCTTTGCAGTGGGAGCTCTGGATTGCTCATGGACAGCTATGGGTTAACCAAACATGAGTCCGATAATCCCCACACAGAATTTCCACACTGGAGTATTTCATATCATAATTCCCAGCAGACACAGATAAATCCCTGTTGGAAGGTTAACACAAAAAATCATTCCAACTGAGCAGACGGTTTGTGCCCTGCCTACCGTCATATCCAGATTGAATAATACACTTGGAGGATGCTGCTACTTCAGTATCTTCAGTGAATACCCCACTAAGAGGCTCAGTGGAGATCCTTACATTAGACAAAGTCCTGAAGGTCCTTCCACTACACACGGGCCAGGGATAATCTGGCTCTTCATTGGTATGGGCATTCCCTACAAGTCCACTGCATCCATGCGGTCCAGCTAGTGTCAGACTGCTGCTTTCCTTGCCCTCTATAACTCCAATATACCCTTCTCCTCCCTGTAAACAGATTCCCTAACTGCTCGGACTCTTCCTTGCTGGGTCTGCTCCTCAGTGGAACCCCAAATGAAAGCCATCCCACTGCCAATGCTGTGTCCCAGGGGAACCATTCTAGTAGGGTGACCAGATAGCAAGGGTGAAAAATCAGGACGGGGTGGGGGGTAATTGGCACCTATATAAGACAGCCCCAAATATTGGGACTGTCCATATAAAATCGGGACATTTGGTCACCCTACTTTCTATCTTCTCTAACAGGCCCTTTGGAACATTTCCCCCCATCTGACAGCATCCCCAATGGCTCTGATCCCTGGGACACCTCTCCTGAGGTGGCTCAGCTGTTTCCTCCCCACCTCAGGTTTCCTTCCAGTGAGTCTGCTTCCCATCATGCCAAGCTGGCTCCATTCTAAAGAGGCACAGGAAGCCAGCAGTTTTCCCTTCTGTGATGATCCCAGCGCTGCCTAGCGAGGAAGAAGCAGTAAGAGTTATGAGACAGGAAAGAGTCTAGGGGCAGATGCTCTGCTGGTATAAATGGCCATTGACTTCAACGAGCTAAGGAGACAGTAAATGATGAGTCTGAAAACTATTTGGGGATATTTTTGGCCATCACCAAGAGGCTCACTTATTTGTCATAGCCTAAGGCACTGCTTCCAGTGCTGCTGCAAAAGAATCAGTTCAGATGGTTTTTTGGAGAGAATGGAAGGTGAAAAAGCAAGCCAGCTGAAATACGTGCTTTGTAAGAGTCCCATCCATCTGCACGGATCACGTCGCTTGTAAAAGTTTTATAACAGAGTGCTGTCGAGCCCTGAAAGTCTCATCTGACAAAAAATTGTTGATTTAAATTATGAAATGTCTAAGGAATTTCAGGAACAAGACAGGATTGCAAGTCAAATATTGACAATCCCCATTAAACATGCCAGAAAAACTTGTTTGTTCCTTTCCTTTCTTAATCATTTTCCGTGCAAAGTGCACAATTAGACTGTTTAAGACAGAGCATTTCTGACAGATTACTGCACTTGCAAGGGTTGAAAGCTCTTGGCCTTCAGCCTCGCGTCTCATAACATGCCTCGGGCCTCTGATAATCCTTCAGAAATACACTGTCCATCAAGTCTTGCTGTTTGATTAGAAACATATTATGTGTCTGTCTGCTTTCCAAAAATCTTTCAAGACATCCAACAGTTGAATGGTGAGCCACTCAAAACACAGGTGGGTGCTGGGCTGGTAAACCAGACAGAAGCGGAAACAAGAAGGAAAGCCCACAAACATCCACTATACATCTTTATAATTACACTTATCTCTTCCTCTTGCCCTGACTTTCTTTCAGGCCTTCACCAAAGAGTAAAATTTGCAAAGGCATCTAAGTTCCATTGAATGTCAGTGAGATGTAGGCTTCTATTTCACAGTCGCACTTCAGAAAATTTTACCCAGGTCACTTCACCTCTTTGTATCTATTTCTCCATCTCTACAGGGGCAGGTACTACTGACCTGCTTCATAAAAAGAGTGTGGGGAGATTTTTTTTTAAAACAATAATGGTTCATATTTGATCATGTTTCAGTGATCAATAATAGCTTAACTGAAATTACAAAAGGTAAAAAAAAACTCATACAGAGAATACAATTGTATTAAAGTCCTTGCACTAATTTGGACCCAGACTAGAAAACTATAACTAAGGATTCCAAGAAACCAGCCAAAGAGAAGAATGAAAAGTGGACCACAGATTGACTGGCTAAGACATTTTCAGGCAGGTATAAAGAAAAACCACCACCATAACTGATGACTCAATAGGAGGGAGAATAGATGCTGTCATAAGAGTAATTCTAGGAACCATGCAAAATCTCAGAGGTGGTTTATGTATAATGAGTTTGTATTTCTGCTACCCGAACCTTCATGTTTGTTTCACCCATCTGTTGCACCACCTGTCATCCAGCAGTGAGATCAGTGTGGCTTCCCATGAACACAGGAGTCCACTCACATGGAGCGGATAGCAGGATTGTAAGATTTTTGGGGTAGGGATGGTTTATTATATGTTTGTGTAACACCTAGAACAGTGGGGCCCTGGAGTGGTCGGGGCATTAGACGCCATCCTAATGTAAGCAGAGTCTGAATGAGCTCTCCCCTGACATCTAATGATGAGCTGATCTTGTTGAATGGGAGCTTAGGGAGCTGATCTCGTTGAATGGGCACATCCACTCTGCCTAGGTGCTCCGCATGATGGGATCATTTGCACAAATGGACACTTTGGGCTGGTGTTGGATTGGTGTTGTTCTAAGTCAACTATAAAAAATGCTGGCATACTGTGGGGGCATGCAGGTACCCATAGCAGTGCCACTGATTTGAAGGTAATAGTCGTCCCCAAATCTGAAATGGTTGTGGGTGAGGACAAAGTCACAAAGCTCAGCCACCAGGTGTGCCGTGGCCTCATCAGGGATACTGTTCTTGACAGCTTGTAGTCCATTCTCATGTGGAATATTGGTAATCGCTATTGAGCTCCCTGCCTGGCTTCTAACCAGCAACTGATCAGTTGACACACACTAATCCACACATACCAAAAAGTCCAGCCATCGGCTGCAGTGAGGTGACATAACAGTCATTTGTTGATGCTACAATCATCACATAACATTTCCCAAGGAATTTCAAAATGTAAATAAGCCCCCTTTCAAGCATTCTCCAGTGGGTTATGGCAGTGGGACAGAAATCTCAAAGTAACGAGAATTTTATGGTTCCCAACTTTTCCTTTATAATATGGCTAGTCCATTTACTGTTTCAGTCTTTCATGGATTTTAAGGCCAAAAGGGACCATTATAATGATGATAAGAGGGCCTTTCCTTTTCTGATTAACTCCCAGATCAGTCTATGGTATTGACATTTCTCAGACCACCATGTGACAGGGCACTCACGTAGAGCAAGCCAAAAGTTTTCTAATTCCAAAGTTCCAATAAAATGTTTAAACCAGTGAAACTTTAGCAATTTCCCTCTTTTGTTTGATCATCTCTATGCGCCCGTCTTTCAGTGGCCTCTGCAGGGAGCCCCAGGCAGCTACAACACAACCCACCCCTATGGTGCCTCTGAGAACGGCCATACTGGGTCAGACCAGTGGTTCATCTAGACCAGTAACCTGTGTTCTGACAGCGGCCAGTGCCAGGTGCTTCAGAGGGAATAAACAGAACAGATGATCAGTGAGTGATCCATCCCCCGTCGTCCATTCCCAGCTTCTGGCAAACAGAGGCTTGAACTTTTGGAGTTAAATCCCAGCAGGGAATTTTAGAGGGAGCTTAGGGAGGCACTCTCATCTGGAAAGTAACTGGATGCAGGTGACTCTAGTTAAGCTCAGAACCTTTAAGAGATTGGTCTCCTCTCAGAAAAGAGAATGGAGATGCTGGTTAGAAGCGAGGCAGGGAGCTCAGATTAGGCTGCCAGTGTTTAGGTGTGGTTCTGTTTTTTGGAGTTGGAGATCAAAGCAGAACCTTCCAAGAGGCTGAAAAGCCACCATCTTTTTGTCAGCTCTCAAGCTACTCTGTTTCCAGATGTAATTGGATGGTGTTGAACCTTTGCATGTTCCCAGGCCCTGGCCACCAATGATACACAAGACAGATATGCAGCTTAGCCCAAGAAATGAAAACTAAATTAACCCATTAGTTTCTGGGCTAAATAGCATAGTGCCAAAGTACATATCTAACACTAACTTCTTGCATTTTTTTCCAGCAGAGTTGATACTAATCTAGTGTCACAAAATACATAAACTTCTCCAAATATAATACTATGCACCATTTATTATCCTCTGCTCTATGTCAAGGTGCTGGGACCTGGGAAAAATAAGGATTGTACCACCCTTCTTCCTCAATGTCTTCAATACTCTTCCTGTCTTATCAGTGTCAGCTCCAACATATATCATAGTCCTTCCATCACCTTTCAGTGTTGCCAACTCTAATTACTTTATTGGGAGTTGTGCGATACCCGATGCTGCCTTAAAACCCCAATTCCTGGAATCACATCATTACATGAGAATCTCAGCTTTCATTTTAAAGAAGAAAGTTTCTAGCCCTCACGATTGCACAGAAAAGCTTAAAACTGGGACCCAAATGTACCCTAAAGGATCTAAAGCAGAAGACAGACAAAAAGAATCCAACACTTTAAAAAAAATTAAGGCCATTGATTTATTTTTGATGCCTGACTCATAATTTTTGAACACTTAGGGTTGGCAGTACTGCTAAATCACTCGTTTACTACTGTGATGAGTGCCATAGAAATGGCTCTCCCTAATTCTCCCAGTGTCAGTGGATTATCCTCACTACCTAGCACTTTAGGTAACAGTTTCCCCAAAGACTCCTCAAGCACCTTCAGGTACTTGGTCTTCATGTGTGTTCTCCCCCATCTCTAGTTTTCTTACCTGGGAACCTTATCCAAAGCCCAATGAAATCAAAGGAAAGACTCCATTAGCTTCAGTGAGCTTTGGATCAGGCCCTAAGGTACTCCTATTCCCCTGATTTATATAAAGAGAGAAATTTACAAATCTAATTTGGCTGCCATCGCTTATGTTGGTAGTTTACTGTTTTCATTTCAGAAAACAGGGAAAGTAAGGCTAGAGTGGTCAGTTTCACTTTAATTTCCAGTTCTATTTCATTTAGGTTCTCACGCTGTACCCATTCTCTGCATGCCTCTTGCTTTCATGTTCCGACGCAGTAGCTCACTTTTCTCATGTCTGCGTTAGCAACATTTAAATTGTGTCCCGTCATTTTTCATGAGAATAAAATAAAGTTATGTTCATGTTATGATTTGAAAGGACTTCCCCACTCCCCAATTTTAGGTCTAAATGATATGCCCCTTTAAATATTGGTTGCATGTGTGAAGCAAGATTGTCTATATACTACCTCATTCTTATTGTTATTATAAATTAAGGACATTCCCTTTTCTGAGTGACAGGTCAGATCTAAGGGTGTGTAATGTGCTAAGAAATTACAATAGGAACTTCAGAACTGAGCCATTACTTTCACAACAGAAAGTGAAGGTCTGGGACCTTGACCTTGGCTGACTGCATGACAGTGCCGAATCGCTGGCAAGGGGGATGGACCTAGAAGACACATGGCCTAATTCATCATACACCAGAAATAAAAAAAGCTGTTCCCAGCATTACATACGGAGTGATGATTGTAAATTCCACAAATCTGGAGACCTGCCAAACAATTACACACACACACACACACACACACACACACACACACACACACACACACACACAGAGTTACTGCAGTTACTGTGCAGTACTCAAGCAAGGTGAAACCTGGAAAGACTGGGAAGTGTGAAGTCTAACAAATACAGATCACTGGTACATACTCCATAAACTCACTGCCCAATCCCTGGTTGACACTGATGGGATACTAACGGCAATTGGTAGGAGCGATTAGCTCCTAAATACCGCAGTGCAAGAGAATGTTAATTATTGCTAAGTTACAAAGGGATACAGCTTTAGATATTATGCAACATAACCAGCTCCTTTTAACAATTATTTTTATTTCTTAGTATTCACAGTGCTAGTGAAAGCTGCCGGGTTGTGTGTCCCGGAGAATGAAGTTTTCTCTTCACAGGCCAGGGGCGTCAGAGTGGGGCAGGAGAAGCCTCCTCACACTGCCTTCACAATAAGCCTCAACCCTTCCCTAGAGGGACAGGAACTCAGGGTGGGAGAGGAGTTTCATGCTCCATGGCCTATCCTTGGCTTCTATGCAGAGGACGCTAATTTGTATCAACATTTTGCAGGGCGTGGAGGAGTGCTGTGGATGCCTGTCCACCTGGAAACTTACTGAACAACTAAACTGACAAAAACCAAACAATACAGTAATACTAGTATTTATAGCACCTTCCACTACCTGAGGATTTCAAAGTATTTCATAGACGTTAATTTATTACGCTTCAGCACCCCTACAGATGCAGAAAACTGAGGCCACAGAGATGATGTGACTTGGCCAAGGTCACCCGGCAAGTCCGTGACAAAGTTAGAACACAGCCCATGCTCCTAATCTGTAGCCATCCTTTTGTAAGTCAATATCCAGGCATCAGACTCTAAGGAGCTAATAAGGTATCTCTGTGCAATCAGTCGCTGTATAAACCATACACTTGCATTCTGGGGCTTCATTCTGAGATTACGTAAGGCCCCCTTACACAGAAAACGTAGCGTGAACCCCTCATGCAATTCAGCTGAAATTGTAAATCACTGATAGGCCCTACTCACTGTGCAACCATTCACTTTGCTGCCAGTTTGCAGGGTAAGGTGTTGTGTCTGGAAAGGCAGAAAAGGGGAGGGAATCACTTATGAGCCAATACATGTATTTTAAAGCAAACATATTTGAGAGTTTCAGAGTAGCAGCCGTGTTAGTCTGTATTCGCAAAAAGAAAAGGAGTACGTGTGGCACCTTAGAGACTAACAAATTTATTAGAGCATAAGCTTTCGTGAGCTACAGCTCACTTCATCGGATGCATTTGGTGGAAAAAGCAGAGGAGAGATTTATATACACACACACACACAGAGAACATGAAACAATGGGTTTATCATACACACTGTAAGGAGAGTGATCACTTAAGATGAGCCATCACCAGCAGCAGGGGGGGGAAGGAGGAAAACCTTTCATGGTGACAAGCAGGTAGGCTAATTCCAGCAGTTAACAAGAATATCAGAGGAACAGTGGGGGGTGGGGTGGGAGGGAGAAATACCATGGGGAAATAGAGTACTTGTGGCACCTTAGAGACTAACAAATTTATTAGAGCATAAGCTTTCGTGAGCTACAGCTCACTTCATCGGATGCATTTGGTGGAAAAAACAGAGTAGAGATTTATATACACACACACAGAGAACATGAAACAATGGGTTTATCATACACACTGTAAGGAGAGTGATCACTTAAGATAAGCCATCACCAACAGCAGGGGGGGGAAGGAGGAAAACCTTTCATGGTGACAAGCAGGTAGGCTAATTCCAGCAGTTAACAAGAATATCAGAGGAACAGTGGGGGGTGGGGTGGGAGGGAGAAATACCATGGGGAAATAGTTTTACTTTGTGTAATGACTCATCCATTCCCAGTCTCTATTCAAGCCTAAGTTAATTGTATCCAGTTTGCAAATTAATTCCAATTCAGCAGTCTCTCGTTGGAGTCTGTTTTTGAAGCTTTTTTGTTGAAGTATAGCCACTCTTAGGTCTGTGATCGAGTGACCAGAGAGATTGAAGTGTTCTCCAACTGGTTTTTGAATGTTATAATTCTTGACGTCTGATTTGTGTCCATTCATTCTTTTACGTAGAGACTGTCCAGTTTGGCCAATGTACATGGCAGAGGGGCATTGCTGGCACATGATGGCATATATCACATTGGTAGATGCGCAGGTGAACGAGCCTCTGATGGTGTGGCTGATGTGATTAGGCCCTATGATGGTATCCCCTGAATAGATATGTGGACAGAGTTGGCAACGGGCTTTGTTGCAAGGATAGGTTCCTGGGTTAGTGGTTCTGTTGTGTGGTGTGTGGTTGCTGGTGAGTATTTGCTTCAGATTGGGGGGCTGTCTGTAAGCAAGGACTGGTCTGTCTCCCAAGATCTGAGAGAGCGATGGCTCGTCCTTCAGGATAGGTTGTAGATCCTTGATGATGCGTTGGAGGGGTTTTAGTTGGGGGCTGAAGGTGATGGCTAGTGGCGTTCTGTTGTTTTCTTTGTTGGGCCTGTCCTGTAGTAGGTGACTTCTGGGTACTCTTCTGGCTCTGTCAATCTGTTTCTTCACTTCAGCAGGTGGGTACTGTAGTTGTAGGAATGCATGATAGAGATCTTGTAGGTGTTTGTCTCTGTCTGAGGGGTTGGAGCAAATGCGGTTATATCGTAGCGCTTGGCTGTAGACAATGGATCGAGTGGTATGATCTGGATGAAAGCTAGAGGCATGTAGGTAGGAATAGCGGTCAGTAGGTTTCCGATATAGGGTGGTGTTTATGTGACCATCGCTTATTAGCACCGTAGTGTCCAGGAAGTGGATCTCTTGTGTGGACTGGTCCAGGCTGAGGTTGATGGTGGGATGGAAATTGTTGAAATCATGGTGGAATTCCTCAAGAGCTTCTTTTCCATGGGTCCAGATGATGAAGATGTCATCAATGTAGCGCAAGTAGAGTAGGGGCATTAGGGAACGAGAGCTGAGGAAGCGTTGTTCTAAGTCAGCCATAAAAATGTTGGCATACTGTGGGGCCATGCGGGTACCCATCGCAGTGCCGCTGATTTGAAGGTATACATTGTCACCAAATGTGAAATAGTTATGGGTCAGGACAAAGTCACAAAGTTCTGCCACCAGGTTAGCCGTGACAGTATCGGGGATACTGTTCCTGACGGCTTGTAGTCCATCTTTGTGTGGAATGTTGGTGTAGAGGGCTTCTACATCCATAGTGGCTAGGATGGTGTTTTTAGGAAGATCACCAATGGACTGTAGTTTCCTCAGGAAATCGGTGGTGTCTCGAAGATAGCTGGGAGTGCTGGTAACGAAGGGCCTGAGGAGGGAGTCTACATAGCCAGACAATCCTGCTGTCAGGGTGCCAATGCCTGAGATGATGGGGCGTCCAGGATTTCCAGGTTTATGGATCTTGGGTAGCAGATAGAATACCCCAGGTCCTGGCTCCAGGGGTGTGTCTGTGCGGATTTGTTCTTGTGCTTTTTCAGGGAGTTTCTTGAGCAAATGCTGTAGTTTCTTTTGGTAACTCTCAGTGGGATCAGAGGGTAATGGCTTGTAGAAAGTGGTGTTGGAGAGCTGCCTAGTAGCCTCTTGTTCATACTCTGACCTATTCATGATGACGACAGCACCTCCTTTGTCAGCCTTTTTGATTATGATGTCAGAGTTGTTTCTGAGGCTGTGGATGGCACTGTGTTCTGCATGGCTGAGGTTATGGGGTAAGCGATGCTGCTTTTCCACAATTTCAGCTCGTGCACGTCGGCGGAAGCAGTCTATGTAGAAATCCAGGCTGCTGTTTCGACCTTCAGGAGGAGTCCACCTAGAATCCTTCTTTTTGTAGTGTTGGCAGGAAGGTCTCTGTGGGTTAATATGTTGGTCAGAGGTGTGTTGGAAATATTCCTTGAGTCTGAGACGTCGAAAATAGGATTCTAGGTCACCACAGAACTGTATCATGTTCGTGGGGGTGGAGGGGCAAAAGGAGAGGCCCCGAGATAGGACAGATTCTTCCGCTGGGCTAAGAGTATAGTTGGATAGATTAACAATATTGCTGGGTGGGTTACGGGAACCATTGTTGTGGCCCCTTGTGGCATATAGTAGTTTAGATAGCTTAGTGTCCTTTTTCTTTTGTAGAGAATCAAAGTGTGAATTGGAATTAATTTGCAAACTGGATACAATTAACTTAGGCTTGAATAGAGACTGGGAATGGATGAGTCATTACACAAAGTAAAACTATTTCCCCATGGTATTTCTCCCTCCCACCCCACCCCCCACTGTTCCTCTGATATTCTTGTTAACTGCTGGAATTAGCCTACCTGCTTGTCACCATGAAAGGTTTTCCTCCTTCCCCCCCCTGCTGCTGGTGATGGCTCATCTTAAGTGATCACTCTCCTTACAGTGTGTATGATAAACCCATTGTTTCATGTTCTCTGTGTGTGTGTGTGTATATAAATCTCTCCTCTGCTTTTTCCACCAAATGCATCCGATGAAGTGAGCTGTAGCTCACGAAAGCTTATGCTCTAATAAATTTGTTAGTCTCTAAGGTGCCACACGTACTCCTTTTCTTTTTGCGAATACAGACTAACACGGCTGCTACTCTGAAACCTGTGATTATGCAAGGCACTGAATTTAGCCGTATAGAGTGGAAATCTGTCAACTTCATGAAAAAACTCGCACAGATACAGACAGACATCATCTTCCTCTCCAAATGCAAACAGATGGACATCATACCGAAAGGACTGAAGGTAAAAAATCCATTACAATCTACATACCACACAGACTATGCTGACAGCTTGTGCCACACACTCTCAAGGAAACTGCGGAACCACCTGATCAACATCCTCTACAGCAAACAGGGAAAGATTAAGAATGAGCTCTCAAAACTGGATACTCTCATAAAGAACCAACCTTCCACACAAACTTCCTCGTGGCTGGACTTTACAAAAACTAGACAAGCCATTTACAAAACACACTTTGATTCTCTACAAAAGAAAAAGGACACTAAGCTATCTAAACTACTATATGCCACAAGGGGCCACAACAATGGTTCCCGTAACCCACCCAGCAATATTGTTAATCTATCCAACTATACTCTTAGCCCAGCGGAAGAATCTGTCCTATCTCGGGGCCTCTCCTTTTGCCCCTCCACCCCCACGAACATGATACAGTTCTGTGGTGACCTAGAATCCTATTTTCGACGTCTCAGACTCAAGGAATATTTCCAACACACCTCTGACCAACATATTAACCCACAGAGACCTTCCTGCCAACACTACAAAAAGAAGGATTCTAGGTGGACTCCTCCTGAAGGTCGAAACAGCAGCCTGGATTTCTACATAGACTGCTTCCGCCGACGTGCACGAGCTGAAATTGTGGAAAAGCAGCATCGCTTACCCCATAACCTCAGCCATGCAGAACACAGTGCCATCCACAGCCTCAGAAACAACTCTGACATCATAATCAAAAAGGCTGACAAAGGAGGTGCTGTCGTCATCATGAATAGGTCAGAGTATGAACAAGAGGCTACTAGGCAGCTCTCCAACACCACTTTCTACAAGCCATTACCCTCTGATCCCACTGAGAGTTACCAAAAGAAACTACAGCATTTGCTCAAGAAACTCCCTGAAAAAGCACAAGAACAAATCCGCACAGACACACCCCTGGAGCCAGGACCTGGGGTATTCTATCTGCTACCCAAGATCCATAAACCTGGAAATCCTGGACGCCCCATCATCTCAGGCATTGGCACCCTGACAGCAGGATTGTCTGGCTATGTAGACTCCCTCCTCAGGCCCTTCGTTACCAGCACTCCCAGCTATCTTCGAGACACCACCGATTTCCTGAGGAAACTACAGTCCATTGGTGATCTTCCTAAAAACACCATCCTAGCCACTATGGATGTAGAAGCCCTCTACACCAACATTCCACACAAAGATGGACTACAAGCCGTCAGGAACAGTATCCCCGATACTGTCACGGCTAACCTGGTGGCAGAACTTTGTGACTTTGTCCTGACCCATAACTATTTCACATTTGGTGACAATGTATACCTTCAAATCAGCGGCACTGCGATGGGTACCCGCATGGCCCCACAGTATGCCAACATTTTTATGGCTGACTTAGAACAACGCTTCCTCAGCTCTCGTTCCCTAATGCCCCTACTCTACTTGCGCTACATTGATGACATCTTCATCATCTGGACCCATGGAAAAGAAGCTCTTGAGGCATTCCACCATGATTTCAACAATTTCCATCCCACCATCAACCTCAGCCTGGACCAGTCCACACAAGAGATCCACTTCCTGGACACTACGGTGCTAATAAGCGATGGTCACATAAACACCACCCTATATCGGAAACCTACTGACCGCTATTCCTACCTACATGCCTCTAGCTTTCATCCAGATCATACCACTCGATCCATTGTCTACAGCCAAGCGCTACGATATAACCGCATTTGCTCCAACCCCTCAGACAGAGACAAACACCTACAAGATCTCTATCATGCATTCCTACAACTACAGTACCCACCTGCTGAAGTGAAGAAACAGATTGACAGAGCCAGAAGAGTACCCAGAAGTCACCTACTACAGGACAGGCCCAACAAAGAAAACAACAGAACGCCACTAGCCATCACCTTCAGCCCCCAACTAAAACCCCTCCAACGCATCATCAAGGATCTACAACCTATCCTGAAGGACGAGCCATCGCTCTCTCAGATCTTGGGAGACAGACCAGTCCTTGCTTACAGACAGCCCCCCAATCTGAAGCAAATACTCACCAGCAACCACACACCACACAACAGAACCACTAACCCAGGAACCTATCCTTGCAACAAAGCCCGTTGCCAACTCTGTCCACATATCTATTCAGGGGATACCATCATAGGGCCTAATCACATCAGCCACACCATCAGAGGCTCGTTCACCTGCGCATCTACCAATGTGATATATGCCATCATGTGCCAGCAATGCCCCTCTGCCATGTACATTGGCCAAACTGGACAGTCTCTACGTAAAAGAATGAATGGACACAAATCAGACGTCAAGAATTATAACATTCAAAAACCAGTTGGAGAACACTTCAATCTCTCTGGTCACTCGATCACAGACCTAAGAGTGGCTATACTTCAACAAAAAAGCTTCAAAAACAGACTCCAACGAGAGACTGCTGAATTGGAATTAATTTGCAAACTGGATACAATTAACTTAGGCTTGAATAGAGACTGGGAATGGATGAGTCATTACACAAAGTAAAACTATTTCCCCATGGTATTTCTCCCTCCCACCCCACCCCCCACTGTTCCTCTGATATTCTTGTTAACTGCTGGAATTAGCCTACCTGCTTGTCACCATGAAAGGTTTTCCTCCTTCCCCCCCCTGCTGCTGGTGATGGCTCATCTTAAGTGATCACTCTCCTTACAGTGTGTATGATAAACCCATTGTTTCATGTTCTCTGTGTGTGTGTGTGTATATAAATCTCTCCTCTGCTTTTTCCACCAAATGCATCCGATGAAGTGAGCTGTAGCTCACGAAAGCTTATGCTCTAATAAATTTGTTAGTCTCTAAGGTGCCACACGTACTCCTTTTATATTTGAGAGTCTGTTTCTTTTTCTTTGCCTG
The DNA here is from genome assembly GCF_009764565.3 of Dermochelys coriacea. NCBI lineage: Eukaryota > Metazoa > Chordata > Testudines > Dermochelyidae > Dermochelys > Dermochelys coriacea. The sequence continues at coordinate 117,739,904 of NC_050074.1, forward strand.
CCAAGTCCTTGGTTCACGATTCTGTGTCCTTCTGCTGCAGCTGATGATATTTCAGACACGTAAAACAGCACTTCCTAAGGGTATCTCCAACGCTATCATCAACCCCTGTGCAAACTGTTCCTCTCAGTCTGGTTCTTTTTAATAAACTCTATCTAAACACAATGCACTCGAAAGTCTGGATATCCTGGGAACTTTCTCTCTAGTTTTATCATACCAGCTGGAACCAGCTATACTTCCCCCTCATCTCCATGCACATTCCAGAGTCACTTAATACAGCAGCTCAAAAGAAAAAAAAAAGGGAAGGAAGGAAAGCAGGGATGAACTGTATTGAATACCCCATTCAGATTCCCATCCAAACAAGGAACACTTCACAAACTACTTGACAAACAGCATAGAGGATTAGACACAAAGACAAGCCTGCCCTGAGAGAACATCTATTCACCTCTGATGGGCCCAAGAAGTGTATATAGGGTGACCAGATGTCCTGTTTTTAAAGGGACAGTCCTGTTTTTGGGGACTTTTTCTTATATAGGCGCCTATTACCCCCCACCCCATCCCATTTTTTCCACAGTTGCTATCTGGTCACCTTAAGTGTATGGATCAGGTTCTGAATTTATCCAAAGTCCAGGTGTGCTTGGGTGTGGTGTTTTGTTTCAAGCCCATCTCTAGTGCTCTACAGTTTATTTCTAGAAATCAACTGCGATTCAATAAATGCCAACATCTAAATACCTCACAGGCACTCCATTGCTTTTCCTTCCTTTGTTGGGCAAGCGAGGTGCAGCTGCATCCTGATCCTCAGAAAATATCCAGTTCAGCAGCACCTAAAAAGATAAAACTGGGATTGAACTCACACCACGGAAAGCATATGCTCTTCTAGCTGCTGGGGCAGGCACCGCAGGAAAAGGTTAAACCACAGGAGAGATGGACAGAGCTCTGTAATACTCAAACCAGAACTTTGGTTTATACAGCACTGTCATGGGGTGCACTCACCACTAGGGTGCCTCCTCCTAGCAGCTCTAGGGATTAGCTCCTTCCAGGTGTTGCGTCCTCTTCTGGTGGTCTCTCCACCCATCTTCTTTCCACGTCCAGGTACTCCTTCTTCATGACCTGGCCCTCTGGCTAGGTCACTATGTGTGCTTCCCCTGTTCTGGAATATCAAAAAGTCTTCCATCCAGCCCAAATTGTCCCATGCAATCCACTCTCCACTGCCTGGTCTGTGCCACTTCCCCAGTGGCTGGTAGGAGAACCCAGCCCTGCTCTCCTCTCCAGGTTCCAACTCAGGATCCGTCTCATCAGCAGCAAAGGTCTTCCCTATCCTATCCATGCATCTTTTCCCCAAAGCCTTTCCCACCTTTCCGACTCTCTCTCTTTATTGGGTTTGCCAGCCCAAATGCAGTCCTCCCAGGGAGTAACTTTGGACTACTCTCTATAGTCCTAAACACAGCTCCCTTCTCCCAGGAAGTGGTAACGGATTCCTTCCCTACAGCATCCCACATCCCCAGCTCCTGGGCTTTATACAGGCCCTTCCTGTTCCCATCCAGCTGAGTCTCAACAAATTAATCCCTGCTCCCTGGCTCCTCCTCCAGGTGCAGTCTGGACAGTTACTTGGCCTACCTAGCTACCTTGACCCCTTCAGGCCTTGTGTGGTGTGTACAGCCCCTCCCAAACACCTTTTATTCTCAAGGTAGCTAAGAAAGCAACAGTTTAAACTTTAGACACTAGTCATTCTGAAACTGCAGAGACAGGCATTAGTGCCCACCACAGCAATTGTTCAAACCCTGTTCTGGAAACCAGAATCTGTTTCATTTACATATTCAGGCTCTCCCATAACATATATAATAATATTGTGCTATGTGCCTGCAAAACGTATATTATAATAATTCCTCTAAAGTATAGAGGATGCATCAGAGAGCACAATGGCATTGAGCTGCCTGGAGTTCACACTCAATTTACAGATACATCACCTAATGCATGAGTGTTTGCAGGACTGGATCATAAATGCCGAATCCATGGGGTTTAAAGTTATAATATAGTTCTAGAATGCCAAGTGCTGTCCAACGTGCCAGTCTCAGGTGTGTTTATGTGTCACTTCTCAATCTGACCCTTTCCGCTTCCACTGTTATTCCAAGATTAGTGTCAGTATTGTTGTTAATTAAGAATGTTGACAAGAAATAATATTGGGGAAGCAGTCTGGGAGTCTGGAAAAACTAACTAATTCTAATGCAAGTGAAACATAACATGAAACAGCTGTTGCAGGCTTCCAGTCAGACTGAAAACAGATGCTAGCCCAGCGTGCTTATAAAGTGGCAGACTAAAAACATGCAGTTTATTTCACTTGAAGCACGCAGTTAACACTTAGCTCATAAACTTCAGCAATAGAGGAATCTGAAGGCAATCACACTTTGATCCTACCAAGTGTTACTGTTACTGCACTAATAAAAATGGCCTGGGAGGAAAAAAACAAAAGGGGGAAAAAGACACGTGGAGGCCAAGGCAGAAGGAGAGAATAGAACACGGTGTGTTGGGTTCTTCTCCTTGTGATTACCAGTGTGCAGCAGGAGCAGATCAGCTATCACAGCAGGATTACAGTGCAGGAGATGGCAAGGCAGAATGAGCAGAAATCCAAGGATATCAGCCAAACTAGTCTTTCTGTGTATACGAGCCTACTGCGATGAGGAGGAGAGAGACTTCAGGCCAATAACATGGTGCCCATATTTTAAGAAGACGCTCCCATGAAAATGTATCCATGTATGATGAGAGAAAACATCTCATAGGTACTTGTACTCACAGAAAGGCAGGTTGGGGTAGTGAGTCTTTTTCATTTGATTCCCTATTTAAACAAAAATGCTTTCTTATAAACCTAAACAAGGAATGAGGCAGCATTCTAGGCAAACAAACTTATGCGAAAAGCATTTGTGGAACGGGTTAGATTTTGTTTCTAGAAAGACAATCCTGAGTATTATAGAAATAGCAAAGCATGGAGTTCATTGTGTCTAATCTGGGATGGAGGCAGAGGCTAGAAATGAAGACCTTGTACAGCATCGGAGGTTTTCCTTCCCTAGAAGAATATTTTGAAAACATATTGGAGGCCACAGCCTCAGCTTCTGCAAATTGTCATAGCTCCATTAATGCCAGGGGAGCTATGACCATTTATCCCAAATGAGGATCTCATATTTAGTACAACCTGGAGAATTTTAAAAGCAAAATAGTTGCTCTTAAAAGTTTGTGTGTGCTCAGAGGATAATAATCTGCCTTGGAGACAGGAGAGCAGTATCCAGGGGAGTTAGAGAATCCTCTCACCCGTTTGGTGGCAGAATTACAATAAAAATTGCCCTCTTCCTGCACATCCCTGCCCCAGAGTGGAATAGGTAAGTGACAGTGATAGGTAAATTCTCTCTCTCTCTCTCTCTCACACACACACACACGAAGTTCACCTGAAAAATAATTCATTCATCTCATTTAAAGCACTCAGATTTATATTCTACACCCTTCCTGATATTCTCCTTGCATGCTTTCTTTAGCTATACTGCTGCATTTTGCTTTTGCAGCTCTTGGGTGAGAGGTTCCTTTTAAATAGAGTGATCCTACCCCTCAAGAATGCAGATTTAGCTAGGTGGCCAAATCTTGGAATTTTGTAGGGGATATCATTTTTAATCAGGGAAGTGATATGTTTCCAGATATTTTACTCCCCACTGGTCAATATAACTACTATTTCCTATTTGTATTATTCTACCTACTAGGGGCCCCCAACCAACACCAAGCCACATTGGCACTAGCACACTTTGTTGGAAAAAAACCTCTGCTTTTCCCCATACCAGCAATGAGAGTTTAACTCTTGTCTGTTTACTCCAGTTCAACTCCATCTGCTGGTCCAAGCCACAAACTGCATTTTGAAACATTCATTAAAATACGGGTTTAAAAGTCCTAGATGCAAATTTAACAGTGTCCTGAACCTTAACCCAAGTATCAGAAAATTTAAATCTTTTTAGAAAATGTACAAACTCCTCACCAAAGGAATCGGCATCCTATGATGAAATTCCACCTTTAGATTTGGGTGGCTCTGAGAATGAAGGTGAATAACTCCAGTAATCCTTTCTAACAGTTGTGTTCCGATATACAGGTTGATGGGACAGGCACAATGACCGATTCACATGCTCCTGTAAATCACAATATGTGTTTACATTTTAATTAAAAGTGCGGATGTAGTCTGATAAAAGTCTGGTTGGCTTTAGTAAGAGTATAGAGAACCCTATGGCATAAATCTTAATGAAGCTAACGAAATTACAGTTGCACCTTCAAAACTTCAGCAGCCCATTTCCACAAGCTCATTTCTAATAAACAAAGTCAGCAAGTCTGCATGTGAGCTCACGTAATCTGCACGATGACAGACTCTTATGATCTTTCACTGTTCCTGTTAGACTTTTGGAGTATGTCTACACTGCAGTGAGGAGCAGACTTCCTAGCGTGGGTAGACAGGTATGTGCCAGCTGGCTTGAGCTAGCATGCAAAAAAATAGCAGTGTAGCCAGGAGTAGCCCATGCAGCAGCAACTCAGGCTAGCTGCCCAAGTATAAACCAGCCCAATCACCCTGCTTACATACTTGGCCGGCTAGCCTTTGCCACTAGGGTTTCCACCTGTCCAGGTTCTCCCAGGACTGTCTCTTTTTTCAGATAGCTGTCCTGGGAAATCTGTAAAGGTGCTCAGTACATACTGCCAGCTGTCCAGTTTTACAGGCTCAGAATCAGCCTGAATGTCCCTTTTATGGTACATCAGAGGTGGAAACTCATGCAACTCCCAGCTACACTGCTATATTCAGTGCCATAGCTGAAGCAAAGCCAGCGCATTCTTTCTATGTGCTGGAAAACATGGTCCCAGCTGCAGTTTAGACACATCCATACAACCAGGGCAATGACACCCTGTCTATTGCCTGCAGTTATTGCTTACTATGCCAGTGTCCCCTTTCAGGAAGGTACAATGGTATAAACTACTGGACTAATGTCTCAGAAGAGACAGAGAGAATGTAACACTGCACAAACCTGTCTTGTGCATCAAATATCTTCAGTAATATCTAAGAAGGCAACCGAGGTAGCTTGCGCTCTTGTGGAATGAACTAGGAGTCTTTCTGGAGCAAGAAAGTACACTACTCTGTAGGCTGTTGTAATGCTCGCTGTAATTCATCTAAAGATAGAATGAAAGGCCAAGCAGTTCCAACACAGACTATCATTTTAACAAACAAACAGGCAAGGAAATGCTTGAAAAGGCTTCATTCTATCTAAATAGAATGCCAGTACTCTTCTCACGTCTAATGTATGAAGATTCCATCACTGCTGGAGTGTGGTCTAGGAAAAAACAGACAGCTGCAGCGGCACAGGAGCTAGCAAACAGAGCTGTAAACAGGGGAGTTTGAGTGGGAGTTCTGTTGGAGGAGAAGGTAGTTGTACTTGGTTTTGTATTTTGTGTGTGTGTGTGTGTGTGTGTGTAGGGGCTTTGTGCTGGGAGAGCAGCTGAGCCCTGCTTAGGGGGTGGGGCTTCTGACAAGAGGTCCTATAAAGGTAGCCAGCCAGCCAGCCAGTCAGGGGCACAGACAGCTGCAGTGGCAAAGGAGCTAGCAAACAGAGCTGTAAACAGGAGAGTTTGAGTGGGGAGTTTGTATTGTGGTGCTTGTTTGGGGTTTGCTTTTGCTGGGGGGGGTGGTTTTTTTGGTGTGACTTGTGTTTCCCAGATTAACAGGACTTAGGTGGGAAGGCGATGACAGATACAGAGGCAGCTGTGGGAGTGACTCCTGTAGTGAAAGACACATTGAGGATGACTGGATGTGGAAGCTGTGGTATGTACATGATCCTGGAAGGGGGACCTGGTAAGAGTTTTTTCTGCATGAAATGCCGTCTGATAGAGCTGATGGAGGAAAAGATCCGAGGTTTGGAGATGCAGGTGGAAAGTTTCATTGAGTTTAGGAAGGGGTTTGAGCAGATGATGGAGCAAAGATATGAGGGATCTGAAGGGAAAAGCTCAGACTCACGGATGGAAGCAGGGCTGGGGAATTTTGAGGGGAGACTGGGTGAGGAAAGTGGTCAGTGGAAGCATGTGACTAAAAGAACCAGGCAGAGGAAAAGACAGGCTAGTGAAGGAGAAATAGAGCTTAGGAATAGGTTTGCAGAGTTGGAAAATGAAGAAGGGGCTCAGCAGGTACTTGTTGAAGGTGGAAGGGTAAGGAAGAAGAGAAGAGAGGCTAGTCCTATAGGAAAAGGGGAAGAGTCAAGGGAGACTACACCAAATATGAGCCCCAGGAGGATACAGGATGGGTTGAAGAAGATTATAAGGAAAAATAGGAATGGAAAGAACTTGCAGCCAGAGGGAACAGGGGAGAGACTGGAGAATAGCACTGTCACCAGGAAAAGGCAGGTCTATGTGATCGGGGACTCTTTATTGAGAAGAATAGACAGGCCTGTAACTAGAGCTGATCCAGAGAATAGAAGGGTGTGCTGTCTTCCGGGTGCTAAGATACGGGATGTAGACCTGAGGTTGAAAAGGATCCTAAAGGGAGCAGGAAAGAATCCCCTAATTATCCTTCATGTGGGAACAAATGATACGGCTAGATTATCGCTGGAAAGTATTAAGGGAGACTATGCTAGGCTGGGGAAGACGCTTAAGGAAATTGAGGCTCAGGTGATCTTTAGTGGGATCCTTCCTGTTCCTAGAGAAGGGCAACAAAGGTGTGACAAGATTATGACTGTCAACAGATGGCTTAGGCAGTGGTGCTATAAGGAGGGCTTTGAGATGTATGGCCACTGGGAGGCATTCACAGACAGAGGACAGTTCTCTCAGAATGGACTTCATCTGAGTAGGGAAGGAAATAGACTTCTAGGATCGAGGCTGGCACAACTGATAAAGAGAGCTTTAAACTAGGAATTAGGGGGAGATGGTTGGGAGATGTCCAGGTAATCTCCACGCCAGATTTTAGCATTGAGAGGGAAGAAGACGAAGTAAGAAAGGATACAGCCGTGGGTAGGAGAATGTATATAAGGAGCGAGGGTGGTGTGGATACTAGTCTAATAGGTTATACTGGCTGTAGAATGACTGTGCCTAATAGGGTACAAAATGTGAGCGAGGCCAAAACAGCAAAAATTAAGATGTTTGTACACCAATGCAAGGAGCCTAGGTAACAAAACGGAGGAACTAGAGCTACTGGTGCAGGAAGTGAAACCAGATATTATAGGGATAACAGAAATATGGTGGAATAGTAGTCATGACTGGACTACAGGGGAGATGGTTGGGAGATGTCCAGGTAATCTCCACGCCAGATTTTAGCATTGAGAGGGAAGAAGACGAAGTAAGAAAGGATACAGCCGTGGGTAGGAGAATGTATATAAGGAGCGAGGGTGGTGTGGATACTAGTCTAATAGGTTATACTGGCTGTAGAATGACTGTGCCTAATAGGGTACAAAATGTGAGCGAGGCCAAAACAGCAAAAATTAAGATGTTTGTACACCAATGCAAGGAGCCTAGGTAACAAAACGGAGGAACTAGAGCTACTGGTGCAGGAAGTGAAACCAGATATTATAGGGATAACAGAAATATGGTGGAATAGTAGTCATGACTGGACTACAGGTATTGAAGGGTATGTGCTGTTTAGAAAAGACAGAAACAAAGGTAAAGGTGGTGGAGTAGCATTGTATGTCAGTGATGAGGTAGAATGTAAAGAAATAAGAAGCGATGCAATGGATAAGACAGAGTCCGTCTGGGCAAAAATTACATTGGGGAAGATAACTAGTAAAGCCTCTCCTACGATAGTGTTTGGGGTGTGCTATAGACCTCCGGGATCTAATTTGGATATGGAAAGAGCCCTTTTTAATGTCTTTAATAAAGTAAATACTAATGGAAACTGCGTGATCATGGGAGACTTTAACTTCCCAGATATAGACTGGAGGACCAGTGCTAGTAATAATAATAGGGCTCAGATTTTCCTAGATGCGATAGCTGATGGATTCCTTCATCAAGTAGTTGCTGAACAGACTAGAGGGGATGCCATTTTAGATTTAATTTTGGTGAGTAGCGAGGACCTCATAGAAGAAATGGTTGTAGGGGATAATCTTGGCTCAAGTGATCATGAGCTAATTCAATTCAAACTGAACAGAAGGATTAACAAAAATAAATCTGCAACTAGAGTTTTTGATTTCAAAAGGGCTGACTTTCAAAAATTAAGGAAATTAGTTAGGGAAGTAGATCCATAAATTCTTCAGTCCAATCCAAAAGGTAGAGGAGGCCTGGGATTACTTTAAATCAAAGCTGCAGAAGCTATCGGAAGCCTGTATCCCAAGAAAGGGGAAAAAAGTCATAGGAAGGAGTTGTAGACCAAGCTGGATGAGCAAGCATCTTAGAGAGGTGATTATGAAGAAGCAGAAAGCATACAGGGAGTGGAAGATGGGAGGGATCAGCAAGGAAAGCTACCTAATTGAGGTCAGAACATGTAGGGATAAAGTGAGACGGGCTAAAAGTCGAGTAGAGTTGGACCTTGCAAAGGGAATTAAAACCAATAGTTAAAGGTTCTATAGCCATATAAATAAGAAGAAAACTAAGAAAGAAGAAGTGGGGCCGCTAAACACTGAGGTTGGAGTGGAGGTTAAAGATAATCTAGGCATGGCCCAATATCTAAACAAATACTTTGCCTCAGTCTTTAATAAGGCTAAAGAGGATCTTGGGGATAATGGTAGCATGACAAATGGGAATGAGGATATGGAGGTAGATATTGCCATATCTGAGGTAGAAGCGAAACTGAAACAGCTTAATGGGACTAAATCGGGGGGCCCAGATAATCTTCATCCAAGAATATTAAAGGAATTGGCACCTGAAATTGCAAGCCCATTAGCAAAAATTTTTAATGAATCTGTAAACTCAGAGGTTGTACCGTATGGTTGGAGAATTGCTAACATAGTCCCTATTTTTAAGAAAGGGAAAAAAAGTGATCCGGGTAACTACAGGCCAGTTAGTTTGACATCTGTAGTATGCAAGGTCCTGGAAAAAATTTTGAAGGAGAAATTAGTTAAGGACATTGAAGTCAATGGTAAATGGGACAAAATACAACATGGTTTTACAAAAGGTAGATCATGCCAAACCAACCTAATCTCCTTTTTTGAAAAAGTAACAGATTTTTTAGATAAAGGAAATGCAGTGGATCTAATTTACCTAGATTTCAGTAAGGCATTTGATACCATGCCACATGGGGAATTAGAAGATGGGGATCAATATGAACATCAAAAAGTGGATAGGGAATTGGTTAAAGGGGAGACTGCAACGGGTCCTACTGAAAGGTGAACTGTCAGGTTGGAGGGAGGTTACCAGTGCAGTTCCTCAGGGATCGGTTTTGGGACCAATCTTTTTATTACTGACCTTGGCACAAAAAGTGGGAGTGTGCTAATAAAGTTTGCAGATGATACAAAGCTGGGAGGTATTGCCAATTCAGAGAAGGATTGGGATATTATACAGGAGGATCTGGATGACTTTGTAAACTGGAGTAATGGTAATAGGATGAAATGTAATAGTGAGAAGTGTAAGGTTATGCATTTAGGGATTAATAACAAGAATTTTAGTTACAAGTTGGGGACGCATCAATTAGAAGTAACGCAAGAGGAGAAGGACCTTGGAGTATTGGTTGATCATAGGATGACTATGAGCTGCCAATGTGATATGGCTGTGAAAAAAGCTAATGCGGTTTTGGGATGCATCAGGAGAGGCATTTCCAGTAGCGATAAGGAGGTTTTAGTACCATTATACAAGGCACTGGTGAGACCTCACCTAGAATACTGTGTGCAGTTCTGGTCTCCCATGTTTAAAAAGGATGAATTTAAACTGGAGTAGGTACAGAGAAGGGCTACTAGGATGATCTGAGGAATGGAAAACTTGTCTTATGAAAGGAGACTTAAGGAGCTTGGCTTGTTTAGCCTAACTAAAAGAAGGTTGAGGGGAGATATGATTGCTCTCTATCAATATATCAGAGGGATAAATACAGGAGAGGGAGAGGAATTATTTCAGCTCAGCACCAATGTGGACACAAGAACAAATGGGTATAAACTGGCCACCAGGAAGTTTAGACTTGAAATTAGACGAAGGTTTCTAACCATCAGAGGAGTGAAGTTTTGGAATAGCCTTCCAAGGGAAGCAGTGGGGGCAAAAGATCTATCTGGTTTTAAGATTCTACTTGATAAGTTTATGGAGGAGATGATGGTATGATGGGATAATGGGATTTTGGTAAGTAATTGATCTTTAAATATTCAGGGTAAATAGGACTAATCCCCTGAGATGGGATATTAGATGGATGGGATCCGAGTTACTACAGAGAATTCTTTCCTGGGTATCTGGCTGGTGAATCTTGCCCATATGCTCAGGGTTTAGCTGATTGCCATATTTGGGGTCGGGAAGGAATTTTTCTCCAGGGCAGATTGGAAGAGGCCCTGGAGGTTTTTCGCCTTCCTCTGTAGCATGGGGCATGGGTGACTTGAGGGAGGCTTCTCTGCTCCTTGAAGTCTTTAAACCACGATTTGAGGACTTCAATAGCTCAGACATAGGTGAGGTTTTTTGTAGGAGTGGGTGGGTGAGATTCTGTGGCCTGCGCTGTGCACGAGGTCGGACTAGATGATCAGAATGGTCCCTTCTGACCTTAGTATCTATCTATCTAGTATCTATAAAACATGCAGGTAAGTATATTATTTGTTTAGATGAGAGCCTGATATAACTTTCATCTAAAACTTTGGATGTGGTCTTAAGGCCACCTCACCTTTGAACAACTGTGTGTATGGAAAGTCTGCCAATAGGTTCTCCCATGCTGCTGGCTGATGTTACTGCAGCAAGAAAAGCTAATTTTCAGAGAAAAGTGAGCCAGATGATGGTCCAACCTTTCCTTTGACGTGATCTGTATGCATAGACATGAAGCACCTCCACAGCCAACATACAGAAACAAAATGGCATCCTCCATGCGGCAGTCAGGACATTCAACCTATGGTATGTATGAGATCATGCTTTGTGAAGGACGCACTTTTGTAGAGCAGGTCTGCTATGGTGGTGGATTCATTTGGGGGCCAGATGGAATTGGCTTGGGGGACCAGATTTGGCCCAAGGGCTGCCAATTGGACCAGCCAAACCTCATTTTTAGAGAGGGTAGAGACAAATATATGTATTTATCAAGAACAAATCCTGTCAAATCAACCTAATATCCTTGTTTAATTGGGTAAACAAACCTTGTGGATGGGAGTGGGAGCAGTAGATGTGATTTATCTCAACTTAATACAGCTTTTTCTACTATCTTGCATGACTCTCTCAAAAGCAAACTAGGGAAATACAAGCTAAATTAATATACTATAATGTAGTTGCACAATTGGTTGGAAAACCAAACTCAAAGAGTAGTTATCAACGGTTCACAGTCAAGCTAGATCGAGTGGGGTCCCACAAGAATTTGTCCTGGGTCCAGTTCTATTCAATATCTTCATAAATGATTTAGATAATGGCATAGAGCAGTGGTCCCCCAACTTTTTCTGTCATGGACCCCTTTACCTGTAATGGAATCTGTCCACACCCCACTGGGAGCCATGGTTAGCAGCCGGGGCCAGAAGCAGAGCCACCACTGGGGCTGGGAGCCAGAGGCTGGAGATGCAGCTAGGGTCATGGCCGCGGTTGGGGCGAGAGCTAGAGCTGGGGCCGGGACAGGGAGGCCGAGGCCAAGGCCAGGGCTGGGGCCAGGGGAGAGCAGGGCTGAGTGGGGCTCCTGCCCCACCCCTGTGGGGGCTGGCCCAGGCCCTGCCCCACCTCCCCAAACGTTCTTCCAGCAGGTACGTCCCATGGTTTGGGGACCACTGGCAAACTTCTAAAGTTTGTGGATGACACCAAGCTGAGAGGGGATCCAAGCACTTTGGAAGACAGTATTAGAATTCAAAATAATATTGACAAATTGAAGAAATGGTTTGATATAAATAGGATGGAATTCAACAAGGACAAATGTAAAATACTATACTTAGGAAGGAAAAATCAATTGCACAAATAGAAAATGGGAAATGACTGCCTAGGAAGGAGTACTGCAGAAAAAAGGATCTGGGGGTCATAGTGGATCACAAACTAAATATGAGTCATTGATGTAATACTATTGCAAATAAAGCAATCATTATGGAATGCATTCACATGATTTTTGAAGACAAAAAATAATTCTTCCACTCTACTTGTACTGATAGTCTCAACTTGAGTACTGTGTCCAGTTCTGGACACCACACTTCAGGAAAGGTGTGAACCAACTGAAGAAAGTCCAGAGAAGAGCAACAAAAGTAATTAACAGTCTAGAAAACATGAGGAAAGATGGGGGGGGGGGAGGAGGAAGGGTTTGTTTAGTCAGGAGAAGAGAAGACTAAGGGCGGACATGATAACAGTCCCCAAGTATGTAAAAGGTTGTTATAAAGAGCAGGGCAATAAATCACTTTTATTATCCACTGAAGATAGGACAAGAAGCAATGGGCTTAAATTTCAGCAAGGGAGATTTAGGTTAGACATTTGGAAAAACTTCTTAACCGTCGGGGGGGTTAAGCACTGGAACAATTTACCTATGGAGGTTGTGGAATCTCCATCACTAGAGGATTTTTAAGAACAGGTTAGACAAACAGCTGTCAGGAATGGTCTAGATAATACTTAGCCCTATCTCAGTGCAGGGCACTGGACTAGATCACTTATCGAAGTACATTCCTGTCCTACATTCTATGATTCTATTATTCAAATACCTTTGAGGAATCTAACCACCACTAGCATACAAAATACCAACTTTCCATCCATTGGAGGATGAATGGCTGAAATCACAGCTAAGTGGACCCAAAGTGAACTAAGGGCAAGGCCTGAAGCTTAAGATGCAATAAGTACTCAAGAATGTCCTGAATCTTAGCGAACAATGGTTGAATACATCTGGCAGCTGACCAGATTTTTTATAAAAGATATTGCTGCTTCTTAGCCAGGTCAGGACTTTGTAGATTGCTTTCTGCTACTATGGAGGAAGTGTTGGATTGCAATTGAACAGCCTTCTCTGTTTGATCTAGCCATTCAACAACCATGCCCCCAAGGCTCAGGCCGCTCAGTTCGGGTGCCACCTCTGACCATGGTGTTGTGTCAACAGGTCTGGGAGAGGCCATGGGGATTGGAATGAGAGGCTGTGGAGATCCGAACAAGTAGCATTGCCTCAGCAACTCTGGAGCCATGAGGATTATCCTTGTCTGATACTGCTTCAATTTGAGGATGACCTGAGGAATAAGGGAGATAGAAGGAAATGCAGACATGAGATCCCCACTTCAGCAGGAAAGCATCAGTTATTGAGCCCAGACTAAGAACAAAACTGCTGTCATTTCTTGTTGTGGCCTGTAGCAAATAGATTGACTAACAAAATACCCCAGACTCTGAGGATGACCTTCAGTACTCTGTTATTGCGGGACCGCTCCTAATCGCAGGACAAGAATCTGCTGAGATGGTTAGTCAAATGATTTGAAAGCACAGAAAGTGACCCTTTCCATAATACAATTTCATCACCTCTCAAAAGAGAGGACTGGACCAAGTCCTCTCTTGCCTGTTTGCAAAACACATCACTGTCATATGGCCCGTGAGACTCTGAACTGACAGCCTCAGACGTGGGGAAAGAATGCCACAGCAGCCATTGAAAATTGCTCAAAGTTCACAGATGTGCAGACACTCTTCTCGTTCTGTCCATCCCTCTGTGATGGAATGCACCCATTTTCACACCCTGCACACTATTATAATAATCTTTGTACAAAATATGCCTTGTGAGCTATCATTTGAAAACTAATAACTCATTGGTTAATAATATCATGGTGAAATGTATGAAGCAACATTATATGTAAAGTTATAAATTCCCCCATATGATGTCGGTAGCACATTTTCATCCCACATAACCACTCCTGCCTCACTGGGGCAAAGCAGGACTATCTTAAACAATGGAATGTGTGTTTATCTCAATTACATAAGTAGTAAACGAGGTCCTTGAGACAGCAAGAGGGAGACAAGGCAAAACTGCAGGGGAAAAGAAAACATGGGGACACCTTCACCGCCCAGACTCTATGTTGCCTTCTTTACTGTTTGAATAAACTTTGCCTTGAGGAGTAATCCATAGAAGAATCCACTTCAAAGGGGGACCGGACTATAAAAGTGAGGGGCAAAAATACCCCAGGTATCTCTTGAGATCTATCACTCTTTCACCCAAGACGACAAAGCAACCAGCCCTTTGAACTTTTGGCGGAGATCCAGACTTGAGAATTTGGTCCACTCTGCTGCTGGGAACATGTGGTAAGGATTTTATCGTGAACCAAGTCTAGCTTGTTAAGTCTTAGTTATTACAAATGTTTTATCATTATTTTTCTTGTAACCATTTCTTACTTTAATGCCTTATACTTGTACTGACTTAAAATCTCTCTCTAGTTAACTAAACTTGTTTTATTCTTTAATCAAAATTAGTGTTGTGTTTAAACTGAATTGTTTGATAACCCCAATTAAAATAGCAAACTGTTGTATATTGACCATTTCTAGGGGCAATGGACTGTCCAGGAGAGGGCTGGATAGTGCAGCACACACGTTTTGGGGAAAAATCCCAGAGTGAGAGAGTGCTGGGATCACCCTGCAAGTGGTAACCAAGGCTGGCGGAAGCCAGTGTGTTGACTGAAGTGTTGCTGCCAGACTGCAGCTATACCCACACTCGCATGATGTGCATGCTATTTTTTGGCTGTTTGTGACGGGCCCAGGTTGGGAGCTACAGCAGCAAAGCATTGTGAGGCACTCAAGGCTGCAAGGCAGATGGCAAGATAACCCCTCACTTGTTTGGATTGCACCCCAAAATGTGATACCCTCCCAGGCTTGCAAAGACTCTAAATGGGCCCCCCAACCAGTCTTCAAAACATCAGTAACTATAGTCATTATTGGGGGTGGATGGACAAACGAATACCTCTACAAATTTGTTGTGATCCTTCCTCCAATCCAAAGACCTCAAACATTGAGGGGACTCTGGTCAACTTGTCTAGTGAATGGAAATTTGGTGATAAACAAACTTTAGCCAACCTTGGAGAAGAGAAAGTTATTCACCTTGCAGTAACTGAAGTTCTTCGAGATGTGTATCCCTGTGGGTGCTCCACTCTAGATGTCAGTACCTCCCAGCACCATTGATCAGAGATTTTTGGTAGTGGTGCCTGGTCAGGACGCATGTGCTCAGTTGGTATCTCCTGTCTTGTTGGAATCTTCCTGAGCGCGTGCGTCCCGCACCCTCCTCAGTTCCTTTTCTACTGTGGAGAAGTCAGTATAGAATTTCAACATAGAGGGGAGGAGGGCGGGAAGTGGAGCACCCACAGGGACACACATCTCAAAGAACTTCAGTTACTGCAAGATGAGTAACTTTCTCTTCTTCTTTGAGTGCTGTCCCTGTGGGTGCTCCACTCTAGATGAATGTGTAGCAGTACCCACTATGGTCGGTGGGACTTTGGAGATGGGGCAGTGAGTACTGTACCGCCTACTATGGTGTCTGCCGTGGTATCTTGTGTGATAGCATAGTGTTTGGCAAACGTGTTCAGCTGACCATGTAGCTGCTTTACAGATGTCAAGACTGGGTACGTTATGCAAGAAGGCAACGGATGTTGACATAGCTCGAGTGGAATGAGTTCTAATGCCTTAGGGCGGCTGAATATTTTGAGTGCGGTAACAGGATCTGATGCAGTCAGAGATCCACTTGGACAGACGTTGTTTAGAGAGATAGCCATACCTTTTGATTTTTCAGTAATGGAGACAAAGAGTTGTGGAGACTTACGAAATGGTTTAGTCCTGTCTAAATAAAAGGCGATTGCTTGCCTGACGTCGAGAGTATGCAGGGTTGCCTCGTGCGGAGCCTTGTGAGGTTTGGGATAGAAAGTAGGTAAGTATATTCGTTGGTTAAGGTGGAAGGTGGATACCACCTTAGGGAAAAATTTAGGATGTGGTTTCAGAGTGACTTGGTCTTTGGAGAAGATTGTGTAGTCAGGATAGGCCATCAGGGCACTTATTTCTCCTACTCTCCTTGTTCATGTTATTGCAACTAAGCAAGCTACCTTCATGGACATATGAAGAAGAGATGACGTAGCCAAGGGCTCGAATGGAGGTTTCATGAGACCGTGAAGAAGGAGGTTAAGATTCCATGTAGCTGCCATTGGGTAAATTTCCGGGTAGAGATTTTGCAGACCCATGAGAAATCATTTTATGGTGGGGTGGGTAAAGAGTGAGTAACCTTCTAACAAGTCATGGAAGGTAGTAAGCACCGCCAAGTGTACTTTGATGGAGTTGAGCGAGAGTCCATCCTGTTTTAATTGCAGAAGGTAGCCCAGGACGTTAGGGAGGGTCACCGTATTGGTTAAGTGATTACGTGAGCACCACAGGGCAAAACGCTTCCACTTCTGCAAGTAAGTTTTATGAGTGGAGTCTTTTCTACCATGCAGAAGGATGTATCGGACTTTTGCTCAGAACAGGCTAGCTCATGGGTTCAGAACCATGAAGGAGTCAGGCTGTCAGGTGGAGCTTTTGGAGCTGGGGGTGAAGGACCCATCTCTGAGAAAGGAGATCTGGCCTGCTGGGGAGAGCCCATGGATGACAGGAGGAGCAGATAAGGATACCACGTCTGTCTCGGCCAAGCCGGGGCAATAAGTATGACCCGGGTCTTGTCGTCTATGATCTTCCGAAGAACCCTGTGTAGCAGAGGGATTGGTGGGAAGGCGTACAGGAGAGAGGTGTTCCACGGGATGAGGAATGCATCTCCTAGGGATGCAGTCCCGAGTCCCGCTCTGGAGCAAAACAGACGACATTTTCGATTCTGGGTTGTGGCAAAGCGGTCTATTGACGGGCTGCCCCAGAGGGAGAAGAGCTGTTGAAGTATTGCAGGATGCAGTTCCCATTCGTGTTCCGTCAAGACGTGCCTGCTGAGTGCGTCGGCAGTAGTGTTGCGGCAGCTGGGTAGGTAGGAAGCAATGATTTGTATTTGATGTTGTATGCACCAATTCCATAGTAGGATGGCTTCTATGCATAGTGAATGTGATCGGGCTCCCCCTTGTCTGTTGATGTAGAACATGCATGCTATGTTGTCTGTTAAGACATGAATAGATTTGTTCTTTGAGGGGAAGAAAGTGAAGGCATGCTCATCACACTGCTCTGAGCTCTAAGAGATTTGTGTGTGGGCACGTCTCTGATGCGTACCATCAGCCTTGTGCCCCCTCCCAGAGGCACTCTCCCACCGATTGGGACGCGTCAGTGGTGAGCATGAGTGTTGGGGATCATTGCTGTAAGGAAACACCCGCGCAGAAGTTTTCTGGTCTTGTCCACCAACGTAGGGAAGCTAGAACATTGGGAGGAGGAGTTAGCAGCATCCCTAAGGTGTGTCTGTTGGGTTTGAAGTTGGAATTGAGCCAGCCCTTAAGACATCTCATGTGTAGCCTGGCATACTGGACCACGAAGGTGGTAGCTGCCATGTGATCAAGGAGCTGTAGACAGATTCTTGCCTGTGCCCTGGACCAATAGAGAGCATGCGTATAAGCTGTGTGATAGCGATGAATGTGTGATGTGGGAGCGAGGCTCTGCTTTGGATTGAGTCCAGGTGAGCTCCAATGAACTCTATCTGTTGTGTAGGAGTCAGGGTGGATTTTTGAATGTTTATTTGGAGGCCTAGGCTGTGAAAGAGGGAGATGGTGAAATGGGTAGCTTGATGCATCTCGCCATAGGAGTTGTCCTTGATGAAACAATCATCCAGATAGGGGAAAAACATGATTTCATGTCTGTGGAGGTGAGCCACGACCACGGCTAAAGTCTTGGAAAAGACTCTCGGCGCTGTGGAGAGTCCGAAAGGAAGAACTCTGTATTGAAAACGGTCGTGACTGATTGTAAATCGTAGGAAGTGTTTGTGAGCTGGATGAATTGATATATGAAAATAAGCATCCTGTAGGTCAAGGGTTGTGAACCAGTCCCCTTGATCCAGTGCAGGAATTAGCGTGCCCAGCGTGACCATCTTGAATTTTTGTATCCTCATGAATTTGTTCAGTCGGCGTAGGTCTAGTATAGGCCTCCATCCCCCGGCCTTTTTCTGGGTCAGAAAGTAATGGGAGTAGAACCCTTTCCCTTGTTGTCTCGGCACAGGTTCCACTGCGCCTAGTTGTAGAAGGTGCGCCACTTCTGGCGCAAAGTAAGTGTTCATGAGAGGGGTCCCTGAAGAGGGATGGGGAAGGATAGGCTATAAATGGGAGAGAGTAACCGGACTGAACTATTTCAAGGACCCAGTGATCCTGTGTAATCTGCTGCCATGTATGTTGGAAACTCTGGAGGCAGTGGCCAAATGGGCAAGCAAATGGGCGGTGGAATCAAGGGGTAGTCGTGCAGACCCTTGACCAACGTTTCAAAATTGCTGTTTATTCTCCGATTGGTGGGAGGTGGTTGCTTGAGCTTGACTTTGTCTGTGCTTAGGGGGTCTAGCGCGATTCCTAGTTACGTCGTATGGTTTGGGTTGAGGCAGATAATACTGTTGTGTGCGTAGTCTTTTGTAGGGTTGGTATCATTGTCTCCTGGGAAGAGATGGGTGAATGTCCAAGGTGTGCAATGTCGCTCTAGAATCTCTTGGTGTGAAGGAGTTCATCGGTTTTTGTGGAAAAAAGTTTATCTTTATCAAAGAGGAGGTCCTCCACTTTGGTCTGCAGATCTTTAGGGATGCCGGATGCAGAGAGCCATGAAGATGTGCACATAACCACAGCAGTTGCAGTAATGCAGGCTGCTGCATCCGCCATGTCTAGAGATGCTTGTAGGGCCATTCTGGAAATCAGTTGGCCCTCAATCAGGATTGATTTGAAGTCTGCTCTCCTATCGTCTGGAATGTAGGAGGCAAATTCAAAATTTATTGTAATTATCAAAGTCGTAGCTGGCAAGGAGGGCAGAATAGTTCGCAATTCTGAATTGTAGAGTGGAGGACGAATAAACCTTGCGACCCAAGGCATCAAGGCATTTAAGATCCTTGTCTTGAGGGGTGGGCCAATATTGTAGCTGTTTCATCCGTGGGCCTGCATCCATGACAAGAGAGTTCAGTTGTGGATGAGAAAATAGGAAGTCAGCGTCCTTGGCAGGAACATAGTATTTATGTTCGGCCTTTTTGCAAGTTGGTAATAAAGAAGCTGGAATTTGCCAGAGTGTGTCAGCTGGCTCAAGGAGTGCTTCGTTTATGGGGAGCGGGATCTTTGAGGGCGCAGATGGTTGAAGGATTCTGAGGAGTCTGTGTTGTGTTTCCTGAACCTCTTCTAAGAGGAGGTTTTGACTGAGTGCCACCGTCCTAAAAAGTTCTTGAAATTGTTTACAGTCATCCACGTTCCGTGGAGGCGGAGGGAAGAGGGCTCCGTCTGGAGCTGATGGAGAGTAAGGGGGTTCAGGTACTCTAGAAGCGGATGGAGCTGGAGATCAAGGCACAGAAGGAGATAGTGGTTTGGTGGAAGAGGTCTGAGGATGAGTGGTAGGAGGATGTGACCAAGGGCACCACTGAAGCCAAGGCATAGGGTAGGAGAACCCAGGTGCTGCCCACAGGGGAGCAAAGTAGGGAAACCGAGGCTGGTGGCTGTGAGCCATGACCTGATGTGGAAGAGGTTCCAGTGGAGGAGGAGGAGGCGGCAGGTGGGGAGAACTCTGCCTGCTGCTGTATATCAAGTTCGCTGTCAGTAAAGGTAGTCAGTTCAGATGGGGAGAGCGGCTGTTCAAAAAGTGAGCCCTGTATATCCAGGAGCGGGGAGTTAGGCCCAGGTGGCACTGAGAGGTCACATTGAGTGAGAACCTGTTGCTCCTGCTCCCTGGGCTGCACTGAGCCTGCTCTGTGCTTTAGCGCATTATCAAGTGAACGTGAAAGTCAGCAGTACCGCAGAGCGCTTGGAGGTGCCCAGCAGGGGGTCCGCTGCTGGTGCCAGGGTGGGAGGAAGGCTCAGTGCTGACATTCTTCTCAGCACCAGGGTAGAGCGCGCTGTCAGCACCGTGTCTATTTTCGGTGCCGAGAGGACCGGTGCCACAGAAACCTCCTTGGCGCGGGAGGTCGGGTTCCTGCCTCTGCGCTCTGCGGGAGCCGTGGCTGAGGCGTTAGAAAAGGCTGAGGCGCCTGCCTTTGGCATTGTCAGCACAGAAGGTAAGGATCTCGCGGGACACCCTTTACCCTCGTTAAAGTCTCTTCTTTGAGACTGTTGTGCGTCTTGCCTCTGCTCCAGAGAGGGTGAAGCAATGTTCCCAGCTGGTTTGGATCTGGCCAGGGAGCATGTGGGACCGGGTTTAACTTTCCCTGTCTCCGAAAGCGTCCGAAGGGATTTTTCCATTAGAAGCCACAGGTCCCTGTCGTGCTGAGCTCTTGACTTGAGGCTCGTACAGTGGAAGTACTTTGCGGGGACATGAGTTTCCCTGAGGCACTTCACACAACGTGTCCATCCGAACGTGTCCATGTAGTCCTGACAGGAAACACACTTTTTGAATCCTGAAGCCCCAGGCATTATGAATTTGAAATGGCAGGGGAGAGTCTCTCAGCAGGAGACCAGCCTGAAGCAAAAAAGTTTGTTTTTTAAACTAAGTAACTAATTATGTAACTACACTACAGGAAGGGAAACAACTGGGATGTAACAAATAACTACTTCTATGTTCTTTGTTACTGTTTCCTACAGAGACCAAGGAAGAGAATCAGCACTGCCCCGAGACCCGTTTTCAGCCAAGGACGGTTGAGAAGGAACTGGGTGCAGGACGCACGCACTCAG
Organism: Dermochelys coriacea; assembly: GCF_009764565.3. NCBI lineage: Eukaryota > Metazoa > Chordata > Testudines > Dermochelyidae > Dermochelys > Dermochelys coriacea. The sequence continues at coordinate 117,760,693 of NC_050074.1, forward strand.
GAAGATTTCAACAAGACGGGAGATACAAACGGTGTGCGTGCGTCCCGACCAGGCACTACTACCTAAAACCTCCTATCAACGGCACCGGGACGCACCAACACCTAGAGTGGAGCACCCACAGGGACAGCACTCAAAGAAGAATGAGCAGATGCAGCCTTGGATGTCACAATATGTAAGTAAATAAGGCCACATGGCTCAAGAGGCTTAAACATAACCTGATTGTAGGGGTGGGGTGGGATTTGAGGAACAAAGTTGTCAAATTATTTGAAACCTCTCGAGGAAGAAAGGCCCTCTATTTTGATATTTTGCATTGAAAGCAACATGAATTTCTCTCTGCTAAGCATGAGGCCAAGACGCTCGAAGAAATGGGTGATGACATGGAGAAACTTAGTTTCTGACTTTCCTCAAACTAACTAGTCATCCAGGTAAAGGAAGACAAATTCCTTTCCCCCTCAAATGGACAGCCACCATCATCAGCACTTGGTAAATAAGTTCGGGGCTGGGGCCAGCCCAAAGGGAAGCACCGCAAACTAATAATGTTGAGTCCCAACATTAAAGTGTAGGGGACAATTTCCTGGTGCACGTGCTGGAGGAGCCAACTAGGGGGAGAGCTCTTCTTGACCTGCTGCTCACAAACCGGGAAGAATTAGTAGGGAAAGCAAAAGTGGATGGGAACCTGGGAGGCAGTGACCATGAGACGGTTGAGTTCAGGATCCTGACACAAGGAAGAAAGGAGAGCAGCAGAATACGGACCCTGGACTTCAGAAAAGCAGACTTTGACTCCCTCAGGGAACTGATGGGCAGGATCCCCTGGGAGAATAACATGAGGGGGAAAGGAGTCCAGGAGAGCTGGCTATATTTTAAAGAATCCTTATTGAGGTTCAGGAACAAACCATCCCAATGTGTAGAAAGAATAGTAAATATGTCAGGTGACCAGCTTGGCTTAACAGTGAAATCCTTGCTGATCTTAAAACACAAAAAAGAAGCTTACAAGAAGTGGAAGACTGGACAAATGACCAGGGAGGAGTATAAAAATATTGCTCAGGAATGCAGGAGTGAAATCAGGAAGGCCAAATCACACTTAGAGTTGCAGCTAGCAAAAGATGTTAAGAGTAACAAGAAGGGTTTCTTCAGGTATGTTAGCAACAAGGAGAGGGTCAGGAAAATGTGGGCCCCTTACTGAACGAGGGAGGCAACCTAGTGACAGAGGATGTGGAAAAAGCTAATGAACTCAATGATTTTTTTTTTTTTGGCCTCTGCTTCATGAACAAGGTCATCTCCCAGACTGCTGCACTGGGCAGCACAGCATGGGGAGGAGGAGCCCTCTGTGGAGAAAAGTGGTTCAGAACCATTTAGAAAAGCTGGATGAACACAAGTCCATGGGGCCAGATGCACTGCATCCGAGAGTGCTAAAGAAATTGGAGGATGTGACTGCAGAGCCATTGGCCATTATCTTTGAAAACTCATGGCGATCGGGGGAGGTCCCAGACAACTTGAAAAAGGCTAATGTAGTGCCCATCTTTAAAAAAGGAAAGGAGGAGGATCTGGGGAACTACAGACTAGTCAGCCTCACCTCAGTCCCTGGAAAAATCATGGAGCAGGTCCTCAAGGAGTTGATTCTGAAGCACTTAGAGGAGGAGAAAGCGATCAGGAACAGTCAGCATAGATTCACCAAGGGCAAGTCATGCCTGACTAATCTAATTGCCTTCTATGATGAGATAACTGGCTCTGTGGATGAGGGGAAAGCAGTGGATGTGTTATTCCTTGACTTTAGCAAAGTTTTTGACACTGTTTCCCACAGTATTCTTGCCAGCAAGTTAAAGTAGCATAGGCTGGATGAATGGACTATAAAGGTGGATAGAAAGCTGGCTAGATCGTCAAGCTCAACTGGTAATGACCAATGGCTCCATGTCTAGTTAGCAGCCAGTATCAAATGGAGTGCCCCAAGGGTCGGTCCCGGGGCCGGTTTTGTTCAATATCTTCATTTATGATCTGGAGGATGGCATGGACTGCACCCTCAGCAGGTTCGCGGATGACACTAAGCTGGGGGGAGAGGTAGATACGCTGGAGGGTAGGGCTAGGATACAGAGAGACCTAGACAAATTAGAGGATTGAGCCAAAAGAAATCTGCTGAGGTTCAACAAGGACAAGTGCAGAGTCCTGCGCTTAGGACGGAAGAATCCCATGCACTACTACAGACCAGGGACCGAATGGCTAGGCAGCAGTTCTGCAGAAAAGGACCTAGGGATTACAGTGGATGAAAAGCTGGATATGAGTCAACAGTGTGCCCTTGGTGCCAAGAAGGCTAGTGGCATTTTGGGCTGCATTAGTAGGAGCATTGCCAGCAAATTGAGGAAAATGATTATTCCCCTCTATTCAAGATTGGTGAGGCATCATCTGGAGTACTGTGTCCAGTTTTGGGTCCCACACTACAAGAAGGATGTGGAAAAATTGTAAAGAGTCCAGTGGAGGGCAACAAAAATGATTAGGGGGCTGAAGCACATGACTTATGAGGAGGGGCTAAGGGAACTCGGCTTATTTAGTCTGCTGAAGAGAAGAATGTGGGGGGATTTGATAGCTGCTTTCAACTATCTGAAAGGGGGTTCCAAAGAGGATGGATCCAGACTGTTCTCAGTGGTACCGGGATGAGAAGAGTAATGGTCTCAAGTTACAGTGGGTGAAGATTAGGTTGGATGTTAGGAAAAACTTTCACTAGGAGGATGGTGAAGCACTGGAATGGGTTACCTAGGGAGGTGGTGGAATCTCCTTCCTTAGAGGTTTTTAAGGTCAGGCTTGACAGAGCCCTGGCTGGGATGCTTTAGTTGGGGATTGGTCTTGCTTTAAGCAGGGGGTTGGACTAGATGACCTCCTGAGGTCCCTTCCAACCCTGATATTCTATGATTCTATGAAACCTGGAGAACAGGTTCAGGCTGATGCTGTGTTTGTGTCAGTAGAATGAGCTGCTCTCAGACCAGCAGCACTGGATGGATGGCTTACTGGAGGGTGATCTTCCTCTGGGACAGGTCAAAGTTCTGGACCTTGTCAATCGAGGAACCCCCAACCTCCGTAGGCTCACTGAGGCAATGGATGTGGAACTGGAGGCCTGTATGGACTTGGCCAAGATGGCTTGTTTCTGGTACTGATAATCCTCTTCCACAAGGAACTTAGTGACTCTCTTTAATTTTCACCTAAGAGGGGATTAGGAAGGTGAGGAGGAGGATTCTGAGTCAAAATGCAAAGAACTCTCCATATAAACCAAGGGTAGGTTTATAAACCAAGGTCTGGCCAAGCCCAGAGGTGAGGTACTAAGAGGCATCCTGACTGAGTCCACAGCTTAAAGGGAGGACAGAAACATTGGTACTAAATGTCGGTACCAAATAGGAAGCCTATCGGTGCTGGCATAATAGATGAATGATTCACTGATGAAGCTGGAGGTGCCGGACAAGCTGTTGGGGCAAAAGTCAAAGTCAGAGATGGACCGAACTGGTAAATGATGGTACGGAAGTTGGGCCCAGCGAAGCACGCTTATTATCTCTGTGCTTGGAAGCCAGTACAACTGCTGAATTTCATACCGAATTTACAGAATCAGATAGACCCAGAATGGTTGAAGGCAGATCCTCAGTTAATGAGTCTTATGCTTATAGAGAACCCAGGACAGAAAGACTAAGTCTGAGGCCACCGGAAAGCCAGCAACGGGGTCAAAGGGACCAAAAGCACCAGTGCCAGAGTCAAGTCTGTTGGGACCAGATTCAACGGCCATCTCTGTGATGGTGCCAGAATCAACGGAATAGTTGGTCTCATCTCAGTACCAGGAAGCCAAAGGATGAAGGTCTGGCTGTACTTTGGGCACTGGAAGAATTGTGGTGATGTTTGAAGCCCCTCCTTGACAGAGGGGGAGGATCTTTTGGTCTTGGAATGGTTCCTGGGGGTTTATTGGTTCTTTTTTATGGAGGGTCCATAAAGGAGGATAGATCCCATTTCTATTGTGGAGAGGCATCCGAGTCCAAGGGCCTGTCTAAGCCTGTTACCTCAGAGGTTGGTATTAGGGCTCAACAATCGGCCAAAGACCCTGGTGCTAAAGCAGGTGGCATCACCTGCTCCATGACTTGCTATTTGAGGCATAAGTCTCTAGAGATTTGTGGGATTTTTGTATGTGTTTTGTTTAAGAATGACAAATACTGCTTCTCTCAATGATATGCCCCTCACTGAGACATAAGAAGCTGTGTGTGTGTGTGGATCACTGTGTGGGACAGCTCTCCTACACAACAGACAGTGTTTGGATCCTGGTGATGGCATGTCACCAGGCTCTATCCTAAAACTATCTAAATTATTACTAAATAGTGCGTACTACTATTATTGAACTATAAAACTAACAGCAAAAGCAGATGTAGGAAAATTTCACTAACTGCATAGTAACTGCAAGGTAAACTACACAGGGAGATCTCACTCAGGACACAAGCAGCGAGAAGGTCCTGAGGAGAGTTGGGTAGCACCACCCTTAAATAGCCTCAAGAGGGGCCACAAGGAGACAGAGGGAATGTGGCTTGCCCCAATGAGCATTGCTACGGAAAACTCTCTGGCTCTAGGCCTGCACATACCTGAGTGGAATACATGTGAGTCACTCAAAGAACCTACTTTGCAAACTCTCCTCATATGCGGCTCATATACTTTTGCCCACAAATCCACTAAGAACCTCATAGAGGGAGCCTCGACTCCTTTTTCACAGAATCATTTCTCCAATCGCTAGCATGTCTCCAAAATACAGGATCTTAACATCTTGCCTGCAACAATTTTGAGGCCCCAAAGACCTTGGCATAGAACACCAGGAATGTCCATTTATGCAACAACCTTTCAAAGGAGTGCTACGGATTGGAATAAAACGATGGGAGAACTATTTCCCAGGAATTGTAGAAATTACTTACCTTGAACAGATGTTTCTGAAGCTGTAGGAACAGCCTTTTCCTCTCAAAGCAGCAGTGTTGTTCTTGAATGGATAGAGGAACTAAGTCCAAACCTTATCTTTTGAAGATAATGATAACTAGAAAGGCCAGCCCAAGTTTAGTCTAATCTGACATATTCCAAAAGCGGAAGAAATTATGGTGATCAGCTGGTCAGAACTCCTGTACAACACAGACCATAGAACATCCCCCAAATCATTCCTAAAGCAAGTTTTAGAAAAATCATCCAATCTTGATTTAACATTTGTCAGCGATGGAGAATCCACCACAACCCTGGGTAAATTGTTCCAGTGGTTAATTACTCCCACTGTTAAAAATGGTTTCAGAGTAGCAGCCATGTTAGTCTGTATTCGCAAAAAGAAAAGGAGTACTTGTGGCACCTTAGAGACTAACAAATTTATTAGAGCATAAGCTTTCAAATGCATCCGATGAAGTGAGCTGTAGCTCACGAAAGCTTATGCTCTAATAAATTTGTTAGTCTCTAAGGTGCCACAAGTACTCCTTTACTGTTAAAAATGTGCACCTTATTGCTAATCTGAATTTGTCTAGCTTCAACTTCCACCCGTTGGATCACGTTACACCCATCTCTGGTAGGATTGACACGCCCATTATAAATATTTGTTCCCCATGATGATACTTATAGACTGTAAAGTCACCCCTTTACCTTCTCTTTGTTAAGCTAAACAGAATGAGCTCCTTGAGTTTATCCCTCTAAAGCATTTTTCTGATCCTTTAATCATTCTCATGGCCCTTTTCTCAATCTCCTCCAATTTATCAACTTCATTCATGAACTGCGGACACAAGAATTGGGCACATATTCTAGCAGCAGTCGAACCAGTGCCTAATATAGAGATAAAATAACCTTCGTACTCTTACTTGAGATACGTAAACAGGGGTATCCCAGGATCACATTCTGTAGGCCATAGCACCAGCCTGGCAGCTCATGCCTCCCAAATCTTTTTCAGAGAGTCACTGCTTCCCAGGACAAAGTTCCCCATTCTGCAAGTATGGCCTACATTCTGATGTGCCTTCCTAAAGAATGTCACTAGCGCTGAGACACAATTTGGAGAATCTGTCTATGTACAGCTTATGAATTTCAATTTGATTTTATAGGCTTTTGTATCATTTTATGACTCTTACTGTGCAGTGCCTTATGCACCTTGCGCTAAGACATGTTGGCAGTACTTCTCCCTATCTGTGAACAGGCTAATTGTTCAGGACTATCAAACACCTGAATAGATCTTACCTATGGTGAACAAGAGTAACTGTATCCTAGGGAAAAATTCGTTTTTCCCCAGTAACTTCTCTGCAATGGGCTGGGCGTGGAGAGTGTAAAGTGCCCAGAAACAGAACAAAAGGAACCAGGTGTTGGTAGTGGGACTTACAAATTCAAAGAACTCACAAAGCAAGTGAACAGGAGATGGGATCAGAGGATTATGCTTTTGTAGGAGAGGAGTCCTGTTTAACTGTAGTACCAGCCAAGGTCAAAGGAAGCTAGACAGAGCACAGAGAGAAATTGAGCAATGATTCAGAGAAGCTATGAGTTGCAGGAGGATCCAGGACATCCAAGAGGGCTCTGACTGTCCTTCCTGAGCAAGCTGTATCCTTCTATACCAATATTCCAGTCATGCATATTAACCCACCAGGTCTCAGTGATGCCAACTATGTCATAGTTGTGTTTATTTACTAGCATTTCAAGTTCTTCCTGCTTATTTCCCACACTTCTTGCATTAGTATCGGCATTAAGGTACAGATTTGATTCCCAGCCACCCCCCCCCCCACCAGTTCTGTCTTGTCTCTCCCTTATCCCTGCTAAAACAGCCCATGCTCCCCCCAAATTCCAACCCTTCTCCCATGTTTTTGACTTACCTGTAGGATTTTATTTATTTTGACTTACCCTATATTTTATTTTTGCCTTTATATAAAGTAATGGTGTTCAGAATCCTCTTCAAAGCTCAGCTGTGTGTCTGAGCATTTCACCTATCACATGCCCCTGAAAAGGTGAACAGTGAACCCAAATGCTCACATGGTGGAACTTCAGGGAGTGGGTGTATTTAAACTACAGGAGAGACTGGGCAAGGTATGTGAGAGAAAGCACAGGTCCACCTAAGGCAATCAATCCACATGGTCCCATATCTGTGAAGGGATAACAGACAGAGACCAAGCAAGGCCAAAAGCCAAGGAAAGAAACAGTGCTGAAGACTACTGAGATGCAGGGAAACTCAAGAGCAAACAGGTTTACAGGGCAATGGACTCCACTACAGCAACCATGTGAGTGCCCAGCAACCTTTATCAGAGCTATGTGGGGAAAGCTAATATTCACTTTTCTAGGGTGCTTGGCTGTAGAACTCCAGTAATCCATCTGTAGCTGAGATCACCAGAACTTTGTGATTATTATTTATTTATATTATGCTGCCATCTATAGGCCAGGCTCCCACAGTGCAAGCACCATTCAAATAAAGAGGCAGTCCCTGCCCCAGAGAGCTTTCTGTTTCCACTCACATCAGAAATATAATTTGAACAGATCAATGAATAAAATGTCCTGGTTGAGGTCTGTCTAGGTACCAAAAAGTACCAGTGAACTTAATGGAGAAACTAGACTGATCTACACTTCTGAGACCCAGACTGTTGTCCAGTTCCAGAGGCAAAAGACCTTCAAGAGGTCTCATGTTTTCTGCAATTGCAGTGGAGGTTCCTTGGCTGTCTATCAAGTCTGAAGTGCCCTCTGGGCCAGCAGCTGACTAGGAGGACTTCAGCTCTCCGATTTCCTCTTTTTCCAGATCTTTTATGTGAACTGTCTTGGGAAAAAAATTCATTTTTATTGCCAGAGAAGCTCTGACTTCTGGTTACTTCCCTGATTTTGGAAGGGATGTAAAGAAACATTCATGCTTCAATCATAAGCAAATCTCTACTGGGAAGTGGTTCCATGTCCCCAGAAGGAATTTCTGGAGGCACATATTGAGAAATCCCATTCAGAGGTTAACCAGACAGATGGTACCAGCAATCCTAGCCACTGGAGATAACTTGCTACAGATGATCACTGCCAGGAAATGGCTGAGGCAGTGAAGATTTTGTTCTTTGTTAAAATCTTTTAACCAGGGTTGTAAAATTGTAGTGAGAGCCATGCCTGCTTTGAGCACTGAACAAGTAATGCTCCTGCATTGGGTTTAAAAGTTTAGAGTAGCCTGGTTGGACACTTGTGGGTGAAGGCATCTGTGCTCAGGAAAAGATTATCCATTTTCCTTGAGAAGTACAGGATTGAGCGGGAAATTTGTCAACTTCTTGGTGACTTGTATCTCTCTGATTAAATACTTCTTTAGTTAGGGAATAGTTCTGAGTAGTCAATAAAGTGCCTAATCAGGCAGTCTTCTTTCTGATTTAAACATCCCCTTTGTGGAACTGGCTTCATGGACAAGATATGAGACTGCCCAATACACAGTATATCCATTAATTCAGAGTGGAATTTTGAGCTTGTGGTCCCATCTCTCAGGTTTTTCAGGCACCATACTAGCATTGTAGTAGATTGCAGATGTCAACCCTGAAGTCATTGCTTGAAACTAATTGCCAGCTTCATTGCCCTTCACAACTCCCCTTCCCCCACCCTCTACTTTTGAGAGTCTCAACCCCCTAACCTGTTAAGATGTTGCACCGTATGCTCCCCATGCCAAGAGGCTTGCATCAGCTATCTGTACTCAAATTTTTTTTTAGCGGGGTACCCTCTCCTTCCTAGTTCACCATTCTAATTACAGGAATGTGTGTTGAAGAATGCAGACATGCCTCTGCATCATGTCTGGTGAGTCATTCCAGATTCTCAGTAGGTGCTTTTGGTTTCATGTGGAGCCTTATCTGTGGTATAATATCTATGTGGAACTAGAAGTCCCAGAAGTTGAAGGCAGAGATGTATCACTGACTGTTGTCTTGCCAAGATCTTTACTCTCAGGATCTGCAACTTCTTAAGAATCTTTTCTGTAATGGGATCTCTGTTCACTCACAGGTGGGAGAGTTTCTGAACTGGCTGGAGTGAGCACTCCATCAGATAGACTATGAATGTGTGTGCTGGGGGGGGGGGGGGGAGAGAAACTGAATGGGAAGGTCTTGTACTGCAAATGAGTTTGTGTGGACAAATGTTAGGCAGTAACATAGCCTTAAGGATATGTAGATGTTAGCATCCACTAGATTCACCTAGAGATATCACATCCTGAATATCCCCAATCTGAAGCAAATACTCACCAGCAACCACACAACACACATCAAAAACACTAACCCAGGAACCAAACCCTGCAACAAACCTTGTTGTCAACTCTGTCCACATATCTATTCAAGGGACACCATCATAGGACCTAACCATATCAGCCACACCATCAGTGATATATGCCATCACATGCCAGCAATGCTCCTCTGCCATGTACATTGGCCAAAACAGACAGTCTCTATGCAAAAGAATAAATGGACACAAATCTGACATCAAGAATTATAACATTCAAAAACCAGTAGGAGAACACTTCAATCTCCCTAGACACTCAATAACAGACTTAAAAGTGGCAATACTTCAACAAAAAAACTTCAAAAACTGACTCCAACGAGAAACTGCAGAACTGGAATTAATTTGCAAACTGGACACCATCAAATTAGGCCTGAATAAAGACTGGGAGTGGATGGGTCACTACAAAAACTAAATTTCCCCCTGCTGATTCTCGCACCTTCTTGTTAACGGTTTGAAATGGGCCACCTTGATTACATTGATTAGCACTACAAAAGTGATTTCCACCCCTTCTTGTCAACTCTTGAGAATAGCCCACTTCCACCTTAATTGAATTGGCTCGTTAGCACTGACCCCCCACTTGGTAAGGCAACTACCATCTTTTCAGATGCTGTATATTTATACCTCTTTACTGTATTTTCCACTCCGTGCATCTGATGAAGTGGGTTTCAGCCCACAAAAGCTTATGCCCAAATAAATGTGTTAGTCTCTATGGTGCCATAAGGACTCCTTGTTGTTTTTGCTGATACAGACTAACACGGCTACCACTCTGAAAAACATCCTGAACGTGACTTTCACCATTCATTTGTTCAGTCGCTGTAGGTCTGGTATTGTTGCTCTTACTCCTCCTCTTATTTTCAGTAGAGTGAACAATATGGACTAAAGTCCTAAGAATTTTTCTGTGAATGAAACGGCTTCTACTGCTCGTGTGTGCAATTTCCTTCTTGATAATTTGGTTTGTCTAGGTCCCTTGCTATCAGATATGAAATGAACATCAGATGGGGTTTAGAAAAAACAATCACAGAAAACTCTCCAGTACCCTCCCCGTCTGTGGTCTAGTGGATCCAGGTATTTCTGCCCTACTTATGCAGACTTTTGGAGCTGAAAAGATGCAGTAGGGATTATTGTTATTTTGGCATGCGTGTTTCCAAGGTTCAAGAGTACTGCTTACTGGAATATGAGGCATCCTTTCTTCAAAATCTCTTAATTCAGTACAGTCAAAAGGAAAGTCTCTGTCTTAACAGATGATTTACAAATTTTTAGAGTCCTCTAATAAGGCTTGCCAGTATTTTCTCCTACTATTTCATCCAGTTTTTTGTTCAGCATTTGACAGCCTGTGAAAATGGATGCACACAAATTTAGTGTTTTTCTGCTGAGTCACAAATGGCATCTGGTTACAGAATTTGATACTTTTATCTAAGCTGCAATTTGCATGGCATCCACTCATGCATCATGCAAAGGAGAATAAATGGGAAGATAGATATATACAGAAGAGAATGAGAGACATTATTTTTCCTCCTGTTTCCTATGTGTAGCCAGATCCTACATGTCTACAGTCTTTACCTGGACTGATTGAAAGGGAATCCTGTAAAGAGAAGACAACTCCAAACAGCACATCTGAATTACAGCCATAAAACCAACTGTTTAATTGAAGCTATTTAAAAAAACATGTGAGGCAGTATAAATGATAAAATTATAATTAGGAAGGAATAGCTAGCACTTTTCAAAAAAGCTTTAAAACAGCAACAGGACATTTTACAAAAAGATTTGTAGGGATAAAGTTTTCAAACTACAAGTATTGTATAAAGGTAACACAGGTATCTTATAAAAGAATACAGCAACAGAGACTAAATGGGGACTCAAGCTCCTCTGAAACTAATAATCTTCTGGTGGTCTTGGTTAAAATGTATGTTCAAAAACTATTTTAACAATGACTAAATATTTCAAATTTTAATTTACAGCTCCCCGGTGTAGGCATCACACTATACACATCTTCCAAGCACATTGGCAATACATTTCCATTTAACCATGAGTAGTATCATCTTCCACAAAGTCTTTGGCCATCTCTGCTGTGATCACATCAATATGACTAACCTAATGGGGGGAAAAAATATATATATATATATTAAAAGTAACGTCTTCTAGATAGTGAAGGCCTCACTTTGAGAAAGTGCCAAATGAGACCAAGCGATGGGACTATAATAGTGTCAATTGAGGTGAATGGCTCTAGAACACTGGAAGATTGGGATTCTGTGAACTGCAGGTTTTACCTCCTTTTCAAAAAAGAGACTGATGACAACAGTCAGAACTGGTACTCTTCAAGCCCAGACACCGACAGCTCAAATGCATCTCTCTTGTGAATGTATTACAGACATACAACAAATGAATCCTTGCTATTTTAATCATGATTCTGTCATGCAGGAAGTGGAGACTTCCAACCATGCTGCATAGTCCCAAATCAAGTAGTGGCTATGTGATGTGGACACAGATCCACTAGACACTAAGTAGCCTAAGGTCACTGTCTACCACTTGTGACTCTAAACAAAACTGAAAATTTAATTTTCCACCCCACCGGGTTAACTTAGTCTTACCTAATGTTCAATATCAGCAACATAATTTTATGTTATATTTATTCATAGACATATTTAAAAAAAATATTTACCTTGTTTCTGAATTTTACACCATAGAACTTATCTGCTGACTCAAGCAGTTCAGGCCTAAAAGTTGTTGTAATAAACTGGGCATGTTCAGCTAGTTCCATAATCATATCTGAAAAATAAGGACTCCTTAAGCCAGTTATCTTTTCAATAAACAGGCCACAATTCTTACTAAGAGGCAAACAACAGCTGCTCTTTTCTTGATAAACAAGAGTGTCAGATTTGTATTAGATTTTACATAGTAACATCAATTATGTGTTATAAGAAATAATACCATTTGGTGTACCAATGAATTGACCGTTTACGACGGGAGTTTGATTTAGTAAGCATTCATCCCATTCAGTCATAAGATGCGCATGGTGCAAAAAGTTGGATTCAGAAAAATCTGTTTTTTACAAGTAATTTGCCAATTTCAGAACCAGAGTAAAACTTTTCCCCAATTGTAATCTTTTAAGCAGATCTTTTAGAAATTGTATGCTATACATAGACATTTCCTAAAATTAATTTTGCAGTGACTTTTTGAAGATAACACAGCCAAAGAAATACAATTTATATTCTGTATTCACTGCATGCTATCATGTACATGGAAACAACATATGTCCCTTTACTATGAAAAAAAAATATTTGTTTTGAATATGAAATAAACAAACATTTTTAGCCAGATTATTCTTTATTGAGGAAGAAACAAATAAAACCTTTACCTGAAACAGCCTTTCTGTGCTGAGCATCCAGAGCTTGGTCAATTTCATCAAACAGGTAAAAAGGAGCTGGATCACATTTCTGGATAGCAAAAATCAGGGCTAGGGCCACCAAGGACTTCTGTCCACCTGAAAGTTGCTGCATTTCTCTCATTTCACCCTGTTTTCCTGTAAACGACACCTAAGAACATGCCATAAAAGAAGTTAACTCTACCGTATTAGGACATCAAATATTGCTGTATGGTGTTTGAATTTAATTATTCATTATAACTGCAGTTTCTAGAGCTAATTTTTAGAAATACAATTACTGGTCTACTAAAAGAGTACCACAAATATTGAAATGCAAAGATTTTCTTTACCCTAATCCCAACTCCAGTGAACTGGTCTACAGATGGCACACTGCTCTGAGATCCAGATCCCCTCTCACTTTCAGCACTGCCTTCACCCTCATCCTGGGATTGACTGCCCTCCACATCTCCTTTCTTCATCACTAGTGTGGCTTTGCCACCAGGTACTAACTTCTGGAACACCTCACTGAAGTTTTTTGACACCTTGGAAAACAAAAAAAGTCAATGTCAATTCAGGTTCATCTATATGCAAATAGATACAGTCTAATCTGAAAAGCAGATTAGAACAGCTATTTTTACATATTATGACAATACATTATCCTTAAAGAACAGAGATATGCTTGAATACTATAATCCATAGCATTTACTGTAGAAATCCAGTAAACAAGAAAAATTGGCTTTTTAAAGTTTTTCATTCTTTTTGGAAGGTCTATGGAAAGGGACAAGACTCCTAATATTGTAAGACAGTAATTTACATAGGATAAACTTGCGGCTTCCCCAGGGCATGATCCAAAGCCCAGTGAAGCCAATGGAAACTAATGGATGTCAATGGGCTTTAGAGTAGGCCCAAATTAAACAGGGTCTGGGAGTGCTGCAGAGAGAGTTCACCTTGCATTGTATGCAAAGTATGCCCTCACACCCTTGGCCAATATTAGGAGCAGCTTTGATGAGTTCCAAAAAGAACCTTACCCAGTTCTAAGGTGAATTCTGAAGGTAAAGGGTTTAAACTAGGGGATTCTCTATAGATGGCTCTTATTTGTAGTACATAATGAGGAGTATGAGCCAAAAAGAAAAAGGTGTTTTAAAGTGCTTTGAAAATCTTACTGGCTCTTAACACACTCAAGCACTGATCTGTTCCATCCTACAGAGTTACAGCATTGCAAAACTAATTTTCTTCTGACTTCATAGTCTATCTAACGGTTTCCAGTGTTACCTGTTTGAAAGTAAGTTGGATAGCTTCATATTTTCTGAGTTCAAGGACATTCATCAGCTCCATAATAGATTTGTAGCCCCTGTCCAGCTCCTCCTGTCTTTTTATCAGCTTCTCCTTCTGCTCTGAGAAGTTAACAAACTGGTCTAAAGCTTTTTTATTGACATGGCTGTATTTTTTCAGCTCTGTGTTGCACTGCTCCAGCTTACGGAATAACTGAGGAAAAACAACACATCAAGATGACTTTGGGTTCTGTTCAAGTTTGACATTCAAGATGTGTGGCGCTACACCCCCAAGCACACTTGTTACCTGTTTTAAACTCAATGTCTGATATTTTTCAAAGGCCTCCTGTGGAAGTGAGCCCAATTCCCTGATTTTCTTCATGCATTCCTCCTTCTTCTTGAGAAGCATGCCTTGCCGATTGGTCATTTTTTCAAGTTCTTTTGTGTCATGGTTAATTGCATCCATGTGTTCCTTCTCCATGTTCTTCCAGCGTTCCATACTTTTTTGAAGGTCTTTAATCCCTGCTTCTGTTTTGTCAATTGAGTTATCCAGATCTGAGATGAGAAAAAACAAAGTGGGATATGCCTGTGCAAAATTAGCAATTATCCAGCCACTGACGTATTAAAAAAATAATCAGAAAGCCCACAGAGTAAACATGTTTTTTTGTTGTTGGTTTGTTTTTTGAATATAAAACTTACCCATGAGGTTAAAAAGCTGAAAAGAGAAAAAAGTTTCATGGGTATTTTATATAATTAAAAATCACATTGAAGAAAGTATATAGAATTCTTAGTCAAAATGAACACACTATGGGACTACTTCTTACATTAAAGAAACTCTAGTGTAAGGCTGTGCTAAACTTGGTTATTTGGCTTCACAAGGATTAATGGGGGGAAAAAATCTTCAATTTTGAGACTTTGGGGTTTAACAAACCCAAAATCTTGGGGTGAAAGCAGATTAAATCAATGAATTCTGCAAGAAAACCACTGAGATCTGTAACTGTTACATGACTTCATGCAAAACCCTAAAACAGACCAGGTTTGCCTGAAACTGAGGTCATGATCACAAACCTTAAAGAGGCACATAGTGTAAGTCAGGACCTAGGTTAGACCCTTGAATCATACAAGTGCAGTATCCTGTCTAACACTGGCTAATATTATATAGTTTAGGAGAACATGTCAAGACTCCATAAACAATTATGCAAGAATGTGCCCATAAGGAAGGTTTCTTCCCAACTCCCAGGAGTTGGTGGCTGACTTGTCTTTAAGTCTGACAGCTGATATCTCCTTCACAATTACTTACTAGGATTAAAATATACACATTTTTATCCTTTATTGACTACAACAAAATTATTTGCTTCAGTAATATTTTGTTAAATGAGTTCCCCAGGTTAATTATATATTGTGTAAAAATGTTCTTTTATCAGTTTGAAATTTGTTTCAATGTTATTTGTTGCCTCTTAATCTCTGGTTATGCTCAATTCTTTAACCAAAATGAATACCATTGTGATATTACACCCCATATTCTTCATAGAAATATAGTTATGGCATCTTCATATCATAACTAAGATATATTTTATGCAAGGTGGCTCATGTAAGGTATCACTAGAAAGGTTATGATTTAATGAATGTGATTATCCAATTTGTATGCCTGTATCATTTCTGTATCTAAAGTTAGGAATATTGACTATATAACAATTACAAGTGTGTGTACTTGGGGGAAAACACCCACCAAACAGTAGGCAATCATCCTGAATGACCCATTTAAGAAAGACAATAGAACTCTGAAGATCCTAATCTCCCACCTTCTTGAGATGCTTCCTGGGATGCTGCATTGTCACCTGACCTTGTTGTGTCAATGTCACCTGATGAAAAATACCCCCTTGGACACTGCTGGTACTTTTCCACTGTAGGGGATGGGGATCAAACAGAGGATTCCCCCCTTTGTAAATCCTTTTTAAGGGCTCGAAAGGGGGTTGATCTGGACTCTCCTTCATTGCCTACCCAAGAAGACAGACTGCTGAAAGTACCTGAGGGGAAAGGCAGGGGAGAGTCCAGACAGAGACAGGGGTCCAGTCTGTAAGAAAAGGTAACGAACTCTAAGCTACAGAAACTCTGCATCCTGCCTAATGCAACATTTAGGGTGAGAAATTGCATTTTGTAACCTGTTTCTTTAGTGAATCAAGCTTGTTTTGTTTTATTTGCTTAATAATTTGCTTTGTTCTGTTTGCTATCCCTTATATTCACTTAATTTTTTTTTTATTATTAGACCCAGTTTGTGTGATTTGGGGGGGAGGGGCAACAAGCTGTGCATACCTCTCTTCACATTGAGGGAGAGGGTAAATTTTTTATGAGCTTGCGCTGTGCAGATTTTTCTATACAGCGCAAGACAGTATTATTTTGCTGCAAGAGGCCAGAGAGCCTAATTCAGCAAAACAGGGAGAGGGAATCCAGGCCAGTGGAGCAGAAGGGGCATCTCAAAAGGGGGTGGGGGGAGAGTCCAACCCATTAAACACATTTATAAAGTCCTGTAAAGTGTAGAGTATTTTCATTCCAAGAATCAGTATTACCAACCATCTGATCGTGCCAGGGTATCCTTCACTCGTTTATTGATGGCCTCGAGTTCTGATGTTGTGGCAGTAAGAACCGTGCCCCCTTCTGTCTCTCGTAGCTCATTCAACTCCTATGGGACAAAAAATAAACAGTAAGAATAACCATAGCAGGAAATCAAAGTATAAGCCCACACTGCAGATGACATGAGTTATTTTCTACTACCCTGGTCAATATGTCTGACTATAGCCATTAAAATTCTTTTCATAGAGGAACAGATTTTGTTTTAAATTAAATCAAAACCCCCAAAAAATCCACATCCAGTGCTATACAGTTCTGTTATAATGTGAACTTGTGTTTAATAATATACACTGTACTTCTGCAAGCTTGGATACACTGTCAGCCACACCTCAAATATGTTCTTAAAAAATTCTGCTTCAATCCTAAAAAAAACCAAAAAACCATAGCTCAGGTTGCATGTTGGATAAACAGATGTAGAAAAGCTATATATAATTATCAGCAGTATATCCGGTGCATATTTAAGAGAAGAATAGTCTGCCAAATCTCTGAAGGTGCAAGGAAAGAATATTTTGCAAAATGGATCTAAAAAAAAATCAATAATCTTACTTGTTCCACTTGGTCTAAGCGTTTTCTGAGATTCTCATTGAGGTACGTCTCTACTCTTGTGATGATGCCTTCCAGTTTAATCCTCTCATTCAAAAGCTGTCTATTTTCCTGAAAGAAAGTAGGAGAGAATCTTAATTGCATCAAACAAAGGCTCCCAGTGAAGGTTCTTATTCTTTGAGGGAAGAAAACTTTGTAGAATACCAAAAAATGATTTACACAATTCCTTACATGCGTGGAGTTATTTTAATATGCAAGAACGTTTTTAATATTTAATATTTGTACAGTTGTCTAGAATCAAAACAGAGCAAACACAACCCAACTTTTACACTATTAAACATGGAAGGCTATTTGAAACTTTAGCCTTGTCCAACTCTTTACCAAGACCAAAACAGTTCAAATATTTTATGTCCTTAAATCGTAATGTTCCTTCAACTGACCCAGATGAAACAAAAACTGAGTTGGTTTGTTTATTTCATAGCACAGTTCTGTCTCCCCACACCCCACAGGGTTTGCTGAAGGAGATGCTGCCTGTTTCAAAACCAAAGCATGGGAACGAGTCAATGTTAACATGACTACTGCATAATAAAAGGTCTTATTGAAAAGCAAAATACACCTAAGTTAAAGAAAAAGTCTAGACAGTATCTGAAAAAAGCATAAATATAGAACATACAAATATATAGCAGAGACAGTAATTAAACAAAACATCTCCCTCATACTGTACAAAGATCACAGAACTACATAGCTGTGGATTATCAATGACATCTCACTTTTCCTACATAAGAAAAAAATTTCAATTAAAAGAATGTCTTCTCAGTAAGAAATTTTCCACGTTTAGTGTCATGACATCTTTCCTCTTAATTCTCCTTACTTGTTGCAGTTGTCGAATCTCATCATTTAGTGCATCCACTCGTTTCTGATCATCTAGGCTGAGCTGAGACAGCAAGTCCGTTCCCAGTTCTGCTTTTAATGATTCTCGAGTTGATTCCATGGCATGTAAACTTGCCTCCAAGCTTTGCAAGCTGCGTTGCTAAAGAACAGATTATTGTATTAAATTGGTTCATCATTCAAATAAAACTGCAGGCTTCTCTAAACTTGTCTTTTTCTACTTAGATTCATAGATACTAAGGTCAGAAGGGACCACTCTGATCATCTAGTCCGACCTCCTGCACAGCGCAGGCCACAGAATGTCACCCACCACTCCTATGAAAAACCTCACCCATGTCTGAGCTATTGAAGTCCTCAAATCATGGTTCAAAACTTCAAGGAGCAGAGAAGCCTCCCTCCAGTCAACCATGCCCCATGCTACAGAGGAAGGCAAAAAAAAAACCTCCAGGGCCCCTCCAATCCGCCCTGGAGGAAAACTCCCCCCCCGACCCCAAACATGGCAATCAGCCAAACCCTGAGCACATGGGCAAGATTCACCAGCCAGATACCCAGGAAAGAATTTTCTATAGTAAATCAGATCCCATCCATCTAATATCCCATCTCAGGGGATTTGGCCTATTTATCCTGAATATTTAAAGATCAATTACTTACCAAAATCCCATTATCCCATCATACCATCTCCTCCATAAACTTATCGAGTAGAATCTTAAAACCAGATAGATCTTTTGCCCCCACTACTTCCCTTGGAAGGTTATTCCAAAACTTCACTCCTCTGATGGTTAAAAACCTTCGTCTGATTTCAAGTCTAAACTTCCTGGTGGCCAGTTTATACCCATTTGTTCTTGTGTCCACATTGGTGCTGAGCTTAAATAATTCCTCTCCCTCTCCTATATTTATCCCTCTGATATATTTATAGAGAGCAATCATATCTCCCCTCAACCTTCTCTTACTTAGGCTAAACAAGCCAAGCTCCTTAAGTCTCCTTTCATAAGACAAGTTTTCCATTCCTCGGATCATCCTAGTAGCCCTTCTCTGTACCTGCTCCAGTTTGAATTCATCTTTTTTAAACATGGGAGACCAGAACTGCACACAGTATTCTAGGTGAGGTCTCACCAGTGCCTTGTATACGGTACTAAAACCTCCTTATCCCTACTGGAAATGCCTCTCCTGATGCATCCCAAAACCGCATTAGCTTTTTTCACAGCCATATCACATTGGCAGCTCATAGTCATCCTATGATCAACCAATACTCCAAGGTCCTTCTCCTCTTCCGTTACTTCTAATTGATGCGTCCCCAACTTATAACTAAAATTCTTGTTATTAATCCCTGAATGCATAACCTTACACTTCTCACTATTAAATTTCATCCTATTACTATTACTCCAGTTTACAAGGTCATCCAGATCCTCCTGTATAATATCCCGATCCTTCTCCGAATTGGCAATACCTCCCAGCTTTGTATCATCTGCAAACTTTATTAGCACACTCCCACTTTTTGTGCCAAGGTCAGTAACAAAAAGATTAAATAAGATTGGTCCCAAAACCGATCCCTGAGGAACTCCACTGGTAACCTCCCTCCAACCTGACAGTTCGCCTTTCAGTAGGACCCGTTGCAGTCTCCCCTTTAACCAATTCCTTATCCACCTTCTGATGTTCATATTGATCCCCATCTTCTCCAATTTAACTAATAATTCCCCATGTGGCACGGTATCAAACGCCTTACTGAAATCTAGGTAAATTAGATCCACTGCATTTCCTTTATCTAAAAAATCTGTTACTTTTTCAAAAAAGGAGATTAGGTTGGTTTGGCACGATCTACCTTTTGTAAAACCATGTTGTATTTTGTCCCATTTACCATTGACTTCAATGT
This sequence comes from Dermochelys coriacea, assembly GCF_009764565.3. NCBI lineage: Eukaryota > Metazoa > Chordata > Testudines > Dermochelyidae > Dermochelys > Dermochelys coriacea. Next base: position 117,780,476 of record NC_050074.1, read on the forward strand.
CCTTAACTAATTTCTCCTTCAAAATTTTTTCCAGGACCTTGCATACTACAGATGTCAAACTAACTGGCCTGTAGTTACCTGGATCACTTTTTTTTCCTTTCTGAAAAATAGGAACTATATTAGCAATTCTCCAATCATTTGGTACTATTCCTGAGTTTACAGATTCATTAAAAATTCTTGCTAATGGGCTTGCAATTTCAGGTGCCAATTCCTTTAATATTCTTGGATGAAGATTATCTGGGCCCCCCGATTTAGTCCCATTAAGCTGTTTCAGTTTCGCTTCTACCTCTGATATGGTAATATCTACCTCTATATCCTCCTTCCCATTTGTCATGCTACCATTATCCCCAAGATCCTCTTTAGCCTTATTAAAGACTGAGGCAAAGTATTTGTTTCGATATTGGGCCATGCCTAGATTATCTTTAACCTCCGCTCCATCCTCAGTGTTAAGCGGCCCCACTTCTTCCTTCTTAGTTTTCTTCTTATTTATATGGCTATAGAACCTTTTACTATTGGTTTTAATTCCCTTTGCAAAGTCCAACTCTACTCGACTTTTAGCCTCTCTGACTTTATCCCTACATCTTCTGACCTCAATTAGGTAGCTTTCCTTGCTGATCCCTCCCATCTTCCACTCCCTGTATGCTTTCTGCTTCTTCATAATCACCTCTCTAAGATGCTTGCTCATCCAGCTTGGTCTACAACTCCTTCCTATGAATTTTTTCCCCTTTCTTGGGATACAGGCTTCCAATAGCTTCTGCAGTTTTGATTTAAAGTAATCCAAGGCCTCAACTGCCTTTAGATCCATAAGTTCTTCAGTCCAATCCACTTCCCTAACTAATTGCCTTAATTTTTGAAAGTCAGCCCTTTTGAAATCAAAAACCCTAGTTGCAGATTTATTTTTGTTAATCCTTCCATTTAGTTTGAACTGAATTAGCTCATGATCACTTGAGCCAAGATTGTCCCCTACAACCATTTCTTCTATGAGGTCCTCGCTACTCACCAAAATTAAATCTAAAATGGCATCCCCTCTAGTCGGTTCAGCAACTACTTGATGAAGGAATCCATCAGCTATCGCATCTAGGAAAATCTGAGCCCTATTATTATTACTAGCACTGGTTCTCCAGTCTATATCTGGGAAGTTAAAGTCTCCCATGATCACGCAGTTTCCATTAGTATTTACTTTATTAAAGACATTAAAAAGGGCTCTATCCATAACCAAATTAGATCCCGGAGGTCTATAGCACACCCCAAACACTATCGCAGGAGAGGCTTTACTAGTTTTCTTCCCCAATGTAATTTTTGCCCAGACAGACTGTCTTATCCATTGCATCGCTTCTTATTTCTTTACATTCTAACTCATCGTTGATATACACGCTTTACTTGTATGGAGTAAATCCAATGTGGCAGTTTTACAGACAACATGAACAGTCCAGGCAGACCAGTCCAACTTGTTAGCTGTCAGAAATGCCAGACTACCAACTTTTTTTTTATGACACTTCTATCAGCATGCATGCTACAGTCTCCAATGAGAAAATTTTTAATTTTTTAAAAAAGACAGCTTATAGAAAGGAGAAAACTTCTTTTTTAATTGAAAATCATCCCCTTTGATTGCCCCTCCTGAGCCCTGCATGATACTTTCAAACACATGGTTAATTAGTGCACCGTGTGTACCAATTTTTTATTTGTCTATTCAGACTATAAATTCTTTGGAACAGGAAGTACGTCTGCTCAGACAATGATACGATAACAGTTAACTAAGAAGTCACTAACAAGTTCTTACATATGCTATATACCTTTGGCATAAAGGTTTTTTCAGACTGCTGCCTCTTCTCTTTCAACATTTTCATCTCCGACAAGATACTGTCCCGGGAAGCTTTGAATTTTCTCTGTTGGGTCTCAATCTGCTGCATCTGATTCATCAGTTGGTCAATTTCATTATTAATCCATACAGTGGGCTAAGGAAAATTCCAAGTTTTAAATCTAAAAGAGTTACTTTAAACCCACTACTGAAGTTTCTCATTTTTGCTCACTTCCCATCATATCACAGCTTCCATAGATATACAACCAGTCACATGCAGCTGCTCTCAGAGGTCACCACAAAGCCTTCTATTGACCAGAAGAGATTAAATAGGTCAGTTTAGACTCTGTGGTGCTTTATCCCATTTCCTCTCAGATGTCAAATATGTTGCCTCAACAGCACCCCCAAGACAGACATATCAGTAGCAGTTTTATAGCACTGTAATCAATAGGCTCTAGCAACAAATGCAAAGAAAAATTAGTGTGCCTGATTCATTAAGTGCTATTAGAATTAGGCCAAACGTTGATGGGGGACAGATTATCCAACAACTGCCCGTTGTCAAGGTTTCTTGCAACTTCCTCTGAAGCATCTGGTGCTTGCCACTGGTCACAGACTGGACTATATGGACCACAGGCTGATCCAGTATGGCAATTCCTACCTTCCTATGCCTTAGATCACAAGGATGAAATCTTGACCCTACTGAAGTCAATGGGAGCTTTACCAGTTTTAATGGGACCAAGATTTCACTTATGTGTCCACATTACAAATGCTACCATTTGTTAGTCAGAGAGAGAAAGGGAGGGGGTGCCCAAAACAAAAAGACCTTGGAAACATAACTAGACTTTTTGCTCCCAGAAGGGGTCCAAAACTCTGGTCAGGAATTAGGAATACAGTAGAGAATTTTAGCGCTCTTGAACAGGGCCAGTATTAATTCTCCTCTTAAAAAAAACCAAACAAACCAAAAAAACCCCTTTTCTATAAACTGTAGCATGCTAGTCTGGAATCTGATGCTGAAGGCAGGTGTGGGCAGACTGGGAGTCTGCACATCATTAGAAGTGGGAAATACTGAGCATTAGAAAGTTAATCTTGCTAAAGCTTTCGATTCTACCCCAAGTCATTATTTATAGCATTTCCCATAAAACAAAGTTTTTAAAAACTTCAGTGTTGCCAGAGGTGAGACTGACATACAAATGTTATTTACACATGAAAAAATTAAGTCACAATTATTCACTCTGGCCTTAAAAGTCTCACTAATTCCTTCTGAAATCCTCCTTCAATAGCTACAATAGCATCCATGTTGTCAGTCATGTAATCTGAATCAGTTGACATATATTGAGACAGCTTGATAACTCTCTATTCTACATATCAATCAACAATTTGAGAAAGCTATAATTTACCTGCTTATAAAGAAACAGCTGTTCTGTCATGACTAAAGAGGTTTACAAAAAGCTAGTGAAATACAGAGATTTAGAAAACTAACTTCAACTTCTCCCCTTTTCCATATGATATTCTTCTTTTAAAAAGATGTTACTGCTATCCACCTACATATTAGTTTCCTTTCTATTATTTTAGACACGTATTACACATACAACGTTAACAACTGACCTAATTCTATATTTATCTTACGGGTGAACAGAATATATATCTCTGCTAAATAATTACTAAAATAAAAAAAAGACAGCTATCTCAAAAGCTTATTTAGAAGAATCCAATAGATAGCGAAGGAGAGAAATAATTAAGGGTAGCACAATGGAGAAGAAACAGAAGAAATTGAATGAGATTAAGAAAAGACAAATTCAGGCTAACTGTCAGAAAAAGCTTCCAGACCATGACATCTAGCAGACAATAAAACAGTGGGATGTGGTAGAATCCCCGTTACTTTGTGTCATTTAATCCTAAGTGCCCTAACACTAAAAATAACACTGTATGGAACAACCTTGTAGTGACTATGGGATACATCACAAGAGTTAACAGACCCTTCCCAGCTCTAATATCTATGAGCCTCTATATAATATATATATTTTCAACATAGGATTGCTTTTACTTTACAGCACTTTGCTATAGCAATATCCTTTACAATGTTATAATGTTGCTGTAAGAAGCAGAGTTATGAAAACTTCACTCCAAGCACTGAAAATACCGAGGATTCTCAAAACTAGACTAAAATATTTTATTAGAACTACAATATTATGCACACAGCTTACGGTTTCAAGATGTTTTCTGAACATCTCTACTAGATTATAACAATTGTTAAAAAATCAACTTTACTAATTTTTCCCCCTTTTAAATCTCAGGATGCTAGAGCCATACTAATATTTTCTGAAAGGACATCACGCAGCTGACTTTAAGATCTAGTCGCTAGTATCTAATAAATAAACCTTGCTGACATTTTTATAGTATAAAATCATGTTTTAAGACCTAGGGATATTGGTCTCTTTATATTAAAAGTACAGGTATAGTTTATAGAAAGTTAATAAATTGATAATAGAGGACTAAAGCATGTCAGACATGAGCAGTATGTGTTAAAAGTGGTTAAAGGATATTTTCAATGTTTCTGCGCAAGTTTTCATTGAGTTTTGCTTCAAGTTCACCAAGTTCTTCTTCTGCCTTTCTAACATCTTTTTGTAGTTCAAGCCGAGACTTTCTTGTGTCATAATAACCTCCAGTCAGAGCACCACGATGGCTGACTTGATCACCTATGAACAGAATAGAATTAAAATGGTACTTTTGTACTGCACACCATAGGACATGTTGTTCAAAGCAGTTCCTAGAAGCTAATGATTATTCTGCTAATATGTACTTTAAGTACTGTCAATTTCCTAGAGAGATTCCGTGCAATTCTGAGGAGTCATGCACGCATGTAACATTTGCAATTTATTTACAAAATATCACTTTCAAATGTTAAGGCAAAAAAAAAAAATCATTTATTTTTGTAAAGCTTTTAAAAAATGTATTTAATGCCTCAAGACCAGCAGATTCCTAGCATGAGGAACTGCCTTCTCTCAGCATCAAGCAGCTCAATTTCTTTTAACAACTTCTGAAATCACGTAATCCACATGAAAGTCAATTTATACAAACAATGGGGACATCCAAACACCATATCACTACCAGTTTTTCATAATGCATCATGTTAGAGCACATTTCTCAATAGTGGCCAAAACAGACAGACACAATCAAGGCAAACTGGGCTAACCTGAAACAACTGGTGTGTGCTCTATTAAAACACTTCACTCAAAAAAGGAGCAAGATCCAACCTTCTCTTAACATTTGCTGTTACATTGCATCCTTTATACCAAGTTTTCTACCATACCTCCATCTGTAATTGCCGTCCTCGTTGATCAAAACCTTAGTCTGCTTTAGGCCTGACAAATATTATGGTTAACTGTTTTGCCCAAGAATCGTTACTTGTCACTAACTGGGATTCTTAAAGAACTACCTCTGAAGATGCACACTGGATGAAAACAGCAACAATGCTGCTGGACCCAGAATCTTCTATAATGAAATGACTGTTTGGGTCATGCAAGTAACATGTGTGGATCCTAACATTTGGACTCCAGGATATAAAATGGTCTGTGGCCTCAACTGCCCTTAGTTTGTTCTTACACACTGAAAGATTCATTAAAGCACTCTGGAAAAATACAGTAAAAAGTGACACAGTGGATCTGCAGAACACAACACAACAAGAACCAGTTATTGTTAAATAATCTTTCTCTCTCAGAGTGGGTATCTGAGGAACATCTCAAAGGAGAGAGAACCTAGCAGCGTAGCCCATGGGGAGCCACTAAAGAGAAGATTGCTCTCCGAAAAACAGGGAGATATCTCATCAAGACAGACATGTGTCTAGTATAGCAAAGTAGCAAACTGCACTTCGTAGTCATTAAGCGGTACATAAGCATGCCATGGAAGTTGTTTTAAACCTAGTGGAATAAGCTTCTCAATTCCGCAGGAACATCAATACCTGATAAAATTGGATACAAGTCTAATCCATTTTGTATGTCTCTGGGATGAGGAGAAATTCCTACTGATTTGTCACTCAAGTCACAAAAAACCTAGAGGATTTAACATTTAGTTTGTTTCATCTAGCTTACCCAGGTAAATTACCATAGTATCAGGTTTTGCAAAGAACACTAGGAAAGTAATAGACTGGTTTCAATGAACCTCGATCTGCCAAAGACCCTGTTTTTCCATTAAATTCATTATATAATTGTGATACATACCTTCCAAAGTAATACAATCCATAGTGAAAGCTCTGGCCAACTGGGTAGACACCTCCATGCTACGACAAATGAGCGTCTTTCCAAAAACATGTTTGAAGGCTTTGTCAAATCTGGGATTGTATCTCAGTTTACTGATCATAGGAATAGCATCCTAAAAACGTAGCATTCACATCAATAAAGCAGTACATACCAACAATAAGAACAATAAGTTGCACGAACACGTCACACCTAGCCTGAAGCATCCTCTGAGTGCACTGTGCAATTGCCAGTGAAAAATACTTTGAGAACCCTTGGCAACCCAACAAAAAGAACAAAATAAAATAAACCCTCAAATTCACAATAAGAACTTTAGTAATCTTTTGTAATGTAAACATTAGGAACAGGTCATTCCTATTATTGAAAATTAATGAAGCAAATCCGTTTAGAACTGTGCATGCCATCATAATTTACATAAATGCCTGTGATTGTGAACACAAATTACTGTCTCTGTGTATGGCCATGTGTTCTTTAAACTGCTGCACAAACAATTAGGGGATAGGCTTAATACAATTTCCCAGACACACCAAAAAATATTGCACATGCAGGTTAGGCACAAACAATTCTGAAAATCTGAAGGGACTGATTTAAGGTTTGATCTTGCTTTCACTGGAGCAATGACAGGTCTGCCAGTAATTTCAACAGGAACAGGATCAAGTGCTAAGTAGCAACTGAGTGAGTTTAAATGATTTTTGTTACTGTATCTGTCAATTTAGCCTTTTCTGTACAAGGAATAAGATATTGTGGGTGCCACCAGAAACAAATGTATTTCCAAAGTAAATGTGTGTGAAGAATCAGGTTGTTCCTATCAGTATCATTTATGTTTCATTGTTTATGCAAAATTAAATAGAATGTGTAAAAAAATCTACTTGACCTACCTTACCGTAGGAAATCAGTAATTCTTTAACTAGCCTACAATTTCAAATTCAAATAGATATTTACTGTAAGTATAGTATATATTTACTAGTGGAAATATAATGGTCTTAACAAAATTTTCATAGTGGCAATGGAGCACAACTTATTTCAAATATTAAATTTCGCTGTCTTATGCTACGTCATACTATCGTCTTGTCCAGGTCTTGTAAAAAGGCTGCCTTCCAATTTGAGGAAAGTACATTTGACAGCTCTTATAACAATTACCATTTCTATTATGATAACAATGAAATGCTTCCTTTCAATCTCACCTCTCTCTCTTCTTAAATGCATGAAGTTTAACATTACTTTTTTGAATCTGCGAGGTGTTAGAGATTCTTGAAGAAGTGCAATACTGAAAAAAATATTTAGTTGGACATGGCCAGCCTGCAGAAAATGACATTATAGAGTAGCACCAGCAAGAGTACGTAGCATCTATGTGACAAACATGTGACTTATACGTAATCTACTGGGAGAAAAAACAGAAGTCCGTATCAACACAGTGACTCACATTGGTTTCAGGGTAAGCAGTATCTCTAACATCCAGCTTGTTGAGAGGCAGAAAAGTTACTTCTCCAGGAAGGTTCATTTTATTAAACTCCATTAAGATCTTTGTACTGACCTCATCGGAATCCACAATATGATAAAATAACCTAATTTAACAGACCAAAGGAAAAAAACACCAAGATTTTATTATGCCAAAATCATTGATATTTTCTATCCCAAACTCAAATTTCCAAGAACCACTAAACAAAACAAAACCACATTTTATTTTCTCTACAGGTTTTGGCATTACCACACCTTAGAAAATACAAACGGAAAAAATAATGGTCACAGAAATTTTTAGAATAGGAAGATAATTTACACAGTACTAAAATCTGCCGAAACACCATTTAAGTAGTTGGGACAGGGGGGTTTTTTGTACTTTTTTTTAAATAATTAGTCTTATTCAGTTTCATTCAGATGAAGCCACCCAAGAATTTACTAGCATTGGTCACAGGGAAAGCCCAATAAACGTTTGACCTCAGGTCTTTTTTCTCATCAGCTGTGCATACCTGTCTCATATCCCTGCAATAGCAAACCTATTCAGTCTACCTTTCTTCCCTGTAAGAGTTTACACAGAAACACCTTGTCCAAGGTGGGTGGACAAAATTAAAATGCTCTGTTCCACGCAATCAACTTTCAGCCAGGTGCTGAAAGGGAAATAAAAAGCATTTTCCAGGTGGCAGTGGGTGCTATCATCTTTAATCAAAGGGAGTCAAAAAGGGTAATTTTAACTGCTTCTGAGATTAACTCTCTTCCTATTGTTTAGGACATTGAACACAGCATCCCACTACGCTTTAAAAGGGAAAAAAAAATGACAAAAACCACTAGTGCCAATAATTTTTATTAAAATGTGTTTTTGGACTTAAAGAAAATCAGGAAGTTTACAAGAATAAAAACTAGAACAAATTGTGTACGGCTAGGAGATCGTTAGACTTCTTAGAAATGTGGACTTCACCACCACTATTCATGCCTTTGCTACCTCCAGATTGGATCATTGTGACATACTCTCCTTGAGGCTATTAACCACTTGGAAATTTCAGCTGGTACACAGACTGCGGTTAAATGCTTGGTTAAATGCCTACTTAGTGTTCTTTCTGGGAGCATCTCTCAAACTCCTACTCTAAAGACTGCAGTGGCTTCCAATTAATTTCCAAGTACTATTCAAATGATAGCCCGATGGTTTGGAGCCTATGTATCCTACAAGAAAAGGAGTACTTGTGGCACCTTAGAGACTAACAAATTTATTTGAGCATAAGCTTTCGTGAGCTACAGCTCACTTCATCGGATGCATTCAGTGGAAAATACAGTGGGGAGATTTATATACATAGAGAACATGAAACAATGGGTGTTACCATACACACTGTAAGGAGAGTAATCACTTAAGATGAGCTATTACCAGCAGGAGAGCGGGGGGGGGGGGGGGGGGGGGGGAGGGAACCTTTTGTAGTGATAATCAAGGTGGGCTATTTCCAGCAGTTGACAAGAACGTCTGAAGAACAGTGGGGGGTGGGGTGGGGTGGGGGGGGAGAGAAATAACATGGGGAAATAGTTTACTTTGTGTAATGACCCATCCACTCCCAGTCTCTATTCAAGCCTCAGTTAATTGTATCCAGTTTGCAAATTAATTCCAATTCAGCAGTCTCTCGTTGGAGCCTGATTTTGAAGTTTTTTTGTTGAACAATTGCAACTTTTAGGTCTGTAATCGAGTGACCAGAGAGTTTGAAGTGTTCTCCAACTGGTTTTTTAATGTTATGATTCCTGATGTCAGATTTGTGTCCATTTATTCTTGTACATAGACTGTCCAGTTTGACCAATGTACATGGCAGAGGGGCATTGCTGGCACATGATGGCATATATCACATTGGTAGATGCGCAGGTGAACGAGCCTCTGATAGTGTGGCTGGTGTGATTAGGCCCTATGATGGTGTCCCCTGAATAGATATGTGGACAGAGCTGGCAACAGGCTTTGTTGCAAGGATAGGTTCCTGGGTTAGTGGTTCTGTTGTGTGGTTCTGTTGTGTGGTCGCTGGTGAGTATTTGCTTCAGGCTGGGGAGGCTGTCCGTAAGCAAGGACTGGCCTGTCTCCCAAGATCTGTGAGAGTGATGGTTCGTTCTTCAGGATAGGTTGTAGATCCTTGATGATGTGTTGGAGAGGTTTTAGTTGGGGGCTGAAGGTGATGGCTAGTGGCGTTCTGTTATTTTCTTTGTTGGGCCTGTCCTGTAGTAGGTGACTTCTGGGTACTCTTCTGGCTCCGTCAATCTGTTTCTTCACTTCAGCAGCTGGGCGTTGTAGTAATAAGAATGTTTGATAGAGATCTTGTAGGTGTTTGTCTCTGTGTGAGGGGTTGGAGCAAATGCGGTTGTATCGTAGAGCTTGGCTGTAGACAATGGATCATGTGGTGTGGTCTGGATGAAAGCTGAAGGCATGTAGGTAGGAAGAGCGGTCAGTCGGTTTCCGGTATAGGGTGGTGTTTATATACTCAAATAAATTTGTTAGTCTCTAAGGTGCCACAAGTACTCCTTTTCTTTTTGCGAATACAGACTAACACGGCCGCTACTCTTAAACTTGCATATCCTACAGACTATCATTTCTGTAGTACCCTGACATTTACCAGGTTATGTGGGCAAATAACCTCTAGATATTTACACAATGGACTATGGGAAGGACTCAGTAAAGAGCTCTTGAGTCTGGAATTTGCTCTCCTCCCCACAGTTGTGCTCAGTACAGCCCAAGTCTACTGATCTTTTGGGCACACAGCAAGGATTTTCCTAAGGGGACAGGTTGAGAGAAGGAAGGGTGCAATTTGGGTAGTGAGTTTTATTCGGGTAAAGAGCTCTTTTCAGTGTCTTTTTGATACTGTGTGGATTTGATTATTGTACATACATGCAACTAAAGTTGTCAACAGACCCAATGTATACATCAAAAAATAAACCCTCCTATGGCAAGCTTGTGCCAGCAACTAGCTTTCAACATGCATGAAGTCAAACGTCTTCCTCTTACCCTTTCAAACTCAAGAAGAATTCAACACAGTATAATTTACCTGTTCCCTGCAGTAACTTCAACACAAGTGTAGAAAGCAGGCTCACACTCAAAATTATTCATCACAATTCCATGGTAACCATTTAGAACATGCTGGTTTATGCCTTTCCGGCGAAAGTGCTCCAAGACTTTGTTTATGCTGTCTATACCATTTAGAATGGCCTGTCATAAAAAATATAATGAATAACTCTCATTACTAGACTTTGAGGGTCACATGACCTACAAATAATGCTAATCTAGAATTTTTTGTCCTTTGTCTTGCCAGTTTAAAATATAAACTGACAAAATATTTGTAAGCTTATTGCTTGGATTTCAAGTTTGTTAGTGATTTCTAATTGAGATCATGGGTCATTCATGATCCGTCTCTCAGCTGCTCAGCGTCAGCCACTGGGCCTTATGAAAGCCACAGTCACTGATCAACTCTTGTTAGGACTGCAGACAACATATGGCTACCTATATGGATGGTGCACGTGAGCTGTCACTGACTACTCTAAGGCCACCACAAGTTCCCTCCCAGCCACTGACAGCAAGCTCCTGCTTTGGATACAGGAACCAATAGGCATGTAATTTGAGAGTCTGAGAGCCACCAGTTTTTCAATGCTTTGATAAACTCAAACTGAACTTCAGCAAAAAATTTCTCCCTCCAAAAACCGGCTTTAGGCTGAGAATAAATAGGAGATATTTCAGCCCAAAATCATTCTTTTTTCAGAGAGCTATAAATATTTGAAAAATAAGGCTTATAAAAACGTTCTGATACTGTGATCTGCAACCGTAGACTGTTTTTTTCCTCTTAAAGATGTGGCAATTATCTTTAAAAGATATGAAACCCTTCCTCATGTCAGATAATCAATTAATAACTTTCACAAATGCACAGTATCTCACCTTTCCTGTTGCTGCTCTAAGAAGTTGCTGTTTCTTCTCCAAATCCTCTCGTTTTGCAGCAAGAGCTTGTTGTTCTGCATTCTCCTCTCTCCATAGATAACTAAATAAATGAGACAAAAGCCAGGTTAACATTATTAAGCACTTTGATTACCAGAAAATTCTTAACCCAGTTTTACTTGCTATCTTCCTTCTAGAGTAGTAATTTTTTAAAAATTGAAATGTAGATGTTTAAAACCTCCAAAACATGACTATTTAAAAATACTTAAGTAGTTATGCCAAGTTAACGACTACACAGCTGGCACCCTTTACATTTTACACATAATAAAACAAATTTTAAATAAATTTACTAACTTTCTTTCACTCTGTAGTTCATCTTTTTTGTTTTTCACCTCATAATACTTTCTGTCCAGTTCTTCAACACGAGCTTTCACCTCATTAAGATCTTGGTCCAATTTCTAAGGCACATAAAAAAAATAAATCTTTCAACTGTAAAACTCTAGCTTTAAATCCCTCTATTATCCAATTCTAGCTTTAAATCCCTATATTACAATTCAGAATTAATTCCTGTAACTTTTTCCGTGATTTGCACTAGAATTACTGAAGTGGTAAGAAAAAACGGATCTTCAGAGGTCAGCAGCAGCAGCATGGAGACTATGAAGAAACTGACTTCAGAGTAGCAGCCATGTTAGTCTGTATTCACAAAAAAGAAAAGGAGTACTTGTGGCACCTTAGAGACTAACAAATTTATTTGAGCATAAGCTTTTGTGAGCTACAGCTCACTTCATCAGATGCAACTGAAGAAACTGCATGCTAATAGCCAGGCAAGATGGACAAAGAAGAAAACGAGACTTATTTTGTTGATTCTGATGTTCCAGCCACCTTCAGAACTAAAAGGATTAGAGAATCAAAGAGAGACATTACTCCCATCTGCTTGGATGTTTGTTCCTTCACAACACAAATATAATAAGCCTCTGAGGCTAAGTAGCATTTAGATTGTTGTACAAGAATATATTGCATGTTAGCCTTCCATGCTACTCTTGCTATAATCAAGGTTCTAGCATGTTCCCCAATAAAGTCAAGTACTGGTATCACTTAGCTACAGGTACTCTGCTAATGCAGCATATCTGAAGAACTTGCCAGTGGATATTCCTCTGTCCCCATTGTCTGGGAATTAAGAGCTTTCATTTCTTTCAGCAGCTCAACGACTAGGAATTTACAGATAATAACTTTATGATTCTTAATATTAGTATTACTATTTTCTGCAGTCTTATTTTTATCGCTCACTTTTCCAGTCTCCAGACCAATTTCTCTAAAACACCTCCATGTTACAAAAAAGCCAGCCAATTATTTCAGCTTAGTTAGAAGTTTGTGTATATGTCATTTTACACACACACACACACCCACACACACACACACACACACACACGTTTCAGCACTGACAAGATCCTTTTCGCTTCCAGAAGAAACAGAGGCTTGAGAGTGGTTTATTGCAGGAACTCTGCCAGTAAAAATAGCCAGAGTGGTATGCCATTTCCCTCACTCAACCAACTAAAGAGAATTGCTTGAGTAGCATGGCTCTCTTCCAAAATATGGTTTACACTGGCAGAACACTTTCTTCCTCAGTGTGACTATGTTCATAAACTTTATCAGGTTTCACATTTACCACCAGGTTCAGTAATTTATTATGCAATAGAGATTGTAAGAGCTGCATCTGTCAGCACATCAAGCATATGGCATTAGCAGTGGGCATACTCCCTGCATGGCCCTGTAACTGGTTAAAACTGATTCGTCATTTGTATGGCTTCTCCTGACATACTAGGGGTGTTAAATGGTCTGGAAAAATCAACATCATTAGAATAGGCCACTGTTCAACCTTGATTAAAGGCTCCAACAAAACAGCCAGCATAGTGCCATCAAAGCTGCTGTCAATTCTCCCATCCAGAATCAGAAACATTCCTTATCCCTTCATTAATACTCTGCAGTCTTGCTGAACCTTTGGAAAATATGCATGATATCTCAGTTGGACAGCAACACAGGACAGACCAATATTCTACTCAACATACGTTCTGCTATGGCTTTTAGCCACAGCTCTCATAGGCCTGGGATAAAGAAGAAATATTTGATCTTTGATCATAAGATAAGACAAAACATAATGTCACTATGTAAATGCATGGTAGCCAATATAAATGCCCAAACCTTGAATACTGTGTGCAGTTCTGGTCACCCTATTTCAAAAGATGTATTAGAATTGGAAAAAGTACAAAGAAGGGCAACCAAAAAAGATCAGAGGAATGGAACTACCACCATCTGAGAAGAGACTGAAAAGACTGGTACTGTTCAATTTAGAGGAGAGATAACGTGGGGATATGATAGAGATCTATAAAAATCACAAATGGTATAGAGAAAAAGTATTATTTACCTCATCACATAACAAGAACCAGGGGTCACACAATGAAATTGATAGGCAACAGGTTTCAAAACAAAACAAAGAAGTACTTCATACAATTCATAATCAACCTGTGGAACTCATTGCCAGGGATGTTAGGAAGGACAAAAGTATAACTGGGTTCAAAAAATAATTAGATAAGCACATGGAGGATAGGTCCATCAATGGCTATTAGCCAAGGTGCTCAGGGATGCAACCCCATGCTCTCACTGTCCCTAAACCTCTGACTGCCAGAAGTTGGCACTGGACAACAGTAGATGGATCACTTGATGACGACCCTTTTCTGTACATTCCCTCCAAAGCATCTGGCACTGGCCACTGTCAGAAGACAGGATATTGGGCTAGATGGACCATTGGTCTGACCCAGTATGGTCATTCTTGTATTCTTATGCAATGCCCCAGGCGGAGCATTTAGAAGGCATTGCTCCCAATGCATTTTGGAGTTGTCATATACAAAAGGGGAAACACCCATAGTTAGACCCCCACAAAACGGTACAGAATATACTCCACTGTATGGCTGGCCAGCTCCTGTGGCTGGTACAGAGGAAGGCAAAGTAACAATTCCTCTGGACACCCTTCTAGAGAAGCTAAAGCCCTGTGGGACACTAACATGGTGAATAAGGAATACGACTATATTTTGCTCCTATGCCAAGTATTTAAAAGATGTGGGGGGAGCAAAAATCACCTAATTTTTGAGCCTATGTTTCAAATGCCTTGTAAAGTTTTCTAGGAAAATTATACCTTAACCTACCACATGTGAAACTTCAGGCAGATTGATTTAGTACTGAACAAAAAAAGTTAGGTGTAAGTGTAAAAAGTCAGGTCTAAAAATAAATCCTTGTTTTGAAGTAGGTAGAAACTAGCTTCCCTCCATATGCGAGAGTAAAAGGTAATTTATAAGTGGTTCATATTAAACAGGCACACCCTTATAAGGCTATAGGGCTTAAATCTGTGCAAGAACAATTAAAATTCAAGAGAGACATATAAAACTGAAAATCTAACAAAGCACACAAGATTGCGGAGTGACAACTGATATTTAGCTTTAAACTGGAAACAGGAAAGCATGCAGTGCTAAAGGCCATAGGAAAGGAGGAACAAAGCAAAGAAACAGGCTTTAAGGACTACAGTTACACCAGACCAGTAAACAAAAATATTCACAGAAGGTTTAAAGTCACAATGTGGAAGATAAGAATTTATTTTCATAAATAATATCCACAATTAGGTGGTTATTATTATTATTATTAGGTGATAACGTATGCAGCGTGTCGTTGTCAACATTACACAGAAAAGATTTTCCTCATGATTGCAAGCACTTTGGAGGCTAGGATTAAAATTCAAAATGATCTGGACAAACAGGAGAAATGATCTGAAGTAAAGAGGATGAAATTCAACAAAGACAAATGCAAAGTACTCCACTTAGGAAGGAACAATCAATCAGCTGCACACATACAAAATAGGAAATGACCTCTTAGGAAGAATACTGTGGAAAGGGATGTAGGGGCATAGTGGATCACAAGCTAAATATGAGTCAACAGTATAACACTGTTGCAAAAAAAAGCAAACATCATTTTCGGATGTACCAGCAGGAGTGTTGTAAGCAAGACACGAGAAGTAATTGTTCCACTCTACTCCACGCTGATTAGGCCTCAGCTGTAGTATTGTGTCCAGTTCTGGGCACCACATTTCAGGAAAGATGTGGACAAATTGAAGAAAGTCCAGAGAAGAGCAACAAAAATGATTAAAGGTCTAGAAAACATGACCTATGAGGGAAGATTGAAAAAATTGGGTTTGTTTAGTCTGGAGAAGAGAAGACTGAGGCCGGACATGATAATAATTTTCAAGTACATAAAAGGTTGTTACAAGTAGGAGGGTGAAAAATTGTTCTCAACCTCTGAGAATAGACAAGAAGCAATGGGCTTAAATTGCAGCAAGGGCAGTTTAGGTTGGACATTAGAAAAAGCTTCCTAACTGTCAGGGTGGTTAAGCACTGGAATAAACTGCTCAGGGACGTTATGGAATCTCCATCATTGGAGATTTAAGAGAAGGTTAGATGAACACCTATCAGGAACAGTCTAGGCAATACTTAGTCCTGCCACGAGCTCAGGGGACCGGACGAGATGACTTCTCAAGGTCTCTTCCAGTCCAATAATTCCATGATAACAGTTACTTAATGCATCTACTGCATAGATACCCCACATGCTGTATTTAAGTTTGATCCTCCTCCACATGTCTTTCATCAGTTTTAGTGAAGTGAATGATCACACTCCATAATGGTGATAAATTTCTTTATTTTTTCTGAAGAACTTTTCCTTTAATACTACAGCAGCTCACAGTACCCGCCAGAATTTAAGGAAACTTCTTCTGCACCAGTATTTCTCTTAGGCATTAGGATTCAGTGTTCTCCAAATTCTTATCCTTCCCTAAAGCATCACACAGAAGATTTTGAAAGCAGATGTTCTGAGTAACAAAGGGCACACATTAAAATATAAAATAGTCTCTCTTCTCTTTTGTACAGATGGGAACAGATTCCTATTGCATAGTGCTTAGCCTATATTAATACTTGTACAATTATCTAACAGAGTTCAAAGGAACACTCTCTGAAGCCAAATGCAAAATCCATGCAAGATGCAGTTTAAAGAATAGTGTTTTTGTATTAAATAAAAAATTAACAGAAATATTTCTAAGACTTAAAAAAAATTTTGGATCAAATTATCCATGAGTGTTGTTAACTGGTAGAAACAGTAATACATGGGCATGCTGTCTTAGAGGATGTTGCTGAATGCTGCCTAGCTAATTTTTTTCTCCCTCCAAAATCAGGCAAAAAAATACATAATGTTGAGGAAAAATATTTGAGAACAGGACTCTAAAATTAGCGTTAGCATGCAAACATTTATAATAGTGCAGGACACAATAAGACCCTCTCTTGTCCTCTAGATTTTAAATAGAAATAAAACTCATTCATTGAAACAAATCCAATTATGGACACAGAGTTTAGCCCAGTGGTGGGCAACCTGCGGCCATCAGGGTAATCTGACTGAGCCGCGAGGCATTTTGGCGACATTGACTGTCTGCAGGCACCACCCCCTGCAGCTCCCCGTGGCTGGGGTTCTCTGTTCCCGGCCATTGGAAGCTGTGGGAAGTGGCACCTGCAGGCAAAGGGGCTGCAGGGACATACTGGCCGCCGCTTCCCACAGCTCCCATTGGCCAGAAACAGAGAACCGCGGCCATTGGGAGCTGCAGGGGGCGGTGCCTGAGGACGATCAACTTCGGCAAAATTCTCACGGCCCCCAGTCAGATGCGGCCCAGGGGCTACAGCTTGCTCACAACTGGTTTAGCCTTTCCTCTCAAAATATCTCTGCAGTAATAACTCAGAACTCCTTACACTGTATTGCTCCAGATTCTTCTCTTTATTAGCCTCTGTATCTTCTAAATCTTTGTGTATTGCTGCAATCTGTCGTTTTTTGTCATTGATTGCCTGATCTAGAGACTTGAGTTCCTTTTTAATCCACTTATCCCTCTCTTCTTTGGAAGTAAACTGGCTTCCTCGGCCTTGTTTTGCATAAAGATCTGTTCTTTCCTGGGTAGCTTGTGCTAGTCTAGATCAGAGAGAGAGAGAAAAAAATAAGTTTCTATATAATACGTCAAACATATTTCATTTGAAGATTTTATTCAGAAGATCTTCAAGAACAAAGTACTATCAAATTAATTTTAAACTCTTAGCAGTGGTCAAAAGACACTTTGAATTATTTTTTGCAAGCTGTACAATCATCTCAGAGAAAGCTTTAAAATGAGCAAAGCATTTAAGAGGCACCAATTTACTTTTGTTTTGAATTTTCATTTACTCTCTATGGGTTTTTTAAAGCTTGAAAACAACAACTTTTTCACTTATCAAGTTTGCCTTTTTCTAAAAAGCAAAAGATCCTTTGTTTCTTCAAGAACAGGGCAATATGGCTCTGATGCCTCCTTGTTCACTAGTACACCATTAATTCTTTCAACAAAGCTTTAATAAGGATCTTGAGAAACAACAATCGTCTTCAAACTCAGTGCCGCTGCAAGCAACGAGCAAATATAACACAGGGCCACATAAGCATCAAATGTGTGTGCTTTTCATTTTATTTTTTTTTTTGTTGGCGAAAGGGGTATTTTTTTGTAAATAAAAAACCATTTAGACAAATGCATTCTCTCACTTTATAACAGCTGTAATGTATATACAATTTTCATTATATACCGCTTTGGCATTATTTTTCTTGCTCCTTCTAAAATGGTTTAATTCCTTGTACTGTGAGCCACAGACCTAGCAATTCCTCGCTCTTCTTTTTCTTTTACACTGTTGAATTTGGGTTCTGTTTCTGCTAGCTCTTTCTGCTTCTCCTCAATTTTCTCAAGAAGTTTCTGTCTCTCCTTTAACAGTCTTTTCTAAAAGTAAACAAAGTATTATTTAATACCAGTAACTTAGTAGATCAACTTTGTATAAGCATTAAATTAGTGAACTTAGTAGGGCATTTCTGGAACATATTTTAATATCTGTAAAAATGCTAGATGGACTCCACTGCTTATCTGACACTACACTGCTTTGTCACATGACAGAGGTAGGTTCAGGAGCAATCTTGAATCAGCAAGATTTGAGAAGGTGCAGTTACACTAGGAGGGTAACAAAGATCAGTACAGGCCAAACACTTGTACTCAGTGCTGCTACACTGAATAATCTTCTTTCAGATGATTCACAACATCCTCCCTTTAGTATTTACCATATGCTTGAAAAAGATGAGGACAACAGCTAGAGCTAGTTGATTTTACAATATGGGGGCAGAAAGAAATAACTGATCTATTATTATGTTTTATAGCACTCAAAAGTACGCTACACACTTCAGGGCATAGAACTCTTGTATTGTTGTGAAGTTCTTCCAGGGTAATTAAATCTTACATCTATTAGTGGGTATCATATCTTAATACTGACAATACACGCATAAGTTATAGCCAAAAAAGTGATCCATACAAAATATTGAATTTGTACATGTTATTCTTGAGCTGCTTCTCACCCTTTGTTCACTGTTGCCAGCTAGTTCGTCTTGCAAGTCCTTAGCTTTAAGTTCTAATTTGGTCCTCTGCTTAATCTGCTCCTGTCGCTCAGCACTGAGTTGTTCCTTCTCCTCTTTCATCGCAGAAATCTTTGTTTTTAGTTCTCGAACTTGTCGTTCAATATCCTATACAGACATAATTATGTAATATATATGTTATTAAACACACACAAACCTTCTATCACAGCTTGATCTAATCCATATTTCAGTACCCATTAAGGGAATTAGCACAAGACAGCTTCATTATTTAACCATTAAGATTAAAGAGAATGTGAGTAGAAAAGAATAGTCACCACAATATGAAGTCCAAAAATCTTTAAAATCAACCTTAAAAATAAGTTAATTGTTTAATTTGCTTTAAAATTTAGCAACACCCATAGGATAACTCAGATTCCTAGGCCAGAGGAGTCTGTTGTGATCAACTAGTCCATTGGTTCTCAAACTGGGGGTGGGGGGGGGGGGGATGGAGAGAAGAGAGTGAAGAAATTCCAAGAGGGGCATGAGGCTGCCCGGCCCAGGAGGCTAGCCTCCGGCCCTTCCCCTCCTTTCCACCTCCCCTGCAGCCATGCCACCACGCAGGCAGCACAGCTTGCGCCTGCCCACCTCCCAGGCTTTCCGATAAGCCTGTCCTGCCGCTCTGAGGGGCTTGGTAAGGGGGCGGGGAGAGCGGGGGTTGGATAAGGGGCAGGTGGTCGGGGGGGCAGTCAGGGGACGGAGTGGATGGATGGGATGGAGGTTCGGGGGGGGGGGGCGCTGTGGATAGGCGTGGGAGTCTGATCAGGCCTGTCAGGGGTGGGTGTGTGGACAGGGGTCGGGGCAGTCAGGCAACAAGGAGCAGGGGGGGTTGGATGATGGTAAAGGAGAGGTGCGGGGTGTGAGGGTTTCTCAAAAATTAAAAAGGGAGTGTGATGTCAAAAAGTTTGGGAACCACTGATCTAGTCTGACCTCCTGTAAAATACAAGCATAGAACTCCCTCAAAATAATTCCTTTTGAATTAGAGTACATCTTTTT
The DNA here is from genome assembly GCF_009764565.3 of Dermochelys coriacea. Taxonomy (NCBI): domain Eukaryota; kingdom Metazoa; phylum Chordata; order Testudines; family Dermochelyidae; genus Dermochelys; species Dermochelys coriacea. Next base: position 117,800,442 of record NC_050074.1, read on the forward strand.
AACAATCCAGCCTTGATTTATAAATGGTCCGTGATGGGGAATCCACTATGACCCATGGTAAACTGTTCCAATGGCTAATGACTCTGTTTTAAAAATGTATATCTTATATCCAGTCTGAATTTGCATAGCTTCAACTTCCATCCATTAAGTTGGTTTATCCCTTTGTCTCCTAAACTGGAGAGACTATTATTAAAAATATTTGTTCCCCATGTAGATATCTGTAAGATTGAACAAGTCACACCTTAACCGTCTCTATGTTAAGCTAGGTAGACTAAATTCTTTGAGTCTATCACAATAAGGCATGTTTTCTAATCCTTTAATCATTCTCATGACTCTTCTCTGAACCCACTCCAATTTATCTGTATCCTTCTTGAATTGTGGACTCCACAACTCAATATAATATTCCAGCAGCAGCTGCAACAGCGCCAAATAAAGACTTAAAATAATCTTTCTACTGCAACTCGAGATTCCCGTTCATGCATCCAAGGATCACATTAGCTCTTGACTACAGCATCGCACTGGATGTTCACGTTCAGCTGATAAACCACTATGAACTGCAAATCTTTTCCAGGCTCCTGATTCCCAAGATAGAGGCCCTCATCCTGTAAGTATGGCCTACATTCTTTACTCCTACATGTATATATTTGCATTTAGGCATATTATTTGTCTGGGCCCAGCTTACCAAGAAATGCAGATCAGTCTGTATCACTTACCCATCCTTCATTATTTACCACTCCCCAATCTTTTTGTTGTCTGTAAATGTTATAAGTTACGATTTTATGTTTTCTTCCAGGTCATTAATAAAAATGTTAAATAATCTAAGGCCAAAAAACAATCTCCGAGGGTCCCGACTAGAAACACATCCGTTCAAAGATGATCCCGCATTTACAACTACATTTTGAGACCTAGATCAACACTACCACCTTTATAAATCAAACTTGTGATCTCATTTTATATATATCAAATTGGTTTGACAGGATTCATTTTCCATTGATAGGCATTAAATAATCAAATAACTCCAAAGTCTGTGTTTAAATTCACTCAGATTTGAGATATCTGACTGAAATGTTCACACACACAAAAAGTGACCCGAAAGACTTTTCAAGGCAATTAGACTATGTATAGTCAATGCAAAAACCTTGAGTTGCTCATGTTAGTATACTGCTTCTAGATTTTACCTCCATTTTATCTCTAGCATCTTGTTGTGCATCTCTCAACTGCCTTGATTTCTCTCCACTTGTCTCTCGTTTGGCAGAAAGCTGTAAGAAATAATATTGCTTAATGAATAAGTTCCTTTTTTTAAATCACTCATTGATTCAGAAAGAAAATGTTAATTTGGTACATTAACGAGCACAAAAATTTCACAATTTAACTATTCTATTTAGGGTAAGCAAATGTCCATACAAAATTATGTACGTTTAAATATTAAGTGTTCGTCACAAAGGAAATATGTAATGAAGGGTAACAAGATGCTTTACCTCATCAAGTTTAGCACGTGTTTCATTGAGTTCCTGGTTATAAATGGTGTACTCTAATGCTCTCCTCATTTTATCCCACTTCTGATACTGAGCTAGCTCTTCTTTCTCCTCTTCCAGGGTATGTAATCGCTCTTCAATGTACTTCAACAACTCATTGATTTTCTCTCGTTTACCCTCTTTAGAAAATGAGAAGCAAGACAAAGACAGCAACTAAATTATTATTATATTCAGAATATTTGTTTTTCTTTTAACATCATTCTCTTATCTTCGACTCATAAGTAAAGCTTTTGATTTGAAAAAACAGACCGAATGAAATGAAAATCTAGGTCTGGAATTAACTTTCAGACACATCCTCTTTCCAAAAATTCCCATCTTCCAAGGCTCATGCTATTCCAACCCTACTTCCGTTTCTCAGTAGGAGATAGTTAATGGGCAACTGTTCTGAGCATAAATGTAACATGAAGCCATCGCTGGACTTTGCCAAAAATATGATATGTGGGTATTTTCTGGAATCAAATCATCAAAAATTGAAAGCTCTGTTTATAAAGCTACTGCACTCTAGCTCTCAGCTCTAAGTCCAATATAAATTCCATGTCTCACAAGTACAAGGTAATTTAAGTCAATTCAAATGTGTGTTCTACAAGCTCACAATCCAGAAATCTAACAAAGATCATTAAATTGCAAATGAAAGTTTAGTCAAAAGACTACACAAACCATAGCAACAGCCTTTTATGGACATCCTCTTCCATAAAGTAAAGGGGATGTAAAGGGACTCTCAGAGCCCTGGATCCAGCTGGGGGACAATTTCACTGGTGCAGAAACTGTAGAATACAGTCACAGGCTGCCTTCTGGGGACCTCCTCACAAACTCTGGCAGAAGGACCATACTGGGGGTGCAGAAGTGTGTCAGTGCAAGGCAAATGGGTGTGTCATTTAGGGAACAAAGACAGCAGACTCCCAAGAGTCAACAGTTTCAGCGCCTTTTACACCTCCCATTGTGAAGAGCAAACAAATAAAAGCACTCATTTAAATAGATCTCTAAAAGAACAAAAGTGAGTGCTAGAATATTAATGCATGCCACAATGAAGTTGATACAATGCCCAAGATACAAGATTCATTCCAATGAAGCTAAAGCAGTTCAGAGAATGCATAACATCGGTCTAGAAAAGGCAGCTGGTGTGCAACTTCGTGCTCGATCCATTAAACACCAGCACCAAAGGAAAAAGTTTTCTGGCTTTTTTAAGTTTGTAAGCATCATAAACCAAGCTTTTTTTAAATGTTATTTATTTTAGCAGTGCCAGTGGATAATTTCCCCTCCCACCGCTTTGGTGCAGCATTCTGTGTACTGGTTAACTGCCACCTGCAACCTAGCAGTAGGTTACATGTGTAGATGTTCTATAGAGTTTGTGAAGCCCTTTGGGATCTTTGGAGTGAAAGAAAAAATTTAAAATATTAAATTTATCGAACATTTACAAATAAAACCAAAGAATTAATTTTAACGACCAAGTTATAAACCCTGAAATTAGAGGAACTATTATGGCATGAACTAGGACATTCCTTATATAAAAGAAACACAGAGGATAAAGATAACTATTTTTACCCGTTTCTTTCATTAAGGAAATACTTTCTTCTTTACGTTCATCATACACTCTAGTACCAGCTACTTCTCTTAACAACTTCAGTCTCTGAGAGTCAGGAGCCGTTGCCATCTGGTTGATCTAAGAATTCAAGAAAACAAAGTTACAAGATTACATTTTGAACATCATGTTCCTTATATAGTAATAATGATCAACATCCCATAAGAGATCTAATATGGCGCATGTTTCTTACAATTATTTAATTACAGCAGAACTTCATTAATTCTCATTTAGTTTACCAACAGACCTGATAACTCTTTCCAGTCAGGTATCATATGCTTAAAATCAAGCTAGTATGAAACATTCAGCTGAAAACCCACCCTGCCAATTTCTTATATGTACTTGCTTAAGGATACAATTCTTCAGGACTGGGTTTTTTCAGGAAAATTAGAAATTCTCATTTACCCTATTTTCCCCCTTTTGAGACATGAATTACTTTTTAAGAGACAAAGTTGTATACTTTTATGATTCTGCTTGTATTTCATTTTTATTAATTTTCAAATGCTAGCAGATTTTACTGAAACCCAGTATAAGTCAGTATTTCTTGGACTTTAAAGGGAGAAAATATATCAGCTTAACAGACTTTCACAGAAACTCAACTATGAGCATTAATATTCTTCTGCAGCAAGACTACCTCTTACTTTCCCTATCTCCATAAGGCCATGTACTTCAACATATGTCAAAAATTAAAAAAAAACACAACCGTCAGCTCACACTGCAGTCGTCCTTCACACCACCAGCACCTGGCGCTCTAACATTACTGAAATTGTGTATGGGCTTTAAATAATTAATACCATGCCAGGTTCACTATTCTTCTCTAGAATTTTAACCATTCTTCATAAGAATTTTAGTTGTTCCATCTTTATGTTATGCTTGTAGATAAAGGTTTTCAATTTATACAGAGCATGAAGACTAGTATATCTACTTCGACTTTTAACCTGCGATAGGATCCATGTGGGCTGACTCCTGCACTAACACAAAGTTACTTTCTAACAAGTTTTTTATTTGTTCCTCAATTTGGCAAATTCAGCGTATAGCAAAAACATATCCTGTGTTGCTATACGAGAATTATCAATATTACTCTTATTTTTTCAGTTTTTCTTGTCAGTCAAGTACTTGCAGATAAAATGAGTTTTTCAGTAATTGGTGAAGAGAACTATTTTTAGGATTGTGAAGTCAAAATCGTAAATATAGACAATTGGCAGATTCAGCTGTTAGACATGACATTAAACATGTCTTGCCCCACAGTGAAAGTCAAACAACTTCAATACTGATAATTCTGTAAAATTTTCTGAACTGGAAAATATAACGTATAGAAATACAAACAAAAAATGGTTCTAATTATTTTCAGGCTCTTCTTGGAAGTCAAGGATTTGGAAAGCTACACTGATGCACCTGTTATGATTCAGTTTTCTCTGTACCTAAATAAAGCTGGTAGATTACAGCAACATTATATGTGGGAACACTTATAAAATAGAAGCTTCTAATCAGAATGATGGAGGAACACAGAATTACTTTTCTTTATAATTACAACTACTTTATTTCTATATAAAGGAGCCATACCTTGAGGAATCATTTTCAAAATAAGAGTGCATGGGAAGAATTAGTCATTTTTATATTGTTTAAAAATAAAAAGAAAGCCTGATTATTCATTTGCAATAATTAAGTTAAATTGTAGTCCTCCAAAAAGTCTGAACTTTCTTTATAAATGAGTGATTTAATTTTGCTTTGTGATAACCAATCTTACCTTTCCTTGTTTGACAATATAGTAGGGATTACTGCGAGAAAACCCAGCACTTTCAAGAAGGTTCATCACATCATTTTTCCTGTAAATAATTTCTCAAATAGTAAGTATACTTTTAAAAAACTACATATGACAAACATGACCACTCAACAAATTCAGCAAAACAGTACTAAACCTACACATATGAAAACTGCACATGGTGCACACTCTCCATTATAGTATCTCTTCAAAGAAGTTTCTGTATATGATAATATCTAATCATGTACTAAAACCTAAATTGATAAACAATAAATGAGAAAATAAAAACAGAAAGAAACTAAGCAAGACATATGGAGCTGGGAAGAGATTACAACTAAGAAAGATACCCCACACCACCAGCGGACTAGTACAGGTAACGGAGAAACTGATGCCACAAATAATTTGAAATTTAGCATAAGATTTTGCTTCTTTTCTTCTCATTTTCAGTTATTAAAAGCAAGTTGCTGAGGATTATACAAGTAATGCAACAACATTAACACTTTGAGTAGCAGCCGTGTTAGTCTGTATTCGCAAAAAGAAAAGGAGTACTTGTGGCACCTTAGAGACTAACAAATTTATTTGAGCATAAGCTTTTGTGAGCTACAGCTCACTTCATCAGATGCATCCGATGCTCAAATAAATGCTCAAATAAATTTGTTAGTATCTAAGGTGCCACAAGTACTCCTTTTCTTTTTGCAAACATTAACACTATCCAATAATTAGTTAGGTCAGCTGATGACTCCTAAAACACCGAGAGGAAGTGATAAAGAAGTATGACCATTTGGACGAGTGGAGACATCAGCAAGTATTAGCCATACTGAGAAGAGCTGAGTTGTCAGAAAAATTGTCAAGCCATAGTTTAGTTTAACATAGGTATTTTAAAATAAAGAGTCATATGTCAATATAGCTCATATTAGAATTTTACAATTAGTTTCGTTCAATTTTGGTAGAGAGGAATCTACCAGTTTTACCGGGCAATTTAAACATGAAGAGGTACTAAGAATAAAAAATATACTTAGTTCTGGCTCTGTTGGGCAACTTTGTCTTCGTGCCTGAACAATAAAACTTAAACAAGAGAAACAAGATACTATATTTTCTTTTCTGTGAGCCAAGTTTTAAAAAGGATTTATATTTCTAATGCATTAATCTTTCGACTCTGGAGGTTAAGATTCAAATTCTGGTAAAGCCAAGTCTTTTCTAGACCCTATTTAGTCACATAATCCCTTGCCCCATTAATGCGGCAAGATTCGAAGCGTCCAGTCAAGAGAAAGAGATACCTGGAATAGTTGGTGAGAACTGAGGACTACTGGTAAAGCAAGTTTAAAAAGAATACACAGTGCCCATGCTATGACTGACTCAAGTTAATAATATCAATCCTCACTTTCATGAGCATTCAAATTCATCTTTAACTGTAAAAAAAAGTTTTAGAGAAACTTTTAAAGATTACAGGTGATAAGAATGGCCCTTAAACTTGACAGCCTTCAATCCCTGTAACACCAATGCGGGAAGGTGAATTCAGATAAAGGAAAAAAAACCTCAAGTGATTTATCATTTAAGCTTCCATGAGTAAATAAAGTTTCATGAAAAAAAAAAAATGTGCATATACACACATGCACTCCCATAAAATCTCTCTACTGGATTCAATAGGAGGAGGGGCTGTCTGTATGCAAGTTGGAGTCTGTTTTGAAATGCTCTTATCACTATATAAAGGTTTGTTTTTTCAATAACTATTTTCTTCATACACAGATCACGTACAGGAGTTTGAGAGCACAATCTGAAACACCAGACAAGGTGCTCCACATCGCCAACAATCATACCAAATATGCCTCTCTCGCGGCAGCTGTACATTCCTACTGACAAAGGAGGATAAGAGAAGGCGTCAAGTGCATAAGTGGTTGGGATCAGAGGACTGGGAATGAAATTCTGTGCTATTTACAACCTGTACAATTCCACTAACTTCACAAGATAGTTGTGTGGAACAAAAGTAAGTGCAGTTTGGTGCTAAAGCAGAGAACCTTGCCTTTGAGGAGATGGGAATGGAAAGAAGACGGAACTACTTTGTGGAAGTTTGACTAGTTATATGTAGTCTTAAAACTACTGAATGCCATGTGCCTAGGAAGAAAAAAAAAGTTAAAGAAAAAAAACAATTTGGCATATAAAAAAAATGTTATTTCAAAACAGATTCCAATTTAAAAATAGGAAAGTATTGTTCCTTCCACTGAATCTAGTGGAGTTCTTCTCTTCCTGTCCTTTGGCCTCAACATACAAGCACTAGCAGGAATAGCGAACTTCTTACTAGGCCTAATCCCATTGAACAGGCCTAATGGTAAGAATTACTCTTGAAGTAGTATTTATAGAATCAGACCCATAACTTGTCATGCAGGAAATGGCATCTTCATGTTCAAACTGTACAAATGGTAAATATTTAAATTTCAAAATAAATGTCAATTTAGTTTTTTTAAAAAGAATGGTGACTTTTGGAAATACACAGAAATTTTCTTTTATGAAATTAAATGGATATTAAATTCAGCCCACTCACACAGTTCAGATACTATATAAGGACTAAAAATAAAGATTTATTAGCAGACTATGAGTATTAAATATTGCTGACAAAGGATCTAAAGGTATAAATAAATACACATTCTGAATGATTCCACCACACTTTACAATATTATGTATTCAGTTCATTTTGGAGGAGGAAAAGTAGTACCTACGTCACCATTTTCTTGTCTAAGAAATATTGGTCCTTTTTGGCTCCAATAACTCTGCGAAGTGAAACTTCCTCTTTATCAATCTTAAGAAAACAAAAAGCACAAACTCAACTGCCTGTGATAGTCATTTATGATTAACCCACAGTATTTTCCACTAAGACTGAACCAAAAGGTAATTACTTTAACGAAGATTCAAATAACTAAGGCGGCAGTCTAATGAGAAGATGTGTTTTCTAGAAAAGTTTTTAAACTTACTGGTAATCTGTTGTCTGAGTTGTCAAAAATAATTTCCACAAATGCTGAAATAACACGAGGACCTGTGCCTTCCTAAAGAAAAAAAGATATTTATTTTGGTTAGATTACTCCCTCTTTAAATTGATTTTTAAAATGTATATTTTTTTGATTTCTCAAAGACTCCAAAGTAATTTATATACACATTACTTGACAATTTTCAAACTTACATTTCTGAAAATAAACTTGAAAAGTATACAGCTCAAAAGGTCATATGTACATTTTGCCCTCTGTCTACAGTGCAGGAATTATGTAAGATGTATAATAATCATCATGTGCCAAAAGAGTATCATAACCAGTTTTCTGCTGCACCGTTATAGACATTTAATGAGGTTGAAGATATGAAACTCCAATATTTTTTAAAAATCAAATACTGATTACATCGGTAACTTTTAGTACTGCAACTTTTTTGACTGACTATATTAGGGAATAGTTAGGTCTGTAAGCTGAAAAGACAATTCCCTATTAAACAGTGAAATGCATATGAGAATATTGTACTACTTATTTAGAAAATTAGTGTTTCCCTTGCCATGTTACAAAAAGGCAGAATTATGTTAATTTATAGCAAAATAACTTTTGCCAGGAGGCAGTGAGGAAAAGCTGCTATACACACTTTCAACAAGAGCTGTTTTTAAACATTTGCATTTCAGTGAGTTGCCTACTTTACAACAACAAAATACTTTAACACATATTACATAATTTTGTTTTGTTTTAAAGTATCTTCACTTACATGCAACAAAGCCAGTCTCTGCTCTGGGCGAAGATGACTAAACTCATCACTGAGGACAAACTGAATTGCTGTAATTAAAAAAAAAAAAAAAAAAAAGTAGTAGTACAAAAGGTCTGTTCTTTCTTTTAAGAGCAGTACTCAGTATGTTTCTTTATAACCTAATTGTATCCTTCTTTAGTTCATATAATAAAAGTAACATGGAAGCATTAAATCACAGTGTCTCACTTTTTAAAATAAACTGTTCTTGGGTCCTGGTCATTTGGCCTTGTCTATGCTAAATGTTGCTCTGAAAAATTTTCCAATGTTGCCAACCCCAGAGCAATGAACTGCTGAAATAATAGTAATGTAAAACAGTCACCAACAGTTTGCACCATGTCACGTAGATCTGCTCAGAGCAGGTTTAGAATACACAGTACTTAAAAATCCAGGAGGCACTTGGAGCTTTGTATATACTACTACTACCACCACAGCTGCGATCAGTCAAGCAACGCTGGTGTTAGAAAAGGTGATAAATATTTCCCAAAAAGCCACGTGTAGATGTAGCCTTGAGACAGCGTAAGTGATATTAAGCAATCTACACTATATTGCTAGTCCCACAAGTTACAGTCAAAAATGATAAAGCACAATGGGGAAGCATCACAACTGCCAAAGACTCACAGAACAACTACCTGATCTCACCTAAAATACTCTGGTGGTTGTTTTTATGACACAGACAACTTAGAATTTACTCAATTAGAAGTATTAAAGAAAGTTGCTGGTACTACACTTGCCTGATTTTCCTGTCTTCCTATTTTTAAAGATTTCCCCACTCCTTCCCCCCTTTTGCAATGTAAAAAAAATACACAAAGGAAACTTAATATTAAATAAGTGCATAATGTAAAACAAAGAAAAAAAAGTTTACAGTTTTTCAGTCAGTCATTTAGTTGTTACATGTAGAAACAGTAATACGTACCATAGAAAAAGTTACTTTTCCCAGATCCATTTCTTCCCACTAAACATGAAAGGTAACAGTTATAAATTCAGAAGTTTTCATGAATTTAAATAAATTAAATGGTATGGCAATACATGAAACTTCGGCAATGAATTTAAGAATCCAACTTTAGTAGATCTAGACAAAATACAGCTTTCTAGGAATCAAAGTACCTTTTAGCAGGATGGATCAGGGAGTCATTACCTGAACAAGATAGAATGGCGCCTAGCCCCAGACCTCCTGCCCCACAACAGAGACATTACTGTAATCTACAAAACCTATGAAAGAGCATTTCATACCCAAAACAGTTATGATATTAAACCAATCCAGATTATTATAATAATCATTCTCTGTATTTTTACTACTAACTTTTGGCCAGGTTACATCAATTTTAACCCTGGATCCATTTCTTAAATCCTTCAGTTTCAATCCCTCATATTTTACAAGATCCTGAGACTGATCCACACATACAACAAATATCCAAGTCCTCAACTTACTGATGCATTCATTTATTTGCATCTGACAAGAAGAGTACAGCTTTAATTATATTTAAACAGCATCGAAACTATTGGTATAAGCCAACAGGTCTACACCAATACATATACAATAGTTTCCTATAATCAAATCAACACCTGCGAATATTCCTATAACATTGATATGACATTTTAAGAGAGAAATAATGGTAAGACAACATTTTTCTTTTAAAAACAAATGTCTGGATGATTTTTTTTTTTAAACTCTCATTGAGGTTAGACTCAAGATGCATGTGACATAAGCGGGCACAGTGACATTTTACACAATTTTTTAAATGTGTACGTATAAATTCACTCAGCCCTTTAAATATTCAATTAAATTACCAACAGCTCATTTCTGATAGATTTTGCACTCTGGTATATATTAACACTTGAAGCATCAAATATTATTTGACCACAATATTACTACTCATTTTTTGACATTTTTCTTTCAAGTCTGTCAGTTTTTAAGTGACAGAATATGTAACACCCCTCAAAATATTTTAATCGGGCTGAACCTTAGGAGGTATTACCAGACATCCAGAATGTAATTCACGAGACACAGTTCAAGTACTCCGCAACCCTGATCCTACAACAAGCTCCATGCAGGTGAACCTCTGTGTCCATGTGGAGTCTCACTGACTTCAGTGGAGCTCTGCACAGGTGGAGGGATCCACCTATGCTATACTGAAGCTTTTTGCAAGATTAGTGCCAATGAACAATCATTATGGCAAAATTAAAATTAAATTATCTGCAAATCATAATAATTATTCCTGCAATACATATCTGACATTACTGGAGAGAACAGTTTCAAATTTAGTTAATATGTACACAACTGCCTCTGAAATCTGAAGGGCTCTCAACAATCATAAAGACCACTGACTTGACCCTTAATAAAAAATAATGAGGTAATGCCAGTTCATACTGTAGTATGTTTATAAGAACTTACCAATGACATTGTGTTTTGAACTGAAAGGATCTACAATTGTTTGATCTCTGTAGCTTCGAAATCCCTGAATGATCACCTGATGGATAAACAAGTAAAATAATCTTAAAAATCAAGAAAACTAAGTTAGGTTTGTTTGTTTTTTTTAAAAAGAAGTACAAAATTTTAAATTTGTAACTCAAATGAATGGGTTTCTATTTTTTTAAAAAATCACAATACATTTAGTCATTTTTTCTCTCCGGTCTTGCAGTTCAGATCCAAGTACATTTTAAGAAATTAAGGGTGAGATTTTCAAAAAAAAAAAAAAAAACCCAAAACTTCTCACCCCAATATATATGGAAATATTCAAATAAACTCAACCTTGTTGTCACAGCATAAAGCAACATGAAAGGATGTACTTACAATGACAGATTAGAGTAAAAAAAGTAAAAGGCTCAGTTCTAGCAGGACAGGAATGTTTTTTTTTAATTAATTTCATATCCCAATTAGCATATTTAGCATAAGAGTTCAACTTGCAAGCTCTAAGCAGAGCAGCGGCTGCATGTAAAAAATATAGATTACAGACCTATTTCTATACAGGAAGTAGACAAACATGCTCAGTAAGCTTTTCAGCGTGCAGTGCTAAAACTAGTGAGCAAGATCAAAACCTCTCAACGTTAAGAAGGCTGCCAGTTTCAAATGGAATAAAATCAGTCTTCCTTTTCTACCATTTATGTTAACCTTTTTGTGAAAATGTGCATTTACATAGTGCTAGTAGTCCAAGTATTTTCCAGACAGGAAGAAAAAGGTCTTTGTCCCAATGAGCTCACTTAATACATATGCACAAAAACTACAGGAAAGGGATTAACTGAACGTGAGACACAAATCGGTAAATTCAGAAATCTCTCTCAGATCTATTAGAGAGACACGCTGGGAGCAGTAATATCTTTTATTGGACCAAATCCTGTTGGTGAAGAGATAAGCTTTCGCTGCACAGAATGGTTCTCCAGGTCCGGGAAAGGTACTCAGTTTGTTATGCATAAGTATTTAACAAATACTCTAAAGGACCATTCAAGGAGAAGTGGCCTGTTAACACCCCGGCAGTCATAGCACAAAAAGGGGAGTTAATAGTTTACAGATTATTGTAATAAACAATAAAACCAGTGTCGTTATTAATCCCATGATTTTTAGTGTCTATCAGAGAGTTATGAATTTAAGTTCCAAAGATCATCTTTTCAAAACGCTGTGCAGGTTTCCTTTGAGGATAAGCCTGAGAGGTTACTGAGAGGTTATCATTTTGTGAAAAGTGTTTGCCCACAGGTGACATGGTGCTTTTGTCTTTTATTTCTGTGTGAATTCATTCAAGTGCATACTGACTGTCTGGTTTAACCACACATTTGTTATCGGGACACTTAGTGCACGTTATGATAGGCATATGTAGGACCCATGGATCTTGAAAGGTGTATTGTGGGAATGGGGGTAGTGATCATTGTAGCAATGTAGATACGTCTGTGAGTTTTACATCTGTTGTTCTGGCAAGGTCTGGTGCTGCTCTGAGTTGATGGGACCTAGTTTGTGGGGAGCTTGCTTCTGATGATGAGCTGGGCAAGGTTGGGGGTTCTCTGAAGGCCAAAAGAGGGGGGTTCAGGAAAGACTTCGTTCAGGATGTAGTCCTCAAGTATGGGTTGTAATTGTTTAATGATAACGTGTAGGGATTCAAGCATGGGGTGATAGGTGACAACTAGGAGTGTGTATGTTACAGTGTGTATGATAAACCCATTGTTTCATGTTCTCTATGTGTGTATATCAATCTCTCCTCTGTTTTTTCCACCAAATGCATCCGATGAAGTGAGCTGTGGCTCACAAAAGCTTATGCTCTAATAAATTTGTTAGTCTCTAAGGTGCCACAAGTACTCCTTTTCTTTTTGCGAATACAGACTAACACGGCTGCTACTCTGAAACCTATTTTAAGGATGTTACAGCAGAGGTGGGCAATCTACAGCCTGCGGGCTACATCCGGCCTGCAGGACTCTCCTGCCTGGCCCCTGAGCTCCTGGCCTGGGAGACTTGCCCCCGGCCCCTCCCCCGCTGCTCCCCCTCACCCGCAGCCTCAGTGCGCCGCACTGCCAGTGTCCTGTATTAAACTGCTCCACGTAGGAATGTGCTACTGGTAGCAGTTACGGAGAGCGATTTACTACACTACACCAGCGCAACGCTCTGGGCGGCGCAGCTGTAGCACCGCCAGCCACCGGTGCTCTGTGCTTCGTGGTAAGGGGGCAGGGAGTGAGGGGGTGGATAGAGGACAGGGGAGTTAGGGTGGTGGTCAGGGGGTGGGGGTGTGGATGTGGTCGGAGCAGTTGGAGGGCGGGGAAGGGAGGGTTGAATGAGGGTAGGGGTCCCGGGGGGCCAGTCAGGAAGGAGGGAGGGTTGGATGAGGCGGTGGGGGGCAGGGGCTCTAGGGGCGGTCAGGGAACGGGGGGGGTTGGATGGGGCAGGAGTCCGGGGGGGGGGGGGGTCAGGGGTCAGAGGCACAGTCTCCCCTAATCGGCCCTCCATACAATTTCTGAAACCCGATGTGGCCCTTAGGCCAAAAAGTTCGCCCACCCCCTGTGTTACAGTGTGTATTGCAGACTTTCTCCTTGGAGATTATTCTGTGGTATCTCAGGGCCAGGCTGTAGATGGCAGATTTTCTTCATGAATGGTCCCTTAGAATGTGTGTTAACTACTTATGCTAAACAATCTGTTCCACCTTCTGTTTAGCTGTGACACTCTGGGCTCATCTACACTGGCCCGCTAAAATCAGCGCAGCTGCAATCGATGCAGTGGTATCGATTTAGTGGGTCTGGTGAAGACACAATAAGTCAATGGGACAGCACTTTCCCATCAACTTCAGTACTCCGCCTCCCTGAGAGGCGGAAGCTAGGTCGGCAGGAGAGCATCTTCTGCCAACATAACACGGTGTAGACACATATTAGGTCGATGTAAGCTACATAGCTCGGGGGGTGATTGTGTCACCCCCCCTGAACAACTTAATTTACATCAACTTAAGCAGCAGTGTAGACCAGCCCTCTGAATACCCTTCCTAAACCTGAAGAAAAGCTCGGTGTAGCTAAAAAGCTTAAATTTTTTGGACCAATTTCTACAGGTGAATGACATTACTTCATTCACCTTGTCGCTCTCATATCCTGGGACCAACACAGCTACAACACTGCAAACTTCAGATACTCTGTCAGTTCCACATTTTTTTTCTTTGTGTGTAGTAGAGATTTCAGTCTGGTAAGCTAAAGTAAAATATAGTGAATAAGGTATTTGTATCTTAAAACTGGCTCTGCATACCAGAAAAACTCAGCTAGCTTTTGGAGTACATGTCTATCTCAAGCAAACCCCTCCAATCACAAAAGCACATAAGAATGGCCACACTGGGTCAGACCAAACGCCCATCTAGCCCAGTATACTGTCTTCCAACAGTGGCCAATGCCTGGTGCTTCAGAGGGAATGAACAGAACAGATAATCATCAAGTTATCCATCCCCTGTAACCCATTCTCAGCTTCTGGCAAAAACAGAGGCTAGGGACACCATCAGGAGACTCCTTTAACTCACCCCAGTAAAGAGGACATCTCTGCCTAATACAAGACTGGGTGACGTGAGACACAAAAAGGAGGACATGAGGGAAAACTATAGAACCCACTTTTAAAAAATTACATTTCTCCAGCCTAGTTTTTAGTAAGAATACTTGTAGGAGAAACAGCGCTGGTGTTGTTTTCATCTTCCTCCCTCTAGCTTATTCCCTCAATTGAAGCCATGTTATTGTGAAAATTGTAACTGTGTCTCAAATAGGTAATTATAACTATGGGTAGGAGCTAGGGCTGCCAGATGTCCAATTTTCGACCGGAATATCCAGTTGAAAAGGGAACCTGATAAGTATCCGGTCAGCACGGTAACTGTCTTCAGCTGCCAGAGGGTAGGAAGAGCAACAGCTGCTGCTGGAGCCTGGAGGAGCACATAGGAACAGCTCTGGCAGAGAGGTACCGGAAGCTCCCACGCCCTGCCCCAAGCGTGGCTCTCCCTCCCTCGCCCTACTGAAGTTACCCCTCCACCCCTGTAGCATGGCTCTCCCTCCACCGCCCTGCCTTCTTCCCAGAGAGTAGTTTATCAGTGGTTCACAGTCATGCTGGAAGGGCACAAGCAGGGTCCTGCAGGAATCAGTTCTGGGTTCAATATCTTCACCAATGATTTAGATAACGGCACATAGAGTACACTTATAAACTTTACAGATGATACCAAGCTGGGAGGGATTTCAAGTGCTTTGGAGGACAGGATTAAAATTCAAAATGATCTGGACAAACTGGAGAAATGGTCTGAAGTAAACAGGATGAAATTCAATAAGGACAAATGCAAAGTACTCCACTTAGGAAAGAATAATCAGTTGCACACATACAAAATGGGAAATGATTGCCTAGGAAGGAGTACTGCTGAAAGGGATCTGGGGGTCATAGTGGACCACAAGCTAAATATGAGTCAACAGTGTACCATTGTTTCAAAAAAAACAAATATCATTCTGGGATGTATTAGCAGGAGCGTTGTAAACAAACATGAGAAGTAATTTGTCTGCTCTGGTTAGGCTTCAACTGGAGTATTGTGTCCAGTTCCGGCCACCACATTTCAGGAAGGATGTGGCCAAATTGGAGAGAATCCAGAGAAGAGCAACAAAAATGATTAAAGGTCTAGAAAACATGACCTATGAGGGAAGATTGAAGAAATTGGGTTTGTTTAGTCTGGAAAAGAAAAGACAGAGGGGACATGATAACAGTTTTCAAGTATGTAAAAGGTTGTTACAAGGAGGAAGAATAAAAATCGTTTTTCTTAGCCTCTGAGGATAGGACAAGAAGCAATGGGCTTAAATTACAACAAGGGCAGTTTAGGTTGGACATTAGGAAAAACTTCCTGTCAGGGTGGTTAAGCACTGTAATAAATTGCCTAAGGAAGTCATGGAATCTCCATCATTGGATATTTTTAAAAGCAGGTTAGACAAACACCTGTCAGGAATGATCTCAATAATTAGTCCTGCCACAAGTGCAGGGGACTGGACTACATAACCTCTCAAGGTCCCTTCCGGTTCTATGATTCTGTAATTGAAAGACCCTACTCAAAGAGTAGTTATCAATGGTTTGCTGTCAAACTGGGAGTGTATCTAGTAGGGTCCCAAAGTGGCCGGTCCTGAATCCATTAGAAGTCAATATTTTTATTAATGACTTGAATAATGGACTGGAGAGTATGCTTATAAAATTTGCAAATGACACCAAGCCGGGAGGGATTGCTAGCAAGCACTTTGCAAGACAGGATTAGAATTCAAAACAACCTTGACAAATTAAAAACTGGTCTGAAATCAACAAGATGAAATTCAGTGAAGTGCAAAGAATTACACTTGTGCAGCTGATTTTTCCTTCTTAATTACGAAATGGGGAGTAACTGGCTAGGTGGCAGTACTACTGTGAAGCATCTGGGGATTCCAGGGGATCACAAATTGAACATGAGTTAATGTGATGCAGTTGCAAAAAAGGTTAATATTCTGGAGCGTATTAACAGAAGAGTTGTATGCAAGACCCGCTCTACTCGACACTGGTGAGACCTCAGCCGGAGTACTGTGTCCAGTTCTGGGTACCACACTTCAGAAAAGATGCAGATAAATTGAAGAGAGAGTCCAGAGGGAAGCAACCAAAATGACAAAAGGTGTAGAACACTAGACCTACAAGGAAAAGTTTAAAAAACTGGGCATGTTTACTCTTGAATTTTATAACCCAGTTAGTTTGGTTTTAGAGCTAAGGACTCCAGGTTTTGCTGGATTTACCTAGTAAACAATCCTTCCCCCTCCCCCCTCAAAAAAATCTGAGAAGGCAACAATTTAAGAATTTCTCAGTCTGAACAGATGGTTTTAATGAGAAAAGGCCTCTAAACAGTTTTTTTTTTTTCTGAAAAAAGTGGGTTTATTTTGCACTCCTGAATGGAGAGCTTGACAAACATCAGCAATGATTCCAGCACCTCTTAATGTCCTTAGAGAAGTCTTGTCCCACAAATCCCCCAACCAGCACCAGAGCCTCAATGAATGACACTAGTGAACACTCAAATATGTAACACATTGTGTTGTGTTTGTGTACCTCCAAATAATACTTTGTTCCCAATGAGGTATGTCTAGAATAGGATTTTTTTTTTAAAAGATGGTTAAAATTATTAGCCAATATATTTTGTAAAATCCACCTTTTATCTTAGTCTATCATATTTTGGAAGAATAACTCCAACCTAGACATCCAGCTACTTTATCTATAAAGTAATCTGAAAACACTGTCATCAAATGGACTCACCAACTTACTTCCCATCTGGAATAATTCCCCAGTCAAGACTTCACGGACACTATGGGGGGACGCACAAATATTCTTTCGCTCTTGCACGGTCGCAAAAAATTTCAATCCCCGTCACGCGCAGACTAGAGCTTGCCACCAGCACGCCTCACGCTGAGGCTTCACACACCTCTATTTTCAAGGGCCTGAATGATTTTGCTCCCACGAACATCTGATGTTCTTTCCTCAACGTCTGCCTCCTTTTCACCCTTAGCTTTGCGCCCTTCTTTTAAACTGCCCTAAAAGGCTGGTCTCTCTCACCCACAAAAGCTGATCCAATAAATCATCAGCTCTCAACCAGGGGTCCGGGGGGCCCCTGGGGGGCTGCAAGCAGGATTCAGGGGTTCCTCTAAGCAAGGCCCGGCATTAGACTCAGCGGGGCCCAGGAAGAAAGCCAAAGCCCCACCGTTCAGGGCTGAAGCCCGGGGCCCCACCACCTGGGGAGAAGCCAAAGCCTGAGCAACTTAGCTTCATGAGGGCCCCCCCCCCCAGGCATGGTAGGGGGCCCCAGGCAAGTGCCCTGCTTGCTACCCCCCTAACACCGACCCTGGCTTTTACAGGCACAGGTGGGCCAGGGCGTTTTTACAACATTTCGGGTGGGCCTCAGAAAAAGGCCCTGCAATAAATGACATCACCCCACCCACCTTGTCTCCCCACTACACCCGGCACAGTCGGCCACAGCTGGGCCACCCAGCACCCTCCTTATCCCTTCAAAGGCGCATCGTGTCGGCTGCCCAGTTCTCTTTCTTTACACCGACTAACGTCACGCCGAGTTGTGTCCGGCGGGCCCGGGTACAATTCCCCCCTCTTCCCGCCAGCCCCCTGCGGCAGGCTCTGAGCGGGCCCCAGCCGGCAGGAGACCCTGGCGGGGGGGGGGGGGATCCCCCGCGAGGGCAGGCCCGGAGGCGCTCTCCCCTGCCAACAGCCCTGCGAGCCCCCACGGCAGGGCCCGGCCTTCCCCCCCCCGGGTAGAGCCCGGGCCCCGCCGCCGCCGCCCCCCAGGCCAGGCCCTCTCCCCGGCAAGGGGGGGTCCGCGCGGAGCCCGCCGCCTCACCTGCTTGATGTACATGTCTCCGGCGCCCTCCCCGCGGCGCGGCAGCCCGAGCCCGCTCGGCGGCCCGGACAGCAACAAAATGGCCGCCTCCCCGCGGCGCGGACCACTCGGGAGGCGGAGCAGGGGCGGCAGGGGCAGGGCAGCGAAGGTGGCGGCGGCGCCGCGCACGCACACCCCAAGCCTGCGCTCCCGTCCCAGCCCAGCGCTGGGAAGCGAGCGAGCGGACACGTGCAGGTCCGCTCCTCACACCCCCGCCCGGGTGTGCCAGGTGGTGCCGCCCGCCACGGGGAGGGCTGGGCGCCAAAGGCGAGTGCGGGCGGGGCCGAGGTTCTGAGAGAAGGGGGATGGAGCTAGGGGTAGGGCGGGGAGGGGGCAGGAGATGGCTGTAGGGGACGGTTCCCCCAGGGGGCGCTATGGGGTGGGAGTGACGGGATGGCTGTATGGGAGCACCCCCTGTGGGCCTATGGGGTGGCAGGGGGATAGCTGTAGAGGAGGGTTCCCATAGGGGGCGCTATGGGGTGGCAGGGGGATAGCTGTAGAGGAGGGTTCCCATAGGGGGCGCTATGGGGAGACAGGGAGATGGCTGTAGAGGAGGGTTCCCATAGGGGGCGCTATGGGGAGACAGGGAGATGGCTGTAGAGGAGGGCTCCCATAGGGGGTGCTATGGGGAGACAGGGAGGTGGCTGTAGAGGAGGGTTCCCATGGGGGCGCTATGGGGTGGCAGGGGGATAGCTGTAGAGGAGGGTTCCCATAGGGGGTGCTATGGGGAGACAGGGAGATGGCTGTAGAGGAGGGTTCCCATAGGGGGCGCTATGGGGAGACAGGGAGATGGCTGTAGAGGAGGGCTCCCATAGGGGGCGCTATGGGGAGACAGGGAGATGGCTGTAGAGGAGGGCTCCCATAGGGGGCGCTATGAGGAGACAGGGGGATAGCTGTAGAGGAGGGTTCCCATAGGGGGTGCTATGGGGAGACAGGGAGGTGGCTGTAGAGGAGGGTTCCCATGGGGGCGCTATGGGGTGGCAGGGGGATAGCTGTAGAGGAGGGTTCCCATAGGGGGCGCTATGGGGAGACAGGGAGATGGCTGTAGAGGAGGGCTCCCATAGGGTGCGCTATGGGGAGACAGGGAGATGGCTGTAGAGGAGAGTTCCCATAGGGGGTGCTATGGGGAGACAGGGAGGTGGCTGTAGAGGAGGGTTCCCATGGGGGCGCTATGGGGTGGCAGGGGGATAGCTGTAGAGGAGGGTTCCCATAGGGGGCGCTATGGGGAGACAGGGAGATGGCTGTAGAGGAGGGCTCCCATAGGGGGTGCTATGGGGAGACAGGGAGATGGCTGTAGAGGAGGGCTCCCATAGGGGGTGCTATGGGGAGACAGGGAGATGGCTGTAGAGGAGGGTTCCCATAGGGGGCGCTATGGGGAGACAGGGAGATGGCTGTAGAGGAGGGTTCCCATAGGGGGTGCTATGGGGAGACAGGGAGGTGGCTGTAGAGGAGGGTTCCCATAGGGAGGTACTATGGGGTCACAAGGTGGCTGTATGGGAGGGTTCCCATACTGGGTGCTATTGGGTAACGGGGATGGTTGTATAGGAGGGTTCCCATAGGGGGGCACTTTGGGGTGACAGGCGGATGGTTGTTTAGGAGGGTTCCTCTTGGGGGGCCACAATGGATGGGGCCTTGGCAGGGGGATGGCTGTAGGGGAGGGTTCCCACAGGAGTCACAGGGTGATTGTACGGGAGGGTTCCCATGCAGGGTGCTATGGGGAGACGGAGGATGGCTATATAGAAGGGTTCCCATAGGGGGGCACTATGGGATCACAGGGTGGCTATATGGGAGGGCTCCCATAGGGATGCTATGGGGTGACAGGGGGATGGTTGTATAGGAGGATTCCTATGGGGGGGCACAATGGGGTGGGAGGTTGGCAGGGGAGTGGTTGTATGGGAGGGTTCCCATAGAGGGTGGCTGTATGGGAGGACTCTCACAGGGGGTGCTATGGGGTAGGGGTGGCAATAATAAGCAGGCAGTAGCACTCCTGGGTATTATATCCAGTTAGAAGTAAACTGAATGTTTGACAAAAATGGGGCACATTAAAGGCACTTGACTGCCTCACTTACTACCGGTTTCAGAGTAGCAGCCGTGTTCGTCTGTATTCGCAAAAAGAAAAGGAGTACCGGTGGCACCTTAGAGACTAACACATTTATTAGAGCATAAGCTTTCGTGAGCTACAGCTCACTTCATCAGATGCATTTGGTGGATGAAGTGAGCTGTAGCTCACGAAAGCTTATGCTCTAATAAATTTGTTAGTCTCTAAGGTGCCACAAGTACTCCTTTTCTTTTTGCGGATACAGACGAACACGGCTACTATTCTGAAACCTTTGAATATGATCTGGTAACTCCTAGGTGTTTTGAAAGACAGTCCAAATGCACATTCTTGGGAAAGGATTTTTTACATGTTGGGGGTTAAGACACTCAGAGCTGGAAGCAGTGACCTTCAATAGTGTGGATAACCAGATTGGTTGACATGTTCGAACATACTTGCTTTTACTGGTGTTCTGAAATTGAAGCTCTACGTGTGAATAGCACACTTGGCTTTGCTGCAGCATTTTCTGTTAATCCATCTTTGTTCAAGGCAATTACAGGAATGATGTGCATATTCTTGGGAAAAATAGACCAGGCAAGACTAGCCTGAGTCTATATCCACTCATTTATCTCCCAAAGAGCAAATGATCCACTCAGCAAAGTGTTGTCAAATGCACAAAGTAAACAAACCGAAGAAAGAGAAAAAATAGTTTTCTTCTAATCTCTTTCAATTACAGTAAGTTTAGATGTTACTTGTAACAATGGGGGGGAGGGCGGATTTTCAGAAGGAAATGTCATTTGCAACTTGACAGTGCCCCTTCAAAAATTATAACTATTATCAAAATTAAAGTATCTGTATAACAGAATCCCTATTGCTATCCTCTTTCTCATTAATAAAAATTTGTTCAAAACATAATTGGCTGGTGCCTGCCGCTCCTAGAATAATAGTTTGGTAAATTACTTCCTCTGATCAATGTCAACATCTCCAGTGCACCTGGCCATCATAACTTCCCCTTAATGAAGTGTTTGTTAATGAATATCCATCAGAAGTACATTTTACCAATTCCTTTAAAAGAAATTGTCTATTGCAATTTCTGCAGAAAATAGAACACATTGCACAATAAACAAAGAACGAACAATTACAGAAAGAGATGTTAGAAAATGACAGAAATGTTAGAAAATCCGATGAAGTGAGCTGTAGCTCACAAAAGCTTATGCTCAAATAAATTTGTTAGTCTCTAAGGTGCCACAAGTACTCCTTTTCTTTTTTAGAAAATGACACGCTCAGCACCTCTGCACTGCATGCTGCTAACACACTCAGATTACTACTAAAATCAATGGGACTAAGAAGCAAAAATTAACTTTGCACAAGTTGCACTTGCGGAAGCACCTTTCATTTTAGGATTTTAAAGGGCTTTAGGTACATTATTAAATTCAAAGAGACTCACGGAAGCTCTCTGAGGTATGTGCTACTATAGTTTTTAATCCTTATTTTACAGAAGTGTGAACTGAATTACAGAGAGGTTAAGGGATTTTGCTCGAGGTCAGTGCCAGAGTCTTGGATCCCAACCCCCTGATCAACCCAACAGATCTAGACAACACTAGAGCTGGTTGGGAGGTGGCGAAGGTTGCAGACAATACAAATTTCAGAGTAGCAGCCGTGTTAGTCTGTATTCTCAAAAAGAAAAGGAGTACTTGTGGCACCTTAGAGACTAACAAATTTATTAGAGCATAAGCTTTCGTGAGCTACAGCTCACTTCATCGGATGCATTTGGTGGAAAAAACAGAGTAGAGATTTATATACACACACACAGAGAACATGAAACAATGGGTTTATCATACACACTGTAAGGAGAGTGATCACTTAAGATAAGCCATCACCAACAGCAGGGGGGGGAAGGAGGAAAACCTTTCATGGTGACAAGCAGGTAGGCTAATTCCAGCAGTTAACAAGAATATCAGAGGAACAGTGGGGGGTGGGGTGGGAGGGAGAAATACCATGGGGAAATAGTTTTACTTTGTGTAATGACTCATCCATTCCCAGTCTCTATTCAAGCCTAAGTTAATTGTATCCAGTTTGCAAATTAATTCCAATTCAGCTGTCTCTCATTGGAGTCTGTTTTTGAAGCTTTTTTGTTGAAGTATAGCCACTCTTAGGTCTGTGATCGAGTGACCAGAGAGATTGAAGTGTTCTCCAACTGGTTTTTGAATGTTATAATTCTTGACGTCTGATTTGTGTCCATTCATTCTTTTACGTAGAGACTGTCCAGTTTGGCCAATGTACATGGCAGAGGGGCATTGCTGGCACATGATGGCATATATCACATTGGTAGATGCACAGGTGAAGGAGCCTCTGATAGTGTGGCTGATGTGATTAGGCCCTATGATGGTATCCCCTGAATAGATATGTGGACAGAGTTGGCAACGGGCTTTGTTGCAAGGATAGGTTCCTGGGTTACAAATCCGCACAGACACACCCCTGGAGCCAGGACCTGGGGTATTCTATCTGCTACCCAAGATCCATAAACCTGGAAATCCTGGACGCCCCATCATCTCAGGCATTGGCACCCTGACAGCAGGATTGTCTGGCTATGTAGACTCCCTCCTCAGGCCCTTCGTTACCAGCACTCCCAGCTATCTTCGAGACACCACCGATTTCCTGAGGAAACTACAGTCCATTGGTGATCTTCCTAAAAACACCATCCTAGCCACTATGGATGTAGAAGCCCTCTACACCAATATTCCACACAAAGATGGACTACAAGCCGTCAGGAACAGTATCCCCGATACTGTCACGGCTAACCTGGTGGCAGAACTTTGTGACTTTGTCCTGACCCATAACTATTTCACATTTGGTGACAATGTATACCTTCAAATCAGCGGCACTGCGATGGGTACCCGCATGGCCCCACAGTATGCCAACATTTTTATGGCTGACTTAGAACAACGCTTCCTCAGCTCTCGTTCCCTAATGCCCCTACTCTACTTGCGCTACATTGATGACATCTTCATCATCTGGACCCATGGAAAAGAAGCTCTTGAGGAATTCCACCATGATTTCAACAATTTCCATCCCACCATCAACCTCAGCCTGGACCAGTCCACACAAGAGATCCACTTCCTGGACACTACGGTGCTAATAAGCGATGGTCACATAAACACCACCCTATATCGGAAACCTACTGACCGCTATTCCTACCTACATGCCTCTAGCTTTCATCCAGATCATACCACTCGATCCATTGTCTACAGCCAAGCGCTACGATATAACCGCATTTGCTCCAACCCC
Organism: Dermochelys coriacea; assembly: GCF_009764565.3. Classification (NCBI taxonomy): domain Eukaryota; kingdom Metazoa; phylum Chordata; order Testudines; family Dermochelyidae; genus Dermochelys; species Dermochelys coriacea. Next base: position 117,824,269 of record NC_050074.1, read on the forward strand.
TCCGACAGAGACAAACACCTACAAGATCTCTATCATGCATTCCTACAACTACAGTACCCACCTGCTGAAGTGAAGAAACAGATTGACAGAGCCAGAAGAGTACCCAGAAGTCACCTACTACAGGACAGGCCCAACAAAGAAAACAACAGAACGCCACTAGCCATCACCTTCAGCCCCCAACTAAAACCCCTCCAACGCATCATCAAGGATCTACAATCTATCCTGAAGGACGAGCCATCGCTCTCTCAGATCTTGGAAGATAGACCAGTCCTTGCTTACAGACAGCCCCCCAATCTGAAGCAAATACTCACCAGCAACCACACACCACACAACAGAACCACTAACCCAGGAACCTATCCTTGCAACAAAGCCCGTTGCCAACTCTGTCCACATATCTATTCAGGGGATACCATCATAGGGCCTAATCACATCAGCCACACTATCAGAGGCTCCTTCACCTGTGCATCTACCAATGTGATATATGCCATCATGTGCCAGCAATGCCCCTCTGCCATGTACATTGGCCAAACTGGACAGTCTCTACGTAAAAGAATGAATGGACACAAATCAGACGTCAAGAATTATAACATTCAAAAACCAGTTGGAGAACACTTCAATCTCTCTGGTCACTCGATCACAGACCTAAGAGTGGCTATACTTCAACAAAAAAGCTTCAAAAACAGACTCCAACGAGAGACTGCTGAATTGGAATTAATTTGCAAACTGGATATAATTAACTTAGGCTTGAATAGAGACTGGGAATGGATGAGTCATTACACAAAGTAAAACTATTTCCCCATGGTATTTCTCCCTCCCACCCCACCCCCCACTGTTCCTCTGATATTCTTGTTAACTGCTGGAATTAGCCTACCTGCTTGTCACCATGAAAGGTTTTCCTCCTTCCCCCCCCTGCTGTTGGTGATGGCTTATCTTAAGTGATCACTCTCCTTACAGTGTGTATGATAAACCCATTGTTTCATGTTCTCTGTGTGTGTGTATATAAATCTCTACTCTGTTTTTTCCACCAAATGCATCCGATGAAGTGAGCTGTAGCTCACGAAAGCTTATGCTCTAATAAATTTGTTAGTCTCTAAGGTGCCACAAGTACTCCTTTTCTTTTAGACAATACAAAATTACTCAAGATAGTTAAGTCCAAAGCAGACTGGTGAAGAGTTATAAAGGGATCTTACAAAACTGGGTGAGTGGGCAACAAAATGGCAGATGAATTCAATGTCACTAAGTGCAAAGTAATGCACATTGGAAAACATAATCCTGACTATACATACAAAAGGATGGGGGGTCTAAATGATCTGTTACCACTCAAGAAAGAGAACTTGGTGTTGTGGTGGATAGTTCTCTGAAAACATCTGCTCAATGTGGATCAGCAATCTAAAAAGCTAAGAAATTGTTAGGAAGCATTAGGAATGGGTTAGATAATAAGACAGAAAATATCAGTGCTATTATATAAATCCATGGTATGCCCACGCTTCTGGTCACCCCATCTCAAAAAAGATATATTAGAATTGGCAAAGGTAGAGAGAAGGACAGCAAAACTGATTAGAGGTATGGACCAGCTTCCATGTGTGGAGAGATTAAAAAACGGGGACTGTTCATCTTGGAAAAGAGATGACTGAAGGGGTGTATGAGAGGTCCTAAAAATCATGAACGACATGGAGAAAGTGAATAGGGGAGTGTTATTTACCCCTTTATATAACACAAGAACCCGGGGTCACCCTATGAAATAGGCAGCGGGTTTAAAACAAACAGAAGGAAATACTATGTCACACAAAGCACTGTCAACCTGTGGAACTTGTTGCCAGGGGCTGTTGTGAAGGCCAAAATCTGGGTTAAAAAAAGAATTAGGTAAATTCATGGAGGATAGGTCCATGAATGGCTATTAGCCAAGATGGTCAGAGATACAATCCCATGCTATAAAATTACCCTATTTGTAAAAGAGCGTGATGAGTAATAACTGGAGTAAGGGCGTGGTGGGTGTTTCAAACACCTGGGGAATATAATTTTTCTGCTCAGTGCATGGAGCTTTAGCTACACACCTCCCATTGAGATGAACTGGAGGTTTGTGACTAAATTTTGTTTGTAGAGCATGCTGGAAATGTACCCACCCCTCCCCCTGCACTCGCATTGAAGTGTAATGTGTCACTTCTTTATTCTGTCACGCTGCTGTTTCTGTAGGAGTACAGCAAAATGGCAGCTCATACTACAGCACACTTTAATAAGTACCTGCAAATATATAATCAGCGCTTACTACATGTGGAGTTCACATCAATGCAGCTCTTTCAATACATGCTGTGGTGCATACAGCTTTTTTCATGGCCCTATTTTAAAATATATATATAAATATACTAGAACTAAACATTAGCATTAGAAAGGGGATAACAAGTAGGCATGACAATTTAATTCATTCAGATTCCACAAGTGAAAAACATACACTAGTTATCCCTTTCACCAATCAAGTTCAGTGCAAAACAATGTAAATAGAATTTCTCTTTTCCTGTGTTTATTTTTTTCCCAGTTCTGGTTTTTATTGTCAAATTTTTGAGACACAGTAAATATCTTATAAAAACAGTGGATTTTGTGTGTGTGCGAATTTAGATAAAAAGCCATAAAAATTCATTATTCATACATTTTAAACTACCTAAGATATTCAAAAGTTATTTTAAAACATTGATTTTAAAAGTCAGAACTTAATAGTGACACTGAACAATATAAAGGGTCAAGGCTAGATTATTCAACTTTGTTAAAGCCAATCATATTTTTAAGGGAGTCTTTAGTCAATCTTGCTTTCTCTTTATTCATTAACAACAGATTAGTTTTAGAAATTCATCACCCCATGTAGGCACTTGATACAGAAAGAGTTAAGATCCTCAGTTCGCAATCCACCCACTCTGGCCAGCAAAGATCTGCAGTTCAGCATTATTCAGAGAAAACTTAGCAAAATAGATTAAAAATTTTAAGAGCACAATATTATTCTAATTAAAATGATCAAACAGAAATATTCAATTTACATAATTATAGAAAATTCTCCCTGCTTAAGAGTGTTAAATATCTAAATACATTACCACAATGAAGCTTGATTGACAGCACAGGGCATGGGCTGTGATGCTACACTGTTATGGGGCATCATTGCTGACCATTTATCATGCACGATGGAAAAAAAAGGTCAAAAAGTTTCCTCCAGGAGCTGCTGCTTCTTAAATGGCAAGCAGACCACTGAAGCACACATTGCTGAAGCATACTTACAAAAATTGCCCTTAAGGTTGCTCTTAAGCAATAGTCTGGTATTCTCCCCAACCATGTTACAAATCTGATGTACAAAGATGTATTCTCATTCTAGCTGCTTCTTACTATCCATAATGGAAGTCATACTTTCACTTAATTTTTCATAGAATATAGTATACCGTTATTCCTTTTTGTCCAGAGCACTTCGCCAAAATTTGGGGTGCTGGGGTTTGTTTTGGTTTGAAGGAGAAATTGATGATGGAGACAGATATCTTTGATACACTCTTGTTTATTTACAATAAAAATGTTCATAGTCCTGTTTCCCTTAACACAGGAGGAATTAAACAACAAGAGACAGTTTCTTTGCTCACCGTTCCAAATCTCTTTTAGCCAGATCTTAGTCCAAAAAGTTCTCTCTCCGCTTTTCTCTGGCCCATGCTCCCACTGATTGGTCAGGTTGTGTCTTTGGCTTTCTACTCCTTCTTTATTTCTGTCTCTATGGGGTTTCTCTCTCTCATACACACCTCTATTAACACTACCCAGTAAAATCCCCTCCACCCAGGTGTGTGCCTGGAATGTATCTTTGTTTTGGGTAGAGGCTCCTATTTGTTTCGGTTATCGGGTTCCATAAAGGAGCTTAACAGTTTCTTACATTGATCCTACATGAAAGGTGGTTGTTGCACCCCGCCCACAGTTTCAATGAGGTTTAGCCCAACCCATCACGCCATTTTTCTTCAGATGACTGTTTAATGGCAGGGTAAGTCTTCTCATTTCTTTCCTGTGGCCGCCTCCCTTAGTAAAAACCTCAGAAACTGGTCTCCACACAGCAATTTGTTTAGTGCGTCCAGCACCGAAACTCATGTGTCTGTGAAAACTAGTGATATCGCTATTATTTTGCCTTCTCCCCTGCTGGGTGCATACGTATGAGCTCACATGTATAGTTAAATTAGTGCCCTCGACTACATCAGGAAGTTAAGTGTATTTTGAAAAAAAATGGAGATTATTGTGATGCAGACTTAAAAACACCATCCAGCAGGTAGCAATGGGCCATACAACAGACAGGGTTGGTATTAATTTGAATTTCCTCATGTGGTTTTCTGAGTTGGTGCAAGTGCAAGCAATGTCTTCCCAGTTATTCCACCTGATTTGGGATTACCTGGGTTCCAATTCTGCTTACACCAGTATTTACTTCTAATGCTTTTTAAACAACATTTGCAATAGCATTTAGTATACTTTGGGAGGGGTTGAAATAATAATTAATTACATATTAGGGAAATAGTTACTTTTAAAAAATGATACATTGTATTGTCAAAACAACGTGGAGTCCTTGTGGCACCTTAGGGACTAACAAATTTATTTGGGCATAAGCTTTCATGGGCTAAAACCCACTTCATCAGATGCAACCCACTTCTGCATGATGCATCTGATGATGTGGGTTTTAGCCCACGAAAGCTTATGCCCAAATAAATTTGTTAATCTCTAAGGTGCCACAAGTACTCCTTGTTCTTTTTGCTGATACAGACTAACAGGGCTACCACTCTGCTTGTATTGTCAATGTCCAAATGTTTTGAATGTTTATTATGGGGAAAGCAATGTTTCTGCACATTGCCTTTGAACACAACTTCTTTATAAATAAAATATTGCTTGTGGGTGAATTAAAGTATTGCATGTTTCCCTAATTTTATGAGGCAAACCGTTCACCAGTAAGAAATTAAATACAGAGCTCAGAGATAATTCTGAACACATGTAATGGATTTCTACCAGCAGGTGGCGCAGGTGAAATCTCACAGCATATTCCCTGCACAAAGTTGATGTTTAAATGACATTAGAAGGCCTGATGTTAGCTGGCAAAAACCAAAGGAGTTTCTATAATTTTTCTAGACTTGTAAATTAAACATGGACAAAAATTTTGCAGCTTTGGTGAAGGCGAAGCTATTGCTCCAAGTTTTGACCTAGAGAAATTTTTTTCCCTTATAGCTCTATAAAAAAAACAAAAACAAATGAAGGGCCTGATCCTGCTAAGTGCTGACTAAGCCCCCCAACACACACACACACACACACACACACATACACACACACACTTTCCCCAACATGATAGTGCATTGAGTATATACAAGATCCTCAGCACCACATAGGATCAGACCCAAATAGTATTAGCCCCTACAACAGTGGTTTTCAACCTTTTTGGTCATCTCTAGCAGATGATCGGACTGAGGCCTTATCTTCCCTGCAACGTTAACTTGCGTTATAACTGAGATGCTGCCCCTAACTTGAGGCCAACCCACACCTAAAACCTCTTAGCTCAAATGCGGTAGTGCTTTTTACTCAAGTTGCCTGGCCCAAGAAGGTTACAGGCTAAAACCTGAGTGGATACCACTCATCAGCAGCTAGCACAACCATTCAGTATAGAGACGCTACGCTAATATCTTACCACAATTCCTCTTATGTGTGAGACCAGAGAGACAAGCTCTCCCACAATTCCCTGGGAAAGAATTCATAAAGAGTCTCAGCTTAGTGCAGAGCTAAGAACCACGGGTTGTGCCTATGTGTTTTAGTGTCACAGTCAGTGTGGACCCAACAGCTCTAGTGTTATTTCACCGCATGGCCACTTGAGCAAATTCAAGTGAACGCTGCTGTGAAGACATGCTCAAAGACTGCATCTGCATGAGCTATTTCCTTCCCTCCTCCCATTCATTGTCTCCCCCCACTACAGAGCCTGGGCTGTGCCAACCACCTCTTCTGCCATTTGCGAGACATATGGCTCATGGGAGAGGCAGTGTGGTCCAGTGGCTAGGGAACAGGACTGGAACTCAGAAGACCTGGGTTGTATTCTCAGCTTGGCTGTGAGACCTGGGGCAAGTCACCTCACCCATCTGTGCCTCTACCACAGATGGGAGGCATGCAGCAGTGCATTGAGCTCAGCCCGGAGGCCTATTATTAAGGCAGACAGGAGGCGCCCAGAGCAACATGCACAAAAGACTGATGTATTTATGCATTCAGCAGTGTACCAGCATCCAGGCAAATATCCGCATTACTGACAGGTAATTTCTGGAGGTTGGATTTGTACATCCGCCATTAACTTGAGTGTACTCAGAGAGTGCCCCGGGGCTGGGAATGGGGATGAGCTGTTCCTTGTCAGAATAATAATGATGATAACAGTAGCCTTCTTCACTTACAGAGAATTTCCCCACACCAAGATGCTCAGCAAATTGAACAAGCAATTGCAAGTCTTCCTGGTATAAAGGAGAGAACGAGTGAACATGAATGAAAATATTACAGAGACATGATCACTGCTTGCACTGAAACCATGTCTGGGAAAAGACTCATTTTCAGAGACTGTGGAACAGTGGGCGAAGGCCTGTGGGAAATCCAGTAACTATTTGAGGGAAGGACAGGCACATTTCAAGGTACCGTAGGTGTCTCCTCTGGGATGATGTCAGCTGAAAAACAACTGGCCAGTGGGCACCTTAGCCAAAGAGATATTTTGAAACCCCTATCCCCCATTCCGGGCTGCACAGGGATATTCTCTAACAATGGGCTGTGGTGACACCCCAGCCTGTAAGGAAACCAGCATGCTGCCACAGAGAAGTGTCTGAGAATCCCTAGGAGTCATATGTCATAAGATGAGCTGTGGGAGGAGGAAGAGGAGGAAAGTTTATGTGCATGAGCTCAACTGGTGCCATATAATTAAAGGGCAGAGTTTTGATTGTTTGTTTGTCTTCAGATGCCAGCTCATTCCTTACTGATTCAGCTAACAGGGCATTTGACTTCCACAGAAAGCTAAGAAACACAGAAAATCCCTCTTCCCATCCTAGTGCCCATTTATTGGCCCCTTGAATGGAAGAATTTTGTATTAAGGTTAAATCTGAGGTCCCTCACCAGAAGCTCTTAAGCAAATAGCACTCAGGGATAAGAGGGAAGGTCCCCTCATGGGTCAGTAACTGGTAAAAAGATAGGAAACCAAGGGTAGAAATAACTGGTCAGTTTTCACAGTGGAGAGAGGTAAATAGTGGGGTTCCCCAAGGATCTGCACTGGGTGGGACCCCATATTAATAAATAATCTGGAAAAAGAGGTAAACAGTGAGATTGCAAAATTTGCAGACGATACAAAATTACTCAAGGTAGTTAAGTCCAAAGCAGACTGTGAAGAGTTACAAAGGGATCTGACAAAACCGGATAACTGGGCAACAAAATGGCCGATGAAATTCAGTGTTGATAAATGCAAAGTGATGCGCATTGGAAAACATCATCCCAACTATACATATAAAATGATGGGGTCTAAATTAGCTGTTGCCACTCAAGAAGAAAATCCTGGAGTCATCATGGATAGTCCTCTGAAAACACCTGCTCAATGTGCAGCAGTGCCAAAAAAGCTAACAGAATGTTAGGAACCATTAGGAAAGGGATAGATAATAAGACAGAAAATATTATAATACCACTATGTAAATCCATAGTATGCCCACACCTTGAATACTGCATACAGTTCTGGGCACCCCATCTCAGAAAAGATATATGAGAATTGGAAAAAGTACAGAGAAGGGCAACAAAATTTATTAGGGATATGGACCAGCTTCCCTCTGAGGAGAGATTAAAAAGACTAGGACTGTTCAGCTTGGAAAAAAGACAACTAAGAAGAAAGAGATGTCTATAACATCATGACTGGTGTGGAGAAAATGAATAAGGAAGTGTTATTTCTCTCTTCACATAACAGAAGAACCAGCGGTCACCCAATGAAATTAATAGGCAGCAGGTTTAAAACAAATGTAAGGAAATATTTCTTCGCCCAATGCATAGTCAACCTGTGGAACTCCTTGCCAGGGGATGTTGTGAAGGCCAAAACTGTAACTGGGTTCAAAAAAGAATTAGATAAATTAATGGAGGATAGCGCCATCAAAGGATATTAGCCAAGATGGCCAGGGATGCAACCCCCATGCTCTGGATGTCCCTAAACCTCTGACTACTAGAAGCTTGGACTGGACAACAGGGAATTTATCACTCTATAATGGCCCTATTCTGTTCCTTCCCTCTGAAGCATCTGGCACTGGCCACTGTCAGAAAACAGGATACTGGGCTAGATGGACCATTGGTCTGACCCAGTATGGATATTCTTATGTTCTGAGTTTCAACTTCAAACCCAATATTCTGTCACCCTCTTACATCCACCAGAATGTCAGATAGGCCTCTACATTACATCTGGAATCATGTTATTCTACCTGGATCTAACTCCCCTTTTGATCAAGTGATGATCACTACACCCAGATCCGTAAAATCACAAGCTTCCCAAATCAAACATATGGATGGAACCAAAATCAGCATCTTGAAAGGGTAGATAAAGACTTTGAGGCGTTTTAATGCCAAGGCAGAGGTGCCATTTTATAATTGGCACTAACTGGCTCCCACAAACAACAGCATCCTTTATAGGCAGCTGAGTGGCCCTCAAAATGAGTGAAATTTATTTTCATCCTTTGAAGATCAAAGGGAAACAAAGATGGCTTGCAGTCTGATCCTTGCAGCTAACTGCCACACAGTATTACACCCAGGAGCACTTGGTCCTCTTTCTCCCTGGGCTCTGATGGCAACATTACTTAGCACTCTTATCTCACTACTCCTTCTCAGGGAAGGCAATGGAAAGAGGAACTTCCCCTCTTATCATGTGAACATTGCTCATCTTACTAATACTACTGAAAGTGACAAGTTTCATTCAATCCAATTCATCATAGGCATCCAAGTTACTTTTTCTGGTCACTCTTTCACCTCTGCAAGGAAGTGATTTACCACAATCCACATGAGTTTGTACATTTTTCTATAGCTAACTGGGTAACACAACTTTATTTTATAGAAAGACTCTCACACAAATTGCATCTCAGAATGCTTTACAGAGTTAACTGGGACAAGGCAGTGTTTGGTAATAAATTACAGAAATCAAAAGGTGTTCGCTCCAAATTCTGCCCTCTTTTACATCGACTTCAGTGGGGTCACCTCTGGAGTCACCACGGAGCTATTGATACCTTCCGGCATTGCAATACAGTTTTTTTCTATAGGAATTGACTCTCTGCTGAGTTAGAGCATTTCAGGGAGTCAGGGATAGCTAGCTTTGTCTTCTTACTTTATTTGTTTTATTAATTGGTTGTTGCCTCATTTTCTGAACCCCTTTTCCCACTCCTTCCTCTCTGCCTCCATCAAAATTCCCAGCCTCCTTCCCAAAGCAGGAATTGCCACAAAAGAGGATTCTCTGTTTGCTTTCAGGAGAGGGCTGAAGAAGAAGGCAGTGGGAAGGGAGGCCAAGATGGGAAAAAAAAAGGAGTACTTGTGGTACCTTGGAGACTAACAAATTTATTTGAGCATAAGCTTTCGTGAGCTACAGCTCACTTCATCGGATGCATTGTAGCTCACGAAAGCTTATGCTCAAATAAATGTGTTAGTCTCTAAGGTGCCACAAGTACTCCTTTTCTTTTTGCAAATACAGACTAACACGGCTGCTACTCTGAAACCTGTCAAGATGGGAAAAATATCTGTAGTGGAAGACTTGGCACCTTTCTTCTAATGTCTGTAGACATCTCTCACTCATCCTGGTGACCCTTCCCCACAAACCAGCAAGTCAGACATTCAGGCGATACAATGCAAGGTTACTCAAAAGCATTCAATTTCTCTCCTCCTTGCAGGTTCCCTGCCCCCACACACACTTTCTCTCTCACACATATTTTTTGAAGCACATCCTCACCAGCGGTCATGCTAAATGCTAGAAAAGCAAGTACTCTTCACAGCTGGGTTTAGTCATCAGAACCGTGAGAAGCCACTTCAAGCTTCATAGCTCACAGACTAATACACTCTCCCATTTTAATTCCCCCCTACAAGTGGCCCCCTGATCAATTCTCTGAAGCATATCCGCCTGCGTATGTCATGCTGACAGCCAGAAAACCAGCTGCTGTTCACAGCTGGATTAAGGAAGCTGAACCATGTCCATGCTTTAGCACTCTGTAGCCCACAGACTTTTCACTACCCACCCAGGGCTTTGCATTGTCTACTTACTGGTAGAGTGGTTGGCAGGCCCTGTAGTTTATTAAACTATTTTATAAAGTGCTGTCTGCTGTTTTTGATTTGAAGTAAAACATATACTGGAAAAATCAGTTGAACATTAACAATCTTATCTCTTATTGAACATATGGGTTCAGGGAGGACAGAACTTAATAAATAATAGTACTTTACACTTCTATAGCACCTTCTGTTTCAAAGTGCTTTGCAAACATTGATGTTTTTCTAAAAGATAGGCTCTTGTTCAAACAAGAATTAATTCAGGGAAGTCCTATGGCCTGTGCTGAACAGAAGGTCAGACTAGATTAGCACAGTGTTTCCTTCTGGCTTTATAATCTATGAATAAAGCTTCAAAGCTCCACTCAGAAATAGGTAAGTATCAATATAATGAGATGAGACACCAAGTCTGAATGAGATCCCCAAGCTTTCCCAGGGAATCAGTGGCAGAACCCGGAACTGTTCCCAGCTCACCTGACTCCTAGCCCTGTACATTAACCACATAAACATCCTCCTTCTTCGTCAATTGTTTGTGGGCGCTGTGAACATTGCACGAGAGACCACAGTACACAGGATTCAAAGCGTCCCTAAAAGTAACGAGCACAAGTTTACTCCATCCTTGTTAGAAACCTACACACTTAAGCAACCATTTTTTTTATTAAATCTTGCCTAGGCTACAGCTTTTGGTTACATTATAAATCCAGTGAATTGCTTTCCAATTAGCTTGACTTAAGTAACATGATTGCAAGTGCTAATGTAGACACTCAAAAAACATTGGTTCTTGGGTGTGGTTCTCTCTAGTCTGAGTTCTATAAAAAGAAATAAATAGAAAAATACAGCACAAATTGGAATTCTAGTTACAGTGACCCACTTTTAAAGTAAAGCTATTCTGGGCATAGGGAGAGATTCTTTTGCCATATGCCTTACCCAGAGCCCAGTTAAATCAATGGAAAGACTCCCACTGCCCACAATGGGTTTTGGGTTAGGCCCTATCAGTGGAATCCAGTGTAGTACAGTTTAAGGACTATTGCTGACTTGTTATCCAATCCTGTCAGCCTTGCACAGAAAGCTCAGAAACTGAGTATCACTTGATGACAGACATAAACCACAAGTCATTCGTTTAACAAAAAGAATAAGTACACGAAAAAAACTACAATCCAGCTTTTCTTTGGGGACACCGGGCCCAGATCTGTAAACACTCACCCACGTGAGTAACTTTTCTAATACGAGTAGCCCAGGGACTTCAAGGTTGGGAACGATGACCACACATACTTTGCTGAAAAGTTAATTGAGGCAAATGGAGAGAGAAGAATATTTGAAGGGTGGGATTTTCACTTGCTCAGCATTGGCCTAACTCTTCTCCCACTGAAGCCACTGGACGAACGAATAATGTGCTGCCCAGCTGGTATACTGAGACCACTGCCTATCATTCAATACTGTCTCATTGTTTCCATGTGCTCCTTCCTTTGCTGGTCTGTATCCACCTATTGTTTCTTGTTTTATACGTAGATTGAAAGCTCTTTGGGGCAGGGACCGTCTTTTTCTTCTGTGTATGCAGAACTTAGCACAATGGGATCCTGTTCCATGATTAGTGCTCTTAATGCAAATAATTAGTAATAAAAAAAACCTCCCACTGATTTCAATAAGAGCCAATCCTGAGTGCTTCTGAAAGCCCCACCTAAAAGGGATATTTTACTGACACAAACCCTCATGAGAACAAAGTTGAAACAACAGCTGAACATTTAGGACATGAGCATAGAGGCTGTTTCATTCTGTAACCTTTATATTCATTGCATGTACCTGCACTAGGGCAGAGAAATGCATCATAAGTGGTAATGGAAAACTGAATTTATCTCATAATCCTTAATGCCTCATGAATGGCTGAGTACTTACAATTTTTAAGTTGAGATGGAATCGGAGCAAAATGGCCCCATAATTTATAATATGAATATGAAATAAAGTGGGACTTTACAACTGAAACTCCAGTAGCAGCACTTCATCTGATTTACTTCAATGACTCAACCTATCTCATGAGCTATTTTTCATATTCCTTATTTAGAGGACTTACTCATGTCTCAGAGAAAGTCTGCAATGTGATAAAGCAAATGTCAGGGAAGTGTAATGGGTGGTGGTGGTGGTAACACCTCCACTGCCAAAAATCTTACTTCCATATTTATGTGACTCTATAAATTCATTCTTGCTTTTCCCCCAAAGAGAATGAGAAGACTTTGTCTTTCCCTTCCAATTAGCACAGCCCCATGAAAAAGGGAGGCACTGGGTCACATCCCTCCTGCGTGGCATTCCATTGCCTTTCACTGAGTTATGCCTAGCATGAATTTGGTCCTTTGAATTTTCAGTGCCGTGAGTGTTATTTTTAACATACAAATTACAATATTGGCAGAGAACCATGTTCATTCAGTTTTTGTCTCCTGAAAATTGTCTCCAAGGGAAAGCAAGGAATTAAAAAAAAAAAACTAAAGTAGATCACTCTCAGGCTACGGCTTCTCTGCAAAAAGAGTGGAATTATAGCTAATTTGATGTAAAATCCCAGTGGAAACCAAGTGCAGGTCATTTTTAACTTTGATGTAGCTAGTCCAGTTCAACTCTAGACCCCTAACCTCGGGTTTATCTCAGCGTAGATCGTCAAGGTAAAAACTACATTGCCCTATCTATCTCCACTTGGATTTTACACCAAGATAACTAACTCACTACAAATATACACCTGTTTTCCAGTGAAAACAGCCTCAGTGGAGTAGCTCCTGCAATGAGAAAGCCCTTAATCATATAAATAGCGAAAAACTCTTATTACCGCCATCCCCACAGAACAATAGAGACCTTCTTTAAAACCAGTTAATGAACATCAATGCGAGAGGTGCAAGAAATTTCACCAACCTTTCTCCATAGTCAGACTTCTAACCCTTTTAAAAGCCAGGGGAGTTGCTAGAGTGTGACTTGGGTTGAAAAAAAAAACCCCACCTTATTGGCAAGTCAAACAACAGTTCCCAAATGCTTTTCAACATAGCTGTTGCTTGCAAGGTTCAAAGACCAAAGTCAATGGGGGTGGGGATAAGCATAGCGTTGCACTTGCTTACACCAGGACTTGATTTGACTCACTGTTAACAGGGGCTAAATCTGGGCTTCTCAGAGGGATTAACACGTACACCTCCTGAGCTGCAATGTTCATTACTGGCACCACGTCACACTGGAAGTGAAGCTTAATGGCTCTAGAAGATAACAGCTTATGTTTATAAAGGATCCTTCTCCCACCAGGCCAAAAAATGCCTCACGCAACACCTGCTGTGCTAAAGAGGAAAAGGAAGTCTGATAGTGCCATTTGGAGAGAGGCTGTGACTCAGAGGGGGTGAAAAGCTCCAGACAGAAGGGGCAGCACCAGTGAAAGAGTAGCCTTTGACTGTGGAGAGTCAAAAGGATCAGCCTAAGCCTGAGGTTGCTGAGCATGGGTGACCAGGGTGTGAATAGGATTTGGAGACAATAGGAAGCCAGTGTAAGTGTTGGAGTTTGGGACAGAGGCAGAGAGGGAGACAGTTGTCTGGGACCTCTGGGGTTTAGAAAGCTGTGTCTACAGCAGCTGTGGAAGTGTCAGCCAGGTACCAGTATGGAAACCAACAGATTGATTATGGGGAGGGAGAGGAGTGGCAAACAGAGGAAGACAACAGCTGTGCTGTAGTTCTTGCTTCTGCTGTAGAACAATAGTGTCCCAAACCATTTCTTGGCTTAGCTTTTTTCTGACAGCTTGTAGATGCATTTGCCATTAGTAGCTCGGATTGGACATCACGCTTTCATGGGGAACATAAAATCATCTTCTTTATGTGAGTCACTGGGGAGGGGGAGGTTGGGGAGGGGAAAGTGGCCTTTAGCAAAGTGCCTAATGCACAAAGAATATGTACGAGTGCCATATGGAGTTTTGAACTAGGAGAAATACAAATGACTGATAATACTGCAGAGCTTTCGCGGGAGGCACGGGCTCTATTCCCAGCCTTGTCACTGACGCACACTGCGACCGCCAACAAATTATCTAACACTCTGGGCCTCGGCTTCCTCAGGTTGAGGGAACAGTTCTAGGCCCTCTCTCATAAAGTATTCTGACTACCTCTGATGAAAGTTGCCATAAAGCCAAAGAGTTATTACTAGTACTTACATTAAGGCCAGAGCCAGAGACTCCAGCCATTCGGGACAGAAGCAGCCAAAGGAGAGGAGCGAGGGTATAATGGGCCCCAGATGGGGTCAACCCTTTCTCCAGCACCCCACTGGACCCAGAACTGTGTGGAAGAGACCTCCCCCACTCTTAGACCACTAGGACCCAGGTGGTGGCTCCAGCCTGAGACTCCAGCTGGAAGGAGCAGAAACAGCCAAGGCAGGGATCTCTGGACATTCAGAGCTTTGACTTGACTTTTTCTGCCCTGAGCTGATGGGGAGGGTTGGAACAAACAGCCAATCTCTTCACCTTAGATTCAATCCACACCTGTCTGTCTGACCCTCTTCTTCCCCTGCGCCCTGTCCTTCATCCTCTTTCCCTTTAGTTTAGCCTCTCCTATAGATGGATGAGCCCCACAGCATTTGGAGGGTCTGTAAAGGAGCCAGAACATTAGATTTTGATAACTTGGAGAGAGCAGGCTGAGCTACTCAGCAGAGTAGTGCATCACCAGGGCAGCTTCATGGCAATTGCCACTTGCAGCTGGTTCCTGGACAAGAAATGGCTCAGAGACTGACATTTCACATGAATTTCCAGGTTCCAAACGTCACAAACCCACAGTTTGCTGTGTATTACATGTCCCTGCCCCCACCCCTTTGTGCTCAATTCACAGAACTCTTACATTTCCCAAGGAGAGGGCCTAAGTCATTCAATTGAAGATGCTCATGGTTTTACTTTGGGAGTCCCCAGTTCAGTCCCTGCTCACAAACAAAATGGCAGCTGTCACACAGGAGCGTTCCCACAAACCACCTGGAAATAAGCCATCGTGTTTCATGTGTTTCGGGCTTCTTAAATAAATACTTTTGGGGTCTTCTGCAGGTAGCCCAGGTGCTTTTACTCTCTCCTCTTTCAATATACCTGCTTCGGGGTTCCCATGGCCCAAGACTGTTTTCACTACACTCTGTGGCACAAGCGGTTTATGAGCCTAATGGACTTGTTGCAAGTAAAGCAAGCAGAATTTTTTCAACAGTTTTTCTTTTATTTGACACTCCATAAAAACATTTCAGTTTTTCTTTCACATTCACAAGATCTTCAGGGAATTATTGCTATTTCCCATATACAAAAAACACAGCTCAACAGACAAAATAGCAGCACATACTGAACTCTCTGCAGACACAGAAACTCAACACAAAAGACAGTCAGTCCCCTTGTGAGAGACAATTTTATCAGAAGAAACACTAGGTGGGAGTGACCCTACATATGACAGCAAGCCATGTAACACTGAACAAGACCACTTTTCTCCACATAGTGCGAACCAGTAACACTTTGAAGGGGTCAGCGGATGGGGCTGAGACTTTTAGTCTAACTTCCATCAATTACAGTTTCAATGGATGGAAGAGTAATTTAGAGGAGGGTTAGATAGATGTTCAAGTATTATAGGGCAGTTCTTAAATAACAGATGAGATATAGTAGCTCAGCAGGATAGCCTGATCACTTCATTTAAAGTCCCTGGTTCTCTGTGTTAGGTAAAAGCACATACAGTACAAAGGCAAATGCAGAAACACAAGAAACGCCACACCTAAATAGATCAACGGTCCATGTACTCAAATATCTTGTCACAGAGAGTGGCCCAATGCCTGATGCTTCTGAGAAAGGTGAAAACCCCCTCTAATGCCCCTGATTCTGCAATAATAAAATCACAAAGGGAAGTTTCTTCCTAACCCCAGCTTCAGATCAGCTTAATCCCTGACGCATGAAAACAAACAACAAGGAAAAAGGCAAAACGAATATTAGAGTGCTTGCCTTCCCTGTCATTTCAAGGATTGTGCTTTTCATTTGACTTGCTCTTTCCTGATACGGTTGTTTATTGCTTACACTTTAAACAAGGCTGTTACAATTTTTCAAAGAGACAGTTGTATGGGTCTGACCCGTTTACATGGAAGGGGTTCCATTGTTCCCTAGGGGTCTGGAAGTACAGTAGTGGTTGCACTCTATTAAAAACTTAGAAAAGCAGTGTTGTTTTGTTTGTTTTTAAAGAGGACATTAAATCTTTAGAAAGCCAGCCCTGCGTACATCACTTTTGTTGGTAGTCAGTGTCCATATACACAAGTTTTCACCCACTATGACTATTCTGGACTATTCTGGTTTTGGAATAAATCAGTGAGGCCTTCTGTATTGCACGTTCATGAAATGTTCTTATTGGAATCACAGTTGGTAACAAAGGAACATATTATTTCTAATTTCCAATAGGGTTTAGCATGATGAAGATGCAGTAATAGGACTAAGTTTTAGCTGATGGACAGGAGAACGAATTGGCACAGAACTCAAGACTGAGGTAGGAAATGTGTAACATGAGCCTTCGAAGTTTTTGCTTAAAGTCAGTTCTTCCGCAAAAAAAGACACAGCTTCTCTTTTGCATGAGGCAACAGGGGGACTAGGAGTGGAAGACAGGATCTCTGACTCATACTGTAGTAATTGGCCCATGAAACCAAAATTTGGTGAGATCAGGCTCCTACGTTGTTTGATGTAATCAAATGCCTCCTCCAGGCGGAACTTTTTCGTTTTCATGAGATAAGCCATGCAGATGGTGGGGGAGCGTGAAATTCCGGCTTCACAGTGCACCAGGATTTTGCCTCCAGCTCGCCTCACACAGTCTGGAAAGAAATAATTCATTACAGACATTAGTTCTCATTATGGACAGGAAGGATGCTGCAGTACCCATTTCAAGGGACTCTGAAAACAAAATGCATCATCTAGAAGAAGCCACATGTCCAGTCATCCAGGAGGAGGGCGAGTCCCCTTCTTATTTGATACACAAACAATTCATGATCAAGCAGAGATTAAAACAACAAGCAGAGATGAATCTGAGTAAAAATACAGATTGGAATCTGCTTAAGAGCTGTCCCTTTGGCCCAAACTCTAATTTTAAGAAGTCTTTTCCCCTTCTCTTCTGCAAAAAAATTAAACAAATTCTCTTTTCCTACAAAGAAAAGGTGGAAAGTATCAGCAATTCCACAGCAAGCAGAATGCTGTATTCATTCAGCTTTGTGGGACAGAGTTTGGTACCCAACAGGCATTTGTATGATGCTGCCCTTGCAGTTAGCGTAACATTTTCTTTGTTAGTGCTCAAAGTCATCAATGCACGGGCACAGTTCTGCTGTCCTAACCCGGACAAAGCAGTCATACTCAGTAGGGGTTTCACTTGGGATAGGACTGCAGAATTGAGTTTGATTGGATAAGTTCACCTGGGCAACTAGTGTTTTCAGAAATGATGAACCTGAACCTCACTTTGGTTCTGAGAGACAACATTACACGTATTTGCCTTCATTTGACAGCTGTGTTGCAAAAATACCTCCAAAACACCAACCTACAAACCCACGTAAATGGTCCCAAACTGGAAGATAGAAAGTTATTAGGTTTGCACTGGGCAAGTATCTCAGCCCATCTTCAAAAGTCTCTCAGTGAGTTGTCAACCGCAGTGGGTGAAGATACAGAATTAAGGGTTCATCTACATAGCAAAAATGACTTGTTATAACACAAAACTAGAGGAGAATACAGCACCATAACAGAGCTGGAACAGAGCATGCACCTGTTTGCTGGCAGGGCAGAACTGCTGTATAACATGGCTGAGTCACTGCTATATTATAGCAAAGTCTCTCAGCACTGCTGAGATAGGCTCTTAGCCAACGTGAAATACCATCTCTGTGCCCTGCCCTGGATCTTTTTGGTACACCGCCCCCTCTCCCCACACACACCTACAGTTGTATGGGGATGCCAAGCTTGATTCCTGCGGCTTCCACCACAAAGTACATAATAAATAGTATAAAGTCTCTAATTATAGCCCAGTTAAAGGATACTTGGACTTAAGTCAGGCTATAAATGGCTTGTGCAAACTACCATTTTCCACATCAGGAGGCATGGAGGTTACTCAGACAACACAATTATTGTGATTAGATTAAAGAAAAATGCTTAAAATAAGCTCCTTCCATAAAAAATCTAGTTTGAAAATAGAAATTCTCTGGTCAGGCTGGCTTGAGAAATATGTTCCAGAGTTTACTGAGAAATGGAACATGAGTGTGTGCTCTATACATAGCCCTGAAACAACATAAAAAGCTGAACACGTTATCGTTTTCCTTTCCCCTTTTGTCATCTGGTGAAGGACCAAATCCTCAGCAGTTGGTTAAACTTTGTTGTTGTACAAAATAATCTATTTGCGCTAAAGAAATCTACAGATCCTACAACGTTAGAAATAAAAAGGAAACCCAAAAGTTAAGCCATCCTCAAAGTGTTTGGAGAGTTCTAAGTGACTCAACTTCTACCAGAAGAGGGGGAAAATCATAATAAAAAACTCCCTACTAATTGTGGTACACTGGAGTTTCCCCTTAAAAAATGTAAAAAGCCCCATAAGTCATCAGCACCAGAAAGCAATTAGAGGCTAGAAATGTATTTTACAACCTGCAAGCTACCCCTCTCTTTTTAAGAGTCAGCTGAATCTGAATGACCGAACTAAACCACCAGCAACAGACAGGCAGACAAAAAGAGTTCATAATTAACTTTGTGATTCCTCTCGGTTTTCCTTTCAAATGCTATTGATAGCACAAGTCTCCACCCATGGTTACCCCCATTGACTCTGTGTTTTACATTGTGGCTTCCTTCTGTAGTGCTCCACACAGTTAACTTCCATGCCATTAACCCTATCTAGGTCTGTCCAATATCCTGGGGGTGAGGGGAAGACTGGATCTTTCAGAAGGCCTCCCAATTTTATGCAAGATAGGGTTATTTAAAAGCAAAAGTTAAAGGGTGTGTATACAGAGGGACAAAAAACCCTTAGCTGGCCTTGGTCAGCTGACTTTGGCTCACCATCAATGCTGAAAAAATGCTGTGAGGATGCTCCACCCGCCCAGGGTCCCAGAGCTCAGGCCCCAGCCCACGCCCAAAAGTCAATACAGTAATTTTCCCCCATGCCGTCTATGCCCGGTGAGCCCAAGCCAGCTGAGCCAGGCCTACCGCAGGTGGGACACGGGTCTTTTATCCCTGTGTAGATATACCCGAAGTTACTAAGCACTTGTCTACATGTAAAATGCTCTAGTGGCACAGGTGCGCCAATGCAGCTGTGCCACCGTAGCATGTCAGTGTAGACACTGCCTATGCTGATGGAAAGGGTTCTCCCATTGGCGTAGGCAATCCACCTCCCCGAAAGGCAGTAGCTAGGTCAATGGAAGAATTCTTCAGTCGACCTAGTGTTATCTGCACCGGGACTTAGGTCGGCTTAATGCCACCTCTCAGTGGTGTGGATTTCTCACCCTTCTGACTGAGATAGTTGATAGACCTAATTTTCTCATGTAGACTAGGCTTTAGAAGACCTAATTTTCTCATGTAGACTAGGCTTTAGTAATCAAAATGATTTAAAGGAGAAGCAAGGCCAAAATGGCTCTGCAATAATGTGGACGTGCTGTGTTTGTACAGCACCTGCCACAATGGGGTGCTGATCCATGACTGGGACTCCTAGGCACTACTGCAATACAAACAAATAAATAAATAAGCTAACCCTGCATTCACTAGGAATCATGGGCCTTATCCAAAGGCCAAGGAAGTCAGTGGGAGTCTTTCCATTAACCTCAATAGGCTTTGGACAAGGCCCGATGTGCAGAGGACACCCCCATAAGAAAGCTAGAAGGAAGACCATCGTCTGGAAACATTCCTTTATTGGGCTGAAATTACATGCGTGTTTGCTACAATCTTACAGACACCTAAAGAAACCTCATATAATTATCTCCAGCACCATTCCATTGCCCCTGCCCTACGCATGCCCGTAGTCTGTGCAACTTGATACCACTGAGTTGCTTTGTCCCGTCTTCCCCCTACAAAGCCAAATGTAAATCATATTTATCCTCAAATTCTGCTCTCTACACTAATCTGGAAAAGAGACCTGGAAAGAAACTATACTCCCTGTCCACATTTTCCTTATTTGCCTGCTTTTAATTCATCTGATGGTGAGAAAAAAAATCAGTCTAACTTTATACATGATTAAAATAAGCTTGGGCATTTGCAATGACATCTGGGAATGTGTGAAAATAATTTGTGCTTCCCCTTTTCTGGGAATGTGTGTAAATTAGTTGCCGCATTTAGCTAGAAGAGATTTTTTTAAAATGAATCTCATTTACAAGAAAGAATGGTTAAATGCAGTTTTCCCTTTCAAAAGTTAATTTGTATGCCAATTCCATATGGATTTTGCATAGATCTAGATTTAGTATTTAAACAGCAATTTTCATATTGAGACAGATATAGATCTAGTTTTTAGGTGTGTTGTCTAGTGCTTAGGACAAGAAAATGCAATCAGATTGCTGGGTTTTATTCCTAACTTTACCACTGACTTATCATGAAACCTTAAACAAAATCCTTAACCACTCCATATGTCAATTTGCCCTTAAGTGAAATCAGTATAATACTTGACCGCATCATGGGCCTCTCATGATTTGAAAAGCGCTTTGAGTTCCTTGGCTGAAAGATGCTATAGAAGTCCAGAGTATTTGAGATTTTTTTAAAATTCATTGACTCTTTTAAATATTTTTTAAAGATACAGTAGAATAGCTATACCTACCAATGAAATCTATGGCTTCCTGGAAGTGAGAGCTGATGTCTGCCATGTGACTGTCCTCCACTGGGATCCATTTATAACAATATTGCTCTTTAAAGGACTCTGAACCTTTCCTGGAGACATTGAGCAAGGCTGTGATGTGCAGGTTGGCTAGGAACTCACACTTGGAAGCATGGTAGGCACTGCCAAGGTAAAGGAAAGGCAGGATTTCAACTGGACCACCCTGGAAGTTAAAGATAAAAATATGTTATTTTGCTTTTTTCCCATCCACCAAAGTGAACTTTGTCTTAAATTATGGCAGAATCATTGAACAGAGAAATTCAGCAGAGCCAGCGTGGGTGCTGACTCCCTGTCTGGTGGTTTTAGATCCTGGCCAGTGAATCATTGTAATGGCAGAGCCCACACAGAAAAAGGCTTTCATTTTCTTGTCCATCCACAGCTGCAAGGTCCGAAACCAGTTCCAGCCCACTCGCACACATGATGTTTCCTGCTCTTTAAAGTGCTTCCCCTTAGAACCCACCCAAAGTGCTTTCATATGTGAAGCTAATTTCCCTGGAGAGTTTGCAGGGACAAAAAGGGTGCCATTTCAAAGCAGTGCACAAAGGTGTGCACAGAAAACCAGTTAGTGTGTTCAATGCAGGGCTTGGAACCCACGCACACCAGGTATGTTAACAAGAAACCTCACAGTACCTAATTTGTAACCAATAAAAAAAACGTAAAACAAACACCCCCCCCCCACACACACACAGACTTCCGAATGCCTAGATATGTGTGTGTGTTTATTGTATGGCTGTTTTGAAAGCAAACCTGAAAACATGAATGGATTGAAGAGTAAAGCATCTTTTTCACCCACACCTAAGAGAGACTTGCACAGTGACAGC
Organism: Dermochelys coriacea; assembly: GCF_009764565.3. Taxonomy (NCBI): domain Eukaryota; kingdom Metazoa; phylum Chordata; order Testudines; family Dermochelyidae; genus Dermochelys; species Dermochelys coriacea. The sequence continues at coordinate 117,846,170 of NC_050074.1, forward strand.
TGGTATCGGTTTGCAGAGCCTCCCCCGACCTCAGTGACAAAGCTTAGCTTAGCTGCCTCCATTTCCTGCATGCCTAACAGCAGTAACATGGAGGCACAGAACTCTGCCATGTCATATGCACCACACACTCACTCCTGCTGCTCTGGGCCACCCAAGCTTTCTGCCACCAGAGATGTAATCTCTGTTCCTTCTTCCACGAAAGAAAGTAAATACTAGATGTGGGGGACAGGGGGAAGAAAGGGAACAAAACCCAAAACACAGCTTAACAGAGAAGCATTTCAAAGTGACTGGACTCGGCAGGTAACTTTCCCATGGTGTGCTCACTGCACAGCAACTAGGCTGAGTGGCACAGCCTTCATTTGCAGTATGCTGAATACCTGCCTTAGTCTGGCTATTAATGCCGTTATTCAGCACATGCTGGGAAAGCGGCTGGAACGCGAGTGCTTTCCCTTTGCAGGTCACCTAGAGACACCCCCCAAAAGAGTGCCTTTTAGTCAATGTTTTGTTCAGCGGTGAAAAGGAATGAACATTCTCAGCCTGCTCAGGACAAAACCGGCCTCCGGGTTCAAGAAACAGAACATTACAGAACAAAATCATCTTGACCCCAGACTGAGAGCTGTAATCAGAAGTGTTCCCCTGGGTGTGTTTGTCGGTGTGAGGATTTCCCCAGTGGAAATCCCTCAAACAGGAAGTACCACAGAAGAATTGATCTTCTAAACAATCTACTATTCACAGAATCTAGTTCTCCCACTCTCACTCTCACTCATAAGAACGGCCATAGTGCGTCAGACCAAAGGTCCATCTAGCCCAGCATCCTGTCTTCCGGCAGTGGCCAGTGCCAGGTGCCCCAGAGGGAATGAACAGAACCGGTGATCATCCCCTGTCGCCCATTCCCAGCTTCTGGAATATGAATAGCCCCAGTAATTGCAACTGGGCTATTCGGGGTCCCAATCCAACAAGGTGCACGGCACCCACAGGTCCCTTTGGTGTCTTGTTCCTGTTAAAATGAATCTGCATCTGTTTTGGATTGCAGGAGTGGTTCCTTGCATGTCATACAGGGCAGTAGATCTCAACCTTTCCAGGCTACTCTTCCCCTTTCAGGAGTCTGATTTGTCTTGTGTACCCCAAGTTTCACCTCACTTAAAAACTACTTGCTTATAAAAATCACACATAAAAATACAAAAGTGTCACAGTGCACTATTACTGAAAAGTTGCTTACTTTCTCATTTTTACCATAGATTTACAAAATTAATCAACTGGAATATAAATATCGTACTTGCATCTCAGAGCAGTATAAACAAATCATTGTCTGTAATGAAATTTTATTTTGTACTGACTTCACTAGTGCTTTTTATGTAGCCTGTTGTAAAACTAGGCAAATATCTAGATGAACTGATGTACCCCCTGGAAGACCTCAGTGCATCCGTCGGGGTATGTGTACCCCTGGTTGAGAACCACTGATACAGGGGACTGAAAAGCATTGGAGATCAAAGGTACATAGATGCATAAGTCCTTAATGGCTGATAATACATGCGGCGGTTCTTTTCCTGTCCCTACTTTAAGATTTAAGTCTCCTAGAGTGACATTCATTGCTTAAGGATTTTGAAAAGGAAAGTCTCCTTTTGCCAACTGTGATGTACCTGCCAGTGTAATGAGAAAGTCAACACAATATAATATTTGTGCTAGCTGTGTTGGTTTGTGGTTTTCCTTGGTTTGAAAACACTAATAACAAGGTACTACTGAGCAGTATTTGGAATGGCTCTTTATTTGACATGTGGATTGCCGATTCACACTACAAAGGCTTTTTTACTAGCACCCAGGTCTGTTCGCATAGTAGTGGTATGCAGACATTTCACAAGGTAGATCGATAACAGATGCAGCTATCACTTGTGATCTACTTAGGGGCTTTAATTCAAGAGGCATCATGATTCCTTTGGCTTGCAGTACCCTCCAGAAGAGTGGCTACAGTTTCTCAGATCAAGATTTGGTTATTTCTCAGTGTGGTGGGGGGACGGGGGGGGGGGAAGAATCAGATACGTACAAATATTATTGTCCCAAGATACCAAAGAGTATCTTGCACATCTGGAATTATGGATTTTTTTAAAAATAAGACAGATGGTATTTTGCTTTTTTTTTTCCTTCTATTTCTTGGGATAAGTGAAAGCTCTCTCTGTGGGCTTAATCCTGTACCACGGAAGTTAATGGGAGCAGAAGCTGGCTCTGTGAAAAATATTACATATCACACATATATGTATATTTTATATCATAAATAGTTATATTCTAAGGTAACTAAATTGTAAATTTTTTCCAACCTTTTTTTTTTCTTTCCATAAATTGGAGGCAATAAGTTGCAAAAAGAGGACAGAGGATTCCCTACTGTCTTTCCCTTTAAGCCCCTAAGAGATAACCTACAACTAATCTGAACCTCAGAAGTGTAGCAAATGCTATGTTCTCCTTATCCCTGTTTCCCTTCCCCTACAGCATTTGTCAGATAATTTTGAATGTGTTTGCTCTGTTAAATGGTATTTGCTGGCTCCAATCCTGGTCTCAAGCCCTCAGCACTTAAGACCCCCGGAAAACAGGAAAAACCACAGACCCATTCTTTGACAGCTTAATTGAAGCACCAGATGAAAATAACAGAGTGAATAGTCAATTATAACAGGAAGCCCTGGAAAATGTCTATGTGGGGGAGGGGACAGGGAGAATTATTTACAACTTCCCCTAAACACACCTGATCATAAGCCGGTTTGTGGTTGGTGCTCTGCTTCTCACAGTGGCTGTTGAGGTTTCTCTCTGTTTCATTTTTCTCTGGAGAAATGGGTTTTACATCTACACAGCACTCAGGATATTGAGAGTAAAAGGTTTCATATCCCCCTAGGAAAAAACAGAGAGAGAAATATGAATTTTCAGATTTCTGAAAATTTAGTTAATTAAGCTGGCTCAGAAGTTAAGCTTCCAATAAATCAAAATACTGCATAATAAATGACCACTCCCATGGGGTGTTCAATGACAAAGAAAGTTCCATTCAGTCAAAGTGTTTGTTTAAAAAGGCTTTATGCTCTCAAAGAAAAACTGCACTATAGCTAACAATTATTAACTTGCTAAAAAGCTGATGGATACAGATTAAAACCATTTGTGAATGTAAATCTGTTGAATCTGGCAAATATTAACTTCATGAGGACTAACCATTTAATGTATTTTATAAATGATCAGAATTTCTAGCACTTGAGACAGAAAAGGAGACTGCTAGCTACAGTTTTCATCCTCTTTATATCAATTATTACTCTATGCATTGTGACAACATAAATAAATAACATAAATGAATTCCATATATTTGCATTTTTATACTGTTTGCACTGTGATGATTAATTACACAATCACAAGGGATTGAAAGTTAATGAAGATGTTTTGAATGAAATCAATCCATTAAATAACAGCCATAAAACTTAATGAAATCCTGTGATAGCCTTTGACAACTGGATAGCCCCACATGAGCTATTCTGCACCGTTTAAGTACAGTGTTATATTCCTAATGAAAAGGAATTAATCCTAGTATTACATTGTAACTCAAAGTCTGTCATTAGCTAAACTGACATCTATTTCACCACTATGAATATTCTGCACATCACTTTCAAGCGTGAATGTGAACAGTTGGAACAGAAACCATTTAAAAGCCATTTTTTGTACTTTATTAATTGCACCTTTTAGTGAGTTTCCAGTAAAAGAAAAAAGGAAGAATAAGTCTTAACAGTAAATTTAATAATCCTTAGGAGTGTGGTCCTTAAGTAAATAAGGCCCCCAGACCAAATAAATGCAAGATATGCTTAGCTGACTTGCAACCATTTGTTTGATATCAGTGCAGGGTACCACATTAATGGAGTGCCTCAAGAACAACAGAAGTGCTAAAGTTTTGAATGACTGCATAAGTAATCTGGATGTATTCACATGATACAGTCATGCTGACATTTTAACCTGTGTCTCAGATATCTAATAAAAAGGACATATGCTGAAATTCATGTTGCTCTTAATAACACGGGTGCTGGAGTTGCAATATATTTTCTATTTTCTTCAATGGCTTTAGATCAGGCCCTAGAAGGATAGTAATTCCATCCATTCATAATTCAGAAGTATACCTTTCCATCTACTGCAAAACAGTGCAACCCTTTGCCAGTGAGCATGCAGTGAAAATCACTAGGTCAGGAGGCAAATTAATAAATAAAATACAGGGCTTTAAAGGGCCTAATAAAACAATATCCAGGGCAAATAGTGTTGGCTCTTTAGATAAATATTACAAGCCCTCAAACTCACCCACAACCATGCCTTGAAATTGCCTCTCAAACCCCCCGCCTCTCAAAAAAACCCAAACGCCAGCTAGGTTTTGATCAGTCTTCCTGATGGCCTTGCATAGGAAGAATCTATGTTATTTATATATTTAACCATTATATCTATTTATGACCTATATTGTTGTTTTTACTCTTGAATAAGCATAGAAATCCACCCAAGAGAAATCTAGATATGTTTTCAACAGAGAAGAAGATTTCTCTTGGGCAGATTGTGGGTGCAGCCAGCAAATGGTTAATTGCAAGCCTTGGGGATCAAGATATTTGCAGACCATTCTTAAAATGAGTCATCCTCCCCCCCACCCTAACTTCCTTGAGGTCATTTCTGCAAATACTACATTGTTCATCATACTGAAGCACAGTATACATCTCTATTTTCATCAATCATTAACGTAATTCTTGTTATTTGAAGCTAGTACCACTACCCAGTGGTAAGTGATTTATTGCTTTACCCTTCCATGACCCCTCCCCCCCACACACACAGAAACTGCTCCTCCACCCATGGAAGATCTGACACATTGAACTCCTAGAGCTAACCAGTAAGGGAGGCTTACAAAAAACCCACCCAAACAGGCATGACGCTACTCAGTACTAAAAGCAATTCCCTATAGAATTGTACAGGGCACTGTGATTAGCTGACAAGAGTTCTGACTCATGCCTCTATCTCATCATAACTCCCTGGGTCAGACCCCAATTAGCCACACGTTCCCCAGTGCCCCCTCTTTTTACGCCACCCCCTTGAATGGTAAACAAGGATGACAGGGAAAAAGGTTAAGAACGTCTCTCTTATGGCTCTTTGTGTTTATGTCCTCACACTAGTGTCAGATGATTTTTAACACAGTTCAAAATACAGACTGAGGCTTTAGGACAGCCTGCCTACCAAAGCCAGCTACAGCTTCCAGGGAAAAAAAACCCTCCAACAATCAACAGGATGATCCATTTCACATACCTGGGGTTAGGCAGCAATGTTAATGTTACAGAAAACAAAATTAAACTGTTTTCTGATCAGTGATCAGAGAGTTTCAAAAGTGATTCTTATTTCCCCCTGGCATTTCAGAAGAAGGCATCTCCCAGAACCACCGTGACTTCGAAGGGTCTGTCTCCCTACTGAGTCAGCCTAGCTGCCCACTGAGTCAGCCTGGCTTGTTTCAAACCGCACCATTTCGTAAATGCTGCTATATATTTTATGTTCCTGCGTGGTGGAGTCAAGCTTCCAGTGTGTTTACTGTAAATGAAACAGGGTTGAGGGGGAATGGGAAAGAGAGTCTGTACTTTTACTAATTAAGGGAAAGTACTTCTACACTGAGTGGATAGAAAACATTTTGCAATAAAACCCCTACATTTCACTCTTCCTCAGATATATTACATATCCCACAAACACAACTTCAAAGTGAGGGGCAGTGCATTAGGAGGGAAAAGATGGTCTTGTGGTTAAAACACAAGACTGAGAATCAGAAGATCTTGCTCTTTTCCCAGCTTTTCCTGAGTGACCTTGGACAAGTCACTTAACCTCTACCTCACAGGGGTGTTGAAAAGCTTAACTTGGCATTTGGAAAATGCTTTGAGCTCATCCAAGGGAAGAGGATATAATATTACTACATATTCCCATCTCCGGTACGAGGGCCTTCCTTCAGCCTTGTACCATTGAATATATGCCTGTATGGCATGCAACTACACTCCTCTCTGATGTGTTGTTCCTTATATGATGCACAAATTGCAATGAGACTATGTGAACAGAAGAGCTGATCAGATTACTCTGTAGTCACTAAAAGATTACACTTCATGCTTATCAATGGGTTTCAGAGTAGCAGCCTTGTTAGTCTGTATTCGCAAAAAGAAAAAGAATACTTGTGGCACCTTAGAGACTAACAAATTTATTTGAGCATAAGCTTAATGCATCTGATGAAGTGAGCTGTAGCTCACGAAAGCTTATGCTCTAATAAATCTGTTAGTCTCTAAGGTGCCACAAGTCCTCCTTTTCTTTTTATCAATGGGTTTGTAATTCACACAGACAGCTATGATTTAAAACTTATCCGCTCCTCGCTTACAAATACCCTACTTTCCCAGCATTTGCTGCAATCATTTGTTTGTTTATTTGGAGGGTTTGGAAGCCTTTTTCTTTGTTTTAAATTTCTACTTTACATTTTAAAATCCTTTCAGGAATAAAATCTTCTGTTGTTTTCTGGAATAGAAAACTGCAGCTTCAGAGCTTCAAAACCACAAGATGAAGTGTTACTGAAAAAGTATGGGACAGGGCTTCTGTTTCTTTACATGGATCCTCCCTCCCCTTTACTAACAGCACTGAGAAGAGCACAGGCAGACCGGATTTTTGAAAAAGGGAATGAAAAAGCCAGGATAAAAAAGACAAAAGCGTTCCGAGGAGAAATGAAGGAGAAGGGCGAGCAGGGCGGACAGAAGAAATGGCGGAGTGCTCATTTTTATTGTTTTATGACCCCATGCATTACACAAAAGAAAAAGAAAAACCAGCAATGAAAATGCTATAAATAGTACTGTATTGGTGACATCAGCCACTGGATTCTCACGCTGGGGAATTACTGTGGGCCCCAGAGGAGTCTTTATAGCCCTGTTCTTCACAGATTACTTAGGTGTTCTCTGCTCTGCTGAACACGGGAACAGACTACCTGGGTTTTGGGTTTTCAGTTACACGCAGGAGTCACGACATGTCTGAGTGAGATAATTTCCACCATTGTAGAGGATTTCAGACACTCAGCAACACTGCCAAGCGAAATAATCCATTGTTCCCTTTTGGTAGAAAGAGGAATTCAGCATTGAAATAGGGCACGCACTGCCCAGGTAACAGCCGTGTTCAGGGTGGAAGCAGCCCAGCATACTCTTACCTGCGTGACTCATTAACCCTGCAGAGGGCTCAAATTCATATCCATGCTGAAGCCACCTGGTCCCATGGTAATGAACCCCCCCCCCCAAACACACACACACACACACCCCTTATCCCTCAAAAGGTGAGTTCGGCCACCCTAACATCAGCCCCTTAACTCACGTCCAGTTAGGGACAGACAGGCCGGGGTCTACCAGGGGGTGATTTGCAGGGTGGGGAAAATAAATGAAATGAAACTTCAGCGTGGCCTCCCGTGTGTCAAATATTGCTCGTGTCCCCAGCCCAGGGGTGGATGCTGCTCTACCCGTCTGTGTATGTCGCTCGGCGGGGATCGCCGCTGTTACCCGGCTCCGCTGGCTGGAGGCTTTTGTCGGATTTTGTCGCTAGAGAAATAACTGCGCGGGGCCGCTTTCCCTCTCCCCCCCCTCTTACCCCCCCCCCCAGCACTGCGCTCTCATCTCTCCCCTCCCTTGTTTTCTATTCTACCCACCTCCCACTACCGTCCTAACGCCCCGATGCTCCCCCAGTTCCCCGGCCCATCGCCCCGCTGACCTTTCAGGAAGCAGACCCTGGCCCCGGTCTCCGGCAGGCTGGACAGCAGCGCGTTGAGGACGATCTGCGCCGTGCTCTCCTTCTTCAGCTTCTGCCAGTGCCCGGTGCCTTGATCCAGGACGATCACCGCCGCCAGCCGCGCCGCGGCCGCCCCTTCCCCGGGCAGCAGCAGCCGGGCGCGGGCCGCCTCGTCCGGCACCACGAAGTTGAGGGGCACGGGCCCGCCGCGGGCCCGGCGCATCACGACCGAATTGAGGTTGACGTTGAGCGCTCCCCGGAGGCGGGAGGCCGAGTAGGACAGGTAGGGTCTGCAGTCCAGCACCAGGCAGCGGGAGGGCTCCTTCCGCAGGAGCTTCCGAAGCTGGCGGCAGTCGAGGGCCGCCACCTTCTTCATCGCGGTTCTCCGGCCGCAGCCCCCTTGGGCTGAGCAGAGCCTCTCCTCGAGCGTCGCCAGCGGCGGATCCGGCTGCAATGAACCGGCGGCGGGAGAGTGTGGGGCGGGGGTCTCGCTTTTGCGGGGCTTAAATTGAGGATGGGAAGGGAAGGGGGGGTCCCCTCTGCTACAAGGGCCGGGGGCTTAAACGGGCTGGGCTCGAGCGGTTACCGCCGGTCCCCGGATCCCCCCTGCCTGCCGCTGCGGCGCGCCCGGCTCCGCCGTCGCATTTCCACCAGAGCAGCAGGGGATTCCGTTCGCCGGGGAGGCAATTTATCTGAATGGAACGCCGGCTCCTGACGGCACTGCCCATATAAGGAGAGTGACGCCACCAACGTTCTAAATATGGGCAACCCCCGCCCCCTCCCCGCGGGGGCCACGGCCCCCTAAGGCGGGGTGGGGGAGGGAAGCGAGCGCCCCCCCCCCCCCGCAAGCAGCGCCTGCGGGAAGGCAGAGGCGCTGCTCAGTAAAGCGTTAGTCACAGCTGAGCAGAGGAAGTTGAAGAACGCCTCAGAAATTCTCCCGTCATCAGCCTCCTTCAACTCACTCATCACCGCGGGCCCCGCTGCCTTAGTAATGAAAGCGAGGAAGCGGGATGGGGGGGGAGGAAGGGAGTGGAGTGGGGAGCGGGGGGGAGGAGGGGAGCGGGGGGGGGAGCGGGGGGGAGCAGGGGGGGAGGTGGGGAGTGGGGGGGAGCAGGGGGGGAGGTGGGGAGCGGGGGGGAGGTGGGGAGTGGGGGGGAGCGGGGGGGGACGAGGGGAGTGGAGTGGGGAGCGGGGGGGAGGTGGGGAGTGGGGGGGAGCAGGGGGGGAGGAGGGGAGTGGAGTGGGGAGCGGGGGGGAGGTGGGGAGTGGGGTGGGAGCAGGGGGGGAGGAGGGGAGTGGAGTGGGGAGCGGGGGGGAGGTGGGGAGTGGGTGGGGAGCGGGGGGGGAGGAAGGGAGTGGGGTGGGGGGGAGGAAGGGCAGAGGTTGCTCACCGTTCTTAGAATCTGGCCCAGAGAGAAGGGGGAGGCCTCGAAGGGCTGCAGCTACCTCATGGGGCTGGTTTTAAAACCGTAGCTAGGCTTCTGCTGAAAGACACAAACCGGGATGTAAACCGACAGGAAGCACAGGCAAGGCCATGCCCTACAAGGCAGCCGGGCCCCGGTTGCAGACATCAGTGGGGAGCCCTAAAGCAGAGGCAAAACTGATAGAAACTGTGGCCAAGCGCAAATTCTAGGAGGGGTACATTACCCCCCGGAGAAGAGCAGATTTGTCTGCCTGCACCAGGGGGTTGCAGCAACAGTGGTAGCTAGAAGCAAGGCAGACCCCCAGTGTAGACAAGGCCTACGATACAGCACAGTCTGACACAAATGGCAAAACACAGGGTAATGATCAAGGAGAATTAGTGGTAGGATAGGTTTGCAATGATAATAGGTTTTAAAGTGGGAGGAGGTGGTGTAGGGGTGGGTACGACATGTGGGAATACATCCTGAAATACATCAACCTCACCCCTTTTTTGCTTATTACTCTTACTTATATCACATCTAGATTCTAGATTATAAACTCTTTGAGGCAGGGGACCTATTTTACACTCTGCAAATCACCTAGTACACTTGTGGACGCTATAAGAATCATTATGTACTTAGATCATACCCTCTGAGACAGTGTGGAGTGTATCTAGCATAGTGCTTCTCAACCTATTTACCATTGTGGGCCACATCCAATATTACCAGTATGGCCCCGAGGATGTCACATGGGCCACAGCTGTGTGCTGATTGGAGCACAGGTTGAGAACCAAAGAAGGTTAAGCTTGCTGTACTTAAATATTACAAGGTGGATGAGAATGGTAAAATCAGTCATCTGTGCCGAGAGTGCCCCTCTGAGGAATGTGGGGCTGGAGTCTTCATGGCCAGTCACTTTGACAGACATTACTGTGGCAAGTGCTGCCTGACATACTGCTTCAACAAACCAGATGACTAGTACAATGGGGCCCCAGTTCCTGGCTGGGACCTCTAAACACTACCCCAATACAAATAATAATCACCACTTAGGACATCTGATGTGATAATTTATTTCATTGTACTTATGTTTTGTAAGATGACCAAATGGACACTGGCAATACCTGAAAGGCAGGCACAACCGATACACGAAAGCATAAGCTCAGAACCAAACTACAGCAGCCACTAACGATGATACTGACACTAATTCAAAACATTATGTATGTATGTCATTATTTAGCTGATGCCTCAAAAGAGTTCCAGGCAGCTCCACAGAACATACTGAAGATGCCGTCCCTAACCCAAACTGCTTAAAATTTAAATAGATAATAAATTATAACCTACCTTAATTTTTTCAAATACTACAAATATACCAAAGTACAAGATTCATCCTAACGAACAAAATAAGTAAAGAGGGTTATGATAAAGGGATAGGAGGGGAAGCAATGTATCTGTCTCCAGGGGGACTGCATTAGTCATACACCTCTGAAAAGTCAGCCCAAATGGCTTTGAATTTTTCAGGCATTCTCCTTCTGTGGAATGCCAGTTGTTCGTTAGCTGTGAGGTCAGCCACATCACCAAGCCACGTATCAGTGGTTGGTGGGGATCAACTTTGCCATTGTGTAGGATTAATTTTTTAGTGACAAAAGCTGCACATTGGAACAACACTGCCTTGTTACCAGGTAGCCTCCAGGTATCAGGAATATCAGAATGAACCTTAGGGGGGAAGGCTCCAGTTGAGCCTCCAATATCAAATTGGTCCTTTGACCTACCTCGTACCAGAAGTTCTTGATATGTAGATACGATAGATTTTATGAAGTAGACAGACAACGTGCAAAGAAAATGTTTGAGGTGGCGTTAGGTACATGCTATGATTATTCTTATAGTACCCCCTTCCCCTGCTTCTTGTAATCTCTCTACATGCCCCGGACGGCTCCATCCACCCTGACCTCCCCAAAAACAGCCAGCCTGATGATGAGACAAAAACAGCCAATCAGGTGGTGCCGATGATGATGAAAATCTCTGGTGAGTGGGTCGAGGCTACATACCCCTGCTACCTCTAGCAGCTTGAATGTAGGCATGCTTTGCATTCCCAAAGCACTTTCTACCCCCCATTCTCAAAGCCTCATCCCCCACCCTGAGGTAGGGAACTATTATCGCCATTTTGCAGGTGGGGAATCTAACAGAGAGGTGAAGTCTCAGGCTCAGCATGATCAGAACCCACATTTCCTGCCTCCCAGCCCTGAGCTTTAGCCATGGACCAGTCTTCCTGCCGCTCCGGGAATCTCATCTGTAGAGAGTGGACTGTGGAAAGACTCCCCCCCCTTAACATTTACTCCCCCTGACTGAAACAGTCAGTGGGTGTGAAGCTGAGAAGTTTGGAGACCAGGCAAGTGAACTCACCCTCTCCAACTAATCCTTCCTTATTCACATCCACAGAACACAATGGAAGAGGAAGAGAAGGATGCAGGAAAGAAGAGGCAAAGTTCCCCTGCCCAAGAAGGGAGGAGGGGGAAAACCAGTCACACGTCTTCTCTTACTCTCAGGATGGATTTCAGAGTAGCAGTCGTGTTAGTCTGTATTCGTAAAAAGAAAAGGAGGACTTGTGGCACCTTAGAGACTAACAAATTTATTTGAGCTTAAGCTTTCGTGAGCTACAGCTCACTTCATCGGCTGCATTACACGAAATCTTAGCTCACGAAAGCTTATGCTCAAATAAATTTGTTAGTCTCTAAGGTGCCACAAGTACTCCTTTTCTCAGGATGGAAGCACAAGAGAAAAGTGAGGGGGTAGAGGAGGGAGCCTGACTGCCCCATTCCCCAGCCCAACCCAGCCGTTTGACAAAGCCCATGGTTACTGTGTTAAATGACTGGTTTCAGAGTAGCAGCCATGTTAGTCTGTATTCGCAAAAAAGAAAAGGAGGGCTTGTGGCACCTTAGAGACTAACAAATTTATTTGAGCATAAGCTTTCGTGAGCTACAGCTCACTTCATCGGATGTGTTAAATGACTGGGACTCTTTCTAATAACACCCCTCTTACATTTAGGAATACATCAGCAATACAGGACCTGATCCTGTAACTTATTGAGTGCATCCGATGAAGTGAGCTGTAGCTCACGAAAGCTTATGCTCAAATAAATTTGTTAGTCTCTAAGGTGCCACAAGTACTTCTTTTCTTTTTGAGAGCATGGGGTTAGTCACGTAGGGGCTGCAGGACTGGACCCAGACTGTTCTCAGTTTGGTGTCAGGCATTGGTGTGGTTCCTTTATTTTGCTATTAGCAGGTGCTCATAGTGAGAAGAGAGAAGTGGGTTGGATTTTAGTAAAGGGAAGTGGTTGAGCAAGCCAAAAACCACCCTGGTTTAGGTAGGAAACTCCCCTCCCCCATTCTGCCTCCCTCCTGCACCTGCCATCATTACCTCCTGCTGCTGTGTTGTCTCTCCCCTCCTCCCCCTTGTTAATCTCTCTGGCTATTTCTTCCATTGTTCTGGGCTTTTTTATCAGCCCTCTGGGAGCAACTGGTCTCTTTCCTTTTATTTCAGACTATTTCCTTTACATTATTTCATTCTTTCCCCCACAATCCGGGACTCTTTGTTTCTCCTTGTTCTTGGGAAACAATGAGAAACTTTTCCTTTGTATTTCAGAAATGCTGGCACTTGGCTCCTGCTAGAGAAAAGGGTAAGAACAAAGCTGAACTGTAAATACAGGTAAAAGCTCCCACATGTGCAATATCCAGGGTACACTATTCACGAATAAAATGCTGCCTCTTAAAAGACCTAGTGTGCCTTTATTAAGAATATAATTAAAAAACAGCTTTAAAAAGGCTTAGTCAAATAAATAAACCCTGCTCCTTTGAGCTCTACATATTTAAAGGGAAGAGATACGTGATCAGCAAGCTTTTCATGACCACCTGTTGTGTTTATTAGTATAATTACAGTGCATAAAGGCCCTATGGTGCTAGGTGCGGTACATGCCCATTGTAAGAGAATCTTTGCCTCAAAGAGCTTACAGGCTAAATAGATAAGACGGACAAAGGATGAGAGAAAGGAAGGGCTGTTAGCCCCATTTGAGAGATGGGGAACTGAGGCACAGAGAGTTTAAGTGACTTGTCTGTGGTTACACATGGAAATCTATGTGAGCTGGACCTAGATCTCGATTGCCAGTCCAGTGCATTTAACCACAAAATTATGCTTCCCAAAGCCAAGTCCTTAAGCTGCTCTGCCCCAATTTGTGAAGCTGAATTTCAAATGTGAGAGAGACTCAAAATGAGGGACAAAACCACAGAGCGGACAGCTTGACATTTCTTTAAAGGCATATGAAGTTTTCCATAATCCCCCTTTCTAAATTCAAAACTGCTGATGTCAAATACAGAGCAGCAAGCAGCGAGATAGCAGGTTTGTGTCAGTGATACTGGTAAACTGAGGTCTAGAAATGAAGGTAAATACATACCTGGGATTGAGAGATGTCTGGAAGACACCAAAAACAAGACTGGAGAATTAAGAACACAGAGATTTGACAACTCTATTTCTCACTGTTCATAATCCTAATAAAACGGAGCAAATAATGAATTAATAATCCCTGCGTTATAATTTCTCGGTCTGAATATAGTAACATTGTCACGGTCTGATTTTTTTTTATTGCTATATGCAATCAAAGATAAATGCATTCCATTACAATCTCCCACCTCGCTTAACGGCACCGCCAATGTGATTCATTGTTGAATCTGACCCTCTTTTCAGAAAGGTGTTACTAATTTGAGGACGTGTAATTGCACATGCATTTGTGATAAACTGAGTTAGTTGATCTCTGAAAGCAACATATGTAATTCCAGCAAATCTGCCATCGTAAATGGCTATTGCCAAGGAATTATGCAAAACTGGATGCCACAAATTGTAAAATTAGGCACAACCAGCTGATGGAATTGGGGTTTTATTGTGGAATGAGTGTACCAGACTTGGAATCTATTCCCAGCTCTGTCACTAAATTTGCTTGTTCACCTTGAGCGAGTCGTAACCATTCTGTGCCTCAGTTTCCCCACCCATTAATGGGGACAACAACAACCACTTTTCACAGTGCTTTGAGATCTGAGGATTGAAAATGTTTCTGATAACACAGATAGAGCTTGATTTTCAGAGGTGGTGAGCACCTGCAGCTTCCACTGAATCTAGTGGGAGTTGTGGGTGCTCAGAACTTTTGGAAAAATCAGGCCATAAGTGGTTTTATGCACCATAGGCCTGATTTTCATCTTGCTTATACCCACGTAACTCCATTCATAGCTGTGTAGTAACTCCTGATTTACAGCAGTAGAAATGGAGAATCAGGCCTCCTGTCTTAATTTAGAAGGTGCTCTTTTTTTCTATTACACCTGCTGGTAATTACTTCCACCTGTAGCTTTAAATTGAGAACAAAATTTTATAATCAGTCATTCCAAATATATTTAGCAGTCAGACTAACTCCTGGGTCAGGTGCTCTGATACTTCACACGGCATGGACCCTTGCCGTTTGCGTTAATGGAATACCTTCTGAACATCTCTCCTGCCAATCATGAGTGCATATCTCACCTGACTTCCTATTTCTGATCCCATAAAATCCCTGATGCAACTACAGTAATTGCGTACATGGTATTTGTATATTTTACTTGTCTTCAATGTGGTATAAAACCCTTTTGCTTTCTTCATTGACTCTTCAAATCCTATTGATTCTTTTCCTCTCTCTCTCTCTCTCTCTGCCCCTATTCCACAGCACATGTTTCTCTTCCTTTTCCCCTGGATGTATTTCCCAGTATCTTAGTCCTTCTCTTCCCCCAGCACATGCTCCCCTTCTCCCTTACTCACCCGCCTGGTCTGCTTTATTCATACTTCCCTGGACATACAACCTGGCTGTCTCTTTCTAGTCTTCCCTGAACATTTGTCTGCTGCAGGTGGCCATAGTCCCTCTGAGTGGTCTTTGCTTCCTCTCTATAGTATAGTATAGTATAGGGAGTTGACAGATGACATTATTATAGTTTTACATGTTCTGTTTGACTGACTGTGTAGGCAATTAGATCTTGGAGAAATGGTAGTATAGTGCAAGTTAGTGGGGGGATTGGGTTTTTTTTGTTGTGCTGGTTTTTAAGCAGAAATTAAGCAGACACTAAAGCTGGTTCTCTGTGCCTTGGTCTTTCTGACTCAATTACTTCATCAGTCCCAATCTGTTGTCTACAGAATATAATCATGCAATGTGTTCCGCATCCCTCTCGGTGCCTGATCCACAGAGAATGAATCTATTACAGTCCCTGCCTAAAGGAGCTAGCTCTTTAGCTCAAGATGGAGACTCTAATGGTTTTAGAGTAGCAGCCGTGTTAGTCTGTATCCGCAAAAAGAAAAGGAGTAGTTGTGGCACCTTAGTCTCTAAGGTGCCACAAGTACTCTTTTTCTTTCTAATGGTTTTAGCTCTGTATGTCTCTGGTTCAATTCTCAGACAGAACCAAGTTGGTGGTGAACATACAAGCAAACAAAACCAATACAGGAGTCAAAATATTGCACCCTCTTCTTGTATTAGCAGAGGCAGCTAGGCTGGCTCCCGCTCCTTGTTCTTAGGAGTTTTATAGATCCCCAGGCTTTGTACAGATAGAACAATATGACCAACCAGCTTCCCACAAAGCATTAAGTGCGCCATAGACCGCCATTTGAGACCTGCCATTTCTAGACCATCATGATTTGAACTTTTTACCATACAGTGCATCTTCGGAAAGACACTTTTCCCCCTAGATCTGCAAAAATAAGGCCTTTTTGAACATTCTGTAATCTTGATTTCAGCAGCTATTTATGATCTTCTGCAGAACATATGACCCTTTCTTGGTAGATTATCCTTGTAAAGTAATAAATTATAGAAAAACTCTACTAATAGAACCCATCAATTTCCAGGATGTAACTTACACTGAGTATAATTCCATTGGTCCAGTAGCTCTATTAATATGTCTAAGGTTTTTCCCTCAGTGACATTTTGAATTGTCTAAAAGGAGGAATCAAATCATCTGAATTTTAAAAGCATTTAGTTCCAAATAATCTCAAACACACATTTCTCATGAAGGAAAGGAAACTTATAAAAGAGTAGAAGATAATTTACATTCCTGAGCTTTCCTCATTTCTCCAAGGCTCCCACCTACTTAACCCCAGGTAAACTTTGTAGCAGCTTATGACATCCGGTGAAAGTACACTACAGCTTATTAAAATTTAAAGCCATTGCTCCAAGGGAAAACACTGAAAGCTATTTTATGGATTAGCCAGTGGTCAGGATGAGGCTTGTACTTTGTATCTTTTTGATACAACCAAGGGTCGGTTCTCGGGCCAGTTTTGTTCAATATCTTCATTAATGATCTGGAGGATGGTGTGGATTGCACCCTCAGCAAGTTTGCAGATGACACTAAACTGGGAGGAGAGGTAGATACGCTGGAGAGTAGGGATAGGATACAGAGGGATCTAGACAAATTAGAGGATTGGGCCAAAAGAAATCTGATGAGGTTCAACAAGGACAAGTGCAGAGTCCTGCGCTTAGGATGGAAGAATCCCATGCACTGCAACAGACTAGGGACCGAATGGCTAGGCAGCAGTTCTGCAGAAAAGGACCTAGGGGTTACGGTGGATGAGAAGCTGGATATGAGTCAGCAGTGTGCCCTTGTTGCCAAGAAGGCAAATGGCATTTTGGGCTGTATAATTGCCAGCAGATCGAGGGACGTGATCCTTCCTCTCTATTCGACATTGGTGAGGCCTCATCTGGAATACTGTGTCCGGTTTTAGGCCCCACACTACAAGAAGGATGTGAAAAAATTGGAAAACGTCCAGCAGAGGGCAACAAAAATGATTGGGGGCTGGAACACATGACTTATGAGGAGAGGCTGAGGGAACTGGGATTGTTTAGTCTGCGGAAGAGAAGAATGAGGGGGGATTTGATAGCTGCTTTCACCTACCTGAAAGGGGGTACCAAAGAGGATTGATCTAGATTGTTCTCAGTGGTAGCAGATGACAGAATGAGGAGTAATCATCTCAAGTTGCAGTGGGGGAGGTTTAGTTTGGATATTAGGAAAAACTTTTTCACTCGGAGGGTGGTGAAACACTGGAATGTGCTACCTAGGGAGGTGGTGGAATCTCCTTCCTTAGAAGTTTTTACGGTCAGGCTTGACAAAGCCCTGGCTGGGATGATTTAGTTGGAGATTGGTCCTGCTTTGAGCAGGGGGTTGGACTAGATGACCTCCTGAGATCCCTTCCAACCCTGATATTCTATGATTCTATGATAATATAGCCTGTTAGAACATCTTTATAAAATAAAAGATGTCTCCCCCTTGCAGTTTCAGCTAGTTATATTTTTCATTTTGTGCTCTCACTGCTGTGTGGGGCTAAGAAGTTTTACATTCCACTCCAGAAGTGGCTACATTTCATTGAGGGGTGAAGTAATCATAGTTGATATAAAGCACTTAGAAATCCTTTAGACTAATGTGAATGTGCAAGGATAATAAAAGTAACTTACAATTTAAAAGAGGATGAAGGGTAATTTAAAATTTGAAGGGTAACTTCTTAGGCATGTGTTTGGTTCACATATGTACTGTGGGAACAGAGGCCACAACTAAGGGCTTTTCTATACAGACATGTTTGACCAGTTATCCTGGTGTAGTTAAATCAATAGAGTTATACTAGAATAAATCCCCATGTGAACACACTTACTCCAGCATAAAACTAGCTTTTATCAGTTTAGATTACACACCTTTCCCAAACAACATAAGTGAATTTAAAATAATTTAAAAAATAGGCACTCCTACACCAGAATAAGAGTCTCCGTGAGGGGGGTCAGACTGATATAACTATACTGGTTTAAGTTCACAGTGCAATATGTATTGGTATAACTCTTCTCTGGTAGACAAGCCCTTAAAAACCCACTTCTCTATTTCCCTAACTTCAAGTATATCGTATGCAACTTCTCTGCCTATAACTGAGGGTTTGGGAGGGGAAGGGAAATAAGGTGTCCCAAACCTGGCAGGGATTTCCAGATTTATTAAGAAATTTGCGGTCATAAAAAAAAAACCCTCTTGAGTTTCTCAAATTTCCATCCGGGAAATACCCCTGCGTATGTAAGAATGCTGCAGAGCTACCACAAGTTCTACAGAAAAGGAAAGTGTGTAGCCCTGGGCAAATATTCATAATGAACAATTTTTCCAATTAATTTTGCTTTTGCTTTCTGTTTTCAGGTTATCTGCAAACACGTGACATTTCTATAAATCTGGCATCTTATATAGCAGCAGTGTCTAGAGGAGGCAGCTAGACTGGCCCCCCTTCTCGTTGTAAATGGCTTTCATCACAAGCTTTGGGGTCCTGTAGAACCAGAAATATATTTTACACAAATATTTCAGCCTAGGGATTGTTCACAAATTATGGACATTCCCTGTCACTATTATTCATAGTTTGTAAGCGGGAAGGGAAATCACATGGTATCATTTCTGCTCCCTGATTGGCTGCCTGAAGATTTGTAAGTGTGTCTAGGGAGGAAAGCTTCTGGCACAAATAGCAAGTGATGGTGTCAATGCACCAAGCCTGTCAGTGGCCTCAGAATATGGGCGGTAGGCTTATGGGATACTAAGACCACTGCCTGTCACGCTGACAAATATTGTCTCATTGTTTCCTTTGCGCATGCACACGCACACACACACACACACACACACACACACATACCTCTCATGGGTCTGTCCATCTCCTTCTGCTGTCTCTTGTCTTATATTTTGATCATAATCTCTTTGGGGCAGGGACTATCTTTTTCTTCTATGTTTGTACAGCATCTAGCACAATGGGATCCTGGCACATGACTGGGACTTCTAAGTGCTACACCAATATAAATAATATTCATGCAATGAATGGCCATTCTCCCAACATTTGTATGAACAAAAATCTATTCACAAGGAAAAGGGAACCAAAAAGGCAGTGGGAACACATCTTAACTGAAGCGTGATTCAGCATTTGCCAAAATGTTTATGAAAGATTTCCCCCATTATTCCCTCTTCTCTAATGCTGCCTCACTTGAATATATCATCCTCCAAGCACAGCATGTTGGTATTGTAGCTAATATGCTACATCGTCTGAAATTAGCTATGATTTACAAGCTTTCAGTTTGCACTTCATACAGGAGCATTTCTATGCTCTTTGCACCACAGGTATTTCCAAATGATATGTTCTGTCTCACCCTGCCTTAGAGCCGGATGCAATGTGGGTGCTAGAAACACAGTCTGGGATGTGAGGGTGAAGAGATACTCTATAGTCCGCCATTCCCAAGGCTCTACTCACTCAGAAGTGTGTGTCACAGAAGTGCCTATTTCCTTTCCTGCAGCCCACGGGATTCTCACAGAAGCCACCATAAGAACCACAGCCCTAACAGAGACCAGTACCAGGAATATTTTAAAGGGTCAGCAACCTTCATAGGCTCAACCTAACAGCCTTCTTTCAGAATAGCCTTACCTTCTTTTAGGGAAGATCACACAAAGTTTTTCCCCGCCTGCCACTTCTTCACCATAACATGGCTTGAGTCTTCCGCAATGTTGCGTGTGGATTACTAAAAAACCAACTGATGTGTCCCACACACTGAAGTTTCTAAAATCCTTACAGTACATCCACTGGCAAGAAAAAAAATGTCCTTTTGAACTGATCTGGACACAGCAGCTGGCACCTCGGAAACTGTAGATGTCAAAAAGTGGCTCTGGCTTTTGAAAACATAAGTCGAAGAAGGTCTATGTGCGAAAACTTTGGCATTGCTCAACCCAACCACGCCTGTAACACAGCTTGTGCCCACAAATCACAGTTGTTGTGACGGCTGATTTTCGCATTTGTTTTATTTAGTAATAAAATCAAACTGGCTACTTACACACTGCACAAAGCATGCCTATCAAAAATATACCTGTAATACTGTTCTAGCCCATTCTCCCTTCCCCTTGCTGTGTCTAGTATTGTACTTACCTTGTAAATTTTTGGATCAGGGATTGTCTCCTCTATATGTTTACACAATACCGCTCTCACCTGTCTGCGGCTTCTAGATGCTATCATAACATAAATAGATAATTATAGCTGCTAGAGTGGTGCACTGATAGCCACCTCGCATCACAGATTTCTCACCATGAAACAACTTTACTTAGCGTAACTCATTTGAAAACATGTTTCCTTTGAAGGCAGTGAGTAGTGTACAGCAAGTGGAGTTTTCTGTCATTTACCTCTTTCCATTTTCTTCTTTTGGTGAACAAAGGGGATGAAAAGATCCAATGCAAAAACACACTGACAGACTGGACAGTGACCCATAGAATTATGCCTGGACATGCAGAATAACCATAAATGTTACATGATTTATTGACCACTCCTCTTTGTCATAAGATAGGTACAAAGCTTTTGTATTTGTATTTTTTTTCCATTTACTGATTCTATATATGAAGAGGAGAGAAAAAGAGCACACATCTTGCAGGGATACCACATAGGAAATACCTGTATATTTTAGGAGTACTTGTGGCACCTTAGAGACTAACAAATTTATTTGAGCATAAGCTTTCGTGAGCTACAGCTCACTTCATCGGATGCATCCGATGAAGTGAGCTGTAGCTCACGAAAGCTTATGCTCAAATAAATTTGTTAGTCGCTAAGGTGCCACAAGTACTCCTTTTCTTTTTGCGAATACAGACTAACATGGCTGCTACGCTGAAACCTGTATATATTAGGATCTAAAGAAACTGACATTGTCTCAGAGCAGTTTCCAAATTTGGGTTCAGTATTTGCTTCAATGCTTACTAGCTGGGCAAACTGTATTTAGGCAGAGTAAATCTGAAGTGGTTAAAAACAGGTCTGGTAAACATGGTTCTGTAGTCACCACAACTGGAGCCAGGTGAACTAAATCTTCCCCCATAACCAGGGCTTAAATTCAGCCAGAGCTTTCCAGAGCGGAGCCCTGGCATGCCCAGTGGGGCTGAAGCCCTGAGCCCCGAATGGGGGTGGGGGAAGAAATGTGGGACTCCGGGAAATACTCTGAGAATTTAAGCCCTGCCCATAACAGATTATACACCAAATTTTGCTCAGGGCATAGGTATGATATCTTTGGAATGGGTAAGAAACTCCAGTCCAGGATTTCACTCTGATTGACATTAGGTTATCCTAATGGATTATGCAAAGGGAAGAGACTGAGGAAGTGCTACATCTGTCTGATGATAATGCAGACTCTCTTAGCTTACATCCCACCTAGACAAATCAGCATACAATTATCCCCCAGGGCAAATGCTTCTTTACGCAAACAGTTGGGGTTCCCAAGCAAGAGCTAGTTAATGAGTTCTGCAGACACCTGGTGCTTAAAGTGGCCTCAGTAGCCTGCAGCCCATCTGCACTCGGGCTTCTCAACATTGCTAACACCTAGGGCTTGTCTAATTGAGGACAATAGGTGCATTTAAAAGTGCACAGAGAGAGCAAGATGTATTTTAACATGTTAGTTGGTTATATGGTAGCCTAAGCTCCGCACTAGGGTTCACCTTGACCAGCTCACATGTTGAAATGCAATTTACCCTGTCTACACTGAAGTGTTAAACCATGGTAGTTAAAACATGTTAGCTGATGTGTTTTAAGAATAATTTTTTTATCCTAATTTAAACAGTGCCCAGCTCTGATACTATGAGAGTCCTCAGCATGCATCTGGCAGGATTGGTTCTTAACAATTCAGCATGGTACTTCCCAACAGGAAGCCCAGCCACATGATGCAGGGTCAGACAAAGAAACCAACTTTACCCTCTGAAAAGGGTTGGAAAATCAAGAAGAAGCCTGAGGCAAGTAGACCCTACTCCCCCACTCTGCTGCCCAATGGAGTTTGGTGCAATCAGGTTGTTTTAAAGGAGTATATTAGCTGCAAATGCAACTGAATGTGTCTTTCTGGCTCCATCAGGATGGAAGTGCATTAGGACAGGATGAAATGGGAGGTTTATCAACCTTTGCTCTGGCCCTCTTTGTTCCCTTTAATCAGCACTATCACAACTCTGGCCATGCCAAACAAACCAAATGAGCTAGAAAGACACATTTTATATTAATTTGACATTTAATGAAAGCCATCATGCTTTTCAAATGGACCCCATAGTAACCAACTGTGAAGGCGAAGTCAGACATCTTTAAAAGCTCTCTGTGGCTTCCCGCTTTTGATACTGGAAATCTACTATATCTGCTCTCAAGCCTATTCTCAAGAAATCTCCAGGCCCATCAGACTTCATAAACTAACACCTGGTATCCAGCCTCCCAATTCCTGAACAAGGTAATGAAGAAAGTGGCTAAGAGGCAACTCCAAACACCTATGCAAAGAAGTGCCCTATAGAGGCAGAGAAGGATGCCCATAACTGTACACATGGACCTGTCTGCGGCATTCAATAGTACTGATCGGAGCACAGTGCTATCCTCTCTCAAACATGTTACTGGATCAATGAAAAGCATTGAACTGGTGCCAATGGACGAATGGATGGCTCTAGAGAGCTGCTGGGCAATTCGTTCTTCCGCCTCCAGACATCAGCACCTGGCTGGAGCTAAACCAGAGCAAAAGCAGAGGTGATGTTAGTGGGAGGCAGGAAAATGATTAGCTACTACCATCATCTCTTCCATTAAAGATTGTGAGGCACTAAGCTATTACTGTGATGGAGACCATGTAAGTATCTTAGATAGAGTCTCAAAATAGCTACAGCTGTGAAAAATACCGTCCTCCAACTATGACTGGCTAGAAAACTGCCTCATCCTATCAGGCAGATCCATGCATTAGCAACCATACTACAATGCACTATGTCAAGGCATGAGCACAAAGACCTCAAGAACAGCTTGCATTAGTCCGGAATGCATCAGTCAGAATTTTTCCACAACAAACAACTTTATCCATTTATTCAACTTCCATTCTTTGCTTGAGTCTTGGGCTGAAAAACCACTGCCTGAATAGAAGACAGTTATCCAGTCCAGTGACTATCGATAGCATATTTAGAATACATGCTTATTGCCTTGTACTTTAGCTCTCAGTATATATCAAATCAGTTTGGACACACTATGAGAAGCTGTGCTGCAATACATTGAGCCTCTGTCACGCTGAATGCCATGTGGAGACCTATCAAGGGAGGCAGGATGCAGTCTGACATGCCGAGCTCAATGCAGAAAGAAGTGAGTGCACCTCCAGAAATAAATCCTTATTCTAGTGGACACTAGTTTACTAAAGGCAAGTACCTTACTGCAAATAATTCATTCACTCACTCACTGATGGATGGGCAGCGTGTGCATCCATTCAGCATTTATTTGGGCATGAGGAAAGTGGTTAGCAGGAGATTTGAATCAGACACATGGGACTATGAGATGCATTTTATTGCAGTGGCACATGATTCTGTCCTGTTAATTCTTTATGTGAGCACAGTTCAATGGGAAACAAAGCCCATTAGCAAACAGAGACTGTGTGTTGATATTTGCTTGCTACTGAATGACTCCAGCAGC
Source organism: Dermochelys coriacea (assembly GCF_009764565.3). NCBI lineage: Eukaryota > Metazoa > Chordata > Testudines > Dermochelyidae > Dermochelys > Dermochelys coriacea. The sequence continues at coordinate 117,869,818 of NC_050074.1, forward strand.
ATGCAAAGTAGCAGCAACAGCAACATCTGCATATGGGCGTTCTCCTGTTTCTCAGGTTAGGCATCACCATAGCTACAGTGCTCAGGGTGTGAAAAATTCACACCCCTGAGTGCCAGAGTTCAACCAACCTAACTCCTGCTGTAGATGCATCTAGGTTGACAAAAGAATTCTTCCTTCGACTTCACTTCCACCGCTTGGGGAGGTGGATTACCTACAGCGAGGGAAAAGCCCCTTCCTTTGTCGTAGGAAGTATCTGCACTATGGCATTACAACGACATAGCTGCCGTGGTGCAGCAGTGCCCATAGCATAGACATGCCCTCAGCCTGGTTTCTTCTCTTCCATGCAGGGCATAGCAGAGTTCAAGTAAAGTAGAAGGATGCTGGTTTTGTTTCCAGTTACAGTAGTCATCTAACTCCATGATGATGAATTGCAAAACTGTTTTACCAGAACCCGTACATAACCAGGCATCTGTACCAGCTTTTGGGCTTAATACAGGAATAAGAGGATAAAATTATACTCTAGGTGTCTATTAACATGATTTTAAAACACTGAGGCAACATGGCTTGGGCCATGTCCACATATGTCTGCCAAGCCATGTTGTGAACTAGCTCTGTTGGAATTGGGAATCAATGGTGTTTAAAACACTAACAAATGGTCTTTTGACCATTGTGAACCAGACAAGACAGGGCTTGTCCCCACCAGAGCAATGTACATTCTAGTGTGCACTAGCGTGTTGGGTACGAACTGGCCCATATGGACCCTGCTGGTGTGCACTAAAAAGTTCCCTAGTGTGAGTTAATATAGTATTGTTTGAAATGGGACTACATTAATGTGCACTAGGGAACTTTTAGTGCATGCCAATAGGGTCCATGTGCACTACTCGTGCAATGTGCTAGTGCACACTGGAATTTCACATTTCTAATGTTCACTAACACACTGTGCAGACAAGCCCTAAGCAGCATATTCTCGGACCTGTGAGCTGAGGTGTTCTCAGGGAGAAGTCATTCTTTTTACCAGCTCTAGCTGTTTAACAGTGAACAAGGGCTATTGACACCCCAGCGTTCCAATCACAAGAGAATGCTGTATTTTTAAGACAAAAATCACACCATTCAAATAACTGAGCATAATGTGATAGATGTGAAATAAAGAGTGTTGTAGTAATTGGCTTTTACATTGCAGTCATAGAGCTCAACATTCTTTACAAATAAAGGCTGGGATCATATATCCCCATTTTTCAGATGGGGAAACTGAGCCCCAGAGAATGGAAGTGTCTTGCCCAAGGTTACCCAGCATGTCCAATGGCTGAGCTGGGATCCCCCCCTCTCCTGACTCCCAGGCCAGTGCCCTAATCCTAACCCTAACCCTGTGCAGCTGTTTAACGTACTAGCCTTTTTCTGTCATACAGCTGGGCTTTCTTGTCTTTATATCAAAATTGACACGTGTTATCAGCAGTGCAAGTTGGGTGGTCCGGTCTGGTATGCCATTCCAGCAAGATATTTATAGCTAGTATGCGTACCAGGAAGACACAGGGCAGGAGGAGCAGAACGTAGAGCCGCTGGGCGGCCCCATGCTGCCAGCTCCTCCAGCACAGCTATACCGCCCCCAGCCCTGTCCTCTGGTGGGGTTGCTGCTGTACAGAAAGAGGAGACCCTGCATGAAAGGGCTGAGGTTAGAACCACGACTTACCTGTGCCAGGCTACAGGCAGGCTGTAACTGTGTTCCCTTCATTCAGTTGTATTTGTACGTAAACAGGCCCTTCGAATCTCAGCACTAGAACACTACGGGTGTTGCATGGTCAGGAGGACCCAGGTGCAGTAGAGTGCTGCGTGGGGAAGCATACAAGGCACTTACTTACGTCATGCCTAGCTGTAGTCATTTAACAGCTGGCTAGTCTTAAAAACAACACCTAGAAGCACAGTTTAACACTTGTGGTTCCAAGAGACTCTAGGATGCTGAGAGCATCCCCATTCTTCCGGCTTTCAGACTGCTTTGACCGTGCAATTTCTTAAACCTCACCTTATGTCGTTTTAATCTGATATAAAGACTTTGTAGACCGTGAAACACAAGAAACCACTCTCTGTCGAACGGCAGAGATAAAACCTGGGCCAAGGAGGAAGATTGCTGTTTTGTTCTGTAGAGACTCTCAGGGATTCTTCAATTAAATTGTTTTTCATCGAAAAACGTCAGTCCATTGAAACCGAAACTTTTCATGGGAATGCATCAGGGAAAGGTTTCTCACATCCAGGGGGGGAATTTTGGGTCAAAGAGTGTGCACACCTCAGAATAACTATATGGGTCAGGCCCACCCTATGATGTGGGAAAGCCGGGCTCAAGTCCAGAGGCAGGCAGAACAGGGATTTGAGAGCCCGAGTTATTCTGGGTGTCTTGTTCTCTCTCTTGTTTTCCACAAAACATTTCAAAAGATCTCTAGTTTATCTGATGAAGAACGGGAGAATTTTTGAAAGTTTTGAAAGTTTGGGAAAGTTCTCATGGGATGGGAAAACTATTTCGCACCTGGCTCTATTCTAAATGTTTTAGGGGATCTAGTTCTTGTAAAAGGCACTGGGTTGACAGTGAAATCCTCTCCACATGGAACACGTACCGCACAAGCAGCAATAGCTTACAGTTTCCACTCTAAACAAGAGAGAACACTTCTAGGGCTAAGAAGTTAGTTCTGTCTTCATGCTTATTCTGCCCTTTGCCCTCTCTGTTGAGACTGCCAATAAGGCTGTTCATTATAGTAACATTTTTTGTAACATGAAGATCAACCCATTAGGACCTGGACTCAGACCCACCAAACTCATTTCACATTAGCCACCAAGAAGCCATAGTGATTTTCAATCACTATCAACCTGGGCTGGATCCATCTTCCATGTCCAGTGCAGCTCTCTTTGCTAGTTTATATTGGTGTCTGTGTCAGGGTCCAAGTTAAAATTATTCAGCAATCCTCTCCTTAATGGAGAGAAACACTTAGACCATTTTTATATCAAAAGCAAAACCAATCACTGTGTGAAGTCAATCATACATGGGAAAAAAAATGTTACTCTTACATTTCAGATGGATACTTTCCACCTTTAAATGACTGCATTTCAGTGATCAGGGATACACTGACATACTGGACTAATTTGCCTTGATTAACACCCTCTGCAAAAGACTCAAAGTTACTAGGGTAAAATAAGGCAGACATCAGCACACTATGTGGGTAAATCACAGAGATCATTTGGGATGAAAAAAAGATTGCTCCTATTTATAGACTTCAAAATCAGGTGAAGAGCTTGGCTGGGTTATACTGCTAGTCACCTTGTGATCTAGGTTGATGTGAAAAGCACTACCCACATTGAACTGATTATCAATGAAAGTACACAACACCAGCACAGAGGCCCATTGCACTATGTGCAGAGAATACAAACATAGCAGCTAATTGGCTTCTCCAATCAGGAACCAACCTTCGACTTATCCCAGCCATGCGCCAACGTGAGGGAAACCCGATCCTGAGACACAACAATGTGTGGTCTCTCCATGCCAGGGGCTTTGATCAGATTTCCTTATTTAGCAAAACTACGACTGATGCTTTGAATTCACTTAGGCAAATAAAAGAAGAATTTGAACAATGGGATTGCAGCCATAGTGGCCAGCCACAACTTAACACCGAGAGTGTCTCATGAACTTCCTCCTCCCCCATTCCCATTTGCACAGACCAGCTCCCAACTCGTTTGCAATCACATCACATCCCTGTAACATCTACAGCAACTGCTTAGCATGTAAAAATTAGTATTAGGAAAGTACTCCATGTATTTTAGCACCTTTTAATGCAATTTAATTGCTGGAAACAAGGAAGAGTCATCCCCACGAGCCCAGTCAACTTCCCATGTATCCCACCATGCACCAGGCTTTGAGAACCACAGAACCAGGATATTTCAAATGGAAAGACAGTAATGCCCCAACAAAATAAGAAAAATGTAGCACGATCATGGGCCTGATCGTGCCCACTAAAAATTCCCATTGCCTTCCGTGGAAGGTTTGGGCAGGCAAAATCAGGCCCACAGCATGCCATCATATCAATTTCTCATGCCCCTGGGCTTGGGAAGCAGGGCATAATTGAGGCAAACGAGTGTTGTCCCTCCCCCCGACTGTATTCCATACCACCCCACAGTTGAGATTTCTACATATCTCTGTCCACATGTCTATTCAAGTGACACCATCATAGGACCTAATCACATCAGCCACGCCATCAGCAGCTCGTTCATCTGCACATCTACCAATCTGATATATGCCATCATGTGCCAGCATTGCCCCTCTGCCATGTACATTGGCCAAACCGGACAGTCTCTACGCAAAAGAATAAATGGACACAAATCTGACATCAGGAATCATAACAGTCAATAAGCAAAAAGAAAAGGAGTACTTGTGGCACCTTAGAGACTAACAAATTTATTAGAGCATAAGCTTTCGTGAGCTACAGCTCACTTCATCGGATGCATTTGGTGGAAAAAACAGAGGAGAGATTTATATACACACACACAGAGAACATGAAACAATGGGTTTATCATACACACTGTAAGGAGAGTGATCACTTAAGATAAGCCATCACCAACAGCAGGGGGGGGAAGGAGGAAAACCTTTCATGGTGACAAGCAGGTAGGCTAATTCCAGCAGTTAACAAGAATATCAGAGCCCGTTGCCAACTCTGTCCACATATCTATTCAGGGGATACCATCATAGGACCTAATCACATCAGCCACACTATCAGAGGCTCGTTCACCTGCGCATCTACCAATGTGATATATGCCATCATGTGCCAGCAATGCCCCTCTGCCATGTACATTGGCCAAACTGGACAGTCTCTACGTAAAAGAATGAATGGACACAAATCAGACGTCAAGAATTATAACATTCAAAAACCAGTTGGAGAACACTTCAATCTCTCTGGTCACTCGATCACAGACCTAAGAGTGGCTATACTTCAACAAAAAAGCTTCAAAAACAGACTCCAACGAGAGACTGCTGAATTGGAATTAATTTGCAAACTGGATACAATTAACTTAGGCTTGAATAGAGACTGGGAATGGATGAGTCATTACACAAAGTAAAACTATTTCCCCATGGTATTTCTCCCTCCCACCCCACCCCCCACTGTTCCTCTGATATTCTTGTTAACTGCTGGAATTAGCCTACCTGCTTGTCACCATGAAAGGTTTTCCTCCTTCCCCCCCCGCTGTTGGTGATGGCTTATCTTAAGTGATCACTCTCCTTACAGTGTGTATGATAAACCCATTGTTTCATGTTCTCTGTGTGTGTGTATATAAATCTCTCCTCTGTTTTTTCCACCAAATGCATCCGATGAAGTGAGCTGTACCTCACGAAAGTTTATGCTCTAATAAATTTGTTAGTCTCTAAGGTGCCACAAGTACTCCTTTTCTTTTTGCGAATACAGACTAACACGGCTGCTACTCTGAAACCAGTCAATAAGCAGTAGGAGAACACTTCAACCTCTCTGTTCATTCAGTAACAGACTTAAAAGTGGCAATTTTGCAACAGAAAAGCTTCAAGAACAGACTCCAATGAGAAACTGCTGAACTAGAATTAATTTACAAACTAGATACCATTAACTTGAATAGAGATTGGGAGTGGCTGGGTCATTACACAAATTGAATCTATTTCTCCATGGTAAGTATCCTCACACCTTCTTGTCAACTGTCTGAAATGGGCCATCTTGATTATCACTACAAAAGTTTTTTTTCTCCTGCTGATAATAGCTCATCTTAATTAATTAGCCTCTTAGAGTTGGTATGGCAACTTCCACCTTTTCATGTTCTCTGTATGTATATATATCTTCTTACTATATGTTCCATTCTATGCATCCGATGAAGTGGGCTCTAGCCCACAAAAACTTATGCTCAAATAAATTTGTTAGTCTTTCAGGTGCCACAAGTACTCCTATAATTTAGATGGTTACACTTCACTGTTAATCCCAAGTAGGACTGAAATCCTGCCAGCAAATTCTTGGTGAAGGGTCGCTGGCTTTGGATTTCCTTTTGCCATCCTGCAGGAACCATGTTTTGAGACTTTCAAACCAAGCTGCAAGGCTCACCTATACTAAATCCCCATTATTTGGGCAGTAAACCGGGGGCGTGGGAAAGGGAAACTAATCAGCACGTAGGATTAATCAGGCTCGGTGCCAGCCACTGGCAGCACTTTTGTCATTTTTAATTGTGTGATGCACCCACATGTCAAGCTGATGGTGCAGTGATTTCATTATATACACACACACGTGTATACATAGATATCTTGGCCCTGATTCGCAGAGGTGCTGAGTGTCTGCAGCAGAACTGACTTCAGCTGGAAGTGAGAGTGATCAGCACCTTAAACCATACCTGTTCTTATCATACAGATCTATATGTTGGCAGTGCTATAGTCATTAGGTCATTTTCTCACCCCAAGATTCTGTTTTTGTTACAAATAGATCCTTTAAATTAATTGGTTAATGACAGTGGTGTTTTATATACACAAATACACTGATAGAAGACACACAGGGACAGAGCAAGAAACAAATCCTGCTCCCTTAATCATATTTATAGTCACACTGAAATCAGTGGGACTGCTTGTGTGAGTTAGACTAGCAGTATTTGGCTCTGTGTCTGGGTATATTTATAATGCCCACATTCCTATACATACTGTAATATAACATACATCATTAGTTTAGTTTTCAGTGAGTAGGCCTTTTAACTCCCCTTCATCTTCATTCTTCAACAGGAATTGCGGGACTGCTTTCACTGGCTTAGTCAGTGATGAGCCAGGCAAGACATTCTCAGGTGATCAGTCTAAACCATGTGACATCATGAAGGTGTAGTAGGAGGAAGCTCTGCATATTGTTTATCTACTTGGTTCTCAGTAATACTCCAAACTGCTCTAGAGCAAACAAGTGTTTTAAACATTTGCCTCTCAACATCAAAAACATGAAGGAAGAAAATAACTTGATTGCATTTCCCTACAGTCAATAGGAACCTTTACCTCTCAGCTGCCTCCCTTTATATGTTAATCCAGCCCGCATTTTCTATCCAGGTGGCCCTGCAGCCTCCTGGATCTGATAAAAACCACACCATTTGCTGCAGTAGTTAATTATCCATAGACCCAAGAAACTAAAAATACAAAAAGAACAGGAGTACTAACAGGGCTGCTACTCTGAAACCTAAAAATACAAAGGAGCCTCATTTCCCTTTTCAGCCCTCATTTCTGCATGGAGTGTCAAGTCATGGGTAATGCTTCACTTTGGTCTTTCTCCCATATCTGTGTTTCCATTCATGTCAATTTCCCACCCATCCCCCACTTATCTTTGATAAATTTAGACAGTGACAGATTGTTTGTAAGGCTGGTTATGTGGAAAGCCTTTGCAGGTCCATTATGGACTTTCTGAGCTCCCCAGTCTGAGGATGTTCTTTGCTGGGGTGGGTGTCCCCGTAGTCTAGCATTCCATGGCAGGCTCAGAGAGGAAAATTCTTTCCTGGGTATCTGGCTGGTGAATCTTGCCCATATGCTCAGGGTTTAGCTGATTGCCATATTTGGGGTCGGGAAGGAATTTTCCTCCAGGGCAGATTGGAGAGGCCCTGGAGGTTTTTCGCCTTCCTCTGTAGCATGGGGCATGGTTGACTTGAGGGAGGCTTCTCTGCTCCTTGAAGTCTTTGAACCATGATTTAAGGACTTCAATAGCTCAGACATGGGTGAGGTTTTTCATAGGAGTGGGTGGGTGAGATTCTGTGGCCTGCGCTGTGCAGGAGGTCGGACTGGATGATCAGAATGGTCCCTTCTGATCTTAGAATCTATGAATCTATGAATGAGGGGCTGAGTTAGACTGGCTGCCCAGGCAGATTATCAGATGGCATTTGGGTTCAAAGGAATGACTTTGGGGCAACGCAGTAGTGAGTGCTTATTGTTTTCCCTGGCATGTGGTAGGGCTGGTGCTTCTCCTTAGGTGACCAGCAGTCTATCAGCCAGGTAATTTAAAGCAACACTTTGGCGCCAGTGTAGTATTTTTGTTGGAGGGGGACAGGCTACAAGCTATGTCTTAAGGCCGTAGAGCAGTAGGAACTCCCAGAGACAGTACTGGTCCACCAGGGATGGACCATGGCATGGATCAGAGAAGGTAGTTGTAGACTATGGCAGATGTTGCTCTCCTCCCCACAGTTATATACAGAGCTGGGGGTTTTTTTTGGCTCCATCTCATCTAGGCAACATTTCTCCAGAACAGGTCTGTCTGCCATCTACAGAATCAGCTACATTCTGCGGGACTGGGTCCTTCTGTGTATGTGTTTTAAAGCTTCCTACCCTAACACAGAACAAAGAACAAGTATTCAGTTCATTAGGAGGTGTGAATAAGGTCTGACCCAGCACCTTACCGATAGAGCAGAATGCAGAGGAACCAAGTCCAGATCTTGATCTTGAGCCTTCATTCCCAGGCAAAAGAGAGGTGGGAGGGAAAGATCTCAGGCCTTCGCATTACTCTCTGCAATATTTGCTTTGGCAGAGCAAGAAGCATTCTTGACTGCCCCCTCCAGAATCTATATCCTTGGCCTGAAGGACAGTTGGCCAGATATGGGGTTAAGAGCAATGGAAAAACAGATCTTTGGAACATGAGGAACTCGGTGTGTAAACAAAAGTTTGAAATAAGAGTGAAACTACTGGCTGCCTTTCAAACTCTGCCTCTAAAGTGAATAATAAAACAAAGCCAACAAGCTACTGTGAATACCTGGTTTCTAGGCAGTTGTGTGTACAAACTAATAGAGTATTGAGAGCCACTCCAGGAGAGTTTGATGCTAATTTAGGTCAGGGCTGTGCAAGCTCCGCAGGGTTCAGTTAATGAAAGGCTTTGAGGTTTGAACCCTACAGTTTGCTTTTCAGGAAGTGGATGTGAATTAACACTTGCTGATTTCAATTTGACAAATGAAAACTGCCTAGGGGACACCCCACATGGAGTACCCTTCCTCAGTAAGGGATGTGTCTATACAGGTATGGCCTCCTTCTTCCCAACAGACCCTGTCCAAAGACAGCTAAGCCGAGAAGGTGTGTGTCCCCAAGGCCCAATGAGGGAGTGAAGGTTCACCAACAAACTTTGCCCACATGGGCTGAGATTGACAAATGTCTCGCAGCGTAAACCTGAAAGGTGAAGTCTGGGAGAACCTGCAATTCGATGGGTTACCGGGGGGGCTTGAGGTTCAATGTGATACTATATTATACTATTATATGATACGATATAGATGGACTAGTTCCTGATAAACAAGGGTTTTAAAAATCTTTAAAGCTTTTTAAGCAGCAATAATATTCAGAAGGGGAGTTTTATTCTCCACCATGGCCTACAGAGTCTGCATTTATGGTATGTCTACACAGCAAGCGAAAGAGCGATTGCAGCACAGGTAGTAGGCACAGTGTTATCTGTAAATCTACCTAGCATGGGTAACAATAGCGTTGAAGATGTGGTGGCATAGCCTTCAGCACAAGCTAGCAACCAGAGTATATACCCAAGGTCCCCGGAGATTCTGGTTGCTAGCCTGTGCCACCATGTCTACACTGCTATTGTTTATTATTATTAAAGCTAGCATGGGTGTATGCCTACCCATATTACAACACACCTTCACCTGCAGTGTAGACATACCCTTAGAGGGCAAATGCAGTGATATATCTGACTACTAAGTACCTGTCTAGGTTACAACCCCCAGCTACACGGTTCTGGGAGCTTCTGATCTACCGTCCAGCAAAAAGAAAAACTGTTCTCTTACATGTAAGCTATAGAGAATATAGAATGATAATACCTAGCCCTGCCTTGAGTCCTACAATTCTATGATGGCTACCAGAACCTGATGATCCAGCATTTTGGTTTAGCCCATTATATGGACAAGGGCAAATGCTCTTAATCCGCACTCCCTAAAGATCCTCAGATGGAAGGTGCTATGGAAGTAAGAGCCAGTCAGTCTCTCACTCTGTCTTCCCACTTCTCCCCCGTTGCCCAGCTGCCCCCAGGCATGTTTCAGGCTTCTCCTCCCTCCAGGATCAGACTAGTCTCTTCCATGGAAGGGGATGCACATCTTCCTTCAAAGAGAGAGCAACTGCCAAGCGTCCACATGATCCCAAACCATTCTGCCAGAAGCTCTTCTAATCTCAGCCCACCTCAGCTGGTGGCCATTGCCATTACCAAATCCTAGCAAGATCTTTCAGCAAAGCCAGTGCAGTGTCACCACTTCTGGGGCTTAAAAACAAAACAAAAAACCCCCTATGTCGCATGGCCAGTCTAACAGCAGTTGGCTGATCTGATTTCAGCCGTCTGCTAAGACGCAGCATGCCTATTTATCATAATCAGCTTATTGCACAAGGACAGTGTTAACTAGGCTTTGCTGGACTAAAGCCTGCCAACTAATTCATAACACCTAACCGATCAGTACAAAGTGCTGATTCCTTGTTTTGTTTAAAAATATTGTATCTGGCATTAAAAGGGGAACACAAGGGGCAAGGAAAGGGAGAAGGAAAGGGATACTTAAAGTGGTAATGATCTGTGACTGGTACAAACAGTTCCATAATAATATGGTACAGGAAGTAAAAGGACTTTCTGCCCAAGTACCGACGCATTAACACAACATAGAGTCCTAACAGAACTGAACACAAAAACCATATCCCAACAAATGCATCCTCTGGAGTTCATGACCCTTTCTAAATACACCAGCAATACCAGCATTCTGCTGAGTTTCGGTTGCAAAACTCTGATCAAATTGCAATTCACAGGCAAAACACATCATTAAACTGGAGTTTAGGCTGTAAATACAGATAAATTACTTACAGGGAGGAAAATCTTAACACAGCAATGTTATTTTTAAAAAAAGGGAGGCGGGGGATTTCTCTGAGTGGACTCATTCCGGATCTTACAGGTGTAAAGGAAAATGGAACTTCACTCATACTTTCAAAGCAAGAAAAAGCAAAAATAAAGTATCCATAGCACTGGAAAATATGGAATCCTTTAGCATCTTTCTATAAGCACGCATTTAAGTCATGAATGACCCCTCTCTCACGGGGCTGTACAGCATTACACACAAAGTAAGAAGAAAAGGAGTACTTGTGGCACCTTAGAGACTAACAAATTTATTAGAGCATAAGCTTTCATGAGCTACAGTTCACTTCATCGGATGCATTTGGTGGAAAAAACAGAGGAGAGATTTATATACACACACACAGAGAACATGAAACAATGGGTTTATCATACACACTGTAAGGAGAGTGATCACTTAAGATAAGCCATCACCAGCAGCAGGGGGGGGAAAGGAGGAAAACCTTTCATGGTGACAAGCAAGGTAGGCTAATTCCAGCAGTTAACAAGAATATCAGAGGAACAGTGGGGGGTGGGGTGGGAGGGAGAAATACCATGGGGAAATAGTTTTACTTTGTGTAATGACTCATCCATTCCCAGTCTCTATTCAAGCCTAAGTTAATTGTATCCAGTTTGCAAATTAATTCCAATTCAGCAGTCTCTTGTTGGAGTCTGTTTTTGAAGCTTTTTTGTTGAAGTATAGCCACTCTTAGGTCTGTGATCGAGTGACCAGAGAGATTGAAGTGTTCTCCAACTGGTTTTTGAATGTTATAATTCTTGACGTCTGATTTGTGTCCATTCATTCTTTTACGTAGAGACTGTCCAGTTTGGCCAATGTACATGGCAGAGGGGCATTGCTGGCACATGATGGCATATATCACATTGGTAGATGCACAGGTGAACGAGCCTCTGATAGTGTGGCTGATGTGATTAGGTCCTATGATGGTATCCCCTGAATAGATATGTGGACAGAGTTGGCAACGGGCTTTGTTGCAAGGATAGGTTCCTGGGTTAGTGGTTCCATCCCACCATCAACCTCAGCCTGGACCAGTCCACACAAGAGATCCACTTCCTGGACACTACGGTGCTAATAAGCGATGGTCACATAAACACCACCCTATATCGGAAACCTACTGACCGCTATTCCTACCTACATGCCTCTAGCTTTCAACCAGATCATACCACTCGATCCATTGTCTACAGCCAAGCTCTACGATATAACCGCATTTGCTCCAACCCCTCAGACAGAGACAAACACCTACAAGATCTCTATCATGCATTCCTACAACTACAATACCCACCTGCTGAAGTGAAGAAACAGATTGACAGAGCCAGAAGAGTACCCAGAAGTCACCTACTACAAGACAGGCCCAACAAAGAAAATAACAGAACACCACTAGCCATCACCTTCAGCCCCCAACTAAAACCTCTCCAACGCATCATCAAGGATCTACAACCTATCCTGAAGGACGACCCATCACTCTCACAGATCTTGGGAGACAGACCAGTCCTTGCTTACAGACAGCCCCCCAATCTGAAGTAAATACTCACCAGCAACCACACACCACACAACAGAACCACTAACGCACGGTGTACGTGCACGGTGTATTTGCTTTAAACAGTGGAGATATTCTCTGTGAAGACTGTCTGTACATAGTACAAGGTCCTCTCAGCCATTCATCATAGAAGTTCTCAGATCATTTGGGACAAACATCAGTCTCGGATTTTATAGGTATATTTAATCCTGCGTCAGCATGGGCAGACAGACTAAATGACCTCTTGAGTCCCTTCCAGACCTACATTTCTATGATTCTGTGATATCACTGGCCAAGATAACAGTTAAGCCATTCCTAAATCCTCCCCAGAACACTTGAAGTATTCACCCTGGAAAATGAAAAGGAGTACTTGTGGCACCTTAGAGTCTAGACTCTTAGACTCTAAGGTGCCACAAGTACTCCTTTTCTTTTTGCGAATACAGACGAACACGGCTGCTACTCTGAACCCTGGAAAATGTAATCTAACCTCATTCCTCTTCACACAACTCTGACCACAGTCATTATCCTCCATTCCCGCCTTGCACATTCTGTTTAATCACCAATAGGTAATGAGAAAAAAATTATAATTGTGTTTATTTGAAGCCCAGCTCTTCATGACACATGGCTTCTCAGGTCTTATGTATGCAAGGAGAAAGATAAAAAGTTACTAGGTTAAAATATTGCAGCCAACTGTTGTGCAGCTCCTGTACAAAACCTTGTGTGTGTAACCCACACACCTCCTGAGTGTGGTATTCTGTCCCAGCTAGTGGCACTGAGACCACTTACAGAACGATTAATGAGTCTGCTCTGTAGTCTTAGCTAACAGCCATATGGCTTGAGGCTCATGCATTTAGGTCCAGAGGTCCCAGGTTCAAACCTGCTCGCTGACGACCGGCATCTATCAGTGTTACATGTGCACATACAGTCACCCTGGTGGTCATTCCAGGTCTGACCATTTGTCCCCTGTGTTGTGTTCATCTCAGTAAGGTTTGGAGACCTTGTATATAAGCTACTTCAGTGTTGCTGGCTCTTGTGATTTTATTTCAAGTCTTGCGATATTTGGTTTTCCTTCAAGCTTCCACTCCTGGAGTTATGTGATTATGTGAAAATATCCATTTTCACCTACAAACCCTCATGGTTGTAGAGGGAAACTTGAAAATGTGACACCCCACCCCCCCAATCCCACCCCAAAAGGCTCTAATGTTGGAAGAAAACAAAAAAACCCTCAAAGTTTATTTATTTTTAACTCATTATCTTTAAAAACTTTGGGCTGGCAATACTGAAATTATTTCACTCCAACCTTACATAACAAACCACCACCAGAATTGGGTGTTGACGGCTGCCTGCCACTCCCTTCAGGCTGGTGCCCCACCTTCCATGATTGAGGACGACCTTTGATCTCTGCAGCTATGCCCCAATCCTTATGTAACAATGGCAGCGGTTGCACACACTGTGGATAGGAAGCGCCAAGCGCTGTAGCTGCACTGGTTCAGCCAGGCTCCTAACTTCATTTGACAAAGGAATGCCTTGTGGGTGAAAGCTACTCCACACAGCTCCAGCGCCCTCAGCGGGTGCTATGAAACAGCCCCACAGGAACCCCAGAATGCAGTGATATAACCACAGTTGCAAGGCTTTATGCATGTGGATGCCCTAAAACAGCTCTGTCAAGAACAGTGCCCCACGGAGGCACAAAGCCCTAGGACAAGCAAGACTATTCCATGCAGCCAGTGTCCCATATCTATCCACCTAGGTTCTTCTATCGGCAACCATTGCCTGTGATAGATAAGGGGATGATAGCAATGGTGAGTGGGAAAGTCATAACCAACCGTTAACGCTGTGATTACGCTGACTCTATTACGCTAGATTGGTGAGTTGCAAATCCCAGATGCAGCTTTGTGGAAAGAATTCCCAGACGGGGCTTCCTCAGGGATAAAGCATTTGTCACTCACTTACCCCCCACCCCATGGTGGTTCCTGTGTGAGGATCTCGGGTGGATAAAATTCATGTACAGCCGACTCCCCAGTTACACTGTATCTGGGCTCGCCGAGGAGGAATTTTTTCTGAGATGATGCTGCCAGTGGCTTCCCACTGGACGCTGCTCTGCTGAGGCTTGGAACAGCTGTGGAGAGGAGGTGGGAGACTGGGTTACAGAGGCAGAATGTAAGATGAGAACCAAGAGTGGTTTTCCCTTCCCACCCTCTTTTGCGGCAGTAAATGAAGCAGAATGGCAGGTCTGCAGACACTGATCACTCATCACACAAACACCAGACCCACGAGACTCCCCCACAACATCCACATCAAAGACTTTCTCAAAGGAAAGTCAGTCCATATGTGAGGCCCTTTAAAAAGTGCTCTCGCACTTGCTCTCTCCCGCCCCCATAGTCTGGTAACCCTCCCACAAAGCCCTTGCTATCACTCTGATTGACCGGGCAGCTTGTCAGCAGTGGAACCAAAAGGAGGACAACACTGATATCTAAAGGTGCCAGCTCAGAGCTAATTTACAGCAGCAGTAAAAATTATATTGTTCCTGACTCAAAACAGGGCATGCAAAACCCATCACAAGGGTGTTGTGAAGAGTCATTAGTGAAACCAATGACCACTATTATTAATAATAATAATAATTAATAATAAATAATAATAATTTATTGTTGTAGCATCTAGTCTCGGACAAAGATGCCATAGCGCTAGGCATTGTGCAAACACAAACCAAAAAGACTGCCTCCACCCTAAAGAAATTACAATCTTAGTAACAATCTAATATTGTTAGAGGGTGCACTTTTCAAGGATGAAGGAATTCATGGCAGCTGGTGCCATTTTGGGAATAGCGTTCATTTCCCCAGGGTATCCAAACCATTCACATCACCTCTGCCCTCGGAGAAACCTCAAGTAGCGTCTCAACTGGGGGGATAACTACAACAATGCAGCCTCCCATAAGGTTGTTTCCGCTCCTATGCACAGGAAGCCATGGGCCGAGCAGAATAGCTGTGTGAGCCATCTCCGTTTAATTGACGAGGGCTGTTGATGCAGGCAGGCTTCTCCGCGGCAGAGCTGAGGAAGGTGTTCCGCCTACAGCACATAAGCAAGTGACAGATGTAGGTCTGTGCACACCCAGATACAAAAATTTGTACTACTCATTTCAGGCCTTTCTGACGTATTCTTAACTGTGCTAGAAGAGCACAGGATTGTTCTGTAACTAACAATAACCTTCGGGCAACCAGTATTTTAGCCTTTGTGTAAGTGGCCTAGGCTGCTATGTGACTGCTACTAAAAATAAAACAGATGCAGTAGTAAGATAGACTCTAAAAGCTTTTACATCATCTATAATGCTACCTGGAGTTGTTACTCGCTATTGTATAACTGCAAACTAAAAATAAAGAGATACTAGAGATGGCATTGCTCATTTTTGAAAGAGATTCCGTATCTTTTCGTCACATGAAATATTATTAAAATCTAAGGCCTGTCCTTCTCTTAAAAGTTAGGTGGACACAGCTACGGCTCTCACGGGAGTGAAAAATTCACACCCTTGAGCACCGTAGTTAAGCCAACCCTAACCCCTGGAGTAGATGGGGCTAGGTAAATGGAAGAATTCTTCTGTGGAGCTAGCTACCACTGCTTGGGGAAGTGGATTAGCTACAGCTATGGAAAAAACCCTTCCATTGCTGTAGGAAGCGTCTACAATATAGTGCTACAGTAGCACAGAGCTGTTGTAGTAGAGTGTAGTGTAGCACACATACTGTACATATGGCCTAAGGAGGGAGATTTGCAAAGGCGCCAAAGGGATTTAGGGACATCTGTGGGCATTGTGCTTCTAAATCCCTTGGGCACCTTTGAAAATCTCCTCCTAGATTCTTTTTAAAAAAATCTGATTTGCTGTTTGCCTTTCATGCTGTTTGTTTATTTTCTTGGCATTTCACTCAGCTTGGACAGGGGCACAAGACTGGTCAGTTTCACTTGCTGGTTCTCATGCAGGAACAGAGTGCCATGGCATGGGGTGTTTCCAGCACTGCAGGGACATGTTGAAATAAATAAATATGTAATTTCATTGGCTTCTTTTAAGAAAAGCAGTGATTCATGAGATTTTATGATTCTATTAATAGACCATGTTTGCATGGTCTAGCAGATAGTGCTCAGGACAGGGTTATATTCATAGCTCTGCTACTGACCTGCAGTGCTATCTCAAGTAAGTCATTCTACCTTTCTGAGCCTCAGCATCCCCACTCACCCTTTCTCTGTATTGTCTGTTAAGACTAAGTTCTTCTGCCCAGGGACTTTTTCACACTATGTACTTGTACAGCGCCTAGTGCAGGGAGTCTGCAATTTTGGTCGGGGCCTCTAGATTTTATCATATATCCATCTATCTAAACAAACATAAAATTGGATTTTGTTAGAGTCCTTTCTCCCATCCAACCTTTAAAATAAAATCTCCAATTTAGAGCAAAAAAATCAGCCCAACCCCTTTGACATTTCATGCTTCATTTTACTACTACTTGTTTAAAAGCTGTGTGATTTACGTGATGAGCAGTATCATGAAAAAGCACATATACACAACTGGATAGGTAGGTAAGTTGTTACTAAAATCAGAATGATGGGGTTTCATAATAATTATAAAACTGGCTTATTGCAAGTGTGTGTAACACCATTTCCTTTACTGGGAGGACTAATTCGTGCCTGAATATATATTTTAAGAGAGGATGCGTGGAACATTTTTCAGAGAAAATCCTTCTCATTGATATCAACTTGAGCCCTTTGCTTTTCTCCAGGGGTGAGGATGGGGATCCTGTGCCCCAACAATATAACATAAGGAAGTGCCTGAGGCAGAAATGGAAGCTGTTTTTATATAAGGACGTATCTGAGCTAGAACCTTTTTACGCAGGGTGGGGACCACAAGCCATTTATTATAGGGAGGCACCTGAGGTGGGCTACTGGTTTGTTACAGACACACTGGAGCAAATAAGAAAAGAAGTACTTGTGGCACCTTAGAGACTAACAAATTTATTTGAGCATAAGCTTTCGTGAGCTACAGCTAAATTTGTTAGTCTCTAAGGTGCCACAAGTACTCCTTTTCTTTTTTGCGAATACAGACTAACACGCTGCTACTCTGAAACCTGGAGCAAATGTAAAATAGGCAAGCTTCAGGGGTGGGACTCAGGATATAGCAGGCTTAGAATCATAGAAGATTAGGGTTGGAAGAGACCTCAGGAGGTCATCTAGTTCAACCCCCTGCTCAAAGCAAGTCCAACCCCAACTAAATCATCTCAGCCAGGGCTTAGGGTAATAGCAAGGTATTTATAGCATTGAGAACAGGCTGGGGATGTATAAGAATCCTCCTTCTTACTACACAGAAGAGACCGTCGCCTATTTACTTCTATAAAGTCTCTTAGGATAAAGATTGTCTGCAAGATGCTGCACTGGCTACAGCCATGTCTACACTTACAAGCTGCCAGCGGCACAGATGCACCAATACAGCTGTGCCGCTGTAAGAGCGCTTGTGTAGCTGCGTTATGCCGACAGGAGCGAGCTCTCCCGTCAACATAATAAAACCAGCTCAATGAGCAGCAATAGCTATGCCAGCAGGAGAGCATCTCCCACCAATAGCGCAAAACTTATGTTGCTCTTTTTTTTTTCCCCCACACCCCTGAGCAACAAAAGTTTTTCCAACATAAATGGTAGTTTAGACATGGCCTAAATAAGGACCCAATCCTGCAAACCCTTGCTGGGGTGAATAGCCCCAAGGACTCCAATTGGACTACTTACCTGAGTAAGGTCTGCTCATCTGAATAAGGATTTGCAGGATAAGTCTTTAAGGTTTTATTCAATGCATGCACACGATTGGTAGGTTAACAATGCCTCCCACACCGCCACAATGAAGGGACAATACAGTCAGGAAAATATTTAGGTGGCATTTTCAGGAGGCTCTCAGTGCTGTCCTATCTCTTCAACGGGAGCTGAATTAGGTCAATGCCGAACACCTTTGAAAATTCCACCCATCATTAACATAAATTTATGATATTGGCTCATCCTGAGTCATGGCATAACCCTGCCCAGTAGCCCACATATTGTACACCGGATATAGTGACACTGCAATGAAAGAGAGAATCTTGGGGATGTTTACTGCAACCAGACAGCGTATAATAGCTGTGGCTAGTCTTACTGGCTACATTGGTAACATAATTTAATACTTTCATGTTGACAATATAAGAGCAACAGGAAGTAAAAAACAAACAAACCCCATCTCCAAACAAAGTCAGATATTGCATTTCTGCCCTGAAAACTAACAAGAAAAATCTCTTTGGATAATATTTAGCACTTGCTGACAACACTTAGGGCCAGATTTTTAGAGTTATTTAGGCACCAAAAGATGCAGAAAGCACCTAGAAACCTAACATTTTATAGTGCCTTTTACACATGAGGAAACTGAGGCACAGAAGTAAAATAACTCATCAGTGGAAAAATTTGGGCAAAATTTTCAGAAATTTCAAAAGCATCAAAGTGTCTTTGTAATCAATGTTCCATTTTCAGATTAAACTTGGGCACTTAGGATCTTAATTCTAATTCAACATCAATGGGCCTTTGGTTCCTAAGTCACTTGGGTACTTTTGAAAGTGTTATCCCATATGTTTCTTGGGTGAAGATCTTGTGGCTGAAGAAGAGAAATGGCAAGAAGGAGATGTGGGTTCTAGTCTCAGCTCTTCTGCAGAATTTTTGTGCAAACTTCAGCAAGTCACATAACCCCTCTATGCCTTAATATTAACCTCATAGGGGAATATATTTCCCTACTTCACAGGTATATCATGAAGATGAATTTATTACTATTTGCCAAGTGCATTGAGCTCCTCAGACGAAAGGGACTATAAAAAGAGAAAGGTGATATTTTTACATATTGCTGATCTCTCTCTTAGCACTTACAATTCAGCTTTTCTCTACATCACATGATGATAAATATGAGAACATGATCTAGCTAATTTTCTTGTTCCAAAGGCTTTATGAAGAAGACTCCCATTTCTATCAATATGAGCTGCAGACGCAGGAAGGTATTCTACGTGTCTCTGTAAGAAAAGGTTGCAATGAGAGACAGAATGCATGTACAGGCTATTCTTAGCAGACAGCAGCTCATCATGTAAGACTATTTCATATCCCTTTATTTAAAAAGCTAATTATGTTAAGGTTTGAATACATGATAGCCGGAGACAGTCAGGGCAAATTAAAAACTACATGCTCCATCTTCTGCACATCAATGGATCTTGCCGAAAAATCCTACCAGCTAATTACTAGTATGTACACAGAACTACTAGGTTTGTTAGCCACATTATTACACTGTAGTACCTGGTGAGGTAAGGAGAGGAGGAGTGTGTAGGTCAGGGGTGCAAATCAGCTAACCGGAATGAAACTGGGAATCCTTGGGATGACTCTAAAGCACAGTTTTCCACTCAAAGTTTGATCTATTATTATAACGAATGTTGCATCCTGCCACAGGAAGGTGGAAAAATAACAGGAAAGATTCCAAGAAGAAGAGGGGAATCTTGTAGCAACAAGAGTTAGAGAAATAAAGGCTTTGCAAGCACAGTGGCTTGACCGGAAATTAGATATGGGATCATCCTGTATAATGTAAATTTGCACGTGCTGCAGAGGAGGGAGTTAACTGGCTCCTGTTAGGTATGATGTTACAGGTGCAAGGTCTCGAATCCCACACATAACTGCTGCACACATCTAGATTTGATCCGTCGTCATTTGCAACATTATTTTTAAAAGAAGGGAAAGGGGCAGATGTAATTGGCCCTTCTGCTGACAGCTTCAGGAGATAGGCCAAGGGTCAAATGGGCCTTGAAGAGTGAGCTACTCTCTCCGCTACAGTGGCGCTCTCTCCAGGTCAGGATCTAACAGCAGAGCAGAGAGAGAGAGTGGAGAGAGCTTGTACAGCTGCTGTTGCTACGCACGCTGTATCTGCTTGCAGACAGGCCGGGTTGTTCAGTGCTCAGCAGTGATCATCTGGACTAGACAGAAATCTTTAGGAAAAAATGATCGGATTGCCAGCAGTTACATAACAGCCACCTAATAAACAGGACTGAGAGCCCCCACATACAACCTTCCATCTGGGGATGTCAGAATCCTTTGCAGTCATTAACAAAGCAAGCTTCCCAGTATCCATCTGTGACAGGTAAGTGTTATGGCCTTAAAAATTCAGATAGCGAAACCAAGTCACAAAGCAGTGAAGTGACATGCCAGTGGCAGAGATGGGTACAGAAGCCAGCTCACCTGGATCCTGATCATGTGCTTTGTCCACTTGAGCATCCCCAACGTTGTCCTAGCTAGTGAAGACAGATTGTTTTTGTCCGGGAAGCTGTTGGACAGCTCTGACTTTGGGCCAGTCCAGACAGCCATGGTGACAGTATTAGGGATCTGCATAACATTGACTGTGTTATAACAGTTTGCACTTACCTCTGTATGGACTGTTCAACCCAGACTTTAACCAAGTTCCTGAATCACGTTATAGTCCAATAAAGACTAAGACCCACAGGATTCAGTCACCTGGGCAAAAACAGTCAGACCAAGTCGATTCTAAAAGGATTGGGGGGCTACTGTGTTACAGTAGGATACCTAACGCAGTTAATTTGTCTGTGAAGAGAGGCCCATAGATAGCCTAGTCTATAACTCAGTGGGGTAGCATAATCCCTATCAAAGTCACTTTGCTTACTTTACACTAGCACAATTAATTGGGGGGAAGGCCCTATCACTGGGATTGTGAACTTCATGAAGCAGGGACCATCTTTTTGCCCTATGGTTTGTACAGGGTACAGGTCCATGACTGGGGCTCCTTGGCATTATTGCAATACCAATACATTAGGTATTAGACCTATACAAATTAACACCACCAGGCCACAGAAACCATACTAGCATTCTGCTTGCGACAGCTGTCTTTAAAGATAGTGGTTGCTACAGTAGCATGGTTTTAATTGCAGGGTCCTGTCTATAGCTAGGTCTACACTAACCTTTTTCTCCCTCAGATTTCTTACCATTGCTATCCTCCACACACTGCCATAGCCATAGCAATGGGGATAGGGCAAAGCACCATGTTCCCCCCATAAATACATGTGTGTGTGCTTCATTTTAAGCATATGTGCAGTCCCCATTGATTTCCTCTGGATTAATAATGTGCCTAAGTGTTTGCAGCGTGGAAGAGGGGATATGTTTTCTACTCGCTGCTCAAGATACAAAGATGCATGTCATCAGCTGCCAGCATCTTGTCTACATTAGGGTTCCCACTGCTCCTTCTGTCAGTGGAGCTGCGCTAGTGGTGGCAGAAGTGGTTAATTTGAGTAGTATACACAAGCCAATGCTACAAAAGAAACCATGTTTAAACATGACTGTGGCTGCACTATGTTATAGTGTGGCTTATTCTTGCCTGTGCAGGCAGTAAAAGCCATACTAGAGAACCTGGTTTTAAACACCTAGGCTGAGAACAATGGTAAGTCCTAACCCCACAGAAGTCAAAGGGAGTTTTGCTATTGACATCACTGGGGTCAGGATTTCACCCAAAGTCTCTAATATGGTAGCAGCATTTTTTTCCTGTTTACTTGGGTATAGCCTGATCACAACCATATCAGTCACCTGTGTTTAACATGGTTATTTTCATAGTATATAGGCCTGGGCTACACTTAAAATTTAGATCAACGTAGCTACATTGCTTGGGGGTATGAAATATTCACACCCCTGAGCAATGTAGCTATGCCTACCTACCTTCCAGTGTAGGTGCAGCTAGATTGACTTCAGTCAACCTAACTAGCTTTCTATGTAGACTGTGTCTACACTACAGTGTTACACAGGCTTAGCTACAGCACCATAGTAATGCCACTGTAGTCCCCGGAGTGTAGACCTGGCCATAGACCAGGCCAGAGAAGGAGAGATGTTTGATCAATGTAAATAGTGCCTAATCCTCATACAACTACTTGAATAAAGACAGTGGTTAAGAGCTGAAGATTCAAATTCTTCCACTTGTCAGTTTCAAAGACATTTGTTGTAGCAAAGGCTTGTTCCTTACTGGAAAAGAAGGGACTTAGCCGATAAATAATATACTCCCTAGAAGGGGCTAACTGATGGGCTACCCTTGTGCAAAAACACTGTCTGACACAAGGTGCAGTGTTTTAATTACATCTAGTTTAGCTTTGCCTATTTATTTCCCAACATCCTGACATATGTCAATCAAATATTTTCCCAGGAGTTCTATACAACACAGGTGCATAACACTCTTCTGGATGATATATTTCGGGCTAAAAGTCTCAATTGCTGTCTTCAATGGACAACAAATTTACCTCCTGTTTGGAACAGAGAGAGAGGGAATGAGTGGAAAGTAAAAATATTTTGCTATATTCTCCCAAGAGTTAGAGTTGGGCTCCAACTGTGTTTTGAGCACAGATTTTTAGAGTCCTAAATAGAGCTTCTTACACTAGGACAAGCTCAGCCAGAGATCTGAACAAACCTATTTCTACCATTAATAAGTTAAATACATCAAAGCTCTCTAGGCTTAGTGAAGCCGGAGGAGGATTTCATTAAAGTGACTTGCTGTTGCTTTCAAATATGCCCACCTCCTGCTTCAACTGGGTAGGAAAGAGGGCTGGGGGACATAAGCCAAACCTCATTCTTCCTTCCACTCTGCCCACTCTTAGATACAGTCTAGGAACAATTTCAACATTCAGACCATCTTTTCTCATTGCTCAGTGTCTATGTACAGCACCTAGCCCAATGGCAGCCACAACTGATCTTCTCGAGGTCCCTTCCAGTCCTATGATTAATCTAGCACTCGCTCAACAGAGCGAGAATGGCCTGCCCCTGGGATGCTAGGACAGGAGCAGGAGGCAGGTTGTGCATCTGCCAGCCAAGTGGTCCTGTACCATGGGGATAAACAGAGGGTTACAGTCTCCAGTGTTGTTAAGACAGCACCTTTCCCCAGTTACAGTGTGGACAAATTCCTGCTTCCATTTCCACAGTGAAGTGGGAGCTTCTTCAATCAGCATTAAACGCAGTGGCAGACATATAGTCAATGACTTTAACTAAGTTCTTAGGCACAGAGGTTTAAGGAGCCCTTTGTTTCCCTTTAAACAACAGAGGAGAGCTTGCTGAATTCTCACTGGGCAGCTTTGGCCAAGAATTAAAATGTCTGCAGCTCTAAATCTTCCTGCTATATTTCTGTTCCAGGGCACCTAGGGAGGCAAATGAGCTCAGAGGGGGTGTTCAGAAGATGATGTTTTCAAAGACAAATCCAGGATACACTGTTGCAGGTTGGTGGGAGATCAGGAAGGTGAATGGGGAGGGTTTTGACCCACTGAAAAGAGGGTGAAAGAACACCAAACTCTTCTTCCCCCCGCCACCACCCCCAACCTCCACAGCAGGGCTAGAAGCACCTTTGCAGCAGGATTGTAAATTGGGAACATTGTTTTTTTGTTAACCCATACAGGAAGCTAGAATGGCACTCACACACCTGGAGATACCTAGCTTTCTGGGCCATCTGATTACATGTGGGGGGGGGGGAGACTCAGCCAGCCTGCTGTCTATTTCATGGGCAGTGCAAGGAGTTACATGAACAGAGACGAACTAGCAGGGATTCTGGAACCAGCTCTGAAAACTGAGACATGAGGCCCCATTGATTATATAGGCTCCCTCACCACATTGCTATCCAGCCACCTTGACTCCACAATGAAAACCCCCCCACCAGGATAACCTAGAATAGGTCAATACTCCCCGTCTTTCCCTGAATGGGTCAGCCAAACATCCCTGAGCACTCCCACTAATTTAGAGGAGGCTTGTCATCCATTAATATCAACCCACTTTTCAAAAGGCGGCAAGAAATTCTCTGTCTCACCAGTCAGAGAATAGCCAGAGAGGCTACGTGACTGCCAAAGGTCACGCAGCGAGTCAGTAGCTGGTCTGGGAGATCTGTTCTCTATGCACTATTGAAAACCTGTGCTATTGTGATGTCTGCCATCTTGGCCAACTCTGAAGACTGAGAACTGAAAGCACAAGTCCCTACAGCTTGAGCTAAAGAGCCAGGCTCTATAGCTGATGGTGGTAGCAGCTTTGCATGCCATGTAGGTCAGGATACATGTAGCACTCACTGACCTGTGGGTTACGCTGTCTCCACTGTTTATATAACCTAAGGCAAGCTCCTACGCTAATGCACTATTGAGGCGCAGAATTTAAATGAGCCAGGGTATTTGGAGTTAAGGATGCACACATCAGTCCACATGTACCATTGGCCCACTCCTTCCTGCCACACGTGCAACCCAAATATGGCCACATTAACCTTAACTCTGCTCTCTTCCTCTGTACTCCCACCCATCTTGCTCAAAGGGGCTGGAGAGAGCAGCACTGGGCTGCGAGACCAACCTTTTCTCTGCTCTCTTATAAATGTTCCGATGATGGTCACTCACTATAGTTGCACAGGACACTTGTCCCTAACAATCCATCAGCTCACACAGGCTCAGCTAATTCATAAATCCACTTCACACATCAGTTTGATCAATGAAAGCGTGAATTAAAATTAAGTATAACTAATAAAATTATCAAAACCTCTTTTTTTTTGGTAATTTAGGGGAAAAAAGGCAAACACCTAACACAACTTCTCTTTTTAAAATGGGATTGTAAGTGTAATTCTATTAGGAGGAGCCCTGAGCAGAAGATAGAATAGCTCTGTAAGTATCAAATGATCCTAACTTGGCTGCCATTCATCAGTCAATCAAATGGCATCTAAACAGCTCTGAGACTTCCAGAGGCATAATGTCAAGGGATTGATAGTGGACTGATGATGGGCAAGTGTACTGGAAAAAGAGCATCAGCATCATAATTTGGCTTTTAGGTGTCTTCCTTCCTTTTTCTGGTTTTAATATGCTTTGACATTTAAAACAAGTTTTCAATTCATCATATGTTTTTTCCTCCCTTTTAAATTATTCATTTAAAAAAATTAAGAACATAAGAACAGCTAGACTGGGTCAGACCAAAGGTCCATCTAGCCCAGTATCCTGTCTTCCGACAGGGGCCAATGCCAGGTGCCCCAGAGGGAATGAACAGAACAGGTCATCATCAAGTGATCCATCCCCTGTCGCCCATTCCCAGCTTCTGGCAAACAGAGGCTAGGGACACCATCCCTGCCCATCCTGGCTAATAGCTGTTGGTGGACCTATCCTCCAAGAAGTTATCTAGTTCTTTTTTGGACCCTGTTATAGGCTTGGCCTTCACTACATCCTCTGGCAAGGAGTTCCACAGGTTGATTGTGCATTGTGTGAAAAAATGCTTCCTTTTGTTTCCTTTAAACCTGCTGCCTATTAATTTCATTTGGTGACCCCTAACTCTTGTGTGATGAGAAGGAGTAACCTTATTTACTTTCTCCACACCTGTCATGATTTTATAGACCTCCATCAAATTCACCTCCGCTCTACAGAAATAAAAGTATTTCATCCACCACACTATGATAAATAGGAAACAAATCATTCGGAGCCTGATCTTGCTATCCATTCAGTTTATCCTCAGGGCTATGTCACTGGCTACAATGAGAGCAGGTTTGTCCCGTAGTCCTTCCCTACCATGTCAGTTTCCTTGGAATTTCCCATTGTTGCACTAGCCTCATTGTAACTCCACCAGTGACACCGCTAGTGTAGACAGGGCATGTCTCAATGACATGGCGGGAAAGTCACCAATGATCGGTCTGTGCTGGCATTCCCACCATTGTCAGTCCTAGTGTAATGATGAGAGGCATTAAGAATAAGGCCATAGACATTTTCCATTTTTAAAAGCCTCTGTGAGAGGGTCCCAAATGTTTAGGGATCATGGATGTAAATCCAGCCCCAACAGCCCTTGGAGAGGTTGGTGGTGGGTCACATAAGTCCAGGAGGCCCTACAGGAGCTGCTCTGCTACAGGTGGGGAATAGTCACGCTGGAAGGGGTATCAATGGGATGATGGTGCAGTGCTTATGCCAGAGTTGAATGTGTTCACATACATCATCCAAACTATGCTTATTTGAACTCTAAACCAGGGAAGTCCCTGTTCCAGGGGAAAAGCTTGTACTTGGCTTTAAAGACCTTCCTCCTTGCAATGCTGACTTCTTGCCAAATGAAAATTATTTCTGGATTGCAATTGTCAGAACTAAAAGAATTCATCTCCAGCCTATCTGTGCTTCAGAAATGCATTATTATGGATTAAGGCATCGCTCCTGTAAGCAATAGCTTGGAGGAGACCAGCAGTTGCACAGACATCAGAAATTTACACCAAAACAGTCATCAAGCAGCATTCTTGTTTTTCAAGAGCAGAGGAAGTAATTTCATTATCCAGCAAAGCAACATCCAATGAAAGTGAACGTTATATTACATACATCTGTGTGATAGAGTGAAGGTCAGATAATGTGTTGGTGTCCACCCTCTGGCAAGCTCCTTAAGGAAGTGACTGAAAATAATATTTTACGTTTCTAGTATGGATTTGATTCTGAAGAATCCCAAAGTACTTTGCAAACTTTGGGACAAATTCTGTCCGAACCACACACAGATCATACCTACGCTGGAGAACTGAACCACTGGCCATTGAACCAGTAGGACTGCACCAGTGCGAATAACAGCTGTGCGGTGTGTCTTCACTAGCAGTTTTGTCCTACATCCATACATGTGCAGCATTACACTATTGCAGTCATGGTGCCCTTAAGATACTTATCCCACAGTTCCCTGAAGAAGAGGGTTGTGGGAAATTTCAAAAGGCCTTCTGGAAAAAGAGGTCAAATTCCCACAATAGCCTGTGGAAATACCCATAATTTCCTGGGAAACTCCCATAATTCCTGTAGAAAATCACCAAAACTGATATCATTTCTTCTTCTTCCTTTTGTCAAAATGGAAGTCATCGTAAATGGCTCACTCCTTGCTCATCAAAAAAGGCTTTTGCTAAAGCTTTTGAAAAGCAGTCACAAGCATTGAAAGGAGGCTGTAGGGAGGAAGTGACAGTTGTTCTGGCAGCACTGGTAGTGAGCCAGAAACACAAACCAGCAGTTGATGGAGTTTCCATTTCAGGAAGCAACACACTGTCCAGATTGGACACGGGCGGTCAGAAATATGATTTGACATGTAGACCCACCACAGTAGGGTAGATGATTTTTATGACATCCTCTCATATGTTGGGCTTTCTGCTATTAAAAGAAAGCAAACAAACCCCAAAACCACAAGAGGACAGTTGGGACAACCTTGATCTCAATCTTCTGGAATTTTCTTGCCAGTTTGGTTTCCAGGAATAGATTTGAAATGGAACTTCTAGAAGTCAGCTGCAATTATGCAGCTAACAAGCTGCTGCTTCTTGGACTTAGCCACAATTCTGCTTGAAAAGCTGCCAACTGACTTAAAACCCTACCATGGAGATACTCCTGCTGCTCTGAACATGATGTGCAGGTCTAATAAAGCCTGGATTCCTTGTATTCAGATGACTCCGAAGCTGCTCTAACATATGAAGAGGGACATGGTTAGCAAACATTGCTAGATTTGCACCTCGGGGAGAAGACTGGAAGCTATACTACTCTGTTAAGGCCCAGATCACATAGAAAGGGTCAAGCTATGGTCCAATCAGATCTCTCAAAAAGCATTAATGAGAAGAATTATGCTCAAATAAATTTGTTAGTTTTTAAGGTGCCACAAGTACTCCTTTTCTTTTTGCGGATATAGACTAACATGGCTGCTACTCTGAAACCATTCATGAGAATCAATCACAGCTTCAATGGCACAATGATCACAAATGAGCAAGAGACCTCTGGGGGCAGTGCTGAGCAAAAGTGAGCATTGGTAACTTGAATCTTTTTCATCAGACAAATTCTGCTGCCCATACTTCGGTGGGAGAGTGTCATGTGTTTTCAGGAGGAAAGTTGTATGTGTGTCAGGGAAGATCCTTTAATTCTATTCCATTCAGATTCTCATCCCAAACTCCACAGGATGGTATCTGAGTCCCTTTGACATACTGGAAGCTATGACGACTTTGTGATGAGAAAGTGCAGATCTCTTTCTGGGATCTGAGATCTGTTAGACTGTGGAATAGTCACTCAAGGGAAGCGATAGAAGCCATTTTGCTTGTAACATTTCAAACCAGCTACACAAAAGTAATGGAGAATATGCTGTGGGGAACAACCCTCCACTCGCCAAGCGGAGGATGGATTAGGTGACCTCAGATTTTTTTTTAGAACTAATTTTCTGTGATTAGTACTGGAGGAGACCTATCAAGTCACCCACTATTTCATCCTCGCGAGCTGCCCAACGGCCTGAGTGACAGCGATAAAAGAACGATGCTCAACGCAAGCGAGCGTTAAGGCAATACTTAGTCCAGATGTGGGCAACTGTGTTTTGTTTCCACTGAGGCCGGAGGCAGCCTAGTCCGTGCTTTAAAATCACTGGGTCAGAACTAAAAACAAAAGAGGCCTTGCCCCTCTGTTTTTATTTAGTGAGGGTGTAACTGCTCAGCACTGAAATGGGTCTATAGAAAACTACTGCCAAAGATACAATGGAATCATGGATATTAATCAATATTGGGACTACCACCTACAATTGCAAGAGTTTGCATGGATTCAGTCAGCTGTCATCTCTCTCTCCACCTCCTCCAAAACCGCACATCAAGGCAAGCACCCCCAATTCTCCCATCCCCAAAATAATCCATCTCCCTTTCTTCTTTCAGTGGACAATTAGGCAATTCTTCATGCAGGCTAAAAAAATACCCTGCCATGCCCTCAATAAAAACAGAGTGAAGTGCGTCCTGCTGTTGAGTCCTGCCTGCATTAATTTTTAAGCCAGTGTGCAATGGATGCCGTTCCCATCAGCCAGGGCATGTGTGAGCATCTGTTAGACGAGACTTTGCATTTCAAAAAGCAGCCAACATGTCATGTGCTACTGCTGTTGCCGTAGCAATGTCCATGCTTCATGAATACTGTGGCATTAAGTCACATGTTGAACAAACAAAAAAAGCTAAAGCACAAGTTAGATTGGCTGTGAGCAGCCTTTTCTTGGGAGGTGGAATTTATTTAATTCTTTTTCTTTGCCACGTTTTTGTGACTAGGCATAGTTCCCCCCACCCCCAAAAACCTAGGGTTAATTTTTCTGGCTCCCTCTGTTTCAGACTGTGCATGGCTTGGGGGCAGAGTGAAAGTGACTCAGTTAGACACAGAAGAACAGGGCTTCTATAAATACAAGATCTGCAGATCTGACTAGCTCCTCTTGCTTGTAAATTTACAGCACTACATAGGCAATTAATGAGCAACATTTTTTTTAAATCACCCTCTATGCAAAGGTGGTTTCTATTTAACAACTGAGGTTCTACCTGTTATCTTTGCAAATGTCAGGTCAGCGGATGGACAGGTTATTTAATGAAGAAAGGTTATTGCAGCCTGTCAGGGGCCATATATATTTCCACAGGTGTTTAGAGATAAACATATTCACCGACTGAAAGTGCAACAGACAGTTAATGTTCACCTCTGTTATGTCTGACACTAGCCTAATGTACAGCCCTTTTGTGCATCCTATTCATGCTAACAGCAGGAATAGTGTGTACAAGGAACATTTGCCTGAAGGCACAGGTGTGCATGCACATAACTATAGACCAGATAAAAGGCACCAATGGGAGGGGGAAGCCATGATTGGGGCACTGGGAGGACAGACATCAGTATGGGGAAG
Organism: Dermochelys coriacea; assembly: GCF_009764565.3. Taxonomy (NCBI): domain Eukaryota; kingdom Metazoa; phylum Chordata; order Testudines; family Dermochelyidae; genus Dermochelys; species Dermochelys coriacea. The sequence continues at coordinate 117,899,870 of NC_050074.1, forward strand.
GCTGGGGGGTACTGACCTAAGAGAAGCAAGAGAGAAGGCATCAGGAGGGAGGATATAGAAGGGACTGACGAGGGTATCATGAAGGATGATACTAGTGGCTGGGGATGGTGCAGGGTGTCAAGGATTAAGGAAGCAAACATCCAGCAAGCAGGACTGAAGCTGACTTCTCTCCTGCTGCCTCTCCCTAACACAAAAGCGAGGCGGTAGCCATGTACTTGTCTGATCTGGTTGTGCTCCAGCGACTCTTCCCATAGATTTCAGAGTAGCAGCCGTGTTAGTCTGTATTCGCAAAAAGAAAAGGAGTACTTGTGGCACCTTAGAGACTAACAAATTTTTTTTTGTTAGTCTCTAAAGTGCCACAAGTACACCTTTTCTTCTTCCCATAGAGTCACACTGCCAATCTCCAACAAAAGCTAATCCCAATCTTGCAACGCTGGCACCACATAGCGAATCCTCTGCTTGAAGAGCGAATCCTGTCTCACTCACGGAATTTTCTCTCTCCCTGGTTCACAGCACAAACTGCTCAGCTTCTGATTTGTGTAGAGTTGGAAGCATCCTGAGCTATCAAGGGTAGGATTTTTTTGGCTGAGTGATTCTGGCACACCCCATAGCTGTGCAGGGCTGTTACAGCAAGAAAGAGAAAAGGAGTACTTGTGGCACCTTAGAGACTAACAAATTTATTAGAGCATAAGCTTTCGTGAGCTACAGCTCACTTCGCATGAGCAGAGACAGGGACAGAGGACACGTACTCCCTCTTTTTTTGGGCATCAGCTTGCTTGTAAATCAGCCAGCCCCTGTCCTTTGGCTGTTCAGTCCCCTCCCTCCATCCACTCATGTTAAATGCACAACCAGCTGCCCTGTCTCGTGTCTAGAACAGAACACATGCGTTCTCAACAACCAGCTGCTAGTCAAGAGGAGCACAAGCATCCTGTTGTAGTTTATTTCCTATGGAAAACCTCATATCTAAAGAACATCAAAGGCTATCTTCATAAACAAGATCCACTCTGCCAACGAAAAATCCCATGATCTCTGTGCCCGTTTGTTTAGACCTTCTGGTAAGACAAAAGGAAGCTAAAAGCCCAGGTTATACTCATTTGTACAGGAGCACTGGAAATTGTGGCCAAAGCTTTCAAAGTTAGACACCCAGAAAGAGTGGACCAATGGACTGGCAGCTCCTATTGACTTCCCATTGAATTGGGGGGTGTTCAGTACATCTGAAAGTTATGATACTTTTATTTAGGGGTTCAGTGTGGAGCTTTAAGTCCTTTAAGACAGATTTTCCAAAGCAATCTCAACACCCAGCAGCTCCACTTTGGTACTGAAGTAAATGGTCAGATCTTCAGATAAGCTCAGCTCCCATTTAGACACAAAGCACCCAAACTTTCCAAAGTCAGCAACTCAAAAAATCTGGGCCCCTAAATTTCAGCCCATGTACTTTTGTTCTCTGCCTACTGTTGGCTTCTTCTCTGTGTCCCTCCCCTGGAACTTGGGGATAACGTCTTCACTTGCTAGAACTCCAAGTCACTTGCTCTCCTTAAGTCTTTCTGTAAATTTAGAATGTGAAATTCAGACCCAGACTTGAATGTAATAAGCCCCTAAAGTATGGAGGCCTGTCCAGAACCAGGGTTTTAGTTCCACCTATTACAGAACTGGGGAAACCAACTGTGAAACCCAGGAATCCAGATCTGGCTTCCCAAAACCACAAAGAGCTTGATGTTGGTTCAAGGCCCATCTCTCCTTAGTGGCTCTCACTGCAAAGTGGAGCTAGTCAAATATGTTTTGATAAAACAGTTTTCTAGCAGAAAATGCAGTTTCAGCAAAATCAAAACATTTCACAGAAACAAATTAATTGATTTTGATGAAATTTTAAAAAGTCATAATTAGTTTGGATTTTCTCATCTCGTTTAGATTACATAAAAACTTTTCATTTCAATACAGTAAAAAGTTCATTTCAATTTTCTTTGCTCAATTAATTTAGTTTCAACTTTTATCTGATGTTACTATATTGATTGGTATAGTTCTCTATTATAACATGTATTTCATATTCTATTCCACTATTTCAACATTATGGAAACACGGTTCAATAGTTCCAAACTGAAATTGTTCGGAACTTTGGTTTTGCTGGAAATGTCAAAATTTTGGCTTCTTGTTACAATTTGGACCACAAGGCAATTTCAAAATGTTGGAATTCCCCAGGGAATGGAAATGACAGTTTCTAACCAGATCTGCTATTAAGTGACCTATCAGTGGTGACCAGGTGATGAAGCCATGGCAAGATAGCCACATATAGCTAATAGGAGGGCACAATTTCCTGTAGACTAAGTTCCATTTTAGCCTGGCTGGAAACTGAGCACAATTCAAAACTTAAAAGATTCATTCAAGCAGGAATCCCAGCTAAGAAACTCGTATTGAATTCTGTCACTCTGAGTGAATAACTATTACAGATTTTGTTCAGCGACCGTGCGTCATTAACTGGCAATCCTTATGGATTGTGTTACCTTGCTGGAGGCAGCATGGAATATTCCTCTGCAGTGCTAGGTCATTGTGTTCTGTGCTCCTGGGATTACTTGATATTCTTCTCTGTCAGAGCACAATATGGATTCATCCTCTACTCCTTTCAGCAAAGTGATCTGCCGCAGCTGAGATGCCACGTCATTTGCAACGCAAAGCACTTAGCATTCAGGGGATGTGCTTAGCGACCGTCTGTCAGCTTCAGCTGCTTTCACTGACATCTCCCATCTGACCTCATTTTAGAGCATTACCTCATTCTTGCCTTCTGTTGCCTGGTCTCCACTAAAAACTTAGATTGCCATGAAAAAAAAAAATCATAGCACCATAGCTATGCCGACCTAACCCTAGGTGTAGTCACGGCTAAGTTGATGGAAGAATCCTTCCATCAACCTAGCTATTGCTGCTCAAGGAGGTGGAATTCCTACTGTGATGGAAAAAAACCTTCTGATGTTGTGGGATAGGATGACCAGATAGCAAGGGTGAAAAATCGGGAGGCAGGTGGGGGGTAATAGGAACCAAAATAAGACAAAGCACCAAATATCAGGACTGTACCTATAAAATTGGGACATCTGGTCATACTATTGTGGGATGAGTCTATACTAGAGGGTAGCAGAGGCATAGCTGCACCACCACCATAGCCTTGTAGTGTAGACAAGTCCTGAGTATCAGAGGAGTCTGTGACAATTCCTACTGAAAAGTAACTTAGCAAAGTAGCTAATCATCAGGTCAGCAGCACCATGGAACTGCCTAACTTCTAGGGTTAAAAGGTTGGAGTCTAGTGTGGATCAAGAGCGGCCACCCTCTTCCCCTAGTTCCCAGTTTGCACCGTCTTCCCCTGTTACTTTTATCTAGAGTTAAGCAAATAACGAAGTTTTTCAGTTCAGGGGCAACCCCTCCCCCTCCCGCAAAAAACATCAGGTTCAATTTCAATCTAAACACATTTTTTGAATTTTTTCATCAAACTGAAAAAACAAAAAACAAACAAACAAAAGTTCTGAATCAACCAAAACATTTCAGTCAACTCGAAACAAAACCTTTTTCCCTTCCCCCTTCCAAGTTTTTCATTGTGATTTGGCCTCTTCTGGTGTTTTTCACTTAAAAAAAAAAAACTGGCCAAATTTGAAACTGAAATGCCAATTTGAATAGAAATGTTAAAGTGAAATGTTTCCAAATGGCCAAACCAAAGCATTTTAGACTTTTGATTTTTTTTCTCCCCACAACCAAAACTATTAAACAAATTCTACCTGAATTTGACAAAATTTGGCCCCCAAAATGTAGTGTGCCATGAAAAAACAATTAATTGAAAAGTTTCACCCACCTCTGCTTTTACCTATAGACAGTTCCCCACCCTCATTCACTCCCTTTGAAAACTTTAGGCCTATGCACTAGTTCTTACACAGGACTACATGCAGGATAAGTTTGAACTCCACAGGCCTCGTGTTTCTTTTGCTCTCCTCTTCTCTTGTATAGCACCATCCTTCATACAGTCTGCGTTTGGTGCAAGAGCTTTCTGCTCTGCAGCTCCTGCCCTCGGAACAGCCTCACTGCATCTCTCTGCTTAGCCATCTCAGCTAAAGACTTTGTGTGTCTCCTTTTTCTATTGGCCTCCTAGTGTTATTCAGCTTTGCTCTGTTTTACCCATTCATATGGTGGGAACAGAGTTGCCCCAGTGCTAAGAATTTTTAATGCTAAAATAAGATTGCAGATGCTCTGAAGTTTGCTTTAGGGGCCAAACTGCAACCCTGGAGATAGATCAAAATAATTTTTTGAACAGACTTAATTCTCCAAGTCTACCCCTGCCTTGTTTTTACATATTGAGGTGGGTGTTTTTCTGTAAAGTAGTAGAGCTTTTCTTAAATTTTGATCTAAGTTCTGTACTCTTTCAGATTACAGATTGCCCCATCTTTCCTTCAAGAGATGGAGGAACAACCTGTGTACTCCTTATTTGCACAAAAACAAAAGGAGTCCTTGTGGCACCTTAGAGACTAACAAATTTATTTGAACATAAGCTTTCGTGAGCTTCAGCTCACTTCATCGGATGCATTTTCCACTGAATGCATCCAATGAAGTGAGCTGTAGCTCATGAAAGCTTATGCTCAAATAAATTTATTAGTCTCTAAGGTGCCACAAGGACTCCTTTTCTTTTTGTGAATACAGACTAACATGGCTGCTACTCTGAAACTGATTTGCACAATATGAAACCCATCACTACAATATATGTAGATTGGGTTTTTCTATTACTCATTTATTGTCCATACCTTTTCATCAGCGTAATCAACTACTCAAACAGAGAGAGAGACGGATATTACCCACCAAGAAAATCTCACTATGATGCATTATTCTATGTTTGCTTTTTGGTTTTCTGCTTTGAAGACCGCCCATGCTTTTGAACCGTATTTGAATGAATCACCAAATCTTCATTTACGTAAGGTATATGTATCACTTAAGATTCCAAACCATGAAAACCGCTGTCCTTAAAGGTAGATATGGACAAGTTTCTTCACATCTTTGTTTTTCCCCATGTGAATCTGGAACACTAGAAGATCTACCTAATCATCTTTTGGGCTGTAGATTTTTCCAGCTTCTGAGAGCATGTTGGATTTTACCTCTTTTGTATAAAAAAGAATCTTTATCACCATCTCAAAATAATGTTTTTAGTATTTTATCAGTCCCTGGTAGTAATCAAATCCGTGGCAATTTTTGCCGTTAGCACTGAACCGAAGAAGAGAGTTTTTAACAAGCTCTGATTGATATTTTCATATATTATATGGATGTTGGTGTTGTTTTTGATTGTGCATGTTTTCTTTTTGAAGCCACAAAAGACATATGTCACATGTGATCTAATATGGTAGATTTTATTTATCTGTGCAAATCATCTCTTTTAACACTGAAGTTTTGGGGGATATGGTTTGATGCACAAAACAATACCTTTGTGTTGCATTATATGAAATCAAGTGCCTTCAACTGTCAATGTTACTCAAATGGGGAACCAAGATAGGGTAACAGCTGCCAAATGAGTCAAAAACAAATATTTGTCAAGCTAGACTGGTGGTCTAATATTCTGCACTGGCAAAAGGAGGGAGGCAGGTTGGGTTTCCGGATTAGGTCTCTTTTTGAAAGCCCCCAGTAACTGGAGAGCATGACAGCGGAAGGAGAGCAGTGTGGCCTAGTGGGTAAAGCACTGGACTGGGATTTGGGAGAATTGGGTTCTATTTCTGGCTTTGCCACTGGCCTGCTGGGTGACCTTGGGCAAGTCACTTCACTTCCTCGTGCTTCAGTTGGGCTTTGACATCTACTGATGAAAAGTGCTGTATAAGAGTTGGGTAGTATTCTATCTTTTACCATAGCCCAAAAAACAAATTCTGGGTGATTGACTCATTTGAGGAACAGATAAGACAATCTGGGTAGGAGACGTCTTATGTCATCATTTCCCTACTCTGGAGGTCAGGAATTCTTACCGGACAGGATGCATTTGTTTGGGAGACTGGGAACACAGACACAGACTAATGTAAGACTGTTACAATAACAAGCTAATGAGTAGGTTGTTGGTTTCACCTTAAAATTAGAACTAAATAGGTCACACTGTGCTCCTCCTTTGCTGGAAGATTACTCGCGAAGGTTGTGAACATATTTACATATTATATAAAGCAGAGTCATTTGGCTTGACCTTATTATATAATTAATAAGGCCATCTAGGGGAAAAAATCATAACCAAACTATCATACTAGTGGTAATTCTCCTTTCCGATCCACATGTCAGATCTTGCTTCTCAATTTTTGTATACATGAGAGATATTTGGCATACTAACCATGATGTGATCTCCCTGCCAAACATGTACAGAACTCCTAGAAGTTTATATAGAAAAACAACAGAATAAAGGAGCCACGAATCTGCACCCAGATCTCCCCTCCTGATATACATTCTCGGATCGATTCTTGGCAGGATGATCCAGGTTAGGAAACCTGGGTCCCATCCCTGCTCTGCACAGACTTCCTGTGTGACTTTGGGCCAGTCACTTAGTCTTTGTGCCTCAGTTTCCCCATCTGTTCAGTGGAGAGAATACTTACCTACCTCACAGGGGGACTGTGAGGATAGGTACACTAAAGACTGAGGCTCTTGGGTACTATGCTAATAGAGAGCCTTATCAGTACCTTACAAAGAGGAGTTAAAGATGTGCTGTTAGGAAGATGAGTTATGAAAAGCTAAAACAAATCAACATAAGAGATGGGCCAGAGCTGTAAAGTTAGAATCCAAAGCCAAACTTTCTTAAAGTACAGATGTCTTAAGATTTGTGGTTTGTGTATGGCCCATTATAGAAATAAGGACCAACAATGAAATTCAGCTCCATATTTTCTCAAAGCCTGAGATTGGGGAGAGGTAACTCAGAGGTTTTGGCTCAGTCCATTATGGCAACTAGCAGTGAAGTTCACATCTGAACTCGCACCAAGTCCAAGGGACTATAGATTTTAAGGCCAAAAGGGACAATTAGATCATCTAGTCTGACTAACTAAACAATTCAGGCCATAGAATTTCATCCAATTAGCCCCATATTGCAACAATAACCTGTGTTTGACCAAAGTATATCTTCCAAAAAAGCATCCAGCCTTAACTGAAGACATCAAGGGATGGAAAATCTATCCCTTTGTTTGGAAGTTTGTTCCAATAGTGCATCACTCTCACTGCTCACTGGGTGTTTGAGTCAAGCCTCTCTCGTCAATAACTGTGTCCTAGAAGGTGGTGGAAATTGCCTCCACTTTCAAGAGAGGATCATGGGAATGTGATTCATATCCCTCTACTCACAGATCAGATAAGAGCTCGAAAAGGCTCTGTTGTATTGATCCCAGGAAGAAAGCGGGTGAAGGGAAAGACGTGTGTCAGAATGGAGATCTGTGAAGCAGACCTGCCAAGCAATTTTCCCCTATTAAAACCTGAATACAATACCAGACAGTGCAGTTGAAAGCAGCTGGACTGGTTTATTGGCACATTGTGAATAGTCAGTTTCTTTGATCTGAAAAGCTTTGAAAATGAAAGGTGTACGTTATCAGGAAAGGAAAGGGTAGGAGACCTTGTGCTGCTTCTGGTTCCTTTTCCTAGCCAGCATTGCTTACCATGTAATGTCAATGGACAGTTAGGAGGATATGGGCTACATAGGAGCTCTGTATTATGCAGAGGCACTGAATTTAGCCATATGGAGTGGAAATCTATCTACTTCATGAAAAAACTCATACAAATACAGACAGACATCATCTTCCTTTCCAAATGCAAACAGATGGACATCATACCAAAAGGACTGAAGGTAAAAAATCCATTACAATCTACATACCACACAGACTATGCTGACAGCTTGTGCCACACGCTCTCAAAGAAACTACGGAACCACCTGATCAACATCCTCTACAGCAAACAGGGAAAGATTAAGAATGAGCTCTCAAAACTGGATACTCTCATAAAAAAACAATCTTCCACACAAACTTCCTCGTGGCTGGACTTTACAAAAACTAGATAAGCCATTTACAACACACACGTTGCTTCTCTACAAAAGAAAAAGGACACTAAACTATCTAAACTACTACATGCCACAAGGGGCCACAACAGTGGTTCCCTTAACCCACCCAGCAATATTGTTAATCTATCCAACTATACTCTTAGCCCAGCAGAAGAATCTGTCCTATCTCGGGGCCTCTCCTTCTGCCCTTCCACCCCCATGAACATGATACCGTTCTGTGGTGACCTAGAATCCTACTTTCGACATCTCCGACTCAAGGAATATTTCCAACACACCTCTGAACAACATACTAACCCACAGAAACCTTCCTACCAACACTATAAAAAGAAAGATTCGGGTAGACTCCTCCTGAAGGTCAAAACAACAGACTGGACTTCTACAAAGAGTGCTTCTGCTGACATGCATGGGCTGAAATTGTGGAAAAGCAGCATCACTTGCCCCATAACCTCAGCCATGCAGAACACAATGCCATCCACAGCCTCAGAAACAACTCTAACATTATAATCAAAAAGGCTGACAAAGGAGGTGCTGTCATCACATGAATAGGTCGGAATATGAACAAGAGGCTACTAGGCAGCTCTCCAACACCACATTCTACAAGCCATTACCCTCTGATCCCATTGAGGGTTACCAAAAGAAACTACAGCATTTGCTCAAGAAACTCCCTGAAAAAGCACAAGAACAAATCCGCACAGATACACCCCTGGAACCCTGACCTGGGGTATTCTATCTGCTACCCAAGATCCATAAACCTGGAAATCCTGGACGCCCCACCATCTCAGGCATTGGCACCCTGACAGCAGGATTGTCTGGCTATGTAGACTCCCTCCTCAGGCCCTACGCTACCAGCACTCCCAGCTATGTTCGAAACACCACTGACTTCCTGAGGAAACTACAATCCATCGGTGATCTTCCTGAAGATACCATCCTGGCCTCTATGGATGTAGAAGCCCTCTACACCAACACTCCACATAAAGATGGACTACAAGCCGTCAGGAACAGTATCCCCAATAATGTCACAGCTAACCTGGTGGCTGAACTTTGTGACTTTGTCCTCACCCATAACTATTTCACATTTGGGGACAATGTATATCTTCAAATCAGCGGCACTGCGATGGGTACCCGCATGGCCCCACAGTATGCCAACATTTTCATGGCTGACTTAGAACAACGCTTCCTCAGCTCTCATCCCCTAATGCCCCTACTCTACTTGCGCTACATTGATGACATCTTCATCATCTGGACCCATGGAAAAGAAGCCCTTGAGGAATTCCACCAGGATTTCAACAATTTCCATCCCACCATCAACCTCAGCCTGGACCAGTCCACACAAGAGATACACTTCCTGGACACTACGGTGCTAATAAGTGATGGTCACATAAACACCACCCTATACCGGAAACCTACTGACCGCTATTCCTACCTACATGTCTCCAGCTTTCACCCAGATCATACCACAAGATCCATTGTCTACAATCAAGCTCTACGATACAAACAAATTTGCTCCAACCCCTCAGACAGAGACAAACACCTACAAGATTTCTATCAAGATTTCTTACAACTACAATACCCAGCTACTGAAGTGAAGAAACAGATTGACAGAGCCAGAAGGGTACCCAGAAGTCACCTACTACAGGACAGGCCCAACAAACAAAATAACAGAACGCCACTAGCCATCACCTTCAGCTCCCAACTAAAACCTCTCCAACACCTCATCAATGATCTACAACCTATCCTGAAGGACGACGCATCACTCTCACAGATCTTGGGAGACAGGCCAGTCCTTGCTTACAGACAGCCCCCCAACCTGAAGCAAATACTCACCAGCAACCACACACCACACAACAGAACCATTAACCCAGGAATCTATCCTTGCAACAAAGCCTGTTGCCAACTCTGTCCACATATTATTCAGGGGACACCATCATAGGGCCTAATCACACCAGCCATACTATCAGAAGCTCGTTCACCTGCGCATCTACCAATGTGATATATGCCATCATTTGCCAGCAATGCCCCTCTGCCATGTACATTGGCAAACTGGACAGTCTCTACGTAAAAGAATAAATGGACACAAATCAGACGTCAAGAATTATAACATTCAAAAACCAGTCGGAGAACACTTCCATCTCTCTGGTCACTCGATTACAGACCTAAGAGTGGCTATCCTTCAACCAAAAAACTTCAAAAACAGACTCCAGTGAGAGACTGCTGAATTGGAATTAATTTGCAAACTGGATACTATTAACTTAGGCTTGAATAGAGACTGGGAGTGGATGGGTCATTACACAAAGTAAAACTATTTCCCCATGTTATCCCCCCCCACCGTTCGTCAGAGGTTCTTGTCAACTGCTGGAAATGGCCCACCTTGATTATCACTACAAAAGGTTTTCTTCCTCCCCCCCAACCGCTTGCTGGTAATAGCTCATCTTAAGTGATCACTCTCCTTACAGTGTATGATAACACCCATTGTTTCATGTTCTCTGTGTATATAAATCATCTCCCCACTGTATTTTCCACTGAACGCATCCGATGAAGTGAGCTGTAGCTCACGAAAGCTTATGCTCAAATAAATGTGTTAGTCTCTACGGTGCCACAAGTCCTCCTTTTCTTTTTGCGAATACAGACTAACACGGCTGCTACTCTGAAACCTGTATTATGGGTGATGATGATGAGAGGACTGAAAGTGACGTTTCTGGCTTTAAGCATAATAATTCCAACTGATCTCTTCTTTTCTGCGATACCAAAAACGTATATTGCACCCAGTTTAGACTTAAAGTAGAAGAGCAACTGGAATAGCCTTGAAAATACATGGCTTCTTCCAATTTAGCCCAGGTTGGTAGCTATCCTATTACCATCTCACTGGTGTTTTGTGAGCTACAGGGGAAAGGCTAGTAGTGGATTTCACCTCTTCTCCCAAACACACACGAGTCCACATCACAAAAATCACCACTAATTGTCCTCTTTATTGTCAGTCTCAACACAGCAGCCAATGATGGCAGAGGCCAGAAAAATGCAACTCTCTCTCATGCCCCTCTGAATCGGGGCTGAGATATATTGGCAGGAGACACTAGGCAAGGAGGCTGGCACTGCTGTCTCTCTTCTGTGGATGGAGAGAACATCTCTGTCTAGTGTTCTCAATCCAGCACTAAATTGGTATGGTAAAAAAAATCTAAGTAGGTGCCTATGAAAAGCCCTGCTCGCCCATTGCAGTGAGGGGAGTTCGGCACATGAAGCAGCTGTGATCTGTGCTCGCTTCCATTTACATAAGGAAAAGGAGTACTTGTGGCACCTTAGAGACTAACAAATTTATTAGAGCATAAGCTTTCGTGAGCTACAGCTCACTTCATCGGATGCATTTGGTGGAAAAAACAGAGGAGAGATTTATATACACACACACAGAGAACATGAAACAATGGGTTTATCATACACACGGGCTTTGTTGCAAGGATAGGTTCGTGGGTTAGTGGTTCTGTTGGGTGGTGTGTGGTTGCTGGTGAGTATTTGCTTCAGATTGGGGGGCTGTCTGTAAGCAAGGACTGGTCTGTCTCCCAAGATCTGAGAGAGTGATGGCTCGTCCTTCAGGATAGGTTGTAGATCCTTGATGATGCGTTGGAGAGGTTTTAGTTGGAACACTTAGAACAACGCTTCCTCAGCTCTCGTCCCCTAATGCCCCTACTCTACTTGCACTACATTGATGACATCTTCATCATCTGGACCCATGGAAAAGAAGCTCTTGAGCCCCAACTAAAACCTCTCCAATGCATCATCAAGGATCTACAACCTATCCTGAAGGATGAGCCATCGCTCTCTCAGATCTTGGGAGACAGACCAGTCCTTGCTTACAGACAGCCCCCCAATCTGAAGCAAATATTCACCAGCAACCACACACCACCCAACAGAACCACTAACCCAGGAACCTATCCTTGCAACAAAGCCCGTTGCCAACTCTGTCCACATATCTATTCAGGGGATACCATCATAGGGCCTAATCACATCAGCCACACTATCAGAGTCTCGTTCACCTGCGCATCTACCAATGTGATATATGCCATCATGTGCCAGCAATGCCCCTCTGCCATGTACATTGGCCAAACTGGACAGTCTCTACGTAAAAGAATGAATGGACACAAATCAGACGTCAAGAATTATAACATTCAAAAACCAGTTGGAGAACACTTCAATCTCTCTGGTCACTCGATCACAGACCTAAGAGTGGCTATACTTCAACAAAAAAGCTTCAAAAACAGACTCCAACGAGAGACTGCTGAATTGGAATTAATTTGCAAACTGGATACAATTAACTTAGGCTTGAATAGAGACTGGGAATGGATGAGTCATTACACAAAGTAAAACTATTTCCCCATGGTATTTCTCCCTCCCACCCCACCCCCCACTGTTCCTCTGATATTCTTGTTAACTGCTGGAATTAGCCTACCTGCTTGTCACCATGAAAGGTTTTCCTCCTTCCCCCCCCCCCCCCCGCTGTTGGTGATGGCTTATCTTAAGTGATCACTCTCCTTACAGTAAAAAGAAAAGGAGTACTTGTGGCACCTTAGAGACTAACAAATTTATTAGAGCATAAGCTTTCGTGAGCTACAGCTCACTTCATCGGATGCATCCGATGAAGTGAGCTGTAGCTCACGAAAGCTTATGCTCTAATAAATTTGTTAGTCTCTAAGGTGCCACAAGTACTCCTTTTCTTTTTGCGAATACAGACTAACACGGCTGCTACTCTGAAATCTCCTTACAGTGTGTATGATAAACCCATTGTTTCATGTTCTCTGTGTGTGTGTATATAAATCTCTCCTCTGTTTTTTCCACCAAATGCATCCGATGAAGTGAGCTGTAGCTCACGAAAGCTTATGCTCTAATAAATTTGTTAGTCTCTAAGGTGCCACAAGTACTCCTTTTCTTTTTGCGAATACAGGCTAACACGGCTGCTACTCTGAAACCTGTGATTTACATAAGGGAAACTCTTAATGTTCCGATTTGCCTGCTGCAGTTCCATTTTCTACAAATCTCCTGGGGCCCAGCCAGTCTGTCAGAGCCATTGCGTTTCCTAATTGTCTCGTGTTCTTTTCAAGCGGGGAGCCAAAAGCGTGCAGTGCCTGCCACTTGTGCCTTTATTATTACATCATTGCTGCACCTCAGCAGATCGTGTGTACTATGCATGTACCAGAAGCAAGTCATAGGTGTGCTGGTTACCCAAGGCTAACTTAGAAAGGTATCCTGTGATAGGTATCTCTGAACATTCCAGTTTGCTGTAGATGCTGATGGACGTTTGGGTTTTGCAGAAACCTGGACAAAGTTGATATCAGCAGTTTGGCCATAAACCCAATCAAGCCACAGGATCTTGTCACTTAGTTTACATGTTCAGTGACTTTTTTCCATGCCACGGGGATCCATTTTCCCAATAATTCAGTATCTGTCATTTCATTTCCAACATAAAAACTGAAATTCCATGCGAAGACTGGATGTTGAGTGATTTTGACCCCATACATAATCCTTAATTCATTAAAAAAAGAAATAGGAGAATGTAAACACAAATCCTAGAACCTCCGTCGCCCACCCACCATTGTCAAATGCCTGATTTTCATGTCTATTTTCTCTGTTGCGGTAATAGTTTTGTGTTTTAAATTCTAGGATTTGGTTTCTCAAGGAGACTAGAGTGGCGTGGGAGAGTCTGGCATGTCCATGTCAGAGCTCCAAGGGTACCCCCTACATCTTGGCTGTTTTAAATCCCTCACCCTCTGTGCTGTAGCCATCATTCTAGTTTAAGACACCTCTCAAGACTTACTTCCCTATCTATTACTATAATATTACTCCTTGACTGGGTAAAAAATATATATTACTTGGTAACTTCCAGTTGTAGATTTCAGGACCAGGAGGAACCATTATAGTCCGGTAATCTGATGTCCTGCACAACACAGACCAGTAAATTTCATCTAGTAATTCTTGTTTCAAGTCCACAACTTCTGATTGCGCTAGAGCAATCTAATGCTTTCAATCTAATGATCTTCACATTTAAATTCCCAAGATTATTAACTTCATTTCACAGGTGGGTAAAGTGAGACACAGAGAGGATGAATGACTCTCCCAAAGTCACTGTAAACTAAAGGCATTCTGACACCCAGTCCCTCTTTTCCTCTGCTCCAACCACTATACAACACTCCCTTTTATCTGGTGACTGAATGCTGCATCCACATCATTCCTTGCACCTATCACACAGTTACCAGACCAGCCCCTGAGATACCTTGAAATTTAAAATTAGCCTATATATGCAAAAAAAGAGTCTGATGAGAGGCAACGCTCATTTGCACAACACATGTAAAAACACCCACAAATGTCAAAACAGAACCTCATTGGTGTTGTGCATCAACGTGGCCCTGTTCACAAGGGCTTTTACTCAGACAAACTTCCATTGACTCGAGTCCAATGGGGTCCTGTTTGGACATCTGTGGCATTTTTTTCCTCAGTGGAGACCTCAGGATTAAGCAAACTATTTTCATACTGTCGTGTTCCAAGGAGGTCTGCATTCAACCAATTATTACCCAGGTGTCTTGATGAGAAATTGTGTCCCAAAGCAACCACACAACTCAAAATAAAAAGAAAACTATTTGAAAATCATCTAAAAGACTGGTTTGTGCCGACAGACTTCCTAGCAACCCCTTCAAGACAGCAATCCCTCTCAGGAGGATTAGACTAAACCACTTACTCAGCTATACCAGACTTTGTCACGTGTGACAGTATTTAGCTAATCCTCACTCAGGAGATAAACACCTTATGTGATGGGAAGTCAGGTAAATTCACTGTGTAATAAAGCCTGCCTGAAGACAATGCTTGCCAATGCCTTATGAACTCCTACTGTGCCCAAACCTGCAGTCTTTATGCAGGCAAAGCTATTGAATTGCATGAAAACAGGCCGCAGCATCAGGTTGCAAAAGAGACTTGGCTAAGGAATTCACTGTGTTTCCTAAACCTAACTCTCCCCAGTTTTGAATGGATCAGTATCAAATAACGGTCCAATTGTACTGTCACTGCTTAGAAAGTGGCACATTAAAGCTTAAGTTTTCAAAGTTGTTGAGAGGATTTAGACACCCATTTTCCACACATTTTAACAGCAATTAAGCACCCAGTTCCATCAGCCAGGTTTGAAAATCTCAGCCTTAATTGCAGTATTTTAAAACTTTTTCAGTTTTGCAGAGGAGGGTTTGCGGATATGTTAGAAATTAGGATAGAACTGCTTAGCAATCTTGCAACTAGGGAGCTACCTAAAGGCTCCAATGCAAACAGAGACGATTTTGGAGCTGTTCATAAACCTCCATTATGCTACGAGTTTAACTCATTAAATGAAAAGTGATTAATTGTATCTAAGTCTTGAATACTGTTGATTGTGAAATGCACACAGTAATAATATGCAAAGCCTGCTCCTGGTTCTTCATTTCACTGCTGAATTCTGCCAACAGGATGGGATTTGGGGGGTGTTACTGAACTCTCTTTATACAACAACATGAAGATGTTATGTTAGATGACCAGTCCATCTTTCCTTCACTAAGCCTTGGTCTACACTAGGAGTTGAGGTCAAATTTAGCAGCAGTTAAATTTAGTTTAAATCAAATTTAGTTAAATCGATTTAACCCTGCATTCGTCCACACAACAAAGCCCTTTTTTTTGACTTAAAGGGCTCTTAAAATCGATTTTCTTACTCCACCCCCAACAAGGGGATTAGCGCTGAAATCGGCCTTGCCGGGTTGAATTTGGGGTGCTGTGGACACAATTAGATGGTATTGGCCTCCGGGAACTATCCCAGAGTGCTTCATTGTGATCGCTCTGGACAGCACTCTTAACTCAGATGCATTGGCCAGGTAGACAGGAAAAGGCCAGTGAACTTTTGAATTTCAATTTCCTGTTTGGCCAGCATGGCAAGCTGCAGGTGACCATGCAGAGCTCACCAGCAGAGGTGACCATGATGGAGTCCCAGAATCGCAAAAGAGCTCCAGCATGGACCGAACGGGAGGTACGGGATCTGATCACTGTATGGGGAGAGGAATCCGTGCTGTCAGAAGTACGTTCCAGTTTTCGAAATGTAAAAACATTTGTCAAAATCTCCCAGGACATGAAGGACAGAAGCCATAACAGGGACCCAAAGCAGTGCTGCGTGAAACTTAAGGAGCTGAGGCAAGCCTACCAGAAAACCAGAGTGGCGAATGGCTACTCCGGGTCAGAGCCCAAAACATTCCCCTTCTATGATGAGCTGCATGCCATTTTAGGGGGTTCAGCCACCACTACCCCAGCCATGTTGTTTGACTCCTTCAATGGAGATGGAGGCAACACGGAAGCAGGTTTTGGGGACGAGGAAGATGATGTGATGAGGTTGTAGATAGCTCAAAGCAAGCAAGCAGAGAAACCAGTTTTCCCGACAGCCAGGAACTGTTTCTCACCCTGGACCTGGAGCCAGTACCCCCTGAACCTACCTAAGGCTGCCTCCCAGACCCGCCAGGTGGAGAAGGGACCTCTGGTGAGTGTACCTTTTAAAATACTATACTTGGTTTAAAAGCAAGCATGTTTAATGATTAATTTGCCCTGGCATTCACGGCTCTCCTGGATGTACTTCCAAAGCCTTTGCAAAAGGTTTCTGGGGAGGGCAGCCTTATTCCATCCACCATGGTAGGACACTTACCACTCCAGGCCAGTAGCTCGTACTCGGGAATCACTGTAGAACAATTCATTGCAGTGTATGTTATGCTGTCCTCCCACACTGACAGAGCACAGACGAATGTGTGGAGGCAGACAATGTCAGAGTGCAGGAAAGCATAAAATGACCGGGAGGAGAGGTGGCGGGCTGAAGAGAGGAGGTGGCGGGCTGAAGAGAGGGCTGAAGCTGAAAGGTGGCGGCAGCGTGATGAGAGGAGGCAGGATTCAATGCTGAGGCTGCTGGAGGATCAAACTAATATGTTCCAGCGTACAGTTGAGCTGCAGGAAAGGCAGCAGGAGCACAGACAGCTGCTACAGCCCCTGTGTAACCAACCGCCCTCCTCCCCAAGTTCCATAGCCTCCTCACCCACACACCCAAGAATGCGGCGGGGGGTCCTCCGGCGACCCAGCCACTCCACCCCAGAGGATTGCCCAAGCAACAGAAGGCTGGCATTCAATAAGTTTTAAACTTTTAAAGTGCTGTGTGGCCTTGTCCTTCCCTCCTCCACCACCCCTCCTGGTGCCTCTCTCCTTCACCACCCTTCCTGGGCTACCTTGGTAGTTATTCCCCTATTTGTGTGATGAATTAATAAAGAATGCTTGAATGTGAAGCAACAATGACTTTATTGCCTCAACATCTCACCCCGCCATAAATGTCTCCCCCTTACTCTCACAGATATTGTGGAGCGCACAGCAAGCAGTAATAACAGTAGGAATATTGGTTTCACTGAGGTCTAACCGAGTCAGTAAACTGCGCCAGCACGCTTTTAAACATCCAAATGCACATTCTACCACCATTCTGCACTTGCTCAGCCTTCAGCTGAACAGCTCCTGACTACTGTCCAGGCTGCCTGTGTATGGCTTCATGAGCCATGGCATTAAGGGGTAGGCTGGGTCCCCAAGGATAACTATAGGCATTTCAACATCCCCAACGGTTATTTGCTGGTCTGGGAATAAAGTCCCTTCCTGCAGCTTTTGAAACAGACTAGAGTTCCTGAAGATGCGAGCATCATGTACCTTTTCCGGCCATCCCACGTTGATGTTGGTGAAACGTCCCTTGTGATCCACCAGTGCTTGCAGCACTATTGAAAAGTACCCCTTGCGGTTTATGTACTCGCTGGCTTGGTGCTCCGGTGCCAAGATAGGGATATGGGTTCCGTCTATGGCCCCACCACAGTTAGGGAATCCCATTGCAGCAAAGCCATCCACTATGACTTGCACATTTCCCAGGGTCACTACCCTTGATATTTGCAGATCTTTGATTGTGTTGGCTATTTTCATCACAGTACCCCCACAGTAGATTTGCCCACTCCAAATTGATTCCCGACTGACCGGTAGCTGTCTGGCGTTGCAAGCTTCCACAGGGCTATTGCCACTTGCTTCTCAACTGTGAGGGCTGCTCTCATCTTGGTATTCTTGTGCCTCAGGGCAGGGGAAAGCAAGTCACAAAGTTCCATGAAAGTGCCCTTACGCATGCGAAAGTTTCGCAGCTACTGGGAATTGTTCCAGACCTGCAACACTATGCGGCCCCACCAGTCTGTGCTTGTTTCCCGAGCCCAGAATTGGCGTTCCACTGCATGAACGTGCCCTATTAGCACCATGATGCCCACATTGCCAGGGCCCGTGCTTTGAGAGAAGTCTGTGTCCATGTCCTCATCACTCTCATCACCGCGCTGACGTCGCCTACTCGCCCGGTTTCGCTTTGCCAGGTTCTGGTGCTGCATATATGGCTGGATAATGCGTGTGGTGTTTAATGTGCTCCTAATTGCCAAAGTGATCTGAGCGGGCTCCATGCTTGCCGTGATATGGCGTCTGCACAGAAAAAAGGCGCGGAACAATTGTCTGCCATTGCCCTCACGGAGGGAGGGGCAACTGATGACATGGCTTACAGGGTTGGATTACAGGAAATTCAAATCAACAAAGGGGTGGCTTTACAAGAAACAGAATGGCGCCCTCAACGATAGAACTCAAAACCTCAAGGATAGAACTCAAAACTGGGTTTAGCAGGCCATTGATTTCACGGAGGGAGGGAGGAGAAAATGAATAAAAAAAAAATCTGGTCTATTTCTTGTTTATGATCCACTTCATCTATCTTTATACATCTTGCTGGCAGCAGACTGCGTAGTGTGACTGCTGGCCATCATCTTCTGCTGGGTGCTGATTAAAAGACAGTGCACTGCTGGTAGGAGAATCGCCATGAGACGAAACTTAAAAGGGAAGTGACTGGGCTGAGTCACTCCCATGTTTGCCCAGGCACCCCTGACCGCATCGACGTCGGTTAAAAGAGCACCCAGGACTACGTTGACGATGGCTACCAGTCATACTGCACTGTCTGCTGCCAAAAGGCAATAAACTGCTGCTGTGTAGCAATGCAGTACCGCATCTGCTAGCACCCAGGAGACATACAGTGACGGTTAGCTGAGCGGGCTCCATGCTTGCCGTGGTATGGGGTCTACCCAGCTAACCCAAGAAAAAAGGCGCAAAACGATTGTCTGCCCTTGCTTTCATGGAAGGAGGGAGGGAAGGGGGACCTGACAATATGTACCCAGAACCACCTGCGACAATGTTTTAGCCCCATCAGGCTCTGGGATTTCTACCCAGAATTCAAATGGGCGGCGGAGACTGCGGGAACTGTGGGATAGCAACCCAAAGTGCAAAGCTCCAGAAGCTGACAGCTGCCTCTGACACAGACACAGTCTGCTGCCAGCAAGATGTATAAAGATAGATGAAGTGGATCAAAACAAGAAATAGACCAGATTTTTTTTTTATTCATTTTCTCCTCCCTCCCTTCGTGAAATCAATGGCCTGCTAAACCCAGTTTTGAATTCTATCCTTGAGGTTTTGAGTTCTATCGTTGAGGGCGCCATTCTGTTTCTTGTAAAGCCACCCCTTTGTTGATTTGAATTTCCTGTAATCCAACCCTGTAAGCCATGTCATCAGTTGCCCCTCCCTCCATGAGGGCAACGGCAGACAATTGTTCCGTGCCTTTTTTCACTTAGAGCATTTGTGTGGAGACACACACAACTGACTGTATAAAAACACTTTCTACAAAACCGACCTAATTTCGTAGACATACCCTAAGGGCCACACTGGCAATTTCCCAGGGGTGAGATTTGAAGACCATGAAACTGATTGAAAGCATACTCACGGGCCATTCAGATTCAAAGATGGAACACTGGATGCTGGAATCCATCCTCTCCATACATATTAAAGCTGAGGCCCATAGTTCAGGCTGAGGCTCACTTTGGCCATCCCTCATTTGTTCAGCTTGTGTATTTCAGTTTGAAAGATATGCTGAGGTTTACTGGAAATCTTAGATTGTGAGCTCTTCAGGGACAGAGGCGATCTGCTGATGCACATGGCAGAGACAAGAACATTGCAGGCAGCAACACAACACAAATAATAACCAGCTTAATTCTAGCCAGGGAGCAGTGGGTGATCTAGATGGTCAGCTCTTTCTAAGATGAACATTAAAAGAGTCTTATAAAATAAAAACTGCTGGGTAATCCCATTCACTCTCTGAAAACGTAAATGCCAGATTATTTGTATTCCTTAAAACATCTCTCATTAACGTAATGAGGCCAGTGGCAGCAACCTGAAGTCAGCATCTTAACATGATTCTGACAATTCAGCAGCAACCTTATCCCTCCAAGGAATCTGAAAACTGAAGCAGTGCTGAAAACACAAACATCAACGTGCTCAGAGAACATGTCTGATGTTTTTGGCATCTCCAGTACATCTTCTTGAGATTCCAGGGATGCCACCGCTTTAACTGGGTATTCTAACCCAGGGGATGTAATGAGCTGGTAGAATGTTAGCTGAACTGTACCTCTATGGGCTTCCGAAAATAATTACGGGGGACACAAGTCAGCAGAACAGAACGTTACATGGAGAATTCATTAAAAATGGTGGCTGCACCCTAATGAAAAGTCTCCTCCCCTTGCAGTGCAGTTTATTATAAAAAGCCAGGGTCATCTCACGGAATGGAAAAGTTAATTTTAAACTTTGCAACTCAGGCTCTTTTGGGTTATACATGGGAAATGTGCAGGATTAAAAAACAAGGTGGTGAGGCAATAGGGATACTCAAATAATGGACTGAATAGAAACTAGTGCTGCACAGATGCTTAGATTTTGAGAGGCAGAAGAGTCCACTGTGATCATCTAATCTGCCCTCCTGTATCACACAGGCCACAGAATTTCACCCAGTGATTCTGGGATGTTGCCCAATGACTTGTGGATATACTGGAGCATACCTAACATGAGCCCAGCCTGATTTAGCATTGCCTTGAAGGCTGATGGCTAGTATGGAGGTTCAAGTTTATGTAGATCCTGAATCAAACTCTTTGGAGTTCAAAACAGTTTACTTTTTAAAAACAATTCTTTTCTAGGGTTGAGACCAAGCCACAAAGTTCAGATCTGATGCAAACGTTCTCAACATTTGGGGTGTTCAAATCTAAAGGTTTGCTTTAACTCATGATGGTGCCTGGGGGCCAGACACAAAAGATGATATCCAAAGTTCCCCAAGATTCAAGGCTATTTGGAACAGAGGTTTTTGTATGAGTCCATCTCTATTATTTACCTTTTAAATTTTTCACTCACTCCTGGACTTTCTGGTTCTAGCCAGAATCAGAGATAAAAGTGATTTCTCTTGAGACATTTCCAGTCTGGCAAGGTGCTCAGATGATCCACTGATAGGCCAAAATACCATAAGTACGCCAATGTTATAGTACTTTCAAAATGAGAAATTAGGTTTGTCACATCTGCCTTCCAAGACCAGCAGCATATAGACCCAGATACACCACTGCATAGCCAGCAATTCTCCTTTCAGCCAGCAATTCCCAGAGAGAGGCTAAGCTTAACATGAAAGTGATACAAGTGGTTTTAAATGAGGTGGGGGGGAGGGGAGAAAAAGCTTTCCCTCTGTCCAGCTGAATGCAAGGACTTTATTAGGCAATTCAACGCCATTATATCAATAGGGCAGTCGCTGCAATTCCCCAGCCAGCACAGGCCTTAGCATACCTTGACCATGGCCCACCTGGCTATAATTAGAACAGACGGGTTACTCTCATCTTTCACTTCTTAAGCACAGTAAGATCATGACAAACGCTGTTGGCACATAAAGCTTTTGTCCTTTCTGTTTCCCTCCCTATATAATGAGCCATCTATTAAGCAGGCAGGCACACATGCTACCTGGTAATTCTTTACGTAATTAAATGGTGGAACAATAGAGATCAAAAGAAGCTGAAGATACTGGTGGAAAGCCAAAGAACCAATAGGCAAAAACCAAAACTTCCATCCAGACTCAGCTTCAGTTTCAGAGAAGCTCCACAAAGTCTGGCCTATTCAAATGACCTCAAGCTCTTGGGTCTGCAAACTTAAGCTGGAAATCCCAAAGGAACAAGGTTTCATGTGAGATTCTTGGTACTTTCTACCTCTGTTCAGTTTGCACAGCCAACTGCCCTCACGCCATGGACATGGGCATGGACAGCAAAAATAAGACATTCAACAACATTTCCTGAACTTTATGAAAAGAAAGAGATAGAGCCAAGGGACAACGTTTGTCTCTGGACCTGAACTGCTCCAAAGTTCAGGAGGTTTTGGACCAGAAGTCTTGCTTTGGCCCAATGCAGATATAGGGGCAAGTCACAAAGTTTGGACCCAAATTTGTTCAGAGTCCAGGATCATTCAGATCTGGAGTTTAAGTTGGGGCCCACTTCTAAAAAAGAAAAGGCTATGGTCAAGTTTTGGCCAAAGAATCCTGAATCTTTTATTCAAACTGCTCACTCATCCATGTCTTGAAAGGTATCTTTAATAAGCTGAAATAGCCATGAGGCAAAGACTTTTCCTTTGGGACTGACTTGTGACAAGGAAAAAAAAAAGTGTTGCCTAATGAATTATTCCCCGAGCAGAGGAGTGTTTCACCTCTCTGATAAGAGCACAGATCTCAGGGGATAAATTATTGTCGCCCGGCAGGAACTCTTACACAAAGCATTCAGATGTCAGTGCACCCCTAACCTGACAATCACTGTAAAGCCCAACTAGAGAAAGGTAAGGGAAGAGAAAACGAGCCTGTAAGAATAAATGGGAAAGAACACTGAATAGTTATTTATTCCCCTTCCAGTAGAGGCCCCAATGACAGCAGAGCCCTATTGTGCTAGATGCTGTACATTCACATGTTAAGAGACTGGCCTTGCCTGGAAGAACTTGCAGTTTAAAGAGACAAGACAAAGTGTGGGAGAAAGGGAATATCAATATCCCCCCTTTATAAATGGGGAACTCAGAGATACTAAGTGACTTGGCCCAAGGTTCCCCAGAAACTCAGTATCAGAGGCACCAGTTGATCCCAGATCTCCTGAGTACTAGTCAATGCCTTAACCACAAGGTCCTCCTTCCTCCCACTGGCGATGTCTGACTCTCCAAAAGGTTCAGAGTTCAGGCTTGGTTTGCACCAGCATAGCCAGAATTCTGATGCTCGCTCAAACTATCCAAACCTGAGCCTGAAATTCTGCAAGAACAAGCTATGCAGTGAGTTTCTCCCTCGTCTCGGATTCATGCTGTGCCACAAACCCCATGCAAATAGCTGCTGCTTTGGTACACAGTCATGAAGTTCAGCTGCAATAGCTCCCCTTCTGCTCCCAAAATAGATTCTACCAATTTGCCACAAACATCTACCTCTCAATATGGAACAAGAGCCACCCCAAATACTGCCCGTTTCTCCCCTGATTTACATCTAGTGATGGTGGAAAGTTCCAGGCTGATTGTGATAGAAGCTAAATTCATGTTTATCCATATCATAGGACCCGCATATTCAGCAACAGGGCATTTCCCCCCCCATCCTGCCCTGCCAACATGCCTCAGCCATGACGTCAAGGGACCAGCTCCACAGGAGGGTAGCTCAGGCTTGGTAATGCATTCATTCCTTGACATCTCTGATGAGAGTGCCAACAAAATGGTACCAGTCAGTGCCAACTGAGGAGTGGGGGAGCGAAGAAAGGGGATACTTGTCCAACTGCATTTGAAGCGACCCCACATTCATTCTACACAGGCCATGTCAACAGCCAGCTAGTGAGGACAGCTTTCGAGTTCTGCCAAACTGGAGTTGATGTGAACTGCTGCCTTCAAGGTGAAAGTCTCAACAGCCCATTACTAGCTTGCTGAACCACCTGGCCCCCCCAGTTACAAATTGATTTAGGTCATAATGGCCGAATAGCACAATATTTTAGAACAGACGCACTAAACTTTGGAAAAAAGAAAAGGAGTACTTGTGGCACCTTAGAGACTAACAAATTTATTTGAGCATAAGCTTTCGTGAGCTACAGCTCACTTCATCGGAACTTTGGAAAAAGTTGCATGTGATCATGTAACCATCAAAATGCACAACACACAAGAGGGTTGAATTAAGGCCCAGACAACCCTAATTCTGGCATCTCCCATTTTTTGAGAGCTTGACTTGGTGACCTTCATGTTCTTTTCATAGATTTTTTGGAGGCCATACACACAGTGCATACATATTCGGGAATATGTTTTCTGACCTATAGCAGAATGGTTCTATAAATACCCTTTAAAATCCATTAAACCGTTCAGTGAAGACCTAAAATTAGGTCTGGCCCTGAAATTCTGCAGAAGTCTGATAATAAATCAGCATTATTTTTTTTTACATTAGCAGACAAACAGGTTTATCTTACTGTGCCTGCTGTAAATAGCTGCATGGCAGGGTAATTGCTGGGTTCCTTTGTAGACAATGATTTGTTTGTTACCTGGTTAGATTAGCAGATGTCACACCCTGTAGAAACATCAGCTGAGGTTTTCTCGCAACCTTTAGAAAATGAAGCCAACAGCCAATGAGTCAGTTTCCAAGAACCAGTTTCTGTTTTTAAAGTTAAAAGGATTTCCCTGTGTGTTCTGAAAAAGCCCAACCTGGGGCTGCATGGACAGGCAGCTAAGCTAGTCTGGCATTTCATTCACTAATGATTTGTGCCTTGCTAGCACTGCAGGTATACAATTAATTGATTAATGTCCTCTATGGCTGACTGTACTTGCAATACAGCACATAACACTGTAGGCTGTCTGTACCAGAGAGATCATGTGTCTGAGCGTGTGACACAAACAAAGCGTGGCACCACCACCTCACATGACCCTACTACTTTGTCTGCAAACTTCCCTTTGCATGTTACACAACACACCCTGGGTGCATTCAGCAGCGGCAGCATGGCAACTCTGTGTGCCTGGAACTTCTACGGTCTGGAATCCAGATCTTCTCACTCACTCCCAGTAAGGGAGAGGCTGGGGTGCTGGGGTGAAGGCACAGAGCTTATCTCCTGGGAAAGAGAGAGCTTCTCTCCTGGGAAAGAGATAGCTTCTCTTTTGCATAATGACAGGTTTCAGAGTAGCAGCCCTGTTAGTCTGTATTCGCAAAAAGAAAAAGAGGACTTATTGCACCTTAGAGACTAACAAATTTATTTGAGCATAAGCTTTCATGAGCTACAGCTCACATCTGATGAAGTCTGAGGGAGTCTCTGTATCACAGCACACAGACATGGCAATGCAGAGCTTTTGAGAATGGGGGATAAAGGGAAAAAATGGGGATAGTGCTTAAGTAAATCCAGTACTGACCTACTCACCCACCCACCAATCAATAAAGACAAAAGAAACATTACATGGATGGCTCTGCTTGTGTGCTCTACCCCTTCCCCTCACCCTGTATCTCAGGTGCATATTTAGATCATAAGGTCTTTTGGACAGACACCGTCTACTACTCTGTGTCTGTACAGAGCTGGTCCCAAGGCACTGCGGTAATGAACACAGTTATATAAATATGAGTGTGTTTGTAATGCAAAATATGTGTATATTGAAGATCCCATCTCATTCACAGAATAGAGTAAAATCCTGGCTCCAATGAAGTCTTTGGCCTGACTCCCCATAACTCCATGGGGGACAAGATTTCACCTTTAGAGCCAAATAAACATTTCCGTTTCCAATGCGTGAGATGCATCAGTTCCCATTTCAATTTCCCCCACACCTCTCTGCTTCAGATTTCATGATTCCCCTGCTATCATCAGTGGTGAAACAAATGCTTACAACAGAGCAGGAAGCATTTCCCTGAACTTTCCTGATGTATTTTCAGGTGCTTATGATGTACCTCCCAAATGCACTTGAGGCATGGACTGTGCCGTCAACAGAGGCAGATGAAAAACAGAACCTTGAACTCAGGACTTGGAAGGCAAATGAAGTGATGAGATACTTGTGACCAAGGGACCCCCTGGTGCAAAGAAGCAGAGGGGGTGCATAGGATTTTACAGGGATCACCTGGGTTGGAAAAATGCATATTAGTTCCCCAAAGGGTGGCATGCAAGGTCTGTACCGATAGCCATATCCCACTGGTCCTCATAATCATTGTGAAATTCTGTACAGATAATATTGGAGGAGTTATGTATCAATACTGAATATTATGTTCTTTGGTCTTAGCTCCAAGACCATGTCACCAGGAGGTGCCATACCTCGTAAATGTTCCTTTCAGGCTGTAGATAACTCTCTCTCTGTTTGGCCATTTTGGATTGTATACCTCACAATGTGTGCCTATTTTGCATACTTAGCCAGGGCGACATAAGAGATTGTGAAATCTACACAAGAGGAAAACTACAGGATGAAATAAAGAGCAGAGGGGTGTCCTGTTTATGAATAAAAACAACGGATTGTTCTGGTGTACAGTAAAACCTCAGAGTTACAAATACTTTGGGAATGGAGGTTGTTCATAACTCTGAAATGTTCGTAACTCTGAACAAAACCTTATGGTGGTTCTTTCAAAAGTTTACAACTTAACATTGACTTAATACAGCTTTGAAACTTTAATATGCAGAAGAAAACTGTTGCTTCCCCTTTGTATATTTAGCAGTTTATATTTAACACCATACTATACTTGCTTTTTTTTGGTCTCTGCTGCTGCCTGATTGCGTACTTCTGTTTCCAAATGAGGTGTGTAGTTGACTGATCAGTTCGTAACTCTGGTGTTCGTAACTCTGAGGTTCTACTGTATATTGGAATGCAAAGGAACACATGGGATCCTTCACCAAGGAGGCAAGCTGACCGTGTTTGTTTCACAAGAGGGGGGTCAGAGCCAACCTGACTGTAAAACACTGCCAGGATTTTGCATGAGCAGTACTTGGTTAGATATGGGAGTACCTTGTAGCAGCCGTGTTAGTCTGTATTCGCAAAAAGAAAAGGAGTACTTGTGGCACCTTAGAGACTAACAAATTTATTTGAGCATAAGCTTTCGTGAGCTACAGCTCACTTCATCGGATGCATCCGATGAAGTGAGCTGTAACTCACGAAAGCTTATGCTCAAATAAATTTGTTAGTTTCTAAGGTGCCACAAGTACTCCTTTTCTCCTTGTTAATTAGGTGTTGTATGTTTGGTAGAGTGGTGAGCCGAGGTCAAGCTGATCAGCTGGGAGGTACTGTTTCTTTGGAAGCAATGAATCTGTGAACACTGAATGTCCAGTGGACCAGCAGCTAGACACTTCAGGGAGATGCTAAGAGGGCTCAAGGGTTGGAGTGTGCCAGTCGCTAACCTGTAGAGTGACAGAAGGGCCTGCCAGGTTCCCATGTTGCTTCTACACCACAGCACTAAGCTGAAACACAACCAGGGCCAGCCTTAGGGAAAATTCCCTGGGTGAATTTGCCTTGCACAGACTTGTATTTTGGCGCCGTTTCTTTGATGCCAGATGCACGGAGGTTGGGCAGATGGGGAGGGGGGGCGGAAAGCTCTCTGTACAGTGACTCTTCCCCCCACAGCTGATCAATGGGGGCAGGAAGTGTGTGGGGAGGGTGTGAAGAGCTTCCTGCAGTCAGGGGAGGTTCCTGGAGGTGGGTCTGACCCTGTCCCAGAAGCAGCCTATGCAAAGGAAGAGGAAGTCCCGTCCCTTCCCAGGTCATCCAGGACTAGTAGCTGGAGCCCAATGCACATTAGGAGCCCCTGGCCAGGGTAGTTTCTCCACGGCTCCAGGTCCAGCACTCAGGGGCTAAAGGGGCCTTTGGCTGGCTGTATGTGAGTTGGGGAGTTGACCATGGCCCCTCCTTGAGCATGGTGCTCTGGGCGGTCACCCACATCACCCACCCCTAAGGCTGGCCCTGGATAAAACAAGATGTTCTACACGGAGGAGATGGAACAAATCCTACTTCCCTATTTGTTATTTTTAAGGAAGGCCCAAGTTGCTGTTCCAAGGATCCTTCAAAGGATAGTCAATTGGGTCCAATCTCACTAGGCACTCAACATCTCAACTTCCATTGGAAATCAAGAGCATTCAGCACCTATCTATCTTAGGGCCTTGTAGATCCCTCATTACCGTAGTACCTCAACACTCATATGGGATCTACTATTATTCCCATTGTAGTGAGGGAGAACTGAGACACAAAGCCTCAGGGGAAGTTTGTGGCAAACATGGGAATTGAACTGGGATCTCCCAAGTTCCAGGCTAGTACCTCAACCATGGCACTAGCCTTCCCTGACCTCACAGCCTTCCCTGGCCTCCCTAGCTAACAGCCTCATCCAAAGCCCACTGTAAAGCAAGGGATCTCTTTCCATTGACTTCAGTGGACTTTGGATCAGGTCCTAGCTGCTCAAGTTCCCAGCAACCTTCCCATGCTACTAGCCCTAAAGAGTAGAAATGAAACATTTGTTTACTTTTTGGTAACCAAAGAGCTACTATATCTGCCTAAAAATAGGTGTATTTTCTTATCAGGTGCATGACTCACCCATCCCAGTAAAGACTTTCTGAATTCAGAAACTGGGCTTAATCCACAACAGGAAAGGATGATTTTAATTGAATGATAGCAAATTGCACCACACGATTTTCCTGGGCCTTTTTTTTTTATTTTTTTATTTAATGCTCATAAAAACATTGGTTTAACCCAGAAAGAAAAGGAGTACTTGTGGCACCTTAGAGACTAACAAATTTATTAGAGCATAAGCTTTCGTGAGCTACAGCTCACTTCATCGGATGAATTTGGTGGAAAAAACAGAGGAGATATTTATATACACACACAGAGAACATGAAACAATGGGTTTATCATACAC
Organism: Dermochelys coriacea; assembly: GCF_009764565.3. NCBI lineage: Eukaryota > Metazoa > Chordata > Testudines > Dermochelyidae > Dermochelys > Dermochelys coriacea. The sequence goes on from NC_050074.1 coordinate 117,928,657, forward strand.
ACTGTAAGGAGAGTGATCACTTAAGATAAGCCATCACCAGCAGCGGGGGGGGGGGGGGGGGAGGAAGGAGGAAAAACTTTCATGGTGACAAGCAAGGTAGGCTAATTCCAGCAGTTAACAAGAATATCAGAGGAACAGTGGGGGGTAGGGTGGGGGGGGAGAAATACCATGGGGAAATAGTTTTACTTTGTGTAATGACTCATCCATTCCCAGTCTCTATTCAAGCCTAAGTTAATTGTATCCAGTTTGCAAATTCCAATTCAGCAGTCTCTCGTTGGAGTCTGGTTTTGAAGCTTTTTTGTTGAAGTATAGCCACTCTTAGGTCTGTAATCGAGTGACCAGAGAGATTGAAGTGTTCTCCAACTGGTTTTTGAATGTTATAATTCTTGACGTCTGATTTGTGTCCATTCATTCTTTTACGTAGAGACTGTCCAGTTTGGCCAATGTACACGGCAGAGGGGCATTGCTGGCAAATGATGGCATATATCACATTGGTAGACGCGCAGGTGAACGAGCGTCTGATAGTGTGGCTGATGTGATTAGGCCCTATGATGGTATCCCCTGAATAGATATGTGGACAGAGTTGGCAATGGGCTTTGTTGCAAGGATAGGTTCCTGGGTTAGTGGTTCTGTTGGGTGGTGTGTGGTTGCTGGTGAGTATTTACTTCAGATTGGGGGGCTGTCTGTAAGCAAGGACTGGTCTGTCTCCCAAGATCTGTGAGAGTGATGGGTCGTCCTTCAGGATAGGTTGTAGATCCTTGATGATGCGTTGGAGAGGTTTTAGTTGGGGGCTGAAGGTGATGGCTAGTGGCGTTCTGTTATTTTCTTTGTTGGGCCTGTCTTGTAGTAGGTGACTTCTGGGTACTCTTCTGGCTCTGTCAATCTGTTTCTTCACTTCAGCAGGTGGGTATTGTAGTTGTAGGAATGCATGATAGAGATCTTGTAGGTGTTTGTCTCTGTCTGAGGGGTTGGAGCAAATGCGGTTATATCGTAGAGCTTGGCTGTAGACAATGGATCGAGTGGTATAATCTGGATGAAAGCTAGAGGCATGTAGGTAGGAATAGCGGTCAGTAGGTTTCCGATATAGGGTGGTGTTTATGTGACCATCACTTATTAGCACCGTAGTGTCCAGGAAGTGGATCTCTTGTGTGGACTGGTCCAGGCTGAGGTTGATGGTGGGATGGAAATTGTTGAAATCATGGTGGAATTCCTCAAGAGCTTCTTTTCCATGAGTCCAGATGATGAAGATGTCATCAATGTAGCGCAAGTAGAGTAGGGGTGTTGGCATACTGTGGGGCCATGCGGGTACCCATCGCAGTGCCGCTGATTTGAAGGTATACATTGTCACCAAATGTGAAATAGTTATGGGTGAGGACAAAGTCACAAAGTTCAGCCACCAGATTTGCCATGACATTATCGGGGATACTGTTCCTGACGGCTTGTAGTCCATCTTTGTGTGGAATGTTGGTGTAGAGGCTTCTACATCCATAGTGGCTAGGATGGTGTTTTTAGGAAGATCACCAATGGACTGTAGTTTCCTCAGGAAGTCAGTGGTGTCTTGAAGATAGCTGGGAGTGCTGGTAACAAAGGGCCTGAGGAGGGAGTCTACATAGCCAGACAATCCTGCTGTCAGGGTGCCAATGCCTGAGATGATGGGGCGTCCAGGATTTCCAGGTTTATGGATCTTGGGTAGCAGATAGAATACCCCAGGTCGGGGTTCTAGGGGTGCGTCTGTGTGGATTTGTTCTTGTGCTTTTTCAGTTTAACCCAGGTTAGTGCTGCTTCTTGTATGTTCCTTTTCTGCATATTATGGCATCACATTCAACATTGGAGAAAAACACCGCCAGTGTTAGGCTCTACAAGGAAAGAGGAAGCATAGGTGTCTGATAAGACCACAGCGCGGGCCATTACTATCCATCTAATATGCATTGTGCTTGGCTCGACTTAATTAGCCCCTTTAGCACAAGTGTTTGGATAGGTTTCTGCAGAGATATTTCTCTGCTGATGAGGAAAAGTGCTCCCTTTCCACAGAACCGTTTTCAAAGCCAGCAGTGCTTCTTCACTTGCCTACAGATCAAGAGCATCCAAGGACTTGTTAAATGGTGACATGCAAAGGGAAACGAGAGCAGGTGGCCTTTTATCGGTCTTTTTCTGGAGGATAAAAAAAAGGCATCAGAGGCTTGGCAGTTTTTTTCACACCCCATTTTTTTAATTTTAGAAATTCAGATCTCATCTTGCTTTGCATTTCCTGGAAGACTCTATGGACAACTGGAAAACCAGCAAGACAACGTCACAGATACCAAGCAAGTGAGCCCTGTCTGAGAATGGAAGTGCGACACTTCTCGAGGGTACACAGGGTTGTGAGGTAACTCGCCATCAGCTGCCCTTAGCATGAGGAAGACTCATCTGTGCCTGCTGAGGGTCAGCTCCCCAACTCCGCCAGCCATGGGTAACACAAGCATTCCCTCTAGGCCTTGTAGTCCCCCCCGATCCACTGGATGCTCTCAGTGTTCACTGCTCTGCTGTTTGCAAAGAAACACTACACCTCATTTTACCAGTTTCATCTGTGATCTCCGTTCCACTTAACTCTCAGCACTTAGATTAGAGAAATGCAGGCCAGATTTATTTAATAAAGCACAGAGATTGAAGTAGTAGCAAGTAGGAGTATTGGAAACAAATGGTTACATATAAAATCATAACACGCATTCTAGAGCCTAGATTTAATTAACAAGATACTGCCATGTCTAACATAGTCACCCCAAATCCTTGCAGCATTTTACAGACAGGCAGGCTATGACCCTTCTTTCATAAGATCTGTATGTGAGCAGCTTGCCTAATAGGTGAAAGATCCAATGTGTTCCTTTGCACTCCAAGATACACCAGAACAATCCTTTGTCTTTATCCATAAACAGGACACCCATTACTCTTGGTTTCTTCCAGTAGGTTACCTGTCTTGGAGATTTTGCAATCTCTCAATTCGTACCAGGCTCAGTATACAAATAGACAGAAATTGTGAGGTGTCCAATACACAAATGGTCAGACAGAGAGATGGGTGTCAGTTACCTCCTACTTGAAAGGGACATTTTTGAGGTATGGTACCTCCTGGTGATCTGCCTTAACTCCAAGACCTTAAGAACATAATTTTAATAGATACCTAACTGCTTAAATATTATCCCTCCATACATCTCACAATGATTATGATAACCAGTTGGCAACTGGTTCTCAGAGACCTCACCAGCTACCCTATTATTCACATAGCTGACCCAGGGGATCACTGTAAAATCCTATGCACCCCTGGGCCCTCTGCCAGTTGGCATCAAGGGGTCCCTGGACAAAGGAAGTGAATTTTACATTTAAATCTCTGGCATCTCCATTTGTTTTTGTTAACATCTATTGGGCGTTAAACACCTGACAAATAGATGAAGGAGTCAAATGTCCCAACTGTTCAGTTCAGCGATGAAGGAGCTGCTAGGTTAAAAGTAGGTAGAAATAAAAGGCCAGATCCTCAGCATAGTGGTTGTAATATACACCACTGCTCTGAAGTCAGTGGAGTTGTATTAATGTCCACCAGCTGAAGAGCTAGCCAACCCTCCCCCGCCTTTTTTTTTTTTTTAAACAGAAACACACACTACCCCTTTTAAGACCAGCAGACATCATAAAGGTATGACCTCCAATTTCCACCCCTCTCTTCAACTCAATTTTAAAGAGTGCACCAAAACTGCCAGACTCAATAGAAGGTCAATAAGTCGTAATATACTCTGGTTAATTTTTAACCTCGCTTGGCTGCACAACCTGCCAGCTTCATAAATAACACACACCCCTCGAGCATCCATGCCATGAATCAAGTGACAGACTCATGAGGCCTGTTTGTCCACTACCTTGTACCTTTTATAGCGGTTTTATACTAACTTTGCACAGGTATAAATGCTACCAGGGTGTGAGTGGAAAAATCTAATTTGCTAGCATCATAGGCTTTCCAGAGCTGTAGATTACCATGAGGCACATTGCAGTGAAGAATTAGTTCAAAGGAATTCAGAGAGGAGTGACAAAAACAGCCAGAGGGCTGAAATGATTGACGTAGGAGGAAAGACTAAAAGAGTTTGATGTGTGTATCTTAGCACTGTGACTCTGAGCAGGGTCACAGCAAGTGTACAGACCTACAGGAAGGGTGGTTGTGTCAAACAGGAAGAAGATTGGTCTATCATAATAAAAGGGGGTATGTTTAGGAGCATTGGGATGAAGATTTAGGCTGAATATCAGAAAAACCTTCCCAATAGCGAGCTCTTTGCAGTCCTTTCATAAGGAAGGGATGGAACGGAGGCCCCATCTTTTGCCACACTTAAAACTAGACTTGGCAAAACAGCAGGAAATGTACAACAGAGACCAGTCCTTTGCCACCTGGGAGATAGACTAGATGACCCAAAAGGGTATTTTCTCTTAGATTCTGTGGGTCTGGTTCTCCATTGCCTCACATCTTGGGTAGGCATTTACACCTGTGAGGCCTGAATGCTAATTGCTACCAGATCAGAATGGTTGTGTGTTGCACCCAATTCGCATTGGTGAAAAATGCAATAAAAGGCACAAGGAATGGAGAATCAGGTCCTATGATTTTGTGACGTGAGATCTGTCTAATTTTGATGGATGATAGGTGAGTACTGTGACACTGCACTCCACATTCACCATAGTGATATAATTATGATATGTTTTGTACAAAGCATGCCTTGTGAGGTATTTTAAAAGTCAATCTGTTGAATATTAATATCCTGTTAAGTTGTATGTGTTATCATTGTGTATGAAGTTTTGCTATGTGTGTGCCACTGAAACATGTTGTGAGATTGGGAACACCCACAAGCCGCCTTTAAGGTACAACAATAAAAAGGCCAAATAATGTTGATGGCTCATTGAGGTGAATGCGAACACTCACAAGGATTACCCCATGAACTGTGTACAATAGAAACCTCTCTGAGACAGCACGGACCCAATGGAGACTGTGTGACTCATGTCACAGCAAAAGATCTTTCCAGAAAGCTGGAAGAAGATATAAAAGGGGGAAGTGACATCATCGCTTGGACTCACTCCCCCTACAACACAGCACCTGAAAACGCCTAAGGAACAAAGACTAAACTGGGGAAAGGGGGTCCCAGGCGGGAAAGAGGAAAGCCTGCTGTGTATGGAAGCTTGGTGGACTGTTTGTACTATCTACCAGGGTGAGACACTGTTTGATTCAAATCCTATCCAGTTTAGAGAATTTAGATTGTGTTTTTGTTTATTTTTTATGGTAATCTACTTTGATCTGTATGTTATTACATATAATCTCTTAAAATCTATCTTTCTGTAGTTAATAAATTTGTTGTACTTTTTTTTTTTAATCTAAAACAGTTGTTTTTCTAGAAGTCCTTGGGGAATCTGCTCAGGAACAAAAACTGGTGCATTGTCTTCTCCACATTGAGGGAGGGGTGGACTTATACTGGTCAGGCTTTTGACCAGGACAAGATGGTACAATCCTGGGGTCCTAGGCCGTGGAGCTGGAGGGTGAGCTGGCTAAAATCTCTCTATTGTTAGTTCATGAGTAGCTGAGGAGAAGCCTTCAGCTGGGTGTGTCCCTGACTGGGTAAAAGTTTGTGTTTTAGGACCGGAAGCAGTCCACAACTTGCCACAGCAGCACAGTGTGAAAGGAAGCCCTAGCTGATGAGACAGAGGGCTCAGTGGTACCCCCGTTCCAGGTTGCACCCCTGGGGGGCAGGTCATAAGTACAAAAGTGAGACTGAGGCTCTCTCCATATAGAGGGTTGTTCGCATTAGGGTAACCACACCCTCAGCATCGACTCATTGCACTGGTATAAAATGGGGCTTGTGCTAATCTGATTACCCTGATCAATTGCACCAGTGCAATCCCTGTTTTGCTGATGCGATGAGTCTACGTTTGCTTCAATGTAATTATTACATGGGTACAATAGCAGGTTGAGGGAATGATCCTCTCTCCCTCACACTGAAAAACTCCTATGAAAACTGAAACATCTTTCTTTGAAATTTTGACACCGAGGCCTTCCCCCAAAATATTCAGTTTTCAGGTTTTATAGTCAACCTGTGGAACTCTTTGCTAGAGGATGTTGTGAAGGCCAAGACTATAAAAGGGTTTAAAAAAGAACTAGATAAATTAATGGAGGATAGGTCCACCAATGGCTATTAGCCAGGATGGGCAGGGATGGTGTCCCTAGCCTCTGTTTGCCAGAAGCTGGGAATGAGCAACAGGGGATGGATCACTTGATGATGACCTGTTCTGTTCATTCCCTCTGGGGCACCTGGCATTGGCCACTGTTGGAAGACAGGATACTGGGCTAGATGGACCTTTGGTCTGACCCAGTATGGCTGTTCTTATGTTTTTAACCAAAAAACTCCACAACAAAAAACCAAACAGAAATTGTAAACAAAAATGGAATTTTCCCAACACAATTTCCGTTTAGCTGAAAACCAATCTTTCACCAAAGAACAGCTGTCAGAAAATATTTGACCAGTTGTATGAAATATCCTAATCTATACAAGCCTCAAGTTCGAAAGTATGGCTTGGGGGCCGGGTGAGGAAGATGAATGAGCCAGGAAAATATGCTGAAAAGGCAGCTCCATCAAAAGTGTAGGCTATGCCTGAGATTTCATCCAATGGTGGGAGGAAAAAACCCTAAGCACTTCTCCAACCCCACCGGCCACTCACATTGATTAAAGCGAAACTGTTGAATAGTTGAGGCTGAAAACATAGGTGTTTTTGTAACTAAACCTACTTAAACATTCCCCAGCAACTGTGGAAATCTAAATAGCATGAGAACCAGAAAGTGAAGCTCACTAGAAAAAGAAAGTTTCACTGTTGACTGTGAGCGAAATGCAAAACACAATGAAACAGCATTCAGTGATGAAAGGTACCATATGCTCGATTCTAAAAATCATTTCTATTTTAATAAGCCTCAGATGTCAGTAGTAGCATGAGAAAAAGAAACTTCATATGCTTTTTGTTTTCAGAGCAACCCTTTAAAATAGGGCATAAATAAATAAATAAATACATATTTTTTAAAAACTATTGATCACTTTATCAAAGGCTTCCCATGCCCCCATTCATCCTCAGCTTTGAGTGATTAGACAGTCTTTAAGGCAGCCAATAAAATGTGACATGTTAGTACAAATACAATTATTTCTTGCTTCCTGATTCAGGACCAATTTAGGTGGCCAGGCTGACTGGCTGAGGCTGATTTAAGAGGTCTGATTCACTCCAGAGACCCTGCACAGTATATGAGAATCTGCTGCTAGCTACCATTACCATCATTGTCAAACTAAATAAAGCCTTTCTAAAAGCCAAGAAAAAGGAGACTGGCCATAGCATGGTGAAAAATTATCTGCCTGCCACCCCAGCACCGTGCAGTGAATGCTCCAGACTGGCTCCAGAGAATAGAAAGACGATTTGTTTGTTTACAGCATAAAGGGAATGGAGGGCAGTAACTTAAGCTCTCAGCAACGCACGTAATGAGTAATAACGGAGAGGGAATGTGGGAAAATATTCCCTGCAGCCCTAGTGAGACCATACCTAGAATATTGGATACAATGCTGGGCACCCTAATACCAGAAAGAAATTGACAAGCTGGAGGGACAGGCAACAAAAACAACAGAGACAGACTAATGTGGAAAGATTAGAAATACGTGCAACTTGGCTGGATAACTGTAGGCAAGAGAACATAACTGCCCGCAAGTGTTTGAAAGATGCGAACCCAGCCTGGAGAATGAGACAAGGCACTTGTACAGTGGGTGAGTTCACATTTATTGCCACCGTAATGAGCTGTGACAGATGAGGGACTGGAGAGCTCAGGGTATAAGTAATGGGATCTAGAGCTTTTCATCTCTAAATTGCCAATTCTAATCCAGATCAGGTTGGTACTAACCCAGCACTTATTACCTGACAGCTGTTTGGTAGCCTATGTGGAGTGAATTAGCAGTCTGAGGTCCAGCTCAGTGAGCTGGTGTGCCTGTATCAGAGCACAGCCACGGTTTAACACTAATGCTAAGAAAGACCCATAGCTCAGCAGAGGTGCCCAGGACTGAATGGGCTATGGAAATTCAACTCCCTTTGCAGCCCCAGTAATCGCTGGGGGTTCAAGGCAGCCTGTCAGGACAGCATGAGAGAAGATAGCCCTAGTCACTGCCCATATTGTACCTACTGTCCTTTGTTCTAACCAAGGACCCGATCACCGAAAGGCATCTATCTATTGAGACATCTTAGTTATATGGTCCTCTGTCACCATAGTACCTATCTGAGCACCTACAATCTAAGGCACTTATCCTAACAACACCCCTGGGAGGTACTGCAGTGCTACGATTCCCTTTTTACTGGGGAACTGAGGCAGAGAGAAGCTAAGTGACCTACCCAAAGTCACTCAAGAAGTCTGTGGTGGAGCATGATATTGAATCCAGCTCTCCCAAGTCCTAGGCTAGTGCCCTAATCGCTGGACCATCCTTCCTCTCCACTGGAGCACCACTGCCGAGTCAACAGGACTCCACACCAGCATGATCGGATCCCTTTGTAGGATCAGGCCTTTACATAGACTGTTTGGTGAGGCAGGATGCACATATAGAGCACCACTGAAACCGTATATAAAACCAGACAACTGAACTTTGGAGAATTCTCTTCAATGAGGGGGCAAGACAGAGCCTTCTTGCATACAGACAATGTTTGTCCTGGGAGCAATAGGTGGTAAATTAACTAAATCACACATGAGGTCAAGGCTTGTCTTTACAATCTTTCAGAGTTATTCATAGCTGTGAGTAGGGTGGGATGGGAGGATCCAGTCTCGTTTGGGATTTAGCGAAACTTCTACAAGTTTGTGGGAGGGGGTTAATTAAAGTTTTGGTCTATGGAGAATCCCAGAGACAAGCTGAAGCAGCGTTGAGGGCTCACTGGAATAGCTGGGGGCATTAGAAAGGGCCGAACTAAACACCATGGGAGAAAGCATGACTTGCAAAAAGTTCCCTCCTGATCCCCATAATGGCCACCAGCCTCTCCCAAGCCACAGGGTGACTAACGACAACAAGAATGGTGGGTCTGACAGAAACTGTAGCTTTACAAGAAGATCACAATGATTTATTACCATGTAAAGTGATTTTCACTTCCCTCTCTCCCCTTGCTGAGTTTCCAGAAAACCAAAGGGAAACTCAGCGCAAACTACAGGTTTTCCATCAAAACCCTAAATTCCACGTTGGAGCACGTGGGGAATGAAGGCATTTGCCAAGGTTCCAGCCATAGCCAAGACAGACCTAAGAGACAAAGTCCAGAGCTAGATCTGAACATCTTGACTAACATGTGTGCCCAACTCTGGGGTTTCAAATTCAGCCCACTATAAGGAACCCCAAAAGCTCACTACAAAAATTCTGGGGAGAGGAGTTGGTATCTGGTGTTTTGATTTGAACCACTCTCTAGTCAAAGAATCAGAAAACCTCAGCTTCATTTCATCTCAGAGCAGTTTCATAGGTCACTTGGCTCTTCTCATAAGCCCTTTAATTTGCAAACTCTACACATAGTCATCCCATTTTTGCTTTAAAACGTGACAACCTGACTATCAGTTGGAAGCCTATTTCTTTTGCTCACCACATTCTCCATGGAAAAGCAACAGCCTTCAGATCCTTCTAGAGTAGATTCTGCATTTAAACCTAGGTCTGTACCTGTACCTGTCCAGTAGCCTCAAATAGTCCACCAAGCTCAATTTGAGAATCACCCTTAGTTAATTTAAATGCTTCCATCAAGTTGGCATTGTGTGACATGCAGTGTCACTTCCTCACGAAACTTCTTTTAGAGATTCTACTAAATTTGTCTTTTCCTGTTTCACTGGAGTAGGAGAATGAGTAAAAGAATCTGGGTATTGCTCACCTGGCACACATTTGCGGCCAGCACATTCTGTTGAGTTAGAAAAAGGAACTGGCAGGACGGAGCCTGTTCTCCCAGTTCTGCAAGTTCTTCAATGGAAAAAAGAGAGAAACCAAGTGATCACAAATGCAAAAAACCAAACAAACACCACATTACAAACTGAAATAGCTGTCTTTGAAATGAAAAAAATCCAGCTTTTTGGCTGAAAACTCTTTTTTCTTAGTAACAAATTCTGAAACAAACATAAGCCCATGAGCTGAATTATACTTAGATGCTTAGCTTGCATATTTCCCAGAATACACTACTCAGGACTGAAGGATTAGAGGGTTACTATCAAGTTAAAAATAATACGTACAAAGCCCTTTTCTCCCCATACTCCTCCCACCCCAATTTTCTTACCTGTATTACCAACAGAGGTGTGCAAAACAGGTGAAATTCAAAATGCTCAGAAAAAAGTAAAAGAAAGAGTACTTGTGGCACCTTAGAGACTAACAAATTTATTTGAGCATAAGCTTTCGTGAGCGACAGCTCACTTCATCGGATGCATTCAGAATGCAGAAAAAAATAGTTTGGTTGCAAATTTTCCAAAATGATTCCTTTTTCAACTGGTCAAAAAGAAAGCACGTTTCTAAATTTTACATTTCTTTCCAAACAAACCAGTTTGCACTGAAAATACATACAATGTGCATAGTTTCCAATGTGAAACTTTCATGAAAACTATTTCCAGTTTACAAAATTGCCCAAAACAAGAAAAATTATTAACTCTATGATTAGACCAAATTTTTAAAATAAAAGTTCTTTCCCATATATGTTATTTGTTGACATTTTGTATTTTCCTCCAACGTGGACAGTGAAAATAGATTAATCAGATTCATTTCCCTATTTTCATGGGAAAAGGGTCTAATGTCTGGGTTGCACATATTTCAGGGGAATGCTGAAATCCGAACAAAAATGTGTTCAGTCATATTTTAAAAGCTTACAAAAACATTTTTAGTATTAGATTTTGTACGACTGTTTTTGAACAGAAAGCCTAAGACTAGAACCCAAAATATTAGGCAGTGTCCCTTTAAATAAATAGCAAGAAGAGATCTGTTTAGATTTTTATACTAACATAAAACGTTTTTAAAAGGTGAGTGTATTGTAACCATACACAAGTACATATGCATGACTAAAACAGTCTTTAACATATGCTGTGCAACAGAACTTTAGTTTGAAGGAAAACACCCAAGATCAAGTGGTAAATGTGGTGAAGAGACCCTTGTTTACAGAGGTTAATTTAGTACTGTAGGTACCAAGTTACATTTAGGCGGAGCAAGGCTGTGGTTGAATTGTGGATGTTTTTGCTTTTGCAACAATGGCAAAAGCACCTCCCAGAATGAAAACAAAAACGTAACAGGGCTGAATAAAAATGACACATTATTTACAAAGTTTAACTTGAGAAAACATCACCTCTGCCACTAACTTTACAACAACTGAACAAATAGTCACAGGGACAGAAGTTATTTTTATATCTTGAGTTAATTTTGGAATGACACTGCATTTTATTACAAAAATACGAATACATGAATCAGTTATCATGAGTAAAACAAACATCTGGCCAGATCTGCAAAGTATATTTTGCAATGCATTTTATTTCCATAATGTTGGAGGTGTTGAAGTTGCACTACATTACAAACACGCTACAGTAACTTTAAAGTTTACAATAGTAAATGGTGAAAATGTACTAAGAACCATTGGGTTTTTGCAACCCAGACAGATCCTTTCAGTGAAAATGACCTTTATTTTAGACTGAGAAACACTGACAATTAGGAGCAAAAGGAAAATCTCCTGTAGTATGTATGTCTCCCCACACAGTCTTCATTGAACTAAACACAAAATGGATTCCTAAATCTTTAGAGATTTAAAGGTTCAATACACAGAAAACATGTCACGTAGCTAAATACACCACAAATATAAACCACAACCTATTCCTTCACATACCTACTATAGAAATGACATACTGTATAATGTGGAAATTGCATGTGCAATATATTGCACTTTAGTATAAACTTGTTTGATTTTTTCATTTCCCTGCTGTCTCGTGTAACTACACATAGATTATTGGTGTCAATATAATGTAGTGGGACATAGTCACTGATCGACATTTCATCTTTTCCTGAACTGCTCTAACAGGCATTCCTAGCACTCAGGTAAAGAAATGTTGGATGAAGAACATTTCTATCTGCAGTTCTTAACAGGGAATTCCAGGTCTGAGGTCTTACTACAGCTCTAAACCTTGCCCTTCTCAATGTTTCTTCCTGTCCTTTAGCTATGGAGCCTCCAGTCAGGACATCCTTAGTAAACAATTATTTCCTCACTTATGCAATCGAGATCCTATTGAATCACATGTACTAATTAAACCATTATTAACGGGATTTCTAATTAATCCTTATTGTCCTATAAACACAAACTAGAACAGCATTTAACATTCACGTCCATTCAAACCATTGTTGCTAAGGTCAACTTCCCTTCTCTGTGTCACCACTTCCCCTTTGTGTATCTCCATTAGTTCCCCCTACAACCCTGTATCAAGGTCAAGCTTCTCATTGGCCCCTCTATGGCCCTTCACAAGGTAGCCCATCATTACTTATCGGCTCTTGTATCTTATGTGTTCCTCTCCCTCTGCCAAGTACACCAATCGCCATTACTGTATCGTTCGCTTCTCCCAAGAAGCACCTTTGCAGTTTCTCCCATGCAACACCTTCTGCATAGAACACCCTCCCTGATGTAATGTCTGATCCTACTCCCAGTGCAACCAATGGCAAAACTCCCAAACCACCATTCAAATTATAATGTCACCATGCTCCTCTAAATTTCTTCTTGAGAGACCCACGTCGACCATGCTGCATAAGGAAAACAGCCTTGGCTAGGCCAGAAGCCAGTAGGGGATCTCTGATCTCTACTTACTGCTTATTTATCTCTTTAAAAAAAGAAAGGACGATTCAAGCCTGCAATTGTGTGTTCCTATCCCTGTTTCTTTCATCCACCCTCTCCCTTCATTCACTTTTTACACTTGCATGTTGCATCTTGTACTTCAGACTGGACCCACTTAGCTATAGGCTGATCAGATATCAAGTGTCAAAAATCAGGACAGGAGGTGGGTGGTAATAGGCCCCTATATAGGAAAAAAGCCCAGATATCAGGACTGGCCCTATAAAATCAGGACATCTGGTCACCCTACTTAGCTACATGGACTGTCTCTACCTCTGGGTTTGTGCAGTGCCCAGCAAACAGATGCTCCAACACTCCTAACTGGGGTCTCTATGTGATTCTGGAATACAAAAGGTATGGTACTAACAATAAGCCATACCACACCACATTTCCATATATTTGTCAGGTACCAAACACTTCAAGACTATATACTACTGTAGGAAACTGTACTGTGGTATCATTCATGGCTATGCCAATCCCAGTGGTTTAATACTCAGAAGAGACCTCTAGGTTTGGAAGCTACTTTTGTCTCTTCCACATTGCACAACCTTAGTCTCTCCAACTCCACCTTCCAAAAGAATAGGAAGGAAATGAAAATTACAGGGTTAATTTCTCTCTCTGGTGAGCCTTTCAGCGGCTATTCCGTTTCCTTTTAGACCCCATCCTATTGGAGGCACACAAGGTGAAGGACAGGATTACACACTCAGCATATTTCCTGTACTTAGTGGGTGGATGGAGCATGGCTTCCGTAGGAATAATGTCAAGATAATCAGGAAATCCTGCAAAACCTGCACCAGGGAAGAAATAGCTATTGTTTATTATTATTACTATGTCTGAGGTGGTGGTTCCCCTCCAACTCCCATCTATCCTTGCCTTTCGTTTTGTAGTCGAGAGCACAGAGAGGGAATCAAACCAAAGCCACAGATCTAAGTCTCTGGAACTTTGAGGGAATTTTGAATGTGAACCTGGATTTGGATCTGAATTTTGCAACTGCCAACGTAACAAAAGCCTGGGGTATGAATACCTGCGAACTAGGAGTGAAGATCCAAATCTGGATCTAAATGTTGTACCTTTGGCCCATCTCTTTAGTAAAGATTTCTTACATATTGCTAGGATCTTGAGTTACTATATTTTATTTGGCTAGTGTTTTCTACAGATAGGAAGACTGGTTTGGCAGTCAAGGCATTAGATGAAGACTCAGGAGATCTAGGTCCAAATCCCATTTCTGTCACAGACTTTCATGTGACCTTGGGCAAGTTACATAATCTTTCTTTAAAATGGAAATACCAATCCACCCTTTGGTCTTGTCTACTTTGATTGCAAGCTCTGTGGAGCAGGGGTTGTCTCTTACCATGGTAAGGTACATAGGTACATTGCTGACCACAGTTGAGCCCCTAGGTACTAATTAATACAAATAATAGTAATTATTTAATCATGGCTGTTTTCTTTAGTAGCCCTCTCCTAGGCAATGAGTGCTGAGATTTATAAACCCTTCAGAAGAGCATCATTAATTTTCCCCTCAGGTGGAGAATTTCACAGTGCCTCGTGCCTCTTGTTTGCCCTGCCAAACAGACATTTCTGAGAGTAATGTTTTTGCACACATTAAAAAAAAACCCACAACAGCCACATCAGCATCCAGAGGGAACTGGAACAGTAATTAATGACAGTCTTGCTGAAGGTGTCTCAATGAAGCCTGCACACACAGACAGCCTACTAGGAAATTTCCTCCCCATACGTGGAACAAGCTGTTGCAGTCTGCAAGAAATATTGACAATACTAAATGTTTCAGTGCTGCTGCTGGGCTGCACATTTTAAAGGCCAGCAGCTGAGGCTCAACATATATGACAAACTTCCATGTTTGCTTCTCAGAAGGGAGACATTTCAGACTTCATTTGTGAGGGTCACCAAATTCACGTTAAAAAAACCCAGCCATGCCTCAGAGTCAGCAAACCGTTGCAGATGTTTAAATCCTTACAGTGATTGTGAAAGGCTGGTATGTTCTAAAAAGAGATCACACTGGCTTGGGACCCATCATAGAATCATAGAATATCAGGGTTGGAAGGGACCTCAGGAGATCATCTAGTCCAACCCCCTGCTCAAAGCAGGACCAATCCCCATCAACACTGGCTTGTCTGTGGCACAGCAGGGAAAATAATAGTTTACAGCTGATGATGCTTATTCACCTTAAAACAAACACTGGTGTCTAAGCGTGTGTCTATGTGAAGAAATTTTACCAGTATAATGATAGTTCTATAGTTATACAGGTATAACTCCCCATGTGGACACTCAGATTCTAGAACAGAGTGTCAAGACAGGACTTATAGCAGTATAACTATAGCAGTTTAATTGTACCAGTACCTTTCCCCATGTTAACAAGCCCTAAGAAAAAGCCTGCCTAGTTCATTGTAGACACCAAGTTTAGGTGCAATCGCAGGCCCACAGAGGAAAAGAAGCCAGCACACAGGCTGGGTGACCTTTCTACTGGGTCAGTTTATAATCATAGGGCAGAGGGTTACAAAAAGGCCATATTGCCATGGAGCTTTGGAAGAAGCGGTATGGTGGGCAAGGTGACTAAAGCCCTGTCTATGCTACCACTTATGTCAGCAAACCTTACGTCGCTCAGGAGTGGGAAAAACCACCCCACGGGTGACATAAGTGTCGCTGGCATGAGTGGCAGTGTGCCCAGTGCTATGTCAGCGGGAGAAGCTCTCCTACCGACAATAGATACTGCCGCTCGTGGAGGTGGTTTTATTATGTTGATGGGAGAGCTCTCCCCCCGTTGGCATTAGGGTGACCACACAGAAAGTGTGAAAAATTGGGATGGGGGTTGGGGGAGGTAATAGGAGCCTATATAAGACAGAGCCCCCAAAATATTGGGACTGTCCCTATAAAATCGGGACCTCTGGTCACTCTAGTTGGCATAGACAGGGGTGTCAGGTTTGTATAATTTTTGGTGGTGCCCAGAATGGGTCCAAGTCTTCTCCCCCGCCCACACACACACACACACACACCTGCCTAAGGCTCTGGGAGGGAGTTTAGGTGCAGGATAGGGTTTGGGGTACAGGCTCTGGGAGGATATTTGGGTACGGAAGGGGTGTGGGCTCTGGGAGGTTCAGGTGCTGGGTGCAGGCTCTGGGCTGGGACGGGGCTTGGGGTGGAGGAGGGGCGCAGGCTCTGGGAGGAAGTTGGGGAGCAGGAAAGGTTTGGGGTGCAGGCTCTGGGAGCAAGTTTGGGTACTGGAGGGATTATGGGAGGGGGTTGGATGCTGGGTGCAGGCTCTGAGACGGGGTTTGGGTGCTGGGTGCAGGCCCTGGGCTGGGACAGAG